>NC_080574.1:135411772-136030522 GCF_029962835.1 Magnolia sinica
TAAGGCTCAAGTAGACTTGAATACCTGTCTCAATTTTTTGATCCCATCCTCAGATTTTGATCTGAAAAAAATGGATGACTCACACATAATCGTGGGTCCCACAGAGTCCCCTGCCTCGACCGATTTCCATCCAGGCGAGGGGAGGACGCAATCCAGGCATTTGCATATAGGTGGACCTCACGTCTCATAGAGATGCCGTGAAAAATCTACTCGATCCGTCCGTTTCTCAAGCTCGCAATAGGATGGAAGTCCAAAACTCAGTCGGGCCACACAATGTAAAACCGTGAGAATGAAAATCTGCATAGCCAAAACCTTTTTGGAGCTTACCTGATGTTTGTATATCATCCAAACCGTCCATAAGGTCATTACCACTTGTATAATATGTAGGCACAAATATCATCCTGATCAGAAACTTTTGTGGGCCCCACAAAGTTCAACCCTTGCTGTTTCGCCTGGTGTGTCCACTTGAGTTCGATCTGCCTGGTTTTTGGAGTCCTATCCTATTGTAAGATTGAGAAATTGATGAACGGAGTGGATTTCTTGCGGGCATCTCTTTGGGCCCCACATAACTTCTGGCCATAGGAACTTCCCTGGCAGGGGCACAGCCAATTAGCGTCTCTCAATTCATGCACACGTGGAAACACGTACAAGATCCGGGCTGTTCATCTCCAACTAGCTCACACCATTCAGATGATCCTCACCATTGGTTGGGCCATTGCTAAATATTTAGTCTCAACGGTTGGTTGTACATTTTACCAACCATCCATCCGTAATCATCAGCAGACCCACAATCCGTGGCTGAGATCACCCAGTTCGTGTAACTCTTGGGGTAGGCCCCATCGGCTTAGGTCCGATTTGATAGAAGGTCCGGATCTCGCAGGCGTGTACCGCGTGTAAGGAATTGACTGCTTGAAACAACTAACTTGGATATTTATATGTACACAAAAGAACAAAAGAACAAAAAAACACATGAAATTACGTTGGAAAGGATTAGAAACGAAACGAGAAGAAGATGCAAATCCAGTAAAGAGAGGCGAGAAATATGACGAGATGGGAAGGAGATCGGACGGCAATGGAGGCAGACAGACCGTCCAGCTCAGCAGAATCAACGGCCAAAGGCATCCCGTCCCTGTCGAGGCTGCAAGATCGAGGTTCGGGAGAGCCATCATTGCCGCCCATCATGATAGCCCGCAGGACCGCTGAAACCGTGGGAATGTAGACGCTTCTGTTCTTGGCCAGGAGCCACGTCATCCCCATAAGCTCGCAATCCCTGTTGTGCATCTTGTTCTTTCTGTCCGTCTCGCTTCCGTTCGTCGCTCTCTTCCCCCCATTCAGCTGCCAAAAAAAATAAAAATAAATCAATGCACAATCCAAAGTAGGATATTACAATGAAAAGAGGGTCCACCATTGGTCTGCTACATATCAATCGATAATCTACTCGAGGCTGAAAATATCGACCTTTCGATTAAGGGTGGATTGGCGATGTGCACGTCGGGTGAGATGATGTGTACTCCCGTTTTTATTTTGCACCTAGTGGGTCCACGGTTCAGTGATCCAGACCATTGGTATGTTGGACACCACTGAGGATGGTCCAAAGCACAAGAACCATCCCAGAAAGAATGCTGGGGGTAATTTTTTTTATTATAGACCTGACATACCACCCACCTGTGCCAATTTTTTCGTAAAACGGGGGACCACGATAGAGAAGGACGGACTCAGAGGGGCAAAAATCTTCGTGCATTTGTTGCTGTACTACGTATATGCCACTTGGACAAGTCCTAAAATGTACGGGTATCAAGTCACATGCTTCATCAGAGTATCAAAACACGTGGCATACCCACTGATTAAATAACAGTTTATGCACGGGCGCTACGCTGCTCTACTGGACTTAGATTACCATTTCCTTGAAAAAGACAGCACATGCCTTCTTCCCAAACAAGGAAACGAAGGGGCATTTTGGTCATTCCGTGCAAAAAAATCATCACCAGCGGAGAGCAATCACAGCCTAAGGCGTGAATACCACTACCGGTTGGGTTCCATGGACCACTAGACTAGCCCGTACCTCGTTCACCGTCACATCTTGCTGATAGCTTACTGTGTGAGTTTCTTTTAAACTATTTCTTAAACGGTCGTGACTCCGTGGCCGTCCAAGTGCCATTCATGTGCATCAACCCACGGTTTGGACGCCATGGGTTTGATAACTTGGATAGCCAGCACTACCAAATAAATGGTAGCAAACACACATTGTAACCTTGCCAAGGAAAAGTAATAAACAATAAAAAAAAACAAGTGCATGGAGCCTTCACATACACGTAGTTGCATTTGGACTTGTGGCGTCCCCATCATTAATCAGTACCATCCATTAGGTCTAGTCCACTTTCATAGGCTGTCTTGAAAAAAAAATCATACTAATGGGATTACGAAGACGTCACTTGATCGGCATGCAAAAATGGATGGACAAGATCGTAACTAAAAGATACAACGAATGACCATCTGATTGCTGTGATGAAAGCCAAGTAGTAGAAGAAGAGTGTACTGAACCTAATGGACGGTCTAGATAGATGATTTAGATGCCAATGAGTCCAATGCAGGTGAAGGTTTCATACACTTTAACCTACCTGATCATTTCTCTTCATTTTCCAGAAAAAAAAAAAACAATTAAACAAAGCTTCGGTAGTCTGCGAAACTACCAGTTAAGATAGTCCGCAGAGTAACTGGACGGGGATTGCCTGCGACCTCGACTGCTGAAGATGGTGTTTGTGAGAAATCTACCCCGTTCTTTCCAGGGCTACACTGTAATGTTTATATGCCATCCAAACCGTTCATACGGGCATTACACTGGGATTAACTGAAAATACAAAATATTAGCTGATCCAAAACTTCTGTGGCCCCACGAAAGTTTCAACGGTGGGCGTTCAATCCCCACTGTTTCCTAACCTGCGGCCCATTTGAGTTTTCGAACTGCCTCATTTTCGGGCTCATGACGTAACATGAGCTGGCAAAACGGGTGGATGGGGTGGATTTCTCACAAACATCTCGATGGGCCCCACCTATCATCAAACTGCATGTCGCATGCAACGGGACGCGGATTGGGTGGGTGAGCAGCTCACCACCCACCACGGCCCCATCTCCATCTCTGACAGCGCACAGCCCCACCAATAAAATTCCACCACGTCATTTTACTATGGAGGTGGGTGGTGAGCTACTCGCCGCCCAATCCAGGCAATCCGCTTCCAACCAAAACAAGGCCGTCTACTCCGGCGGTCCGTGATTAGCAGCAACATACGCGGCTGAGACAAGAAGCAAAACTGCGGAGAGGTGGGCCCGGTTCACGAGGTATGACATGATGCTCTGGCCTAGAGGAGCATACAGCACCGTTAGGGTTTTGTGGGCCCATCTTACAGCGATGGAAACCATTGTTATTGTGGGCCCCATCCATAAATGGCCCATGCACCAAAAATCTCCAAGATGAAAAACCGATTAACCTGTAAAAAGGCAAATATTCTATTGCTAAGATCTCTCTATCCGAGGATTTTCGGTGCATATCCCATTTATGGTGGGTCCCACCGTATCAACGCTCTGGATTATTGGACCATGGGCTCCACATTGTACAAACTGAAAAGGTACGATACAACCTGTCAGCCCGAGCATTGCATATCCCTCCCTCTCAATCCATATTCAATAGACCGCGAACCACCAAATTCCCAAACAAAGCAACAGGCTAAGCAAAAAAAACCAGTATTCCGCGGGAGTACCGAAAGGGGTCATTCTCTCACCTGGTAGAGGCCCCTTAAGCACTTGTTACACCCTGCGAGACTCGGTGGTCCGCGGCATTCGCGCTCGAGCCTCCGCACCCTCGCATCCCCCACCACCTTCCCTTCCTCAGACACCCCAAACGCCTCTGTACAGCTCGGCACGTGCAGCCGAATCCCGCAGTGGCAGTACACCACGTCGCACGTGGCATTGGGGCGTGGCAGTTCGATCCCGCGCCGCCGCATCGCCTTCTCCAGGTTCTCCACGCACGTCTCCGAGTCATCGGGCAGGACGGGCATGTCGTATGTCGCGGTTGGCAGCCTGCCCGCCCTGCTCAGCGCCGTGCCAGAGAAGGCCGCATAAAGCCACGTGGCGAGGACTGGGCAGCAGCGGTCCTTGCTGGGGGCCTTTTTGTCCTTCCCAACGCAGGCGTGGGCGATAGCCGGGAAGAGATCTTCGGGCAGGTCGAGCGGGCAGCCCGCCACGTCGGATTGCTCGGGGAAGGCCGGGATTGTGGCCGGCGGAGAGCTTGGGAAGAATGGCTGGATGGTGGCGGGATCGGGGTTGGGCAAGGCGGTCAGGGCGGGCAGGTGGTGGAAGAAGAAGAAGAAGAGAGGAAAGAAGAGAAGAGGGAGGAGGGGCATTTTGGTCCTTCTCTTTTTACTGCTTTCGGTTTGGAGGGGGGATTGAAGGAGGTATGGTTTGCTTTTTGTTGCAAGAAAGGAAAGAGAGGAAAGAGAAAGGAGAGATGCAGGTGGGGTTGCTCGACTGGCGCTTTTTATTTTTTTCTTGGCGGTTTCCGCCAGATATACCGGGAGTTAAAAGCATAAGTCGAGCTATAATACTCTCACGGTATGACGCTTGATACGCAGGCTTTCAGTAATAGTACACGTGGCATTCTTGTTCAAACCAATGTATAGAGTTACAGTACGAAAATCAGATGGGTGAAGCAATCCTGACCTTTGATTCGTAGATACTTGTTTGTTGTAATCGGAACGTTGGATACTTTATTCTTAACCGTCCAATAGATGTTCAGCAATCCTCTAGTCAGATAATAAAAAATAGTAATTTTTGGTTCATGGAAAATCTAAAACCGGTCCTGTACTTTGGACGGTTTAGTTTTAATTATGCATATCCTACGTATGGAATTTTGAGAGTGCTTGCGTATCATCAGTCACGGTCTGCCAGAGTATCAAGGTTTTTCTTCTAAAGTTAAGGACGTGAGATGATGGGTAAATGATTTTAAATGCAGAACCACCGTACGAGCTTTTTGGCACGCGCATCGGCACGTGGCAACTTAGCGTACGTGTGCGAAATCCACGCAGTTCATCAGCGGGTCCTTCTATGCATATCTCGTCTCAAAATGAGGACGATCTGATTATCATGTGGACCACACATGCGTATTGCCCGCTTATTAGTTTACCTTAGCTGGGCAAATTTTCGATACACGTGTGGCTCGTTGATAATTTGTTCGGTTATTTCGTGGGGCCAGTTAGATGAACCACTATGATCTTCCCACGTGTGCCGCGTACAAGAGAGGAAGGACACGTGCGGGAGCGCACTTCCATTATCTATCCGAGATGGAAGGACGTTTACTCTCACGAGGCAACTCAATGCGAGTAGCTTCCGAATCCTATTCTCACAAAACGTGTTAATGTAGATATTTTATAAAAGATCCGGACCGTTCATCGTTCCTTGGACCAAAAATTATGCTGACTAAAGGTGTACATTGAAATGTGCAAATTTGTCTCTTTTTTTATTTTTTTATTTTTATTTTTTTAAATGCCCAAATTTCCATATACACGTTGGACTGAGTACCGTATGAACTATTTTTGGATAAGGGATGCATATCATGAGGCCCACAAGATGAACGATCCAGATGCTACAGATCCAATGCCACGCATTGGCACACTGGCACACTAGGGGAGATCAGGATTTGGTCCGTTACTCCCGCGAGTACCGTTCTTATTATTATAGGCGACTGCGACGCCACACTGGGATACAGTATGGTGGGAGGAGATTGGGTATAGGTTAGCCCTGGCCTCGCCCAAGACGGTGCGGTGCGGCCCTTAATGTGGGGCCCACCTTAATGTATGTATTATATATCCACGCCGTCCATCCATTTCGACAGATCATTTTAGGGAAAAATGAATCAGATCCAAATCACGGGTGGACTATACTACAGGAAGCAGAGGTGATTGAAATCCCACCGTTAAAAATTCCTGTGGCCTACCGTAACGTTTTCAAAATGTTTGTTTTCCATCCAACCTGTTGATAATGTCACAAAAACATGGATGAATTAAAAAAGAAATCTGTGGCCTACCGCTAACGTTTTCAAAATCTAAGAAAAACCTTCTCGATTTTTGGGTTTCCAAGAAATAGATCTCAACCTGTTGATAATGTCACAAAAATATATATATATATATATATATATATATATATATATATATATATATATATATATATATATATATAATATTTAATATTTATATTAATCTAGCCGAGTCAAGTCGATCGACTCGAACTCAACTCAACTCGATTCGAAAAAATTAGATCCAAAACTTTTGAGCTAGCACTTGTGAAGAATTTTATTAAGGTGGTTGGGTATATTAGCCTTGGCCTCGCCCGAGATGGCCGGTGCGGCCCTGTGGGGCCCAAATGAATCAGATCCAAATCACGGGTGGACTATACTACAGGAAGCAGAGGTGATTGAAATCCCACCGTTAAAAATTCCTGTGGCCTACCGTAACGTTTTCAAAATGTTTGTTTTCCATCCAACCTGTTGATAATGTCACAAAAACATGGATGAATTAAAAAAACAAATATCAGATTGATCCAAAACTTTTGCAGCCCACAAGAATTTTTTAATGGTTAATCACCGTTGTTTTCAGCTGTATCCATCCATTTGAGATTTTGAATTTTTAATTTTTTTGGCTCATTCCGTGAAATGATCTGAAAAAATGAAATGGATACAAAATACATATATCAAGGTGGGCCCACGGCAAGGGCGGGATCGTCTTGGGTGAGGCCTGCGCCGCACCCAAGATAAGGATGGATACGTGCCTGCTAGTCTACTGGCCTATGAGGATGTTTACCAAAAAAACAATGAGGGGAATTATATGATATTCCGATAACGTGTGACGCTTGATACACAGGCACTGAGAAATTCTATATGTGATGTACGTTGATTCAAGTTAAACCGGCTGAATTGGGTAACCAACTGTAGCTAGTCATGGTCCAAAAATCCATTCTAACTCTGATTAGTGGACGTTTGTTGAAATAGTGCCGGATATTTTCATTTCTAACCGTCCAGTAAATTTCCACCTAACTGATCTGACAATCAAATAAATATAATTGAAGTATGATACGTCTAATTAAGTTGCCTACCTGTCTGCTATGGATACAACTTATAAGATATTTCTGATGCCTGCGTATCATCATCGCACACTGCCAGACTACCAAAGTTTTTCTCATGAAAAACAGTGACAAAACGAACCTTATCATCTACTCGAATGATTTGGAAATTGGCCATTCTACGGTGTATATATCCCACAAGTTATCAGATTGTGTATATTCAGCAGCAACGGCGATTCCAGCGATCCAAATCTCATCTACCAGACAAATGGAACACAGATCAACCGTTGAATATCCAACTGATGGCCATCAAATGTACACCTGTCTAATGGTTGATCTATCTGACGTGGCGTTACAAGTTCAGGCCTTGTATAACCCGTGCATTACTCATGGGGTCATTTTTGTCTGAATTGGAGGCATCATCGCGTGATCAGGACCGTCCAACTGACTAGTTCAGATCTTATTTCCTCAATTCACTAGCGTTCTTTTAGACGGCTATGGGAAACAACGGACATACTACATACAAGCACATCCAGTAGATGATTACGAGTATTTGTACAGTGAGGATTTTAGGACATGTCACATCCTAAAAGTGGTCCATCAATCGTACGGTTATGATCAGCCGGATGAACATCGATGAGAGAGAGAGAGAGAGAGAGAGAGAGTCCAATGGTTTCAGTTTCTGGGCTTTGACATTTGGATCGGACGGTCTAGATCAATGGATATGCGCACCGGTGGGCAATTAAACGTGCCTTGTGCAACAAGTAGAGGTGCTTTTACTTTAAAGATGCAAAACCATACTCTACTCGAGAAGTTAGTGGAGAAATAGAGAGACGACCTAAAGGTTATAATTATTTCTTACTTACCGGGGAATGCCTTTCACACCCTGGAGGGTAATTTGGTCACATGAAAAAATTATACCCTTGCACGTGTGTATTCTATCTTTATTTGGTGAAAAACAGAGAAGGGCTGTGATTCGATGAGCGCCCTCATCTAAGGGGGCGGAACACGTGTCCAAGATCCAAGCAGATGGCACATCTATGTAGTCGAAACCAGGGCCGACATAAAGATATCATGTACAAATACAAAGGTTAAAAAACTTTAATTTATTAATATAGCCACACATGTAAGTTGAACTTTCTGTTATTGTAAAGGGCTGTTCTTTTATTTATTTTTTGTCTTGATTCCTTGATTAATTTTACTCTTTGTTTATGACATTTTTATTATATATTTGTGAACACTTGGAATGAGCAGCGCCTTACCTTTTGAGTTTTGTTATTTGTTGGTGATGCAGTAGATGCGTGGCATCGATTGAAATAAATCGAAGTATACAGTTTTCAAGTTAGAAATTTTATAATTACTTAAGAGTTTAAGGATTATAAGATTTTCTAACGTTGCGAGTACTCCTTTAGTTGGTTTGCAACTATAGATTTCAAGGAAGGGAATCAACGGGTTTTTTATTTCACTGAATTTTAATTTTAATTTTAATTTTTTATTCCAACTATATGCTAGAACTTTGGCGTTGATAAATTTGGCCTTGTTTTGTAAAACCTATGAGCTTAGGACAGGTTACAAAGAAAAAGTAAACCACTCATTTTGGAGAGTCTGCATTTGGGGACAAATAAATAAACTCGTAATCCATCCTTGCTTCATAGAGTTATTAGCTCGGGGCTTGCAAATAAAAATATGATTTAACTTTGCTTAATAGAGCCAATGGCTCAGAAAAGAAAATATTGTATAATAAAGACATAAGAAAAGAGAGCATTGTACGTGCAGGTAATATATGTGGAGTAGAATGTAATTTGAATTGAGAAGTGAAAAATAAAATGAGTGATTATAAACTTTTTTCCTACAAAATAAATTGTCAAATATCATTGATTTTAACCCTACTTTGAGCTTTAGTGACTTGTTTTGTTAGCTGGCTCTTCTTTGTTTTATCTCTTAAATTGAACAACCTATCAATGATGTTGGGGATTTTTTGAATTCTACTGAATCTTATACTGTCTACCTCTTTTGAAACTCATTTACTCCTCATGAACACTCAAGCTTTCTATTAGGACCGTACATGAATTGAGTTAGCTCGATTAGCTTATTTGTCTTGACTCAAAAAAACCCAATTTGACTCGGTTCGAAACTGAGTTGGAGCCGAGTCAGGCTGATTTTTTGAGCTCGAAAAAATTTTGAATCGAGTTTGACTCGACTTGGATCGAACCAGTTCGGTAACTCGGTTACTTTGATATTGATGTTGCTCACCAAGTGTTTGATGAAATGACTCAATGAAGTGTGTTTGGTGGGAAGGAAGGTATGTATATGAAATAAATATCATTTTTTTCTTGATTTTCATGTTGCTTAGAAGGTGTTTGATGAAATAACTATAAAACCATTGCTGTTATTTTACATATAGTGAGATTTTGAATGTGTAATCCATGTGTTTGTGAAAATACCGCACAAGCAAACTTAACTCAATTTTGGCTTGAACTCTGCTCAAACTGGCCTGAGCCACTGACTGAATTGAGTTGAGTTGGCCTATCGGGCTCGAGGACCGAGCCGCGATCAAGCTAGGGTCAGCAAGTGGCCGAGCCGAGTCAAGTTGTGCCCAGCTCGACTCAGTTCAACTCGCGCACACTTCTACTTTCTATTATTCATTTGCTCTTCCACTCCGCCCCTTAAAATGTGTCATTTTATGACCGTTGGTGGAGTGATGAGTCTACTATTGTGTTTTTGCACTTACTAGTGATAAATAATAGCAATGCAAATCGTAATTGCTTTTTGAGTTGATGATTATTTTATGGTCATCGGTTTGCTTTGACCAATTCTTTGCTCAATTTGCCATTATTCAGAGAGTATTCATGGTTTGGAGGGCCCAAATGATTGCTGGAGATCTAATCTATTAGCTTTTGGAATTGTGGATCGGATTTGTTTGTCAATTTCAAGAGGTGCTGGGTTCATTTTCATTCTACCCATTTGGATTTTTAATGTTTTTTTTTTTGTTGGATTGATTGGAGGCTGTCTTTAGTAGTGGGGAGTGATTAGGTTTAAGAAGGTTTGGATGATTGATTGAGATATTGATATGTCGGGGCCTTAATCCACCATTCAGTTCTATCGGTTAATTCCATGAGATTATGAGGATTCTTTCTATCCAATTCATTTAGATTTTTGAAGCTTTGTTGAATCAATTTAGAAATCAATTTTGATGTCTAGCTGTAAGTCCATGGAATAGTTATTCTCATTTGGGCAAGGTGTTCGCATTATCATATTTGATGAATGGCTAAAAAAACTTGTTTGCATAAAACATATTCTACACATGAGTGGTATCTCATTGAGGATCAACATGACAAGATTTGATTGGGCCACTTACTACTGTTAAAGATGAATATATATGGAGCTTGTTTGAAAGTTGTTCGATTTTAAGTACATACTGAACTTATACTTAACTGACATAACACTCAGTTGGACCACTCAAAGCTCGCTCCCGGACACATGGTCTGTGCCCTCCCTTGAGTTGCTCCCATTCAAGACTCAATAAAAGAAACATACATTTGGGGGAAGGTAGACGTCTGTGATGGTTTACTGCTATTACTTTGAGAGTGGTGGTGTCTCATCATCCTCACTCACACGGGCGTCCATTTCAGCTAATCCAGTGGATGTACCGTACTTATAAAATCAAATGCTATTAAAAAAACTAACAATCTAAATGTCCCAAATTTCAAGGACAAAATCAGATAGTTACTATCATCATGATCTTTTCAATGTACCATTGTTAGTTACAATCCATCTATCGTTTGGATAACCCACAAAACTATGCCACGTGTATGATGGAGTCACCTGCATTTTTAAAATGGTGGTAAACTATCACAAGTCGAAAATGTGACTTTGGGAGCACATCACATGGGCTACGTGAGCTGCATTGAAGGCGACTTTTCTCCAAATCAAAGTGCCTTTGGCTCCACTTCCTTTGGATTGCTACACTGAAAAGTTTTAAAATTTGCATTTTGGCCCTACAACGGCTAATCTTGTGTTGCTTTCTAACAGCCTCTGGCCCAGAGTTTGGTAATTCAGACAGTAGTATCATTTGTCCGTTGAGTCCTACCATGGATGGTAGATCCTCCCAAAATTGCCTTACAAGCAACCATATTCCGGACCTTTTTTACATTTTAATCTGGACCGTTGATGTATTTGTCTTATTATGTAGACCATAGGATTCGTTGTAGGGACAATCTTGACCTTTTGATTTGTCGCCTGTAGATTAAGGAGGTTGGCTCCTTTGCATCGTTGGTAGAAAAGGACGGCTTGTAAGGTCTTCTGTAGCTTTTGGACGGAATCCAATCTGTCCGAAGCGTTGCCTGTTTCAATTTTGGCACGGTATCTGCTCCGTCCAAAAGGACCATCAGATGGATTCCCAAGTGAATTTGGAAGTTTTTGGTTGGATGTCCATGGAAGTGGACAGTGGACTGCGTCCTGGCCCATGCAGGGCCCTATGGGCCCCACCGTGATGTATGGGTATTATCCAAGCCGTTCATACATTTTTCCATGTCATTTCAAAATATGAGCCAAAAAATGAGGCAGATCTAAGGTTCAAGTGGACCATACAGTGGGAATTGAATGCCCACCATGAAAAAACTCTTGGGGGCCACAGAAGTTTTAGATTAATCTTACATTTGTGTTTTACCTTCATCCATGTTTTTGTGACCTTATGAACAGGTTGGATGGCAAATAAACATCACAGTGGGCCACAGGAAGGTTTCATTGGTGGGGATCGTGATCATAGCTGCTTCCTCAGGTGTGGTCCACTTGACCGTTGGATCTGCCTCATTTTTGGGCTCAAATCTAAAAATGGTCTGGAAAAATGGATGAACAGCATGGATAAAACTCACATATCATGATGGCCCCATAGAGCTCCTGCTTGGACTGAGTCCGTCGAGTTAGGTGAACATGTTCCAGCATCTTAAAATAACTGTTACACGCATGTAAATAACCTAAAAAGCCCTCTTGAATAAGAGCAGTAGAAAATATTTTTTCACATATGTTCCATGTTCAGTTGATACCTAAGATTAGTGGCTAGGATCTTCCGTGCTTAGGAGGATTTCCATGCATCGTCCATCCATGCTGGGACACGGGCTTCAGTCGTCCAACTAAAAACCTGATTATACCATGCGTTTATTGGGCCAGAGATCCTTTATTCCTTTGGAAATTAATATCCTACCTTGTCTAAGTATGGTGCAAGTGTCCCTTGAAAAAAATAAATGTGGCAGTCCCGAAGGCTAGCTTGCAAGAGAAATGCCACACATATGCCAAAAATAAAGCTGGTGCTATGACGTGTTTCGGATTTATTCACAACTGTTAGCTGTGGACAGTTCGAGTGTACCGTGACCATGATCTTGACACATGGTATGCTGTGCACCACTCTCCGTTGTAAGATAAGACATATATCACGTAACGGAAGTGGATTCCCGGTGACCCCGGGCACAGTAATATTCTTGTGCCGGGGCTGTGTGAGGGCATACAGAGATATATTTGACAAATCCACTCTGTTCATCTGTTTTGAAAGATCATAATAAGATTATATTCTAAAAATCAGGCAGATCCAATACTCGTGTGGACCATATCACACGAAACAGTGAGAATAAATGCCTGGGTGTGACAGAAGTTTTGTATCAGAATTATATTTGTTGCTACAGTTTATCTGAGTGGTAATAAACCTATGAACGGTTTGGATGGAAGATAAACATCATGGTCAGATCCAGAAATGTTTCAACGGTGGAATTTTTTGTTCCCACTGTTTCATTGGTGTGGCTCATCTGATTTTTGAATCTGCCTAATTTTTTTGATTGTGTCCTATTATGTTCTTTCAAAACATATGGACGGAGTGGATTTGTTAAGTACATCTCTGTGGACTCCATTTAGACCTGGGCACAGAGAAATGCACATGTATATCTAATATCACTGTGCCCGGGGTCACAAGCAATCTTGTATTTATTTTTTCCTTTCATTCATGTCTCTGTGACCTTACCGTCAGGTTATATGAAAAACAAATATCATTGCAGGCCCGGGAGAGATTTGAACAGTAGACATCATTATCCCAATTGTATCCCGTGGTGTGTTCCACTTGAGCGATCACACCACACGTGTCAGACTATTATGTCATTTATAGAAATGCAGGCTGCCAAGCCCTTCATCTGGGTTAGATGAAGGGCTGGGATAAAAATCTAGCCGTTATGCAACTTAGGTGGGCCCCACTCAAAGCAAGGGTGAGAACCTTCTCCCACATTCCCTATGTTATAGTCCACCAGAGTTTTGGATTGAGCTGATTTGATCTTCATTCGATATATAACAAGTTAGATACTACACATACACCACATGGGCCCACATCTATTTGGAACCACCCAAGGGCTCCTCATTGGATCATTTTACATTTTGGTTATTGTTACGTTTTCCTTTGAATATAGACCGTCATCTTTACCATTCTTTTGTGGACCGTTGATTTGGAAGTCTATGCTCTTCCAATATTGAAGTGTTTTTATTTATTTATTTATTTATTTTATTTTTACGTCAGTCACTTTCACATGCTCATCACATACAATCAACGGTTCGGACCACTTAATATAACTCCGACCCAACGGCTATAATCCCGAATGAAACAGATGATTTGCACCGTGATAGACCGTCCATTCTTTAATCCTGTCCCACTGGGTGAAAATGGGATATTCTTTTCCCAGTGCCTCTCACACGATAGCTTGGTAGGTGGGTGTGATCCATCCATCTCGTGGGTCCTCTATGGAACTGGCCGTTGATTCAAAACACAAGGAATGTAAGATCTCAGCCATCTATTTCTCTTGTTGCGTCGATTTTCTATCGACTGTCTATTTGAATGACACCTTCCATGTGGATAGGATCGTCAATTTGATTTTATTTTCAACTGTACGGTTTTCATTGAAAGAATCTACGATATTGATGGTTCCGATTCACCGATTGTTTCCATATCATGTGTTTATGCGAGAAATGCTAAGTGTAAATTCTTCAGTACTCATGCCACGCGAGGGGAAGCAAAGCAGATTTGTGTGAAATGCCAACCGTTAAAAAGGTGATCCCCACTTTGCAGATGCCACCTGTCGAAAATCAGGCGAATCTAATAACCAGTTGGACCCAAATTTGGAATGTTGATCAATTTCTCTTAACCGTTAATTTGTTTGATGGTTAAATGGCCCAGATGATGATCTTCTGGAATTGTTTCTGAGGCATGTCATTTATAGTGTGGACAACTTGACGAGCGGATCGAATGCCACAAATGTTACCTTGTTTCATGTGTGAGCGAGTGCAATTAGAAAGTTTACTCCGGCGAGTACTGTAGCATTCCTTGGCTTTCTGTACTCGACATTCGAGTACCTTTTTTTTTTTTTTTTTAAAAGCCAGCACTTGGAACCAGTTACCACGAAGACACTTTGATGCACTGGCAGAGATTTATAGTTCATACACTTCCAATCATAAATTATTGATGTAACCTACGGTACAAATTATTACAAACACCTTCCATGGATCATAAAGCACCAAAATACACACTTGTTTGCGCGATTCTATCAAACATTGGCACGTGTTAGTGAAGGTTTTTATTCAAATTTGGTATGCTATTAGAAAGTGAGACATAACAGAGTTGTACTTAAGTCAATGTTAGATTGAATGCTAATAACTTTATGCTGAAACAGTTATGTAAGACTGGATTCGAAAGCCTAACTATGGTTCCAGTCACTGGTTGTTATCAACGATCAAATAATTTGTAAAAGAGTAAAGGTGAGTTCTCCGTGGATTTTTTTTTTTTTTTTTTTTAACACACACATACACCCCGCACACTCAAGCTGTAGTGGGATTTCACCACCTATGGGTACTCAGAACCCTCAAACCGGTGTTGAAAAGAATAAAAATAAACAAAAAAAGAATAAGACAATGCCGATTTTAATAATATATTGGTGAAATTTATTCCAATCGACAAAGTATCAAATAATATAGAGAAAAAAAAAGAGAAGATAAATACCTAATTGATTTGTATGAACAAATGATGGATGTGGATGGTTAATATAATGTAACCAAAGATTTTGATATTTTAAGTAAGGACTTAGTTGATTAAGATCCAACAAAGTACGGTTACAGACATTTAATCTATTTTTATGGTACTATAGCGATGACACTAAATAATAAAAATTTGTACTAAGACCAAGATAAACTAAGCTATATTATAATAAAAGCAAAGAAATGATATATTGTATTTCATGTGGGCTTCAAGTTTTTTATTGTGTGCTTCTTTTATAGGTTGTTGAAGTGTTAAAACCTTTAATAGGTTCCTTAATGGTCTAAGATCATTTCTAGCTATGGCTTGTACTTCAAATAGAGAGATTTTCTTAAATTTGATATCGTTGATTTTTAGATAATAACTTTTACATAGATGCTCATCTATTGGAGATCTTTAGTATACTGTTGCATCTAGATTTAGGCTCAATTAAAGCCTAGCTTCTCTATTATCCATTGGTCTTGGTATCCCATTCTCTTTGGTTTTGATTGATGTATGAATATAATCTCAATCTATTGGTGTCAATCCTTTTCCAATTTGGATCCGTATCGTAACCAATCTACTCAGATACTAGTCCCATCTTCGAATATTCAAATCCTTCGTAATCATGCAATGACTTCAAACATCCATAAGATCTCACATTTTGTAAGTATTGTGACACATTGTTGAACTGAATATATTATAGATAGATTCATGATAGGATTATGGCTGCTAATGGGCTGGAGTTGGCCTTGGCTTGAATTTTGAATTGTTTCATATTGGATCAATTCAAAACTTCAAATTTGACAGGCTCAAGTCCAGCTTATTGACAAGCCTAGCTAAGAACTTTTCCTCAGTGGATCTTTCTTAGAGTTATTATGTACGCTCCCTTGATAACATGTCATTTGGATTTGGGCTCTGTTATTCGTCAATTCATTTTCCTAAAAGTATGCATGCATTTTGTGTTGCCGCATTAATAATGAAATTTGTATAAGGAAAGTAATACCAGCAAAAAATATATTTGTATGCCATTTACTCAGTATTATTGAACCTCCAATAATGACACGTGACAACTTTTCATTAATCCACGCATGGGAGCCGAAAATAGGTGTAATGAGAACTACTTTGCCTGGGTATCAAATAACCCACTTTTGCACTTACATCCAGTGGACAGTTAAGTTGAAATTAAGTGGACCGTCCTAAGTTCTACCAACAAACGTCAATTAAACAGAAGTCAGTATCATTCAATCAATCATCTGGACGTTTTGTTATTTGAGTAATAGGTATGACTGGCATACCATTTTTGAGTGTGTATGGACCACCGCACTCTGCCCGAGTATCAAATAGCCCACTTTTGCACGTAGCCCGCACCTTTACATCAGTCACCATTTTTGAGTGTGTATGGACCACCGCACTCTGGCAAGTGGTACGTCGGGTTCCACCGTGGAAAGACCCTAACCATTGAATTTGTGGCCTAATGGTGGACGGCTAAAAAGAGAAAGACAATAAAGGGTCCTAATATTCGTAAACTGGAATCTTCAAAGCTGGGACACTCTGGGAAATGCTCCTTTCAAGGTGGAAATCAATAACCAATGGTCTCGATTACTGGATGATGGGTCCCACTTGTTAGAATTGAAACGCGTGTATACTGGAAACCGAAAAGATAACTTCTCAATGCAAGCAAGGTACGACAATCTGTGGTGCCGTGTCATCTTTTCCACTAACTTGCCTCTTTTTCAGAAAATTAGTACCATGAAAAAGATACATACCACCATGTAGATCTTCTAGGAAAAAATTCAGATCTTTCCACTGAGCATTTGGGCCACGTTATTTCAATCAATGTACTATCAATAGTACGACTCATAGTACAACTGTAGCCCATTTAACAAATTCATCATGCTGATTTTAAATAATGGATATATTCATATTGGGGCCTACCGTTTTCATGGTACTGATTTCCTACAGAATTATCAAATTAGCGGGAAAGATGGTATGGTACCATTAGTTGCGGTACAGCAGCCTGCATTTGGTCGGTTCTAAATTCGAAACTGGCCAGACGAGACAAAAAATTCATCAATTTAGATGGCACGGTAATTCCTCTGTATTTACTGACAGAGACTTGGAAAATGCCGATTTTTATGCGTTTGGATGTCAAAGGAATGGAAGTTCGAACCATTTGACTGGGGTTTTGCTAATTCTACACTCGTGCGGGAGGCCTGCCATCCACTTGCAGGCACACGTGCCAATGTGAAACACTTGTGCGAGATCAGATCTTTCCAACAGGTAGCTACAGTGCTTTGTTCTCTTGGGTTAAAATCAGTTGGGCCCACAAAACAGGCCATTTCAAAAATTCAGGTGGGCTGCCACACTTGCTTTCAAAGGTATTAGTCCTTATTTTGAATAACTGAGCTTTGGATTTCCCTATTTATTTTGACGAGGAGATCATAAAGTCTTCCTAGGACACGTACCCGCACTAGCCATGTCGGTGGTGTGTGGTACACTCGCCAATCCGCTTCCTGTAAAGCATCTGAAACAGGGACGCGGATTGCGTCCTACCCCGCAAGTATTTTACCTGTGGGGCACACCGTGATGTAAGTATTTTATCCACTCTGTTAATAGTTTTTATATGACTATTTTAAGGTTTTGAGCCAAAAATGGAGGTAGTTAGGAATTAAGTGGACCACAAAGTGGGGATTGAACGTCCACCATTAAAAACTTCTTGGGAGCTGGAGAAGTGTCGGATCAAGATGAAATTTGTGTTTTCACTTCATCCAAGTCTGCATGACCTTATTAATAGGTTGGGTGGTAAAAAAAACATCACGGTGGCCCTTATAAAGGTTTCAACGGTGGGTGTTATTATCATTGCAGCTTCCTTTGATGTGGTCCACAGGAGCTGTGTATCTGCTTCCTTTTGTGTATACTACCTTAAAATGATCTGAGAAAAGCGATGAACAGTCTGGATAAAATACACATCACAGTGGGGACAAAAAAGTTTGTTGCAGGTTACGCTTACCGTACAAAGCATTGTAGTGGATCTGGCCTCGTTGTACGAACTGAAGGCTGTGGGCTCGAGGTTTCTATAATTTTACACCGTTCATCCATCCGACAGGTCACATTGTGAATGGCCCATGTTCTCCTATGGAAAATCCTAGCCATGCAATAGCTGTATTTTCCAAGGGAGATTCTACGGCAGAACGGTCCACTCATAATGTGGCTCATTAATGAACAGTTAGTATCACTTAAACGTAGGAAAACACGTACAACGTCTCCGTGTAGGCACACGTGCACACACGTGTGAATACTTTATGGTGAGAAAAAGGGTCCCCACACCACTCCCACTATCAATTGCATGTGTTTAAAAAGCTTTGAAAAAGTGAAATTTCTTTGACTACAGTTGTAACCTTAGACCATCTGAAATTGTCGTTTTGTGGTAGAGTGCTTCGTTTTTTGGGCAGGAGAATGGGGCCCTTCTTTTTGGAGAATAACTTCGGTACTCTGCCAGACTCTGACAGTTGGTACACATGCGCTAAGAAATTATCTAATTAGCATACAAGCAACTCAAATCAGACCGATCAAATGGTAGGAACTAAATTAGAGGAATCATTAACCAAAAGTTATGATGCATGTTTATTTTTGTAACTAGATGATTGGTAGACATCCGATAGACGGTTGGAATGAAAACAAAAAAATTGCCATTAATTATTGAAGGCGGTAAAGGGCAAGAGAGATGCCTTAAAAGAATGTGAATGGAGGGAATAAGAGATGATACTGATTGTTTGGTGATCTTTCCACCACCCATCTTCGTAGTGGCAGTGAGGCGCAACGTGATGTATTTATTTTATTCCTACTTTTCGGTCATTGTAACTAGGGGTGCACACGGTTCGGATCCGGTTTCAAAAGGGATGAGAATTAAAGGTGGCCCCCTTCACATGAATGGTCCATATCAACAACGGGCAGTGACTAATTCATCTATCTCGTTAACTATTCGGTTCCAGTTTTGAAACCGGAGCCGAACCGTGTGCACCCTAATTGTAACTTCCTATGGCCCATTGATGTTTATTTGTCATTCAAACTGTTCGTGAGGTTATGCAGACATGGACTAAGGAAAACATAAATATTAACTTAATCCAAAACTTCTATGGCCTGCAACATTGTGGTCCCACTTAAGCTTTTAATATGCTTTAATTTTAGGACTCTTTACTTAAAATGATCTAACAAAATGGATGGATGACATGGATGAAAAGCACACATCACGGTGGGCCCCACTGAGTCCTACCACAAGGGAGGCCAGCCGTGACATGATCATCATGCAATCCTCATTAAATAAGAGGAGGCTCGATGACCTATGGTATAACTAGAGCTAGAACCCTTGATATAATGAAATCGCAAAATTAATTCCGGTGGCCGACTCAACAAGCTGGGATAAGGTTTAGATATTGATGATGATGATGATAATGATGAATGAGAGATTAAGATTTCTTCACCAAATTTATTCATGGGTCCCGCAAGTTGGGCAGTCTAGTTCAAGCTAATGTAACTTTTGAGCGCCTGCATATCATCCGTCACATTTTTTTAAAGGACCTAATGACTCCCTCTTATTTTAATGTAAGAATACCAATGAGATTTTTATTTCATCAAACGATTCTTTCGCACTCATATCGACAATGAACTTTAAATGGGGCTAAAGCCTTAAAAGATGGTACTTTAAGCTTTATACGATTTCAATGTGTTGTAAAAGCCTTTTCAATGCTTTTTCGTTTATTGCTTCATTCCATGCGCGTGGATGAATTGTCATCTCTCGCTCTACATACGTTTTTTAAAAAGTAGGCTGTAGTTTCCAATGCTCTTCTTTCATTACCTCACTTCATAGGCGTGACTCTTTCTATCTCTCTCTCTCTAAAAAATTCAGAGAATGCTCACTACACACGTGTGTTAAATATGGGCCTTTCATCAGTACGTCCCCACTATCAAGATGAAATGTCCCAAAAACTAACCAACCTTAGAGAGCTTGAATAGCTAGTCAATCTCTATTCATTTTCCATTTCTTATGTACACACAAGGCTAACCCATAGTCTAAAAACTTGTCTCGAATGGATATAGCTGATGAATGGCTCTGATCTCACAGGCCTTTGTTTTCACACGTAAGGTGAATTCTTTCTCATACACACGTGTTTGCACTTATCCATCTTGCATCATGCATGACACTTGAGGATCACGAGGGTGTCATTATATGAGTATTATTAAGTGTTTGACATATCATTATAAGATAATCAGTCTTCTGATTGAAGAGCTCTGGATCGATCGATATCATCCTCACATATAATAAGTCGAACCACAGCCCCGAGTTTCTTTATGACCATCTTTTACATGCCTGCGTGTACCACCAATGGCCGTTCGATTCAGTGGGCCACTGGGACAACTACAGATGTCGTGTGATCATTGGTCAATGGCCCATCTGCAGGGGCACTTTGGAAAATAACCCCACTTGCGTACTTGACCGAGCATTCTAGGATTGAATGAGGTTTTCTGGTAATGAAGATGCACCACAACAAGTTCCATCAGACACATACCGGTTAGGTTTGTAAATGGGTCGGGCACGGGTTGTATGTTGTAATAGCCGTATTCAATATCTGACTTGGATAAATATTGGATAGGAATGTAGAAATTTTTTTATTTATTTAATAGTTGGATATAACTAGAATAGGAATATTATTCAGAAAGTCATATATAAGTTGGAAAATTAGATGATCAAATGTTCAATTAATGTTTAATTAAAAACTTCAAAAAGCAAAATAATTAATAAAATTGATAAAAAAATATTTAAAAATTAAAGTAGTATTTTTACCATAGATAAATACCTAATGAACTAGTATAAAATAGTAGTTAATTTTCATACTATAATTAGCAAATAAAAGTGCAACAAGTTCCTAATGGGCGCAGAGGCTTTGCTTTTCACTCTCTTGAAGATTTATTTATCCTTTTGATGATATATAAGGAGATATGTGTTGTAGCAGGGGCATAGGTATCTTGTTGATGATAAAAACAACAATACTAAATGCTGGATGGCCAATTCGTCAGATTCTGATATTATTAATTGATTTTCAAAGCCAGCTAGTTCTCTCTGAAATGCATTGAGGCGCAGTAATTGATTGGATATCTAGGGATATCATTTTTTTTTCTTCTTTGAATTAGAATTTGCTATAACTTACTAAAAGACCATTGGTTCCTAATGAAATGGATGTAGTAGTGGCCTCACGAACTCCAACTATAAAATTGCTAGAATCGTTCTACTTCACTTCATTTTCCTCACCTACAAGTATTCCGAAGGTCAATCAGAGCAGCCCGCGAGGCAGCTGTCTTCCTTACACTGACTTGGTAATGGGTTTGAAATCTTCCACCAATCGGCATCCCGATCTCCCTCCAGTCATATTACAAATCCTATAGCATAAATAATATATAGCTTAATAACTTCAATAAAAGATAGAATCATTTATCAATAATGGTCACCATATCAACCTCATCATACATGCCAATGTCAGTGAACATCTTAGAAATTAGTATATCATACGTTAGTAATTTTTTTAAAAATCTAAAATATCACTAATTTGGTAAATTATGATTTACCTTAAGCAAGCAGAATATTAATATCCAACTTACTTAGAAGTCAGATAATCTGATAATTGGCAACCATATATAATAGTTGGCTACATATCCAAATCCAATTTTCTTTATTCAAATAGTTCAAGTAAATAGATATCCATTGCCAGCCCTAATGCTAATAAGGATATTCATCTTAGTAAAGGAAAATCATTGCTAGTTGAGTATCTCACTGATCATCCTTTATAAATATTCAACCGTGTTGAAAGTTAGCATGATCTGAAGCTTCGTTGGGCTAAGGGGTGGACATCGAGTCGAGTCGAGTCGGGCCGGATTGGGTCCAACTCGACTCGATTCAATTTTTCCAACAACTTGATTCGAACTTGATCCGATCTGGGACCGAATTCAACATGGCCGACTCAATCCGATCCGGGACTGAGTCCAGCAAGGTTGACCCGATCCAATTCGAATCCCTGATGGCCCGACCCGAACCGAGTTCGACTCAGTCAGGGAAACCGAACCGAGTCGGATCGAGTTGAGTCTGTCCAATCGATTCATACTGGGCTGAACCAAGATCATAAGAGAGAGTGAGACAAATGAGGAGAGAAAGAAGGAGAGGTGGGAAAGAAGGAGAGAAAGGATGAGAGAAAGAAGGAGATGAGGGGAATCCATAGAGAAAGAGGGAGAGAAAGGATGAGAGAAAGAAGGAGAAGAGGGAAATCCGAAGAGAAAGAGGGAGAGAAAGGAGGAGATAAAGAAGGAGAGGAGGGAAATCGGGAGAGAAAGGAGGAGAGATGGGTGAGTGCGGGGGCCACCACTCCAAAATACTCCACAATAAAAGATAAAATAAAATAAAAAAATAAAAATTTAAATCAGGGTACCTGATCAATGGAGATGATGAATGATGATGATGAATGGGCAGGGTTGCTCAATGGCCGGATCAAGATGGTGTGCCGCTCGTTCGAGTGGAGAAAGAGAAATGAGGTTTTTAGGGTTTGAGAGGGTTGTTGGGTGTGGGTAGCCGGGTAGGTAAAAAGTGAAAAGTTAAAAAAATTACTTATATCCACTCGTTTCGGATCGGATCGGTTTGGATTGACCATTGATCCGAACTCGATCCGATCAATGGTCGGATCTGATCAGTTTGATTCGGATCGGGTTGGATCCGTCAGATCGTCGAATTGGTCCGGTTTCTGCCCAGCTCTAATTGGGCTATACCACATGGAGCATGTTGAAAGAGATGCCCAACTAATAAAACCTTTTATGTATTTTTATGGGGCCCAACATGTATAGTAAATGCTATCCAAAAGGTATTTTTGTGGGGCCCACCATGTATCGTAAAAGGACACCCCAGAAAATCAGGGCATTCAAAAAATCAGGTGGACCACACCAAGTGAATTTAGAGGTTTTAGGTGTGATTTTCACTGCTCCTTGACGTGCAGCCACCTGAGTGTCTGATCAGGCTGTTCTAAATGTGCCACCTAGGTGGGGTCCATGTGATGTTTTTGAGAAATCTACTCTGTTCATCTGTTTTGTGAGCTCATTTTAGTACTCGATGCCAAGAAGGATCCAAGAGTCGAGTGGGCCGCACTAAAGGAAAAGATGGGTAGGGAAATCCCTACCGTTGAAACTTCCCTGGGTCAACAGTGATGTTTACATGCCATCCATACCGTCTGTAACGTCATTCCTACTGAGATGAACTGAAAATACAAATGTTAGCCTGATTCAAAACTTCTTCTGCTCCACAAATATTTCAACTGTGTACGTTGAATCCTCACGTTTTCGGCCAACTTGAGTATTTGATCCGGCTCATTTCTGGATCCATGTCCTAAAACATCTCGAAAAAAGAATGAACGTGGTGGATTTCTCACAAACATCACGGTGGGCCCCACCTAGGTTTCCAGCGCACGAACTTCCTGCCAAAGCCTCCGCGTCCACATGGACCCATTAATCAAGTGGGGTACACATGCATGCTTGGATGTGGACGGTTGCTTTTCCTTCTTCTGACCGTCCATTTTTTTTTGTGCTGAGGAACATTGGCCATAGGACCAGCCTAATGAAGAGCCTTAATCTCAAACACGTGTGGCATCTTTTGGGCCGTTGCAGATCCCTGGTAGCAAATCAACAGTACTCTTCTCTTTATGGGTCAAGATAATCAAACGGCTCACCTTTATCTTGGCTGGAAAAATCACCACAGAATCATTTGAAGTACATCCTCTTTAGATTTGAGAAGACACCACTCAGGCACTCATCATCAACCTAACAGAAAAATAAAATAAAATACAAATAAAAAAGAACCCTAGTGTCCCACAATTTATTTATTTTTGTTTAAATCAATGGCTTCAAATGCACCATGGCCCACCTAGCATGTGAACGCATGACCGTGGACCTAAGTTCCATGTGCAAGAACAAAGGGGACGCGTAAAATGATAATGATAATTATGCCCTCAGGAAGACTCGTGCACCTCGCATAGAGACCTAATCGGGTAACTTTCTCGAACGTGGGGGGAAATGTCTTAACATGCATTAAATCCAACCCGTCCATCAGGTATATCACCCCCATGTTTTGTTTTGATTCAAAAATTCAGGATGATTTAACTCTCAGGTGGGCCACACTATATAAAATTATAACTAAAAACCTCTAAATTCATGCAGTATGGCCATCTTGATGAAGCACATGAGATTGGATTACATATACGAAGGTGGATCCAACACAAAACGAATGGCGTGCGTCTCATGCCGAATTTTCCTAGGGTGTGGCCCACCTGATTTGTGGATAGTCATGACTTTAGGGGTCTTAAGTGAAAATGATGATGGACGGGTTGGATCTCATGAAAGTAGACCCGAGCTAGCTTGGATACATTTCAAATGCAATGATTGATTAGGATTTAAATGATTTAAAAAAAAAATAATAACTTTCAGCCAGAAAAATGATCACGTATATGTGGGGCCCACCCATGATGTACATGTGGCTATAGAGCGTCCCCTAATTTTCACCATACGTTCGAAGAATGGTCTTGATCTAAAACTCAAGTGGAACACATCCAGGGAGAGCAACGTACATTCATGCAGTGCCCTACATAAGTTTTGAAATTGCTTTTGAGTCTGGGTGTGTCCCTTCATCCTAGCAGGACAGTGGGTAGGATGAGATATACACAACACGTTAGATCTCATAATGGGCATCCTCCTTTCAGAGGACAACCTCATTACCTAATTACTATATGTTAAATGAGTGTAAATTAAGCTTATTCTACTAACAGTTTTATATTATTGTTTAAATGTCTTTCATGATATCTAATCCTTTCATCATAAGCGTCCAAACAAGCGTTCCTCTATCATACGTACCTTTTGTTCATTAGCTAAGATATATGACTATTCTAATTAGTATTTTGATCATTGGAAGTATGAACATTTGATTGTGTGTGGACCATTAAAAATAATCTAACTGGCACCTGATTATTATATTTGCCTCGTATTTTTTAAATTCTTAAAAATATAGCCTTTACATTTTAATGGTGACAATGGATCTTGAAAAATAAGATATTGTGACTTGTGAGACTAATGCGGCTGCTCTAGATAAAATGAGTTTGGTTTGACATTGGCTCCACGTATGTGCGGCCCTAACTGTGGGGTTCACCTTGATGTGCGTATTCTATATCTTCCTTGTCCTTATGTTTCTACATGTTATTATAGTACATGAAATGAAAAATTAAGAAAATCCAAATCTTAAATGGACCATATTATATGAAACAGTGAAAATTGAGTGCTTTATCATTAAAATTTTAAAAAGGGATGGACTAATATTTATGGAGGTTTTACTTGTAATCTAATTCGTGGATAAGATAATATAAGGCGGAAGAAGGGCAAAAGCGATTATCAAAATATTCATAGACCTTTGTGGCCTTAGAATGGTTAATCATCATTGTTTTCCATAATATGGTCCAACTCATAATTGGATCTTCTTAACTTTCTAGGAAATGGTATAAAATGAGGTAGAAAAATGAATCAACGGTGTAGATACAAAATATATACATCAAGCTAGTCACCAAGGTAAGGGCCACACTAGTTTTGAAACGTCACTGCCTCTTCTAATTTGTTGGACATAAGGAGTAAGGATTGTGTACACAATAACTCAATACTATATGGGTACAATCGTAAACTTTTATGGGCAGACTGTGATCTATGTATTTCATCTACCCCGTCCATCCATTTTAACAGAAATTATTATATATTGAATAAAAAATGAAACAAATCGGAACGTTAAGTGCACCACACCCATTGAAAAAGTGTGCATCGAATGTCTAGTGTCTACCAGTAGAGGTAAATGGTATGGGGCTTCGGTGAGGTGAGTGGGGTGAAGTGATATGATATGACCTTATTTTTGTCCAATTCGACTTGAAATTGGTGTCCATCTTCATTAGACCATGACATACTTGGTAGAGAGATATGGGGGCAAATGGAGCCAATTCGAGGGACTAACCTAAGTTCACATTAATTGGTGCTTGCTGGGGTGAAGTGAGGTTAAGTGGTATAATGTGACTTAACTTTCGTCCAATTCAGCTAGAATTTGGTATTTATCTAAATCGATCCATGACATGCTTGCTAGAGAAATATTGGCGATGATTGGGCCTATTTGAGGGATCGAAACCGAGTTCACATTGATCGGGCCCGCATAGGGTGAAGTTGGGTGAAGTGGTCTAATGTGATATAATATTCATCTAATTTAGCTGAAAATTGGTGTTGAACTTCATTGGACCAGTATAGGGTTGTCGGTAATTTTTTGGCCTAGATGAGTCCCTTTTGCGAGGCTAGAACCGAGTTCACGTTATTCTGAATAGGTTTGGGTGAAGTAGTGTAAAGTGGTCTGGTGCGACCTAATCTTCATATGATTCAACTAAAAATTGCCGTCGAGCTTAATTGGACTATTAAAAGCTTGCCTGTAAAATTACAGATTAGATGAGTCCCTTTTGCGACACTAGAACTGAGTTTATATTATTCAGGCTAGGTTTAGGGAAAGTGGTGTGGAGTGGTCTGACATGACATAATTTTCATCCAATTCGACTGAAAATTAGTATCAAGCTTCATTTGACCACAATAGGTTGTCAGTAAAATTCCGGCCTAGATGGGCCCCTTTCTTGATATCGAAACTGAGTTCATATTATCCAAGTTAACTTTGAATGAAGTGGTGTGATGTGGATTAACTTGACCTAATCTTCGATTCGACTAAACATTGGTGTCGATCTTCATCGGACCATTACAGGCTTGTCAGCAAAATTACGACCCAGATGAGTCGATTTTGCGAGGCCGGATCAGACCATTAGAGGCTTGCCAGAGAGATAACCAATAGGTTGGATGTCAAATATATATTAAAAAAGCCCTAAGGTGTTTTTAATGGTTGGCATTCATTTCGTATTGTTTGTACGTGGTGTGGTCCACGTGATTTTTAGATGTGCTTCATTTTTTATATCATGCCATGAAATATAGGGGGCAATTGGATGTACATTGTGGATTAAACATATACTTCATGGTGGGCGAGACAACGACGTCATCAGCCATAGTGTTATCTGCTTGAATGGATCAGGTGTTACTAGGGTATTTATTTCAATGGTCTAAGACCTAATGTAGAGCCACTCATATGATCTTCTCTTCTTCTTCTTCTTCTTTCTTTCTTTCTTTCTTTCTTTCTTCTTCTTTTTTTATATTTTTATTTTTTATTTATTTATTTTTATTTTTAATTTTTTGTATCAGTCACGTACATTGTTATGCCATACTCATTTTAGAGTATGATGCGAAGAATTAAGGAGATCCAAATCTATGGTGGATCATTTAAACTAGTATGTCCATGATTCATGATCAATTTCCCTGTAACCAATGCATTTTTGGACAAGCAATCATGAATACATGATCATTGGACCATCTATTCGAGGTGAAACTACTTACCAATGACCTGCTACGGATTTGGTGTACATGGAGATTGCACTTATCGATGCACATGACATATGTTCCAATGCATCGCATGGGTGATAATCTAAGTTCATGCATCCCAAGCACATGCTATCATTGATATTCAGGTAGTAAATTAAACTGTGGCATGTGTAAATTTCTAATCATTTAATCTTTTAAGTTCTCTACATGTGTCACAATCTATCACAAAGAAGTAAGTCAGGTGATCTCCTTAGGTCTTGAAGAGAACAACTATGGTCAGACTTCAAAACAGGGGTTATAAACTGTAAAAGTGCATACATGAGTTAGATGAAAGAAATGATATCATCCTACAAGGAAGTTCGAGGTAAGTCCATCCTCATCGTCCATAGAGAGAGACCAAGATCTAAAGACTTGGTGGGAACCTCAAGGTTCAAGAACTAGACCTGGACCAGCAAGATCCAATGGGTACTATTGGACCTGACCGGAACCCAGCCTGTTGACAGCCCTTCACAGCCCAACTTGGCCGGCCTAGCCCTAATGCTCTGCATGGAGAGTTAGCTCGGGCATGGTTTTGAGGCCCAACCGGTGAATAGGTAAGACCTGGGCCTACGTTTTGTAAAATTCATTATAATGGCCCAGCTCGAACATTAAAGACGCTAGCTATGATTTGAGGGTGCCGGCCAGGTATGAACGTGAAGGCTCGTTTATAAATGAGCTGACCAGGCCTCCTTTAAGCCAGATTTATTAACGGTCGGGATCAGCTTGTCTGGTTCAATATGGGTTACTTTAAGCCAGGTTTATTAACAGCCCGGATCAGCCTATAGTTCAATATGTGTCGGGCCTCCTTTAAGTTGGATTTATTAACGGTCCAGGTCAGCCCGCCATGTGGGTCGCACTCGGGCATGTAATATAGGCTGTTGGGTCGTGCCCAAGCATAATTTCGAGCCCCGATTCATACATGGGTCGGGTTTGGGCCGAGTATGGGGAACAGGCCTGAGTGATTTTAAAATGGGAGATCTGGGTCAGAACTTGAAGGCTCGTTAGTAAAGAGACCGGGCCTACTTCAAAAGGGCCATTAAAAGCCCGATTCCGGTAAAATCCAACGCCACGCAAAACAGTAGTAGTTGCGCACGGTATCTAGTCGCGTAAATTGCCAACCGAACGCCACGTGGATAATCGTTCATGAGATCCATCCTGTCCATCATGCACATTGCCTCGTTTTAACCATGGATCCCAAAAATAAATCCGGTAAAAAATACAGTTGGACCACACCGTACTAACAGTGTAAATCTTTACTAAAACGTACAAATTCGTTCCGTACGGAGAACCTGAGTTTTGAAATGGCCTCTTCTTTTGAGCGTTCCTTCGCCGTGGTGGTTCTCGTGAGGTGAATGGATTGGATGGCATATAAGCACCAAGGTGAGCCCCAAGTATAACGTGGAAGGTTTTAATGGTGGGCATCCCATCCAACCGTTCCTTGAAGTGTGGCCCACCTGAATTTTGGTGTAAGTATCAACGACGAGGATCCCCGCCTGATTAACGGGGTCGATCGTATGCAAAGATAGCCGTTCCCCCAGTTCACCACAAGTCGCCCCCTTCACCCACGCGAGTGTGTTTTCTTATTTTTGTTTTGCCTTGATCGCGACTCATGAACGAGCGTATATCGCCACCTAGTGGGGCCCACATAAAGAGGTGGTACAATCATTTGAACCGTCCATATTCTCTTTATTCTTATAATCAGACTTCAATAATGATCATGACCTTTGAATTTTAGTGTTGAATGCGAGCCATTAATTTTTTTTCCCTTTCTTCTAATTTCATCTACAGATAATGATGTACAAGATTGTCCTTTCATAGTAAATTTTATGGCCATTAATACTAGAACTAGCAACACGAACGGTTCAGATCATCAAACCATTCTGCATGGGGGCCAGTGACGGTGACATACACATCAGTCGTGACAAGAGGCAAATCGAATTCTTCTTATTTATATACCTTGCAAAAGATTAGGGTTCTTGTAACACTGCCTCTCTCTCTCTCTCTCTCTCTCTCAGGTTTTTGTGTTTTTCTAGGGCAGAAGGGGCTGAGATGCAATTGGGGGGAGCTGTTATACGCTGTAGCTCTGAATATGCCTG
The DNA here is from genome assembly GCF_029962835.1 of Magnolia sinica. Classification (NCBI taxonomy): domain Eukaryota; kingdom Viridiplantae; phylum Streptophyta; class Magnoliopsida; order Magnoliales; family Magnoliaceae; genus Magnolia; species Magnolia sinica. The sequence continues at coordinate 135,441,572 of NC_080574.1, forward strand.
CAGGTTCTCTGCAGGTTGCCCAGCTCAATCTCAGCTCTACATCAAATGATGGTCTCATAGTACGGTTTTGTGCGGTGGGCCATTTTTTTGGTTATGGGGGGAGAAGATATTCTCTTCCTTCACCACCACTCTCACAAATCCGCCTCCAAATACCATTACATTTATCTCGACTGCCATGATGGTCAATCTTAGGGATGCATATGGGCCATCCCATGTGGGTCCCACACGTCGCACCATGCTTGTGCATGCATTTCAGTCGTTGGTGCTTTTTACCATTTGAGGGTGTTTTTTTTTTTTTTTTTTAAATTTGATGCATGGGCAAAATTTGAAAACCATTCAACAGTTATGATCTTGTTAGGGTTTTGATTCTTCTTCAGGTTAAGCTAAACCTAGCAACAACGCGTGAGATCCTACCATCTGAACTGAGTTCAGATCGATTGCTGCAGCCTGATACATTGGTCGTTGCCAATCTTTAGGGGTCGTTTTGTAAATGGGCATGTAACTCATCTAGGGGTCGTTTGGATGCCATGCCTGTAAAGTAATTAACTTGTAATCCGATTATAAGTAATTGGATTACAAGTGTAAAGTGTATACATGTGGTTTTGTTTGGTTTTAAGCATCTGATTATAGGGAAACAATTGTCTATGCATGCTTGAATAACTTGAATCTATTTACAACTTATATTTAGGTATTCACTCAAAAGCTTGGAGTGATAAATCTTTTAAAAATAATTAAATGACTTCTAAAATTTTACGTAAGATAGATGATTGGTATAAACCCAAATCAATAAATTCTGATGGCTGATTTGTACTGTAAATAAATTATTTGAAACATGACTTTCAATATGTCTATCCAAACAGCCTATGTAATCTAATTACCTATAAACAAATTCTTATTAAAGCACTTTACACGCATCCAAAAGATCCTAACACTTTGTGGGGTTAGTATGGTCTGATAGGGGTAAATTTATAGGCTATCAAAACACACAATCGTTTAGAGCTTATTTAAAGCTTAAAGTCTAACAAAACATAAATCCTGTAAATCAATTACAACTTGAAACCATTCACAGGCATCCAAACAACCCCTTAATCTCTGTTGTTGAACGGTGCTACAAAGTAACTGATGACCCAATCAGACTGGGTGCATCTAAACGCACAACACGAATTGAGGCGTGCCTAAAAGTAACGGTCACACTAGGTGTGGCCCGTATATTGAAATAATCTAAAGATTGGAACTGTTCATAATATCATTTAGGCACCGTTTGTTAAATCTGAAGTCTAAAACCTGTCTAAATCTGAAGTGGGAAATTTTGTTTGATAACTATTGCTGAAGTCTAAAAATTAAGTATTGAGTTTGAAACAAACTGTTAACAAACATATGAAATGTCTGAAATCTGTTGGTTTGATACATTTGCTTACATTATGAAGAAATTATTTTTTATTAAATAAAAATAAAATCATTCCATTTAATTCAAATAACTTAAAGTATTTAATAGAAAATTTAAATATCATTATTAGTAAAAAAAAAAAAAAAAAATCTTCTACAAAGATGCTATGATGCAACAGAGAAGTGAATGAGAGGCTTGTTGTATTTGATATGTTGGGTATGGTAGAGTCCACCATAATGTTTAGTCAATCCAAACGGTTGATCTTTTGATTGGTGATAACATAATTAAATTCGAAAACCAGTTTGACCAATATTTTTAATCTTTTCATTTGAAGCTTGATAGTTGTTTGTGTGACCAGTCCATTCATCCTTTGGCCAACTCATGCTAGAACATGAGCCATAATATGCGGATTCAAAACTCAAGTGGACTACACCAAAAATAATAATAATAATATTGAATGGAGCAGATACTTGAGTTTTCAATGGTGGGGAGTTTCTATGGGCACTGTTTGCTTTGATGTTTTCCACATTACTTTTGTTTAAGGCCTGTTTATTAACTCTGAAAAATATTACTTAATGCGGAATTGAGAAAATGCTCAATGTTAAGTGTTGTTTGTTAACGCTGAATTCAGAAAGCACCGTATGATTTTTCATTGATTTTTTTGGGTAAAATCACATCGACATTGGAAATAAAAAAATTAACCAGAAACATAGTTTGTCACGTCATCAATGCAGTGACAAATAATAATGAGGTATTGCTGATGTAACAACTTACAGGAAAATTAACCACAAAAGATCTTCTCTCATTCTTCCTGTGGGGTTGGCATTGTCTGATGGGCGTAAATTTGACTCTGTTCATACAGTATCTATCTAGAATCTGTTTTTCTTTCACATTAGCTACATGGCCGTCAATGGGCCCACCATCTAGACGGATGGATGAGGTTTGGCATATATCTGGGTTAGGTTCCTCATTTGAGATCTGGTGGGATAGGCCCATATCCAGTAACCTCAGAATGTGACTGCTAACCGTGATTCTGATTCTCTTAGACCAGAACCATTTACACATATGGAGTGTCATTAGGTGAGGATCTATGACCCAGATTTTGGGTCTGACTGGTGAGACTGGGATCTATGGCCCACCAATTTTTGGGGCTTGACTGGTTTACAGACTAATGTGTCAAGTGTGCAGTGGGGTCAGACTGGGAAGGATGTCCTCAAGGCCATAGTCCAAAAACCCCAATATTCGACTGAATTTCCAGCCTTGTTGGGTTAAGTTGAAGATTCAATATTTAACAATTATAAAATTAAAAATGATAAAATTAATAGGAAATAGTTAATGAGGAATTCTCACATAACCAGTCAGACGTCCAACTGGTCGGGCGTAGGGCACAACAAGGTGTTTGTATGACCTCCAACCTGTCTCACGAGGTCTTTTCATAATGAAAATGAGAGACCCCACAAATCAAGTTGATCTAATTATCTTGGTAGAGGTACAGGTTTGACTCTGTCTCTACTGAAATTCAAGATTAGAGCTGTTCAACAGATGAATGATGCTGTTAGTGCAAAACTGGACCAGTGGTCCCACATTCAATGGTTCTATCAAAAGCGTAAAGAAGATTGGCCACAAAGCAACCTGTGATTAGCAAGAGAACATGGAGGGCATATCTGCCGCTCATCTGTGGCAACAACGTAGTCAGCATCGAACCCAACCCTCTCACAGAGGAGGGTTTTCAAATACTTTCGTGTTTTTTTCCCCTATATACAACAGCTACCACAACAAAAAGGAAAGGAGCATGTAACACATGCATACTACTAGCTGGCAGTCCTGTGCAGTGTCAAAAGAAGGCGGACAGTCAGCATTGCCTGCATTAACAGAAACAAAATAATTGGTCCATTAGAAACTTGACTAAACATCTACTGAAATTTCATTCTGAAAATAATAAAATGAGCCGGTATCAAGTCGCAGGGCTGAGTTTCCTGACGACTATGTTCAAAATCTTGTCGAGTTGAGTCAGCATGTGGTCCTGGTACCCGCAACAGTGTCTAAACAATCCAATCAATGGAAGCTCATGGAGACAAGATGCTAACATATCTCTAATGCACCAGCCACAGATTCCACAGTGCTTCCCTGCTAGATACAAAATGGCACTGATGTGGATGTACCGTCAACCCTTGCCTGCCATTGCATTTACATTGCCTATAATTTAGCGGAAAGTGGACATCTTTTAGTTAAATCCACAGGTCTGAAACCAGTATGACTCCCCCATTTCAGTCAGTTTTGGTCCCGTATCACTATGCTGACTTATTTCATTTCAGACTGAAAGTGATATGATTTGGACAGATGATACTTGAAACCATCATCAAATTTCCAATGAACACGTAAATCTGCATAGGAATACGGACCATGACACCTTTCTAAATCATGAAATATAGAGGAATTGTATGATTCTCAACCGGAGGCTGTGCATACTATACTATGGATTTAAGTTTAGACAGTTGGGGCCCATGTTTCAATTATCCAGACCATGATCTGTTGTCCTGCCTGCGATGGATGGACCCACCCCTAAAATCTTGTAGATTGGAAGATAATAGCTACCCATCCTGGGTATCTTTTCAGTTGAATGTGGATATTTTTCATCTCAACTGTCTATTGTGAGCCAAATTGGAAAGCTGCAGTTTGTCCTGTTGGGAATAGCCCATCCATGGTGGGACACAACCAATGGTCTATATAATGGAGCCACCATCACCTGTTAGGATTGAAAACCAAAGTGTTCTGGCAAAAGCCTCAGCTTGCGTATCCCATAATTCCCAGACATACACGTGCAGCAAAATGTTAATTATACAAGTGATTAGGTATTGTAGATATTAGTCCCCTTGTCTATTTTTACATCATTACAAGATTAAAGCCTAGCAAAATTAACACTCAGACACTGCCATCTAGCATCCTACAAGAGTGAAGCCAAGGAATATAAGCAATCAAATACAATTAATTACTTCCCATATTATAGCAGCATTCTTTTTGTGTAAAATAAAAAACGATGAAACTAAAACAAAGATGTGCTTCATATAGGGCAAAAGATTGCACCTAAAAGATTAGGGCTAGCATTAGGCCGAGCCTGGGCACTTTAAATGTTGTGCACAAATCTGATCCAGACCCGATCATTGCCATTCTTAACAGAAGACTACAAATACAATCCAATATCAATGAAGAGTTAGGAAAGCATACCTATTTTTCGTTAGTGTTGATTTTTCTTTGATTAGCACTTCCAGTTTTTTCCTTGCCATTTTCTCCCACTACTTCCAAAACCCACTTCACTAAATAGCTCCTGCTTTGATTTCTTAACTTGAAAATATGGTGCCTTATCAGATGCCAAGGCAATGTCAGTTCCTTTTCTTTTCCCTGATGGGTTCCCAGGACTGCTATCCAAGTTTCCCACAAACTTCACATTTTTACCATGGTAAAGTTTAATCTTTGATTTTATCATTTGTGATAGAAGAGTGTCCGTATGAGAATTACCTGCAAAATAGTCCCAAAATATTAATGGGCAACCTTCTAATCAAATAAAAAGAGAATCGATGCATGCACCAATCCTTTCTGCTTCACTTAGGCCCTGTTTCCATTTTTGTAATTGAAATAGCACAAACGCATTCAATTCCCATAATGTAAAATTGGTGTAATTGTTAGTTTCACTGTTCAATGGATGACCCACTTGAAATAGTAGATGCTTTCAAAATGTCCCAAGCAAGGGTACAAAGGTGTCCTTTAGGGCTAAATCCTTCATTTTGGAATGGGCCTAGTGTTTTTTTTTTTTTTTTGGAAAGGTAATTGGCTTTGAGTATTAAGTCCTTGAATATTGTAACTTAAGTTTTTTGCTTTGTTTATAATCTTTTGCACCAGCTTGCACTTGTTCAATAAATTCTTTGTTACCCTTCAAAAAATAAAAGGATGGCCCACTCGAAGATTTGTGGCTCAGAGGCGTGTTGCAGTGCCGCTTTTTGAAGTCAGTTTACACCTCCCAATGGTACAATAGAGCTTTTGTGTGTTATCCCCAGTATTTAACCAAGCCCAAATCCTTGCAGAGTTTGTATCTGGTCTCAATACTAGGATAGTGTCTATCATTGCTTTGCACTATCAAGAAGATAAACTATTGTCTTTAATCCTACTCAAGAAACTAAAGGAACTCAAAGAAAAAAGAATGAGAATAAAAGATCTTTGCATGTTCCAGACGGGTTAAGGTTTGGGGTATATATAGGCTTTATGTGACCTTTGGTAGAAAGTCACATGGATTTAATAATTATGAAATACACATGGTGGAATTGAAGTAGTGGATACATTCATGCATCTTTTGGTGGATACATCTGTGTCATTATGAATAGATATGTAACTTTATGAAAGACATCAATATATGTATGCTTAAATTAGGACGTAAGATATATGTGTCACTTACACTAAAAATTTTGAAATACATATATAAAAGTATGTAAGTCAAAAGTGGCTCCCTAAAAATATTGCAATCAATTTAATCAAATAGGCAAAATTTAGATAGTTATTTATGTAGAACAACAAGGTATAAAACAAACCTAGAAAGGATAGAATAGCAGTACGTGCCACCATCTGTTCAGCCTCTTTCTTGTTTTTTCGAGCTTCCCCTGTGTAACATTTCCCGTTGAAAATGAGAGAAGAGACGAAGGCTGACAGTCTTTCTACTGATTGAGTATTATACTTTGGCATTTCTAAATTCATCTTGACTGCAAATTCGGTCAAGATAGACTTGCAAAATAACGTATCCTGAAACAAATAAAGAAAGTAAGGTAGTACTCCGTGCCTCCTCCCAAAGATTGGAGGAAAAAACACTGGTCTAAAGGCACAAATTTTTTTTTTCCTTTTTTTTTTTTTTCCTCATTGTAAAAAAGTTCATTCTTTTAAATAAGAAATTTAAAAAGGTTCATTCTTTCTCTCTCGTGATTGATGTGCACATTGGCACCATCAATCATGAGAAGCAAATAAAATCAAACCTATCTGAATTTATAATTTATTTATTTTTGGTTATTTTCTAAGCATAGTGAAAATTCAAATTTATGGATATTTAAAAGAGAGAAAATGGCAGGTCCAAATATAAGGATTTCTATGTGTTACCTGCCATCAGTATCAATTATTCCAAGTTTCCATACAGAAGAAAGGATAGGTCCTTACTAATTAGTGCCTAAAATGTTTTAACGGCAAAAACATCCTAAAAAATCTAACCATCCTTTTTCAAATATAAAAACAGAGAATAAAAGAATCTAAAACAACATAAAAGCCTGACAAACATTCTGGAAAGCGCACATGTTTCTAAGTTTCCCCACTTATTACACCTTTGCTAATATATCTTCCAAAGGCAGATAAATTAATTTCCCAATATGTTTGAGAGTGGCTCAAATGCATAAGCCACACAATGGTACAACCAGTGCACATTGTATGTTTCCCCATAAGCAGATAGGGGCAAAAACAAGAAAGAGAGGCAATGTGGACCCAAGGGGGAAAAGATAGACACGTGGTAAAGAGTTATCCAATAGTGTAACATCATGTGACATGCGGCATATCCACACTTCCCTTCAATTTATATACAGCTTCCCAATTTACCTTTTTTCTGTGTCTTCCCATTTCCTATTTACTTCATACTTGCCTCTTTCTATGAATCATGTATCCATTTGGAAGACATTCAACTCAGAAAGTAAGCAAGATTCCCAAACAAAACATTTATTAAAATAAAATTGAAATCATAAGTAAAGAACAGTCAACAAATAACAAAATGATGCACACCTCATAGATAAAAGAATACGCCTCATTCTTTATCCTTTTAAATATACTCTCTAAAGCAATTTTTGCAACATCCTGCTCAGCATCTTTTTGATGTGGAAATGTCTGAGTTGACTCATATTCTTCTCCATCAACTACAACGGATGCACGAAATTTCGGCGCATGTGGAAATCCTTCATTAATTGAATGGTAAATTGGGAATTGAAGAGCCAATCTTTGAGCATATTCTTGTAATCGATTCTTATGCATCAAGTGAGCCGGCGTACCTAAAGAATGAAAATAAATCTTAACATGATCAACACAAATGACCAAGGCTAATATTTGGTTGAAATCATAAGTGAATATAGGCACCAAATCATAGGTAAATATAGGCACCAAAATTGCTCTAGAGAGTATATTAAAAACGATAAAAGAATACACCTCATTCTTTATCCTTTTGAATATACTCTCTAGAGCAAATTTTGCAACATTCTGCTCAGCATCTTTTTTGATGTGGAAATGTCTAAGTTGACTCATATTCTTCTCCATCAACTACAACGGATGCTCGAAATTTAGGTGCATGGAGAAATCATTAATTGAATGGTAAACTGGGAATTGAAGAGCCAATCTTTTGAGCATATTCTTGTAATCGATTCTTATGCATCAAGTGAGCCGGCGTACCTAAAGAATGAAAATAAATCTTAACATGATCAACGCAAATGACCAAGGCTAATATTTGGTTGAAATCATAAGTGAATATAGGCACCAAATCATAGGTTAATATAGGCACCAAAATTGCTCTAGAGAGTATATTAAAAACGATAAAAGAATACACCTCATTCTTTATCCTTTTGAATATACTCTCTAGAGCAAATTTTGCATCATTCTGCTCTGCATCTTTTTTGATGTGGAAATGTCTAAGTTGACTCATATTCTTCTCCATCAACTCCAACGGATGCACGAAATTTCGGTGCATGGAGAAATCCTTCATTAATTGAATGGTAAACTGGGAATTGAAGAGCCAATCTTTGAGCATATTCTTGTAATTGATTCTTATGCATCAAGTGAGCCGGCGTACCTAAAGAATGAAAATAAATCTTAACATGATCAACGCAAATGACCAAGGCTAATATTTGGTCGAAATCATAAGTGAATATAGGCACCAAATTATATTTCATAACATAGCAATCGTTTGCCTACAGAAAAGAGCTACAACATTTATATTTGGCAACCATATAGAAGCATGGTTTTTCATAGGCTGATGTGATAGTTTGTAACAGTAACGCAGGGTCTACATCGTTTTTTTTTTTTTTTTTAGTTTTTTTTTAAATTATTTTTTCTTTTTAAAACAATGGGTTCATAATCACTACACCATAAACTTGCTATAGCAACCATATACTTAAATGCACATGGTTGTTATAGGTAATTTACAATGATACTTTAGTAGCACGTTAGGTAGGAAAGTTACCCTTAAAAAAAAGTTAGGTAAGGAAGTTTGCTTGGTTGATTTTCCTTTCAAGTGGGAGCCATTTCAAGTGCTCGAATAATTAACAACAGTCGGCCGTCTGTAAGCTGGATGGGTTTCTTGTGGCTTCAGATTGGCATAGACAGCATTTGGATGCCGTGTAGTCAGTGCTTCCCAAGACCAAATCAGATCACATTGCGATTTATTTGGAATCTACTGGTATAGCTTTGGGCCCCAATCTGTTCATATTCAACAACTGGTAGCTCTAAGAGCAAGGTTTTGTACAAATGATCGCTAATTGGTAGGTGAGAATTCATGGTGGAGGGATAGGCATAGTTTTGAATTATGAAGAAGTTGCAGAAGATTAAACCCAAGCTTAAAGAATGGAGTAAAGAGTAGGTTTGGGACAAACTATCGGCAAAAAGAACTCTTAAACAAATTTGACCAGATAAATAGAGATAGAGAGAGGATGGGCCGATAGAGGAAACCGCACCATTAGAAAGACTAGATGAAATCTAAACAAAAAGGCCCTAATTGAACACAAATCAAGCATTAGATAGCTTAGGGCCCATTATATTGAAATACAACAAAATAAATAAAGAGATTAAAATTTTGATAATTTTCCACTTACTCTAATTTTCCCAAAATGGTTCATCCTGCTTCGGCTCATTAAATATCACTCGTGTTTTGATCCCCAAAACAGGCATAGATCTAGTATGAAGTGAGCTTTTAAGCTTCCTCTATGGTTGAAATGAAGAAACGAGTGAAAAAACTTGGAATTTATTATTATTATTATTATTTTAAATGAGGCCATTGACCTATGGTTTAACTAATGATATGGTTTTTGAGTGAGTGGAATGGCGGAAAAAGATTCATGTAGAACTCCAAATAATTAGTTGGGCTTAGATGATGATGATGAAAGAAAACACAACCAGTGAAGCCAAGATAAGGCCCCACCACCAAGGTGTCCCGTATGTCCCGTATCGGTATCGGTTGGCGTAATGGTGCCCTCCAATACCGATACGGATACGGGGGTGTAACGGTGATACAGGGGCGTAACGGCCCGTAACAGTGCAATTTTATTTTATTTTGCCAAAAAAATATGAAAAAATATGGATTAAATCCGGAATATTCTAAGCATTCCAAATGTGCATTCATTTATAAATTGGAACATGTTTATGGTGGTGTAACCGTCCACTCTTTGGTGAGAAGTTGTATTGGACTGTCTGATTAATTTTTGAACCAGGTAACCTGAATTTGACTACAAAATTCATATATTTAATTTTTTAAATATCTAATTTATATACTTAAGAACTTGATATCATTTCTCCTAATAGTTCTTTAAAAAAATGAAATTAAATTCAGATAGATGGCATTGCCAATTTGGGGCTAACTTGGAAGACCAATCTATGCTCCAAATCAGCCTCAAATTCATGCAATTTATTGCCGTTATCCCACTTATGAATTGGTGGACATTTATTGGATAATGAGTCATGAAAAAAATCAAAAGGCCTTATTTTAAAAAATAAAAGTCCACAAATTAACAATTAAAACTATTCAAACAATTTGATTTTGGCATTGTGAGTTAGCAATTGCAGTCCATAATTTAATTGGTAAATTTTAAGTTAATATATGTCTAGTGTACAATTTTTTAAGGGCCCGAATTAGGCGGGACTCAGATTGTGAAGTATAGCACAAGTGTCAAAGTTTTTTGGGCCCACCTGTGATGAATGTGTTATATCCACACCGTCCATCCATTTTGCCAAATAATTTTAGGGCATGAGCCCAAAAATGAGGCACAACAATAATTAAACGTCCACCATTAAAAATTTATTGGGGGCTACAAAAGTTTTAAATCAAGCTGACATGTGTGTTTTCCCTCCATCCACGTCAATGTGACCCAATTAATAGATTAGATGAAAAATAAACATTACAGTGGACCCAAAGAAATTTTTAATGGTGAGCATTCTATAACCACTGTTTCCTATAGTGTGGTCCACCTGAGATTTGGATCTTACTAATTTTTTGGATCATGACCTAAAATGATATGGCAAAATGGATGGACGGCATGGATAAAATATATACATTATGGTGGGGCCATGCGGCACGTGTACAAAACGTGCTACCTGCCTGGTGTACCTGTGTATTGACGTCAGTAAGTCCTTTGGGTCTGATCATGATGCATGTGTTATATCTAAACCGTCCATTCATTTGACGAGATCGTCTTAAGGCTTGACACGAAAAATAATACAGATCTAATTATCAAGTGGACCACACTGCAAAAAGCAGTGGGGGATTGAACGTCTACCATTGAAACCCTTTTTGGGATCACAGAACTTTTGGATCAATATGAAATTTGTTTTTCCTCTTCATTCAGGTCTTTTTGACCTTATGAATAGATTGGATGGAAAATAAATCTTATGGTGGGCCTACGAATTGTTTAACGGTGAAAATCATCATCTCCGCTACTATTTTTGGTGTGGTCCAGACGATCTTTGGATACCATTCATTTTTTGGCTAATGCTCTAAAATGATATTTAAAAGTAGATGAACGGTGTAGATATAATATATACATCACTGTGGAGCCCATGTAACTTTGATCTCCTTTGAACTGTTCGTACAATTCGGAGCTCGAGGAGTGTCAGCGCTCGTCTTAGCGTGACACGTACCTACAGCAGCTAAGCTGGCGTGTGGTACACTTGCCAAAAAAAAAAAAAAAAACGGGAGAGGGAAAAAAAGAAGAAGAAGGAGGAGGAGGAGGAGGAGACAAGTAAGTTTTTTTTTTTCTCTCTTTTTTTTTTTTCATGGCCCTTAACAGCCGTTCCGGGTCCGTAACGACTGTTATAGCCCATAACGGCCGTTACGGTCACAGAATTCCGTAACGGCCGTTTCGATCCCGTATCGCGTAACAGTGTTGGCCGATACAGCCATATCGTAACGGATATGGGACACCCTGCCCACCACTGACAACACCCCAAATATAAAAGGGTAAAAAAAATAATTAGCCACAGAAGAAGGCCAAGAAAGGACCCCACCACTACAAGAAAAGACCAACATAACACGAGTGAGCGCTTTGGACAGAGTGGGTTCAGTTTCTACAAGCAGGGTCCATTATTAAGTGATCCAAACTGTTGATATGATGGGCCGTACTGTGATGAGTCGTTCACCAAACTTTCCCAAATGGAATAATCCTAGAATTTCCAATAGGCAGCCAACAAAGAACCAATTAAAAAAGGAAAATACACCGAATATTCCAATCCAACAAATAGAAGGCCAATAATCTACAGCTTGGATGTTCCACCTTAGGGAATTTTTTTTATTCATTACCTATTCATGGTAAGTCCCATCATACAAACATATTGGATTAATGAACCATGGACCACACTTGTACAAACTGAAAACCTGAAATGTACTGCACAAAAAGCGGGATTTTTATTCCCCTTCCCCCCCACAAAAAAATAAAATAAAATTTAATAATAATTAATAAATAAATAAAATCCTCAGCAATTTTTATGAAAAATGCCTTTACTGTGCCTGAAAAATGATCCAGTAAGGATGGAGGACGAAATTACCAAAATGCCCTTAATCTGTTTTTTTAAAAGAAGTGGTAGAAACAAGCATTGTGGGGGCACACATGGTGTGTCTATGACATCCAACCCGTCCACCAGGTGGACCCACCTCGATGATTAGATGACCAAAAAATCAGGCTGATCCAATCCCAATATAGAAAACAATATACACATCCAAAAACATCTAATTTCATGGTGGCCCTCCTGATGATTGGATTGGCCTGATTTTTAAGTCATATAATCATCATAGTGGAATGCACCTGTTGAACGGGTTGGATGTCATAGACACACCACCTGGCCCACAGTGCTCGGCTCCACTTAAAAATCCTGAGAAATCCATATTTTACCAAATAATGCCACATAGTGGCGCTTGCTGAGGGATGAAATTACAAAAATGCCCTCATTTTTTCTATAAAAAGAAGTGCGAGTCACATCCCGCATGGCCCCACAAGTCTCAATTCTCCCCTTTGCTATAAAGAAAAAATAAGGATGGCAGTAAAGTAATTTCTCCTCTGAAAGAGCATTGCCCTGGAATATCAGTTCCTGCCGGCATTATTTGGTAAAATCCAAATTCATGGCAAAGAAAAAACAAACAAAGACCAAGGGCATTTTGGTCATTTTCCCTTCATCTTTACCATCAGAAAATCGTTTTTGCGAATACAGAGCGGCCAAAGCTTTCTTTTCCATAGAAACAGGATAAAGGATGGCAAAAAAATTAAAAAATTAAAAATCCCGGAAAGGAGAGAAAGGGACGAGCACTAACTCCCAGGCGGCTCCATCTTCAAGCATCAAGCACGGACGCCATGCGTGCCAACGCGACATGTGTGGGGGATCTGATCCGTCCATCAGGTGGTCCACACACTGAATACTCCTTAGCCACCTCTTTACGATAGGAAGCATGAGCGATGGGGACCACCGCATGAACGTCCAGAAACGCGAGGAAGATTCCTTCCTCATCACGTAACAAAATGCACATTCCAAACCCTATTTTTAAAAACGTACCAGCACCTGAAGATGCAAACGCTAACTGCATTTCACTCCATTTATTTTTACACTTTAAAACCGACGAAATACAGATTGAAATGAATGCAACAGTTTGTATAATAATAATAATAAAACAAATAGCAAGAGTTCAGATTAAAACAGCTCGATTTTTTCACTGAGAGAGCGAAAATCAAAATGAGAGAGATTTGAGAGATTCTTACAGGGTTTTGAAGCTGACGCTAGCTGCAATCTCCTGGTTTCCTCCATTCAAAGCACAGAGGGAGAGAGAGAGAGAGAGAGAGAGAGAGAGAGAGAGAGAGACTCTGAGATGGTTTCTTGCTGTCTCTTTCACTCCCCTGATAGAGAGAGGAGAACGCAGAGATGATGGCGGTGGATGACGGACTATTTATAGGGGAGTTGCTCGGTCGAGCGGATAAGAACCAGCCTCACCTAACACGGTGCGGCCGTGACCGTGGGGCCTACCTTGATTTATATATACTATATCCACGCCGTCCATCCGTTTTTCCAGATCATTTTGGGCATGTGGCCTAAAATGAAGCAGATCCTAATCTCAGGTGGACCATTCCATAGGAAACAATTGTGATTGAACGCTCACCGTTAAAAACTTTCTAAGACCCGATGTTTCAGTTATGTCCATTCGTCGTCAAACCTGTTGGCAAGCTAACATGTAGCTGCATTAAGGTAAAACACAAAAATCAGCTCGATCAGAAACTTTTGCGGCTCCGTCAATCACCGTTGTTTCCTATGGTATGGTCCACCTTAGATTTGGATCATTCGCATCATGATCTAAAATGATCTTGGAAAACGGATGGACGGCGTGGATATACAATGCATATATTAAGGTGGGCCTCATGGTCAGGGCAGCACTCCAGACGGGAGGGGATTAGCTACTGAAGTGACCTGACCATGTTTATGGGCCCACCATGATGTATGTACTGTATCTACACCGTCCATTCACTATGAGAGATCATTTTATGGCATTAGCCAATGAATGAGACAGATCCAAAACTCAAGTAGGCCCCACCATAGCAAACAGTAGGGATTGAATGTCTACCTTTAAAAACTTCATAGGGGTCACAGAAGTTTTCGATCAAGCTGATATTTGTGTTTTCCCTTCGTCCATGTATATGTTAACTTATGAACAGGTTGGATCTCAAAAAAACATCACGGTGGGTCTTAGGAAATTTTCAACGTTGGTTGTCACCGTCCCTACTCTTTTCTGTGGCGGGGCCCACTTGAGCCTTGGATTTGCCTCGTTCTCTTGCTAATGCCTAAAATGATCTCTCAGAATGGATAGACGGTGTGGATACAACATATATGTCATGGTGAGGTCCACAGAAATTGGTGACGTCACTTCAGTAGCGTCGGTAGCTAACCCCCGTCCCCCAAGAAGCCTCACCTAATCTTCACCGGAGCAATTTGATACTCTGGCTGCGTATGGGGCTTGATACGTAGGCACTTATAACTAATCGGCCTATATTAACGTAAATTAAACCATCTATATTGTGTAATACACTGCTTCTAAGCCTGAAGAAGTGTATTTTTTAGTGGCCATAATCTCTTAGCCGTTTGTATTTGTTTGTTGAAATAAGACGTTTGGATTTTTTTTCAGTTTTAACCGTCAGTGAATGTACACCAATTTGATGATCAAGCTTAATATTAGCTTCACGACAGATCCAAGTTATTAAACCTAAATTCACCAGTTTGATTTTAATTTTTTTAATCCATGCATGTAATTTTAAAGTTATTTTTAAATTCTTGTGTGTCAAATGGCACCCTCCACCAGAGTATTTTATTGTACTTACGGATAGGTATAAAATTAAAATGCACACTGATAAGTCGGCTATAAAGGGACACACAGCAGCCTCCACCAGAGTATTTTGTTATACTTAAGGATAGGCATAAAATTAAAATGCACACTGATGAGTCGGCTATAAAGGTGCAGGAGCTAAAATGCGCCCTCACATTGAGTGATGCTGACTGGCTAAGCTCCCAAGCTCGCGTGTGTAGTTGAAATCAGAACCAGGCAACGCAGGTGGAACAAGTGGTGTCATCGTTACATAATCCAAACCATTAATTCGATGGTCCTCACTCTGGAATGACCTTTGTGCCACAACTCCCCCACATTGGATGATCCTAGCCGTTGAACAATTTGCCTTTTATTTGGTTGATTGTGAGCCGATTTTTTGTTTTCTTTTCAAGCCATCAAATTACCGACAGCCTGTCGAGGGCCTGTTTGATTTTTGATGTAAATGATAATTACCCGGTAGATAAGTAATAATTACTTACTAGGGAATTACCTACCGTGTTTTTTAGCGTTAAAATCGAGGATGGCTGCCAAATAAACATATGGCTCACTGTGATGTAAGTGATGTATCAGCACCGTTCATTGTAGCAGATCCAAAGCTCCAATGGACCACACTACAAGAAACAGTGAAAATTTAATGTTTGCCGTATAAAAAAATTTGTGGCCCTTAGAAATTTTGGCTGAAGCTAATATTTGTGTTTCCCCTTTATCAATGTTTTTATGACCTCATGAATAAGTTAGATGATAAATAAACATTAATGTGAGCCCAATAAATAAAATAACTTTTAATGGCGGACGCTTAAGGCCATAATTTTCTGTGATATAGGCCACTTGAGCATTGCATTTGTCTCAATTTTAAACTTAGGCCCTAAAACTTTATGATAAAATAGATGGACAGTGTGAATATGTCCTTCACAATACAGTGGAGTCCACAAATATAAGTCAACTTTTTCAGACTAATTTTCGAAACGAAAATGAATCTGAAATTTCAATCAGGGAAAAAGATAATAATGACCTTTTGCAAAGGTATTTCCCTATTCCTTTGAGATCAAACAGGCCCTTACCTATATACATGTGCCAAGTTGTGTGGGGTCCACGGAAAACTTAGCTGGGTCACATCAAACGAAACAGTGGGACGTCCACCGTTGAAACCTTCCTGACCTGTCAACGATGTTTATATGATATTCAAACCATCCGTAAGGTTATTACCTCAGATAAAGTGTAGACGCGGATATAATCTTGCTACGAACTTCTACACCCTAATGCGTTCAAACCCCGGTATTTCATGTGATATGGCACACTTGAATTTTGGATTTACATTATTTGTAGAGTTTGTACCACTGAAATATTTTAAGATATATGAATGAAGTGGATTTGTCACTTACATCTCTGTAGGACCCACACAGCCCCTGTCCATCCTTGCAGTTGACTGGAGTTTTGGTATGTGCCAGCACACTGGGTGGCATCTATTCTGTCCATCAACTGAGACTAATCACTTCAGCGTGTCATACACAAGAGAGGCAGATCTGAGACTCATGTGGGCCACGTCTAAGGAAATGGGATTAGGACCCATCATTGAAATCATCAGGGAGTTTCCTTCCAACCTGTTCATTAGGGGACGTTTGGATGGAAGTGAATGGAGGTAAATTAATATAATTGAGAGTAAATGAAGGTAAATAATTTTTAAAGTGTGTTTAGAAGGAAGTAAATACATATACATGAAATGAAACATTAGTAATGTATACGTGAATGAAACCTTTTTGAAAATTTGAAAGTAAATGAGGTGAAATGTCCTTTTGCGCTTAGTAGAGAGTTACACGTGTAAACAAAAGTGTTGCTGTACACATGCATGCAATACACATATCGTGCTAATGATACTCATAAATAATCCAATTAAAGACTAACTTACTAAAATCACATCAAAATAATAATCCAAACCATCTAAATTGATGGTTAAAAAATGTTAGTAAGTTGCTTGCTTGTGATCCATACATTTGTGGCCTACTCAGGGTTTGAAATTTTCTCAAATTTTTATTAAAGTATCTATTTTAATGAACTAATTATAATCATTCCATTAAATACTGCATATGTATACTAAATTTAGAATATCACATGTATATAGGACAATATATTAAAAAATTTAAATGCATTTAAATTCCTCTCATTTACTCCCTCCAAACAAAATAATTGAATTAAAATGTATTTCATTTACTCCCATCCAAACACAACGGTGTAAGTTATTACTTTCAATTCATTTACCTCTAATTTTATTTCCCATTTAACTCCGTTTACAAGCACTCAAATGAACGGGAGGTAAATGAATTCAGCCCCACAGAGTTTCGGGCACAAAGATCACATGCAATCTACTCCAACCCTCTTATGTAAGGGTTCCATTAGGACTGTTATATAACCTGAAACCCACATTATTAGAAAATCCTGCCCTTCAGACAATCATGTACTTTTGAATTTCGGTGACTGAAAATTAAGAATCATCTCATCAGTGGGATTTCACAAACCATTGAAGCTAAGCAACTTTAATGGTATGTATTGATTTACACCTTAATATGTGTTGCACCTGTTACACCCTATTTTTTGGCCAGACCTAGGTTAGTTAATCAGGGAATGATACTTGTTGCAAAATACAACATATGGTATATATAAATATCTTTGAAAATATTTGAAGCACTTTCTAGGTAAGGACAATGGGGCCTGAGATAGAAGGTATACGTTGTTGTCCGGTTAAAAGGTACAATTGAGAAGTTCAAGAGATATAAACTAGCCGAGAGAAAATGTTGTCCGGTTAAACGGTACAATTGAGAAGTTCAAGAGATATAAAATAGCTGAGAGAAAATGAATAGCTGCGAGAATACAAGTAGATAGAAAGATCTAGAATACCGACATAACAATGATTCGGCTACCACAATAATTGGAGTAAAGGAAAAGAATGGATGTAAAGTATAAAGTACAATTGAGAAGTTCAAGAGATATAAAGTAACCGAGAGAATATGAATAGTCGGAAGAATACAAGTAGATAAAAGATCTAGAATACCGACATAACAATGATTCGGCTACCACAATAATTGAAGTAAAGGAAAAAAATGGATGCAAAGTACATACATAGTACATAGCATGGAACAAATAACTAGAAGTTAAAATCCAATTAACAAATCATCTTATACCAATCTAATTATCTTTATATTTCCTTATCATAACGTATCTCTATATCTTAAGAGTATATGGGTAATCGTTTGTACTATAAGAATACACTCATACGCTAAACTACATTAATTGGCAATATAGGTTTATCTTTTAAAAGGCTTATTATATTTGTTCCCCAGTGACCCACCATTTATATATATCACCTACTTATCTTATAATTCCATCACAAATGGCTAAATGAACAACTGATATTTTTGAATCTTAGTCAAATGCACTCGCGTCTGACTATCTCAGTGCTTGGGTCGAGTCATTTAATTGAGTTGCACAATTAACACCCGCACATAACACGCGTGATAGAAACAAAAGCAAGCCAACAAGTGGATTGTAAAAATTCAAAAAGCTTGACACGTGGCCAATGGGGGTGGTGGATCCATACCGACCGTCTAGTTGCTCCAATTGGTGGGTGGGCCTTGTTTGAAAACCATAAAATCAAACGCTGAATTGCTTTTGAAATGGACAGTTAAGATGAGAATGGTAATTGATTAATGTCCAACTAGAAAAGAGGGATGATCTGGATCTTGAATTTGTTGCGATTTTGAACGTTAAGCCCTGCAGTAAACTACTGAGTTAGATGGTCGGTGTAGCTTCGCTGGGGCACGGATTCGTACTGATGCTGCTGCTAGTAGCCACGTTGCTACTGGACAGTGCTATGTGGGCCCACCATGATGTATGTTTTTATCTATGCCTTTCATTCATTTTTTACAGCTCATAAATTCAAAAATAAGCCAGATCAAAGTCTCAGGTGGACCACACCACATAACAACAGTGGTAATATAACGCTTGCCATTAAAAACTTCTTAGGACTCGGTGTAATATTTATTTACCGTCTAATCTGCGGGTTAGGTGACAAAGACCTGCAAGTAGGGACAACGCAAATATCAGTTTGATCCACGACTTTCTGTGCTCCCGTTAATTTTTTAATGGTGGGCGTTCAATCACTACTGTTTTCCAGTGATGTGGTCCACCTGAGATTTGGATCTGCCTCATTTTTTTCTCTCATGCCTAAAATAATAATCCAAAAGGGATGGACCGTGTGGATAAAACACATGTATCATTGTGGGCCCACAGAGCACCTTCGGTAGCCACGTTGCCACTGGCAGAGTGGCAGTGTCAGTGCGCCACCAGCAAGGGTCCTCAACCCTAGGACGGTATAGCACCATAACCTGGATAAGTAAGCATATGGCGTGGCAATTCAGACCGTACTGTGTGTGGAATACTTTCCAAAAAATAACCCGCGCCAGCCAAACCTATCCTTCTTTTGATGGTATGAAAACAGACGGTTGACAAGAGAATAGCGCAATATCAGCATTCCACGGCAACCAACCCATGAGATTTTAGGACCTTGTTCGATCCACGGTGAAACACATCAGATCAACGGTCTATATGAACAAGATGGGGCCCACCTTTTGTCTCGGGATTGTACATTCTCTTTTTCAAAGTACTCAAATCGTCGATCGTTCTCAGTCCGCTAGCAGAACTTCCCAAATATAAAAATGTGGGCCCCGCGTGAGAGACACGAATGATAGGAGCGGATTGCGTACTGAGTAACTCCGTATGCTACAGCGTACTTGAGTAAACTCTGTGGGTCCCACCGTGATGTATATGTATTATCAAAGCCATCCATCCATTTTGGTGTGGTCCACTTGAGTTTGGATATGCTTAAATTTCTCAAGATGCTATAAAAAGATCTTTAAATATGGATGGACGGTGTGGATAAGACACATGCATCTAAGATGGGTCCCATATAGTTTACTCAGTACGCATTGGAAATTCGGTTCCATTATTGCATGGAGGATATCTGCAAGAAAATGGTACGGTAGAGCCCGTATAACTGGATATGATACTCTCATCTCCCTACAGTACACATGGCAGGGTAATGTACCAATCGATACCGTCCATCTAGTTGCAACTACTTAGGATGGGCAATGATTAATTATTCTTGATCCTATGCATCAGTTAAGTATGTTTGTTAAAAAATTGGTCAATAGTATACGTCCAATGCTATAAAACGAACAAAAGTGATGGTTAGGATCGCATCATGAGAGAAGTTTGAGATCTTGACCATCCATGATGTGGACCACCAAATGAAAGGTTTCAGATGAAACATTGCCCCACCACGTGTGTGGACTGTGGAGAGATGGCTGTATAATTCCCAGTTATACCAACTGTACGGTATCCACATTGCTTCGAAAAGAAAAGTGAGAACACTGTTCAACCGGCTCTGCAGCACGTGGCGGGATCGTACGAGCTTGTTGACGGAGGATACGAGATCAACAAAAAGGAAGTTTGATGCTTTATACTCGGGCACTCAAAAAATTATATGGGCCTCATTGATGGAGCAATCCTAACCGTCCAATAAACTTCCACCAATCTGATAATAAGATAATAAGTATTTCTTTTTTAGAAATGCTCTAGTTTTGTGTGGGATCCACCGGTGGTGTTTATGCGCCATTCAAGCCCTTCCTCGGTGAAATGGAGAGGCCCCAAAAATCAAGTTGATATAATTAGTAGGTGGGCCGCATCATAGAAGACAATGAACAACTATTAAAAAAATCCACATTCATGTGGGTTAAATCCAACGGTTGGATTAATCTTCTTTTTCGGTTATCCTATTTTAACGGTGGAATGACCTTGTTAGACAAATTGTATGTCATACAAACACTATAGTGGGCCCACATGAAAGCTAGTCGGTCATACCAGTTGCGTGTGAGCTTTTTTTTTCTGTGATACATGCGACTGAGGCAGATATGTTGGTCACTTCAAATTAGATGCTGTATATATGGCCTATAAATAATTCAATCTAAACCGTCCAACCAGTTGAAATGCATCCTTATTAAAAAATAATTTGCTTATTTGATTACCTGAATATCAGATTGGTGGAAATTTTGGACGGTTGAAAATGAAAAACATCCTTTGGTCATTCCCAAAAAAGTGTCTGCAAATCAATGGTCAGGATTGCTCAACCAATCTGATATTTTGATTGTGAATTAGCGCAGTATATTAGAAACATTAAATTTTCGGCGGGAAGGATGGGGCAGCGTGCTGAGTAGTCAGAGAGGCAGCCGTGGGTGCAATCACGTGGACCGTACGTTGCATATACCCTTGATGTCGGGAAGTAGGGAGTGAAAGAGAGACTGGCAATGCATTATCTTTATTTTCCATATTTGCTTGAACATTTAATTCTATAAATTTAAGTGGTCAAAATCTTCTCATCATGTCAATCATTTGCTTCAACGGACCAAAAATACATTCCTTTTCTACTCGGATTTAAATGGGTAATGATCATTTACCTTTGTATTTTGGTATTTTTAGTTGGACTTCCAAAGTCATTGCACCTTGTTTACAGCACCTTCGCATTATCTCAGGAGAAATACCTAAAATCTATGACTATTGACTTCTTCACATCCCTTCAGCCAGCTCATTTTAAGGCATGGGCTGAAAAATAAGATAGATCTAAAGCTTTCTCAGGGCTCAGAAATTTTAGATCAACCTGATAATTTTGTTTTCCATTCATCGATGACGGTGTGACCTTATGATCAAGTTAGATGACAAATAAACATAAATGTGGACCCTAATGAGAAAATAGCTTTTAATGGTTGATGACTTTACTATCACTATTTCCTAAGGTGTTGTCCATTCGAGCTTTAGATTTGCCTCATTTTATTACTCATGCTTTAAAATGTATTGTTAAAAAGGATGTATGGTATGGATAAGTCACATAGATCATAATGAGGAGTTCGTATTTAAATAGGTAATTACATTATTTTTATATATTGATTTTTGAGACATGATTCCTGACTGATTTCAACCTAGTGGAGTAAGTCATAATTCCAAAGCGATTTCAATCCAAAAGTACAGAAATGCTACTAATTTCAGTTTAAACCGATCTGGTTTTTAAACATTTAGTTAAACTAATTGTGCCATTGGCAGTGAAATCCTACTATAATATGAGTGTTGGGTGTGTGCATGCATGCGTAAGTTAAAAAATAAAATTAAAAAAAAAAAAAAAGGTCCAAACCTGGCCCATGTACTTCCCATAAGCCAAAAACTTGAACCGGTGTAACACACCACCCGTTAGGTACAGCTTGCACTTAGCTTAATGTAGACAGCAATTGTGTTGAGATAAGGTCAACAAGACCTAGTTTGCACCTCGACTGGCTTGTTTGCTTTGTGAAAATAGCTTTTCTTCTGCTTGTTTTTGTAAATGTTTTAAAACCGACCACTCCATTTTCCTTTCTTTTCCTGAATTTTCATTTACTTGCCGATATTAAAGAAAAATCATTTTCAAGAACTTGAGAAAAAAATGGAGAAATGACTGATCTTTTACGAAGTACTACACATGATAGTCACATGTGTCGCCACCCATATTTTAAGTGACCCCACATGATTACATTATTTTTATAGACTGATTTTCGAGATGTGATTCCTGGCCGATTTCAACCAAGTGGAGTAAGTCATAATTCTAAGGCGATTTCAATCGAAAAGTCCAGAAATGCTACTAATTCCAGTCCAAACCGGTCTGATTTTTAAACATTAGGTTAAACTAACTATGCTATAGGCAATGAAATCCTACTATAGTGTGAGTATTGGGTGTGTGCGTGCAGGTTTTTTTTTTTTTAAGGCCCAAACCTGGCACAAGTACTTTCCATAAGCCAAAAACTTGAACCGATGTAGCACACCGCTCGTCAGGTACAGCTTGCACCTAGCGTACTGTAGATTGCAATTGGGTTGAGATAAGGTCAATAAGGCCCGGTTAGCACCTCGACTAGCTTGTTTGCATTCGTTCGTGAAAATAGTTTTTCCTCTGCGTGGTTTTGTAAATGTTTTAAAACCGACTACTCCATTTTTCTCTCTTTTCCTGAATTTTCATTTACTTGCCGATATTAAATAAAAGTCATTTTCAAGAACTTGAGAAAAAAAAAAAGGAGGAATGACTGGTCTTTTACGAAGTGCCCCACATGATAGTCACGTGTCACCACCCATATTTTAAGTGACCCCACATGATTATATTATTTTTATAGACTGATTTTCGAGACGTGATTCCTGGCCGATTTCAACCAAGTGGAGTAAGTCATAATTCCAGGGCGATTTCAATTGAAAAGTTTAGAAATACTACTAATTCCGGTCCAAACTGGTTTGGTTTTTAAACATTGAGTTAAACTAACTATGCCATAAGCAGTGAAATCCCACTATGGTGTGAGTGTTGGGTGTGTGTGTGCATGCGTTAAAAAAAAAAAAAAGAAGGCCCAAACCTGGCCCAAATACTTCCCATAAACCAAAAACTTGAACCGGTGTAGCACATTGCCCATCAAGTACAACTTGCACCTAACTTAATGTAGACTGCAATTGGGTTGATACAAGGTTAACAAGGCCCGATTTGCACCTCAACTGGCTTATTTGCATTCATTTGTGAAAATAGCTTTTTCTCTGCTTGTTTTTGTAACTTTTTTAAAATCGACTACTCCATTTTCATCTCTTTTCATGAATTTTCATTTACTTGTTGATGCTAAAGAAAGGTCATTTTCAAGAACTTGAGAAAAAAATTGGAGGAATGACTGGTCTTTTACGAAGTACTCCACATAATAGTCACATGTGTCGCCACCCATATTTTAAGTGACCCCACATGATTTCATTATTTTTATAGACTAATTTTTGAGACGTGCTTCCTGAACGATTTCAGTCATAATTCCAAGGCGATTTCAATTGAAAAGTCCAGAAATGCTACTAATTCCAATCCAAACTGGTCTAGTTTTTAAACATTGAGATAAATTAACTATGCCATAAGCAGTGAAATCCCACTATGGTGTGAGTGTTGGGTGTGTGCGTGCATGCGTAAATAAATAAATAAACCTGGCCCAAGTACTTCTCATAAGCCAAAAACTTGAACCAGTGTAGCACACCGCCCGTCAGGTATAGCTTGCACCTAGCTTAATGTATACTGCAATTGGGCTGAGACAATGTCAACAAGGCCCTGTTTCCACCTCGACTGGCTTGTTTGCATTCGTTAGTGAAAATAACTTTTCTTCTCCTTGTTTTTGTAAATGTTTTAAAACCAACTACTCTATTTTCCTGAATCTTCATTTGCTTGCCGATATTAAAGAAAGGTCAATTTCAAGAACTTGAGAAAAAAAAATGGAGGAATGACTGGTCTTTTACGAAATACTCCATATGATAGACACATGTGTCGCCACCCATATTTTAAGTAACCCCACATGATTACATTATTTTTATAGACTAATTTTCGAGGCGTGATTCCTGGTCGATTTCAGTCATAATTCCAAGGCGATTTCAATCGAAAAGTCCAAAAATGCTACTAATTCCAGTCCAAACTAGTTCATTTTTAAACATTGAGTTAAACTAACTATGCCATAGGCAGTGAAATCCCACTATGGTGTGAGTGTTGGGTGTGTGCATGCATGTGTTTAAAAAAAAACTCAAAAACTTGAACCAGTGTAGCACACCGCCCGTCAGGCACAGCTTGCACCTAGCTTAATGTAGAATGCAATTAGGCTAAGATAAGGTCAACAAGGCCCGGTTTGCACGTCGATTGGCTTGTTTGCATTTGTTCATGAAAATAACTTTTCCCCTGCTTGTTTTTAAAAATGTTTTAAAACCGACTACTCCATTTTCCTCTCTTTTCCTGAATTTTCATTTACTTGCCGATATTAAAGAAAGCTCATTTTTAAGAACTTGAGAAAAAAAATGGAGGAATGACTGGTCTTTTACGAAGTACCCCACATGATAGTCACATGTGTCGCCACCCATATCTTAAGTGACCCCACATGATTACATTATTTTTATAGACTGATTTTCGAGACGTGATCCATGGCCGATTTCAACCAAGTGGAATAAGTCATAATTCCAGGGCGATTTTAATCGAAAAGTCCAGAAATGCTACTAATTCCAGTCCAAACCGGTTTGGTTTTTAAACATTGAGTTAAACTAACTATGCCATAGGCAGTGAAATCCCACTATGGTGTGAGTGTTGGGTGTGTGCATGCATGCGTTTGAAAAAAAAACTGGCCCAAGTGCTTCGCATAAGACAAAAACTTGAACCGGTGTAGCACACTGCCCGTCAGGCACAGCTTGCACCTATCTTAATGTAGAATGCAATTGAGTAGAGATAAGGTCAATAAGGCCCGGTTTGCACGTCGACTAGCTTGTTTGCATTCGTTCGTGAAAATAACTTTTCCCCTGCTTGTTTTTGAAAATGTTTTAAAACCGACCACTCCATTTTCCTCTCTTTTCCTGAATTTTCATTTACTTGCCAATATTAAAGAAAGGTCATTTTCAAGAACTTGAGAAAAAAATGGAGGAATGACTGGTCTTTTACGAAGTACCCCACATGATAGTCACATGTGTCGCCACCCATATCTTAAGTGACCCCACATGATTACATTATTTTTATAGACTGATTTTCAAGACGTGATCCCTGGCCGATTTCAACTAAGTGGAGTAAGTCATAATTCTAAGGCGATTTCAATCGAAAAGTCCAGAAATGTTACTAATTCCAATCTAAACCAGTTTGGTTTTTAAACATTGAGTTAAACTAATTGTGCCATAAGCAGTGAAATCCCACTATGGTGTGAGTGTTGGGTGTGTGCGTGCATGTGTAAAAAAATTTAAAATAAAATAAAAAACTGGCCCAAACCTAGCCCAAGTACTTCTCATAAGCCAAAAACTTGAACTGGTGTATCACACCGCCCGTCAAGTACAGCTTGCACCTAACTTAATTTAGAGGGCAATTGGGCTGAGACAAGGTCAACAAGGCCCGGTTTGCACCTCGACTGGCTTGTTTGCATTCATTCGTGAAAATAGCTTTTCCTCTGCTTGTTTTTGTAAATGTTTTAAAATCGACTACTCCATTTTCCTCTCTTTTCTTGAATTTTCATTTACTTGCAGATATTAAAGAAAAGTCATTTTTAAGAACTTGAGAAAAAAAATGGAGGAATGATTGGTCTACTCCACATGATAGTCACATGTGTCGCCACCCATATTTTAAGTGACCCCACATGATTACATTATTTTTATACACTGATTTTCGAGACGTGATTCCTGGTCGATTTCAACCAACTGGAGCAAGTCATAATTCCAAGGCGATTTCAATCGAAAAGTCCATAAATGCTACTAATTCCAGTCCAAACTGGTCTAGTTTTTAAACATTGAGTTAAACTAACTGTGCCATAAGCAGTGAGATCCTACTATAGTGTGAGTGTTGGGTGTGTGCGTGCATGTGTAAAAAAAACAAATCGGCCCAAACTTGGCCCAAGTACTTCCCATAAGCCAAAAACTTGAACCGGTGTAGCACACCGCCCGTCAGGTACAGCTTGCACCTAGCTTAATGCAGACTGCAATTGGGCTGAGATAAGGTCAACAAGGCCCGGTTTGCACCTCGACTGACTTGTTTGCATTCATTCGTGAAAAATAGATTTTCCTCTACTTGTTTTTGTAAATGTTTTAAAGTCGACTACTCCATTTTCCTCTCTTTTCCTGAATTTTAATTTACTTGCAGATATTAAAGAAAGGTCATTTTCAAGAACTTGAGAAAAAAAAATTGGAGGAATGACTGGTCTTTTACGAAGTACTCCACATAATAGTCACATGTGTCGCCACCCATATTTTAAGTGACCCCACATGATTACATTATTTTTATAGACTGATTTTCGAGACTTGATTCCTGGCCGATTTCAACGAAGTGGAGTAAGTCATAATTCCAAGGTGATTTCAATTGAAAAGTTCAGAAATGCTACTAATTCCAATCCAAACCGGTTTGGTTTTTAAACATTGAGTTAAACTAACTATGCAATAAGCAGTGAAATCCCACTATGGTGTGAGTGTTGGGTGTGTGCGTGCATGCGTTAAAAAAAAAAAAAAAAAAGGTCCAAACTTGGCCCAAATACTTCCCATAAACCAAAAACTTGAACCGGTGTAGCACATCGCCCATTAGGTACAGCTTGCACCTAACTTAATGTAGACTGCAATTGGGTTGAGACAAGGTTAACAAGGCCCGGTTTGCACCTCGATTGGCTTGTTTGCATTCATTCGTGAAAATAGTTTTTCCTCTGCTTGTTTTTGTAATTGTTTTAAAATTGACTACTCCATTTTCATCTCTTTTCATGAATTTTCATTTACTTGCCAATATTAAAGAAATGTCATTTTCAAGAACTTGAGAAAAAAAATGGAGGAATGATTGGTCTTTTACGAAGTACTCCACATGATAGTCACATGTATCGCCACTCATATTTTAAGTGACCCCACATGATTACATTATTTTTATAGACTGATTTTCCAGATGTGATTCCTGGCCGATTTCAACCAAGTGGAGTAAGTCATAATTCCAAGGCGATTTCAATCGAAAAGTCCAGAAATGCTACTAATTCCAGTCCAAACTGGTCTGGTTTTTAAACATTGAGTTAAACTAACTATACCATAGATAGTGAAATCCCACTATGGTGTGAGTGTTGGGTGTGCGTGCATGCGTAAAAATAAATAAATAAATAAATAACTGGCCCAAACCTAGCCCAAGTACTTCCCATAAGCTAAAAACTTGAACCGGTTTAGCACTCCGCCCGTCAAGTATAGTTTGCACATAACTTAATGTAGACTGCAATTGGGCTAAGACAAGGTCAACAAGGCCCGGTTTGCACCTCGACTGGCTTGTATGCATTCGTTCTGAAAATAGTTTTTCCTCTACTTGTTTTTGTAAATGTTTTAAAACTGATTACTCCATTTTCCTCTCTTTTCCTGAATTTTCATTTACTTGTTGATCCTAAAGAAAGGTCATTTTCAAGAACTTGAGAAAAAAATTGGAGGAATGACTGGTCTTTTACGAAGTACTCCACATAATAGTCACATGTGTCGCCACCCATATTTTAAGTGACCCCACATGATTTCGTTATTTTTATAGACTAATTTTCGAGACGTGATTCCTGGCTGATTTCAACCAAGTAGAGTAAGTCATAATTCCAAGGCGATTTCAATTGAAAAGTCCATAAATGCTACTAATTCCAGTCCAAACCGGTCTGGTTTTTAAACATTGAGTTAAACTAACTGTGCCATAAGGTGTGAAATCCTACTATGGTGTGAGTGTTGGGTGTGTGCGTGCATGTGTAAAAAAAATAAAAATAAATGGCCCAAACTTGGCCCAAGTACTTCCCATAAGCCCAAAACTTGAACCGGTGTAAAACACCGCCTGTCAGGTACAACTTGCACATAGCTTCATGTGGACTGCAATTGAGCTGAGACAAGGTCAACAAGGCCTGGTTTGCACCTCGACTGGCTTGTTTGCATTCATTCACGAAAATAGCTTTTCCTCTGCTTGTATTTGTAAATGTTTTAAAAGCGACTACTCCATTTTCCTCTCTTTTCCTGAATTTTCATTTACTTGCTGATATTAAAGAAATGTCATTTTCAAGAACTTGAGATAAAAATGGAGGAATGATTGGTCTTTTACAAAGTACTCCACATGATAGTCACATGTGTCGCCACCCATATTTTAAGTGACCCCACATGATTACATTATTTTTATAGATTGATTTTCGAGACGTGATTCCGGGTTGATTACAACCAAATGGAGTAAGTCATAATTCCAAGGCGATTTCAATTGAAAAGTCCAAAAATGCTATTAATTCCAGTCCAAACCGGTTTGATTTTTTAACATTGAATTAAACTAACGATGCCATAGGCAGTAAAATACCACTATGGTGTGAGTGTTGGGTGTGTGCATGCATGCATAAAAAAAAAAAAAGAAAAAAAGAAAAAAGAAAAAGAAAGCCCAAACCTAGCCCAAGTATTTCCCATAAGCCAAAAACTTAAACCGGTGTAGTACACTGCTCGCCAGGTACAGCTTGCACCTAACTTAATGTAGACTGCAATTGGGCTGAGACAAGGTCAACAAGGCCCGGTTTGCACCTCGACTAGTTTGTTTGCATTCATTCATGAAAATAGCTTTTCCTCTACTTGATTTTGTAAATGTTTTAAAATCGACTACTCCATTTTCCTCTCTTTTCTTGAATTTTCATTTACTTGCAGATATTTAAAAAATGTCATATTCAAGAATTTGAGAAAAAAAAAAAGGAGGAATGACTAGTCTTTTACGAAGTACTCCACATGATAGTCACATGTGTCGTCACCCATATTTGAAGTGACCTCACATGATTACATTATTTTTATAGACTGATTTTCGAGACATGATTCCTGACCGATTTCTACCAAGTGGAGTAAGTCATAATTCCAAAGCGATTTCAATCGAAAAGTTTAGAAATGCTACTAATTCCAGTCCAAACTGGTCTGGTTTTTAAACATTTAGTCAAACTAACTGTGACATAAGCAGTGAAATCCTACTATGGTGTGAGTGTTAGGTGTGTGTGTGTGTGCATGTGTAAAAAAAAAAAAAAAAGCCCAAACCTGGCCCAAGTACTTCCCATAAGCCAAAAACTTGTATCGGTGTAGCACACCGCCCGTCAGGTACAACTTGCACCTTGCTTAATGTAGACTGCAATTGGGCTAAGATAAGGTCAACAAGGCCCAGTTTGCACCTCGACTGGCTTGTTTGCATTCATTCGTGAAAAATCGCTTTTCCTCTGCTTGTTTTTTAAAATGTTTTAAAATCGACTACTCCATTTTTCTCTCTTTTCCTGAATTTTAATTTACTTGCAGATATTAAAGAAAGGTCATTTTCAAGAACTTGAGAAAAAAAAATGGAGGAATGACTGGTCTTTTACGAAGTACTCCACATGATAGTCACATGTGTCGCCACCCATATTTTAAGTGACCCCACATGATTACATTATTTTTATAGACTGATTTTCGAGACGTGATTCGTGGCCGATTTCAACCAAGTGGAGTAAGTCATAATTCCAAGGCAATTTCAATCGAAAAGTCCAGAAATGCTACTAATTCAAGTCCAAACCAGTCTGGTTTTTAAACATTGAGTTAAACTAATTGTGCCATAAACATTGAAATCCTACTGTGGTGTGAGCGTTGGGTGTGTGCGTGCATGTGTAAAAAAAAAAACTGGCCCAAACCTGGCCCAAGTATTTCCCATAAGCCAAAATCTTGAACCGGTGTATTGCACTGCTCGTCAGGTACAGCTTGCACCTAGCTTAATGCAAACTGCAATTGGGCTGAGATAAGGTTAACAAGGCCCTGTTTGCACCTCGACTGGCTTGTTTGCATTCATTCATGAAAATAGTTTTTCCACTGCTTGTTTTTGTAAATGTTTTAAAACCGACTACTCCATTTTCCTCTCTTTTCCTGAATTTTCATTTACTTGCTGATATTAAAGAAAGGTCATTTTCAAGAACTTAAGAAAAGAAAAATGGAGGAATGACTGGTCTTTTACGAACTACTCCACATGATAGTCACATGTGTCGCCACCCATATTTTAAGTGACCCCATATGATTACATTATTTTTATAGATTGATTTTCGAGACGTGATTCGTGGCCGATTTCAACCAAGTGGAGTAAGTCATAATTCTAAGGCGATTTCAATCGAAAAGTCCAGAAATGCTACTAATTCCAGTCCAAACTGGTCTGGTTTTTAAACATTGAGTTAAACTAACTATGCCATAGGCAATGAAATCCCACTATGGTGTGCGTGCATGCATAAAAAAAAAAAAAAAAAAAAACCAAAAAAAAAGAGCCCAAAGCTAGCCCAAGTACTTCCCATAAGCCAAAAACTTGAACCAGTGTAGTACACCGCCCGTCAGGTACAGCTTGCACCCAACTTAATGTAGACTGGAATTGGGCTGAGACAAGGTCAACAAGGCCCGGTTTGCACCTCGACTGGCTTGTATGCATTCGTTCTGAAAATAGTTTTTCCTCTACTTGTTTTTGTAAATGTTTTAAAACTGATTACTCCATTTTCCTCTCTTTTCCTGAATTTTCATTTACATGCTGATATTAAAGAAAGGTCATTTTCAAGAACTTGAGAAAAAAATGGAGGAATGACAGGTCTTTTAGGAAGTACTCCACATGATAGTCACATGTGTCGCCACCCATATTTTAACTGACCCCACATGATTGCATTATTTTTATAGACTGATTTTCGAGACGTGATTCCTGACCGATTTCAACCAAGTGGAGTAAGACATAATTCCAAGGCGATTTCAATCGAAAAGTCCAGAAATGCTACTAATTCTAGTACAAACTGGTCTGGTTTTTAAACATTGAGTTAAACTAACTACGCCATAGGCAGTGAAATCCCACTATGGTGTGAGTGTTGGGTGTGCGTGCACGCGTTTAAAAAAAAAAAAAACTGTCCCAAACCTGGCCCAAGTACTTCTCATAAGCCAAAAACTTGAACCGGTGTAACACACCGCTTGTCAGGTACAGCTTTCACCTAGCTTAATTTAGACTGCAATTGGGCTGAGACAAGGTCAACAAGTCCCGGTTTGCACCTCGACTGGCTTGTTTGCATTCGTTCGTGAAAATAGCTTTTCCTAAGCTTGTTTTTGTAAATGTTTTAAAACCGACTACTCCATTTTTCTCTCTTTTCTTGAATTTTCATTTACTTGCCGATATTAAAGAAAGGTCATTTTTAAGAAAATGAGGAAAAAAAAATGGAGGAATGACTGGTCTTCTACGAACTACTCCACATGATAGTCACATGTGTCGCCACCCATATTTTAAGTGACCTCACATTGTTAAATTATTTTTATAGACTTATTTTCGAGATGTGTTTCCTGGCCGATTTCAGTCATAATTCCAAGGCGATTTTAATCGAAAAGTCCAGAAATGCTACTAATTTATGTCCAAACCGGTTTGGTTTTTAAACATTATGTTAAACTAACTATGCCTTAGGCAGTGAAATCCTACTATGGTATGAGTGTTGGGTGTGTGCGTGGATGCGTAAAAATAATTTTTTTTTAAAAAAATAAAAAAATAAAAATGGCCCAAACCTTGCCCAAGTACTTCCCATAAGCCAAAAACTTGAACCGGTGCAGCACACCGCCCGTCAGGTATAGCTTGCACTTAGCTTAATGTAGACTGCAATTGGGCTGAGACAAGGTCAAAAAGGCCCGGTTTGCACCTCGACTGGCTTGTTTGCATTCATTCGTGAACATAATTTTTTCTCTACTTGTTTTTGTAAATGTTTTAAAATCGACTACTCTATTTTCCTCTCTTTTCTTGAATTTTCATTTACTTGTAGATATTTAAAAAAAAGTTATTTTCAAGAACTTGAGAAAAAAATGGAGGAATGACTAGTCTTTTACGAAGTACTCCACATGATAGTCACATGTGTCGCCACCCATATTTTAAGTGACCCCACATGATTACATTATTTTTATAGACTGATTTTCGAGTCGTGATTCCTGGCCGATTTCAACCAAGTGGAGTAAGTCTTAATTCCAAGGCGATTTCAATCGAAAAGTCCAGAAATGCTACTAATTCCAGTCCAAACCGTTCTAGTTTTTAAACATTGAATTAAACTAACTATGCCATAAGCAGTGAAATCCTACTATGGTGTGAGCGTTGGGTGTGTGCGTGCATGCGTAAAAAAAAATAATTTAAAAATAAAAAATAAAAATAAAAAAGGAAAATTGGCCCAAACCTGGCACAAGTAATTCCCATAAGCCAAAAACTTGAACCGGTGCAACACACCGCCCGTCAGGTACAACTTGCACCTAGCTTAATGTAGACTGCAATTGAGCTGAGACAAGGTCAACAAGGCCCGATTTGCACCTTAACTGGCTTGTTTGTAGTTGTTCCTGTTAATGCTTTAAAACCGACTACTCCATTTTCCTCTCTTTTCCTGAATTTTCATTTACTTGCCGATATTAAAGAAAAGTCATTTTCAAGAACTTGAGAAAAAAAAAATGGAGGAATGACTGGTCTTTTACGAAGTACCCCACATCTTAGTCACATGTGTCACCACCCATATTTTAAGTAACCCTACATGATTACATTATTTTTATAGACTGATTTTCGAGACTTGATTCTTGGCCGATTTCAACCAAGTGGAGTAAGTCATAATTCCAAGGCGATTTCAATCGAAAAGTCCATAAATGTTACTAATTCCAGTCCAAACTGGTTTGGTTTTTAAACATTGAGTTAAACTAAATATGCCATAGGCAGTGAATCCCAATATGGTGTGAGGGTTGGGTGTGTGCGTGCATGCGTTAAAATAAAAAATTAAAAAAAAAACATAAAAAAAGCCCCAAACCTAGCCCAAGTACTTCCCATAAGCCAAAAACTTGAACCGGTGTAGCACACCGCCCGTCAGGTACAGCTTGCATATAACTTAATGTAGATTGCAATTGGGCTGAGACAAGGTCAACAAGGCCCGGTTTGCACCTTGACTGCCTTGTTTGCATTCGTTCGTAAAAATAGCTTTTCCTCTGCTTGTTTTTTTAAATGTTTTAAAAGCCGACTACTCCATTTTCCTCGCTTTTCTTGAATTTTCATTCACTTGCCGATATTAAAGAAATGTCATTTTCAAGAACTTGAGAAAAAAAAATTGAGGAATGACTGGTCTTTTACGAAGTACTCCACATGATAGTCACATGTGTCGCCACCCATATTTTAAGTGACCCCACATGATTACATTATTTTTATAGACTGATTTTCGAGATGTGATTCCTAGCCGATTTCAACCAAGTGGAGTAGGTCATAATTCTAAGGCGATTTCAATCGACATGTCCAGAAATGCTACTAATTCCAGTACAAACCGGTCTGGTTTTTAAACATTGAGTTAAACTAATTGTGCCATAAGCAGTGAAATCCTACTATGGTGTGAGCGTTGGGTGTGTGCGTGCATGTGAAAAAAAAAAAAAACTCGCCCAAACCTGGCCCAAGTACTTCCCATAAGCCAAAAACTTGAACCGGTGTAACACACCGCCCGTCAGGTACAACTTGCACCTAGCTTAATGTAGACTGCAATTGGGCTGAGACAAGGTCAACAAGGCTCGGTTTGCACCTCGACCGGCTTGTTTGCATTCATTTTTGAAAATAGCTTTTCCTCTGCTTTTTTTTGTAAATGCTTTAAAACTGACTACTCCATTTTCCTCTCTTTTTCTGAATTTTCATTTACTTGGCGATATTAAAGAAAAGTCATTTTTAAGAACTTGAGGAAAAAAATGGAGGAATGACTGGTTTTTTACAAACTACCCCATGGTAGTCATATGTGTCGCCACCCATATTTTAAGTGACTCAACAGGATTACATTATTTTTATAGACTGATTTTCGAGATATGATTCCTGGCTGATTTCAACCAAGTGGAGTAAGTCATAATTTCGAGGTGATTTCAATCGAAAAGTCTAAAAATGTTACGAATTCCAGTCCAAACCAGTTTGGTTTTTAAACATTGAGTTAAACTAACTATGTCATAGGCAGTGAAATCCCACTATGGTGAGTGTTGAGTGTATGCGTGCATGCGTTTATATATATATATTAAAAAGCCCAAACCTGGCCCAAGTACTTCCCATAAGCCAAAAAATTGAACCGGTGTAGCATACCGCCTGTCAGGTACAACTTGCACCTAACTTTATGTAGACTGCAATTGGGCTGAGAGAAGGTCAACAAGGCCCGGTTTGCACCTCAACTGGCTTGTTTGCATTCATTCGTGAAAATAGTTTTTCCTCTGCTTGTTTTTGTAGATGTTTTAAAATCGACTACTCCATTTTCCTCTCTTTTCCTAAATTTTCATTTACTTGCAGATATTAAAGAAAGGTCATTTTCAAGAACTTGAGAAAAAAATGGAGGAATGACTGGTCTTTTACGAAGGACTCCAAATGATAGTCACATGTGTCGCCACCCATACTTTAAGTGACCCCGCATGTGTAGCCATCCGTATCTTAATACCGCACGTGTCAAATTGCCACATATGAAGCATATGACACCATCCATCTTAAAGCACCATACTTGAAGTGACCCCGCATGTGTAGCCATCCGTATCTTAATACCGCACGTGTCAAATTGCCACATATGAAGCATATGACACCATCCATCTTAAAGCACCGTACTTGAAGTGACCCCACGTGTAGCCATCCGTATCTTAGTGCCGCACATGTGTCAAATTGCCACATGTGAAGCATATGACACCATCCATCTTAAAGCACCATACTTTAAGTGTCCCCACATGTGTAGCCATCCGTATCTTAGTGCCGCACGTGTCAAATTGCCACATGTGAAGCATATGACACCATCCATGTGTCAATGCATCACCGCGCATCTTTTACTGCCCCACCTGTCAATGTGCCACACAACCCAACATGCCACGGGCCCCTTTTTTGGGAAAGCCGATGGCGGTGGCCCTTTGGCGTGTGAATTCTTTCAACAGAGCAGCCTGATTCATTCGGTAGATCAAGTCGAGGTGGCTTTGGTTCACCAGCACGTAGGTGGTCCAAGTTCCTGTGACCGAGTATCTGGCCCTATTGATTGATCGAACACAACCCTATCTAAGACAAAGGGCCAGTGGGAGGCTAAAAATGGAAAGCCGAATCAGCTTCAAAATGTATGAGCGTGCTAGCACGTTTTACCTTGTTAATAAGCTTTGAAGCGCGTTCAGAAAATTTTAAGCTGAAAAACGTATGCGCCCGCTAGCACGCAACGGACAACAGCTTTGAAGCCGTTGCTTGCTATCCACATGCCACAGCCACCTTCAACACAGACATGCATCACCTTTCATCTTCGACTAAAATTTTTCATGAAAAATCATCTACAAATAAATATTTCATAAAAAACGTCAAAATAGAATAATTTTTTTCAGAAAAAAAATAATAAATAAATAAATAAATAAATCTTGTTGAAAACAGTAAGGGAAACAGCTTTTCCAGGAATTCTAACAAGTCAACTGATGAAATCCAACAAACTCTCACATCCTAAAGATGATATTTAGATAAAAAAGAGGATCTGAAAAAGAATTTCATTGATCCCAAAAGGCCAAATCATAAACAGCAGCTAATTCAACACTGTTGCATTTTGCTTATATAAAATGGTAACACAAAAGAGGTATTAGACAATGCTCCTGACAAAAGTCTGTACGGTAACATCCGTGTACCCATTTTGTACAAGTGGGACCCGTGGTTCACTAACCCAAACCGTTGAGATATCATGGTCCCCATCATAGATGCTCCATGCTCCAAAAAAATCTGCCTGATAGGAACCCTTCAATAGGGGGGCTAACGAACAGATAGTCAAGAAAGAAAATACAGCACATTTCACCAATAAAAGGCAACATATTCTCCAGCTAGGATCTTGTGCATACGCCATCCACGGTGAGGCCCATCATATCAATGTTTCAAATCCATGGGCCCTGCTTGTGCCAATTGAAAACCCGGACCTACTTTTTAAGTACTCGAGGCCGAAGCATTCTGTAATATCTCCATACAAAAACAAATATTAATACAGCTTTAGGAAATTTCCAAATTACTCACTACCATCTGCCTGAGAACCCGACGAAAATCTTGAATACAGAGAGGGGGTAGCCACTCATCCATACAACAGGATGGATCCATCACATCTGCAGATGATGATAATGATTGCACCCATGTTTATCTGACTAAAAAATCTTGTTTGTCCTCCAACATCACGCATTCAAGTCAGTCATCTTGTTTGACAACCCATCAACCGCTTCATCCTGGTTCTCATTAATCACATCTTCCTGCAAAGTAAAACAGACAAATGCAGGGATCTCTGAGTCTGAAAATCCACACACACGCGCGCACGCGCACATATACAGAAATTAACTTGGTGAGAGTAATTTTATCAAGCGCGCGTGCACACACACATATACAGAAATTAACTTGGTGAGAGTAATTTTATCGAGCACTCATCACTTAAACTCACTGTAGATAAATCTGTTGTGTATATATACTATTCATGAGA
The DNA here is from genome assembly GCF_029962835.1 of Magnolia sinica. Lineage (NCBI taxonomy): Eukaryota > Viridiplantae > Streptophyta > Magnoliopsida > Magnoliales > Magnoliaceae > Magnolia > Magnolia sinica. The sequence continues at coordinate 135,478,632 of NC_080574.1, forward strand.
TGTTTTAAGCACATGGATGGTCCAATCATCAATGTATTATCATCCTAACCGTAGGAACTTTGGCCCTTCTGTTATATTAGCTGTCCATTTCACGAGCCGACGATTGGATGGCTGGGGTCAATGTGGTTCTTAAGAGCCATGGGCAATGAAAAATGGGCCTTACTAGCTGTCAATGGCCATTCGCATCCAAAACATCTCAAGGACACCATATTAGCTAGTAAAATTGCGGCTTCAAAGTTGTCCTTTAGGAATAAACCTAAGTGCTTGCATGCAAAACATACAAGACTATTTTTGTAAGCTATAAAATGCTATTGTGGCATTTTTCCAATGTTGCAAGTCATCGGGAACACTAGCAGCTGTCTGATGCAAGGTTCTCAAATGGCGAATTGGGTAGAAGCTGTTCTGTTGAGTCAAGCAATTACCATTTGAAATTGATCTATTTATATAAATAAATATTTAAAAAAAAAAAAAAAATATTTAAAGTACATAAAAAAATATTTTCTTTTCACTTTCATTGTAGGGTGGCTGAGCCCAACACAATACCTCAATGGTTGTGTATGGTGCCACGATAATGATACAATTTTGAACCCTAAATGTGCCTGCCCATTTGCCTTATTTGACCATCATATCCTTTTAGTTGATTGTTCATAATGAGGGCATTTTTGTCAATGACTTATTAAGTACTCAATAAAAGAGCTTGGATTGTTAATTGGGTAGAGACCTATGTTGAAGAAACGCGTGTTGATTATGTCTGCATCAGATGAATACCTCCCCTTCTCCGCCATCACTTTCCACGACTCCACCAACACGCTGCTCCACTCGCCCCAACACTTGACCTCTCCATTTACAGGATTATGTCTGCACTCAAGCCTCATCTTTCTTGCAGCACAGAAAAAGACGAGCCACCACTTCACTACCTCCACCATCATCCGATGCTCCAAGATCTACTCCTGACTCGGTTCTTTCTTCTTCTCCGAGGAAAGGTATTCATCTTTGCACGTTTCATCCTATTCAACATTTTGTTTCTTATCAGTCATTATCTCTATCTTACGGAACTTTTATTGCCAATGTTGATTTTGTATATATTCCTACACGAGTGGATGTGGCATTGGCACACCCTCACTGGAAGCATGATATGCTTGAGGAGATGCATGCCTTAGAAAAAAAATCAAACTTGGGAGCTTGTTGATTTACCAGTCGGTAAACATGTTGTGGGCTGTAAGTGGGTTTACACTTTCAAGCATAAATCTGATGGTACCATTGATCAATACAAAGCACGCCTTGTTGCAAAAGGCTTCACACAAACTTATGGCATCAACTACACAGAAACTTTTGTTGCAGTTGCAAAAATGAATTCTATTCGGGTTCTCTTATCTATGGCTGCAAATTTGGATTGACCCTTGCATCAACTAGATGTCAAGAATGCCTTTTACATGGTGACCTTCATGAAGAAGTGTATATGTCCTTACCTCCTGGGTTTCGTCGTAAGGGGGAGGAACATAAAGTTTGTTGCCTTCGCAAGTCCATCTATGGCCTTAAGCAGTCACCACGGGCGTGGTTCGACAAATTCACTCATGCTATGCAAGCTGCCCATTTTCATCAGTGTAGCTTCGATCATTCTGTTTTTTGGAAGCGCAGCACCAATGGGCTCACAGTGGTCTCGGTCTACGTTGATGACATCATTATTACGGGCGATGATTTTACTTCTATATCTGGCATTAAGTCTCATCTTGCCAGTACCTTTGAGGTTAAAGATTTGGGCTCCTTGCATTACTTTCTTGGCATTGAGATTGCTCGTTCTCGCTCTGGTATTTCCTTATGTCAGCGGAAATATACATTAGACTTACTACATGAGACGGGTATGCTAGGCTATAAGCCTGTTGCTACTCCTCTTGAGATCAATCATCAGCTCACCTCTCTCCTTGGTGAGTCTCTCTCTGATCCTGGTCCATATCAGCGACTCATTGGCCGTCTTATTTACTTAACTATTACAAGACCCGATATCTCTCATGCTGTGAGTGTGCTTAGTCAGTTTATGCACTCACCACGGGCTGCCCATTTGGATGATGCCTATCGTGTTTTCCGTTATCTCAAAGATTCCCCTAGTAAGGGCCTTCTTTATTCCAGACATGGACACTTGTCTACTTCCGCTTTTTCTAATGCAGACTGGGCCGGTGCCAAAGATGACCGGAAATCTACAACCGGTTACTGCTCATTTGTGGGGGGAAACTTGGTTCCTTGGAAAAGTAAGAAGCAGCCGGTTGTTGCTCGATCCAGTGCTGAGGCCGAATATAGGGCTATGACCCATACAACTTGTGGGTTACTTTGGCTTTAAGAAATTTCTGACCGAGTTTGGCTTCTCTCCATCTAGACCTATGCCGATGATGTGTGATAATCAGGCTGCCATTCACATTTCTAACAATCTGATTTTTCATGAGCGCACAAAGCATATTGAGGTGGATTGCCATTTTATTCGAGAGAAAATTAAATCTCATGAAATTATAACTCCACATGTTCGCACTGGGGACCAACTGGCAGATATTTTCACTAAACCTCTTTCCCGTGACCAGCATGACACAATCATTTCCAAGCTTGGCCTTTCGAATATCTTTAGACCCAGCTTGAGGGGGAGTGTTGAAGAAACGCATCCGAATCCAGCCAGCTCCTTTGCAGAATAAGATCGCCATATTCCAGCCCATATATCTCTCCTCTGTAATCTCTGTAGATCTTCTTCTTCATTGTTTTTCTTTATTTAGTTTTCCTCCATTCTTGTATAAATACCAGTTGTATGCGGCTCTAAGAAATAAGTCTCTTCTTTCACAAATCATGTATTTGAAGAAACGCGTTTCTTCAACAACCTATTCCTCGCCTCTTCATCTTTTTACTACCTCTCTTGTTTTCTCTCCTTTTATTCCTTCTATTCATGTGATTTTCACACGTGCGCTCTCGCACACACTCAATTCCAAAAACAAGAAAAAATAGAAATGAGAAAATATATGATCCTTGACCCACACACACACACACACACACTTAAAATTCCAGAAACAAGAAAAAAAAAAAGAAAAAGAAATGGGAATGTATAATTCTTGACCCTAAATAATCACAAAGTAGAGGCTCACTTTCTGGTAAACAACACCATTCATCTAGCTGGTTCCCGTCATTGAGCATATATGGTTTAAGATTATCCAAACCAAATATGGCCCCATTCCGTCATTAAACATGGGCTTCTTTAATCATCCATTTGCAAACTGCTTCTCAATTGGCAACAGTGGTCTGGATGGGAATTTGGGAGATGGCACATCTCATGTGGGCCTACAGATTAATGGCCTTGATTATCCAAACATCATCCCTAACTAGCCATAAGCTTGGGGCCATCTGTTTCTTGCCTTTCTGAAAAATGGGTTGAACCAGAATAGACAGCTGATTCACATATTCATAGGGAACCAGTTTAGACCACAAATTTAGTTCAGTCCATATGTCTTTTTGGACAAAGTGTTGAAGGATATTGGGTATTGCTTGTCCATGACAGATATCCAATACATGTACAGTAATCCTAAGTTTCAGTCAAAAACAGTCCCAAAGGACCCAAACCCCTACAAAATGCAATGAAACATTTTTCCTAAATACTTCTCTCTCAAGTTTGGGCTTTTAATAGGTGAATTGAGAAGTCATTGGTCTATGTATTGGTTTTGGATGATACTTCAGACCCTGTTCTGCATTGAATCAACTACTTGCAATGCAGAGTTGGCCGAATTTGCAAAATATGGACTGATGCCGCAAACAGGCAGAATTCACTCATGTGCCATTTTAGACAGATACTGCATGTACTTGCACGAATTCCCACATTCCATCCACATTTCATGAGTCTCATTGGCAATATTATCGTCCCCAATTTTCAGGCAATAATCAGTCATTCGAAACAAAAAGAATGTAAATTGCAGCAAGCAGAACACACTTACCGCTGAGTCCGTTCTCTTTGGTACACCTATGCACTTGGAAGCACTAATGCTGGCACTCTTCAATAGACTACGCGCGCTGCAATTTGGTCTGCTTGGGCCATTTTCTGCAGCTGATGCATCCCCATGTGCATGCTGCAATCCCTCACCTTGTATCCTAGGAGGGCTTTCAATTGTACGGGCCACAGATTCTGCTGTTCGCTCTTCGAAATTATTGTTTGCATGAGCAGCGTCATCTGTAGAAGGAACCCTCTCTCTGTGAAAAGAAGAAAGAAAGAAAAGCATGTTGTGTGAGTCACCTAATAAAGAGTGAGTTTAGATGTTTAATTCAACTAAATTGCAATAATATAGGGAAATGCTAATATCCCCACCTTCATGGTGACATTAGCAATGTCCCCAAAGCTTCTTAGTCACACGTGTGCATGGTCATCCATTGACCCAAGTGGTCCCTTCAATCATACAATTGCAAGCAAGCCATGGTGCAAGAATCACACCAATCGATGATCCTAACCCTTTGACGGTAGGCAGTTTTGTTAAACTGTCTGGTTTTATGAGCCATTGGATCCGATGGCTATGATCATCAAACCAAAATGCTTCTTTTGAGTCATAATATCCCCACCTTCATGGTGACATTAGCAATGTCCCCAAAGCCTTTAAGTCACACGTGTGCATGGTCATCCATTGACCCAAGTGGTCCCTTCAATAGTACAATTGCAAGCAAGCCATGGTGCAAGAATCACACCAATCGATGATCCTAACCCTTTGACGGTAGGCAGTTTTGTTAAACGGTCTGGTTTTTTGAGCCATTGGATCCAATGGTTATGATCATCAAACCAAAATGCTTCTTTTGAGTCATAAGCAATCCATGGTGGGATCTATCAAATAGATGTTTTAAGATTTTTTATTTTTTTTCAAAGGGTTGTTTCAAGATGATGTTGGGCCTATTTTGTTTATCTGTTTGATCCCAAGTGTCCATTTTCCATGCTATTGATTGTTGAAGCATGATTTTTGCACCATCAGTTGCTCAAAATGGTATGGCTGAATGGACATCTAGATCAATGATTGTCCATGGCATGTGGCTTGAAAGCTTTGGGGATGCTGTGAAAGTTCCTAGGAGGGTCAGGATGTTAGCATTCCTTTTTGAATAAATATAGAGATGACCAAAATGGGGTGGGGCCATCTTAATTCATCAAGAAGGCCAACCATAAGTACATCCCAATGTGTTTCAAGTTGGACTTGAAACAGTTCACTAGCTTTTTGGAGGCAAGTCCTTCATTTTGAAGGCTATTAGGGTTAGCCCCACTTTGGTCCTTTCCACTTCATTGAATTGCATTTTTGCAATTCAATTCAACATCTAAATACAAACCAAGAACTAAATGAAATGAAAGATATAGAAAGTTCTCGGAGATCCAGCTTATTTGCATTTTTACCTGGGCAAAGAGGCATGCTGCCGCAAGAGCGGGGTGCTTCTTTCACCTTTCATATAGTTGTCCTCAAGATGAGCAAACTGTCGCTTGAATCGATCAACCCCGCTGTTGATAAAAAAGAGTTCACTGCTTAAACAGATGACATTTAATTTTACCAAAGAAGTCCTTCAACTACCAACACAAATACCTAGGACAAGGCTATGATGATGATGATGATGATGATGATGACGATGACAATGGCCTTCAACTGTAAACAACACTCCTTGTAACAATGTCTTTCTTTTCATTTCCGACAAACTAAGAGAATGTAGTGTGTATGCGTGTGTTCTTAGGTACACCTGAAGAATACCCTACAAGAATGTGTGTTCTTAGCGGTGTTTTAAAAAGAGAATAGCAAATAGTGTAGCGTTCACCCCTCTGAAGCGTGAGGTATAAGCTACCAAGCAGGTAGCGTAAGCTACATCTGACTTCTAGATTTTTTAATCAAGATTGTGCTTGGTTGCACCAATGTCATGCTATTCACCAAATTAGACTAATTAACAATAAAATTTAAGAAAATTTCATGATATTTGGTGCAGCCAAATGCAACCTTAGGTAATAAGAAAGGGCAATCATTAAGTATATAGGTAAAGAAAGGGCAGCAAAACTGATTTAATAATGTTACTTATATTAATTTTACTAGAAGTACTAAAAAGATTAACAATTTTTTATTGAAAATAGAAAGATGTAACAAATCATTGAAAACATTAATTGATTTTAATGCTGTAGTAAAAAATAACTTGTAATGTGGTCTCTAGAGTGTGTAGTTTAGCCTATGCAGCATGTAGCTTATGCAAATTATCATGTAGCGTAGGCTACACATGACCTAAGCTATTTTCATGAGCTACATAGCGTTAAAACTAATCTAAGCCATGTAACGTAAGCTACACACTATTTAGCGTAGCTATTAAAAACATTGGTTCTTAGGTACATCAGACTTCCTTACTTTTTAAGCTATCCCAAAGATAAGAGATAATCCTTGTTGGTTGTAAGTCATAAAGTGATAAAGATTAAAGTGATTATAAAATTAGGGAGAGGTGAATTGTCGAGTCTTTTACATATAGTCCCCTGCTTTTTTTTATTGTAAAGAACCCCCTTGTTTACATATTTGTAAAAACAAAGCATCCCTTTTACCGTACATGTGCAAACTTTTTTGTGACAGAAAAAGCATCACTGCCACTAGCCAACTTTTCGAAAAGACAATTTTACCCTATGCATAAAGCGGATTCATAAAATAGGCTTTAAGGTCAGACCATCCATCCGGTCCTTTTATTCTTCCTCTGGCTCTATCTTCTTCTTTTTCGCATTCTTCTTCTTTCTTCTTCTCCAGAAGAAGTAAGCAAGAGAGCGAGAGGGGTTTAAAAGAAAGAGATCAAAGCAAGAGAGCGTGGTTAATTCAAAGTTGACAGATTGGGTGTTTTATATAACATCGAAAAATGCAGGGGTTTATTTACAAATATAGGAAAGGGAGTGAATTATTTACAGTATAGAAAATAGGCATGGGTCAACATACAAAAAACAGTAAGGGCATCCTCAAGCTCTCCTACTCTCCCTTTCAACTTTTTTCTTCCATTTTCTATATCATCTGTCTCCTCTTTTACTATGAATCATATCATGGTACTGGAGAAAGGTTAAAGGTTTTGGGATAGAGTAGATTAGAGGTAGATTATCTTATTGACAATTAGATGTTATTCATATACATGTATGCTACATGCATGTGATATACATAATATGGTTGTTCTTAATGGAATGATACACACAAGTTTCCACAGTGTAGCTCTCAAGTTAATATGGTATTAAAGCAGGCAATCGATCCATTTCTAATCTCAGCCATAGATCACGTCCCTGATTCCTCAACAATCATAAATCACCTATAAAAAAAACCACCTCCTTGTCCCTGTTGCTGGTTCGCCATCAGCATACAGTATAACTATCTTCAATGAGAACCCATCTCTGTTCCTGTTTTCAGCACTGGATCTGCTCCAAATCCTGCCTCTGATTCCCATTTCCAGTGCCCTTGAACCTACAGTCAACAGCCATTGTCATCCCCTTGCCAGATCTGTTCCGCCACTTTTTGAAGAACAGGTCAACAGCTCTGTGGAACTCTGCCACCTTCACTGAACACCTATCGCACCAATCCTAGAACCCGTCTCAAACCCGTACCAAATAGAGTTGCACACGAGTCGAACTAAGTCAAGCTTGGCACAGCTCAACTCGGCTCGCTAGCTGACCCTAGCTTGAACTCGGCTCAGCTCGTTCGGTCAACAGCTCGTGCCAGTTCGAGCCGAGTTCGAGCCTGTGCGGCATTTTCTCAAACACATTGAGTGCACCTTCAATTTCTCACAATATGCAAAACGGCAGCAGCAGTTTACAAGTATTTCATCAAACACTCAGTAGGCAGCATCAAAATCAAAATCCAATGATAGTTTTATCATGTAATGTTTGTTTGTTTGTTTTTTTTTTTTTTTTTGTAGGGATTTGTTTCATATCCATACCTTCCTCGCCACCAGCTGATCCCACGGAGAAAGTATGCACCCGAAACAACACTTCGTTGAGTCATTTCATCAAACACTTGGTGAGCAACATCAATATCAAAATAACAGAGTCACCGAACTGGTTCGATCTGAGTTCAATTCGAGTTGAGGTTCGATCCGAGTCAATTCGAGCTCGGCCAAGCTCGAACTCGGCTCAAAATTTTTCGAGCTCCAAAAATCAGCTTGACTTGGCTCGAACTCAGTTTCGAATCTCCCGCAATACTGAATCTAGTCTGTCTCCATCCGTCTCAGCCCCAATTCTCCAATCTGTTCTCAACCATCTGCAACAGTGTCCAAACTAGCCTGCGCTTTGGACAAATCATTTCAAAACCAGTTGGTGATAACTGCATCTCCGACCATGTTCTTTAGGGACATCTAGCCACTGGTCACTACAACTCCTAACACCAAATTTGCCATTTCCCTACATCTCTACCGCTGTTGCACCACCATCGTACCCGCCATCACCACTGGAATCTCCCTGCCATTTGAAGCATCATAATACCAGATGTCTGCCATCGACATTGTAGGAGATTAACCCCTGCCTGCCATCTCTGAACTCTGACCACCATCTCCACATACCATCATGGTCTAAGATCTGCTGCTAACTAGCCAAGTATAACAGATCTAGCAGAAATATTTGTCTTTGTCACTGTAGCACCCATTCCCAAAACCTGCAATTCCTCCGCCAGACCCCGCCTCCAGCCCTACTGCTGCCAATGTAGGCCTGCTCCCCCAAATCTGAATCTCCCCTTGACCAGTCACAGCGCCTAGATCTGATAAAAAGGGTTTTGTAGAACCCATCTCTTTTGGGAAAGCAGAAGGGGCATGCGACATTTTCAAGCTTCCTTTTGGTGATCCAAGGGTACAGTGAAGCATGTGCCAGCTGGTGTATTCTTTATTAATATTATTATACATTTTTAGTGCTGATTTGATTTCCGACGGATCAACTAGCATCTAAACCCATTCTTGCATTGTCCATTCACTTGCAACCACTCATTCTCCCAACCTGTCTGTCAGTTCGTGCCACATTTAAACCGCATCTTGTTGCTGCCTCTTCTCTCCACTCTATGCCATTGGATTTTCATCATCTCCAACCATCTGTTAGTGTCACTGAATTTGATCAAAAGCCCAAATCGCTATAGACACCAACAGATTTGATATGTTTTCTAGACGAATTTGTTTTCTAACATGCTGGGCGTTCGGAACGAACGTTTGCTCTCTCCATTGTCATTCTCTGATCAGTTCTGATATCTGGTGATTCCGAATCTCCCGTCCTAGCCTGGAAAACCCCCAATATCCTTCTCTCCCCCATCCAATTCTCTAACCCATGCCCTTCTGTTGATCTAGACATTGACTCAGCGGAGAGAGACAGTCTTTCTGAATATCGTTCTTGTCCTTCTTCTCCTTCCATCTCCTCCCTTCCTTCGGTCGTCAATTCGGACCTCGGCCCAATTACTTTATTTCAAGACAATCTCTCCACTGACGTCTTGATGGGGGAACCCCTGCAAATGATCGTTGATGGTCAGGTTGAGCCAGATTCGGCGGAAAGGAATAGAGCAGAACTGTTGGCTAAAATTCAGAACAAGCGATGGATAAGAGATGCCATCGGGAAGGTGGGGAGATCTCTCGGATTGTCCTTTGGAGATCGGTTGGAAGACTAAGTCGCTCCGTTTCAGTGTATCGAGAACAGAGGCAGACCTATTGAAAAGAGCAGATCTGCAGAAAAACAGCTAGCCAAGATTTCCACTAATCGTGAACTGCAACGTCTAGAAGCCAGTCCTGGGTTTATTTCGGCTTCATTAGCTAAATCCAGGAGACGGGATATTCGGGGAAGTGTAGTTACTCCATGAAAATTTTATCTTGGAATGTCAGGGGGGTAGGCTCTAAACAAAAAAGGAGCCTGATTAAAGCTTCCGTTACTAGATGTAATCCGGATGTGGTGTGTTTTCAGGAGACTAAAGTCTCCCAGTTCAAGGACAATCTGCTGCCAACATTATGGAGGGTGAAAGATGCAAAGTGGGTTGCTCTGGACGTCGTTGGTATGTCAGGGGGGATTCTTATAGCCTGGAAATCGTCCAAGTGAGATCTTGTCTCTTCCTCATGTGGTGTGTGGTCGGTGACGACTAAACTGCAAGATAAGTCCTCTTCTCTCCTTTCTCTTTTATCTGTCGTCTATGGGCCTAACGATGATTCGGTCAGGAATGATTTTTGGGAGGAGCTAACTCAGGCTAGACAATCCTTTATAGGGCCGTATTGCGTGGTCGGGGACTTTAACAGTACTCAGTTTGCTGAGGACCACTCCAGAAAAAGAAGACCCACTTCTGCTATGATTCAATTTTTTGATTGGATACAACAGCAGCAACTTATTGATTTGCCTTTGTCAGGGGCTAGATTTACCTGGTCCAATGGCCGGGTGAATCCTATTCAAACTTGTCTTGATAGATTCCTTGTTGCTCCCGAGTAGATCCAGACCTTCCCGCAAACTCAGCAATTGGCTCTGCCGAGGACCACGTCAGATCATTGCCCGATTCTCCTGGCCGTTGAAGATGACTACTGGGGTCCGAAGCCTTTCAAGTTTAACTCATCCTGGCTTCAATCTGGTGGCCTTCGTTAGAGGATAGTTGACTGGTGGACTACTTTCAAGGTAGAAGGTTATGCAGGTCATAAGCTGCTCTGTAAAGTTCGACTGCTCAAGGCTGAAATTAAGAAATGGTGTCAACAGGTCCTTCTGAAAAGAGAGGATGAAGTTGAAGCTCTCATGTCCAACCTTCAGAAAATCGACCTGGAGTCTGAATCTACCTCGCTCTCGACTAACTCTCTGGCCAGGCGTATTAGTATAATTTAGGAGCTCTCGAATATTGTTCTCGAAGAAGAAGCAGCCTGGAGAATAAAATCCAAATCTAGATGGATAGTAGATGGTAATAAAAATATGAAGTTCTTCCACAACATGGCAAATATGTAATCCCGGTCGAAGGCTATCCACAGCATTTTCGAGAATGAGAATAGGATCGAGGACAAATCGGAGATAGAACTTCTTGCTATCTCTCATTTCAAACAACTCTTATATGCCGAAAACTGGTCAAGGCCGCACCTAGATAATATTTCATTCAAGTCCCTGGAGGGCCGAGCTGAGTTGATTGAGATCCAATTTTCAGAAAAGGAAGTCAAGGCCGCCGTCAATGCCTTGGGAGGAGACAAGTCTCCAGGACCCGACGGATTCTCGATAAGCTTCTACCAGACCTTTTGGGAGACTGTCCGCCAAGATATCCTTTCTTTTGTGCAGGAATTTCACGATAGAGGAAGACTGTCAAAAGGCATTGGCACTTCCTTCATCTCTCTTATTCCGAAGGTGGCAGGGGCTAGCTCCTTCTCCCAATTTAGACCGATCAGTTTAATAGGGAGTCCTTACAAAATCCTTGCGAAAGTCCTATATGCCCGCCTCTCAAAGGTCATTGGAAGTCTCATCTGTCCCAATCAGAACGCGTTTATCAAAGGCAGATAGATTTTGGATGGAGCATTCATAGCTAATGAAGTTCTTCATTATTGCCATAAGTCTAACTCGTCAAGTCTTTTCTGTAAGTTGGATGTGGCCAAGGCCTATGATCATGTGGACTGGGGACTTCTTATGTACATGCTCCGTCGAATGGGTTTCGGGATTAGATGGCAAAGGTGGATGAAGGCTTGCATCAGCTCTGCCCACTTCTCAATTATTCTAAACGGATCCCCCAAAGGCTTTTTTAAAAGTTCGAGAGGGTTGCGTCAGGGGGACCCTCTTTCCCTCCTTCTCTTTCTTATAGTAGGAGAGGCTTTGTCTCAAATGTTAATCAAAGGGCAGGCGCATGGTCTTCTTCGGGGCATTGCAATTCCCGGGTTATCAAATCATCTAACCCATATCCAGTTCGCTAATGATACCATTATATTCTCAGAAGCTTCATCGAATTGCATCAACAACCTCCTAATCGCTCTGCGTTGCTTTGAAGCAGTCTCTGGCCTCAGGATTAATATGAATAAATCAAAAATTCTGGGTATAAACGTGCCCCCTCCATCTATTATTTCATTTGCATCTACGCTCGGATGCCAGGTCGACTACTTTCCGACGTATTTTGTTGGTCTTCCTCTGGCTGTTGGTCCTCCTCCGAAGTTTATGTGGGGTAGGGTTACCAGCAAATTTCACAAATACTTGGCATCATGGAAATGTCGTTATTCAACTCTGGGAGGTCGTTTAACTCTGATCAAGTCAGCCCTGTTTTCCCTCCCCCTATACTTTATGTCTTTGTTCAGATGCTCAGGTTCGATCCTCAAGGAAATTGATAAAATTAGAAGGGACTTCCTTTGGTTCGGAAAGGAAAATCAGCGGAAGTTTCATTTGCTGGAATGGAATGAAGTCTGTCAATTATTTCGGGAAGGAGGCGCGAACGTTAAAAATTTGAAAATTATGAACCTTTCTTTGCTTGGGAAATGGGCCTGGAGATTTGCTACAGAGAAGGAGGCACTATGGGCCTTGATTGCCAAAGGTAAGTATGGTTCTTCGCAGGGTGGTTGGTGGCCGAATCAGTCCTCCTATTACAAGGCGTCGCACATATGGCGAGGAACTCTTTCTACTAAAAGTCCGGTGATGGAAAACTGCAGTTATGTTCTTGGTTGCGGATCTTCTATCCGATTTTGGTAAGGTCTTTGGGTGGGGGATAGGCCGTTGAAATTCCAATTCCCTCAGATTTACTGTCTTTCCCCTGATAAAGATATCTGTATCAACAAATGCTATTCCATCTCCTCCGTTCAAATTGTTTGGGATATCAGATGTATCAGAAATCTGAAAGATGGAGAAGCTAAGGAGTTTATTGACCTGCAGGACTGCATTTCTAAAACTATGCTTGTCTCCTCTCTTCCCGACACTCTCGGGTGGTTTTTGGATAAGTCGGGATCTTTCTCGGTGAAGTCCCTATATACTCTCATATACCTTGCGGCCACTACCTTATCTGAGGTTAATTCCTTCATATGGAAATACCCGGTTCCTCCAAAATTCATTTGCTTTGGATGGCTCGCGGGTCGCAATAGAATCTTGACAGTTCACAACCTGGCTAAGAGAGGCATGCACATCATCAATATCTGCTTGTGTTGTATGCGGGAAGCCGAGTCGGTTAATCACCTGCTGGTGCATTGCCCTTTCTTTACTCAAATTTGGAATGATCTCTATCACTGCTTTTCGGTTTCTTGGTGTTCCCTGGACTCTGCGGCCGATCTCCTCTCCTCTTGGAATGTCCTCAAGCTAGGGAAGATCAAATCCATCATTTGGCGCATGTCAATTCTCGCTATTTGGTGGGCCATTTAGGAAGAAAGGAATGAGAGATGTTTTAATAATAAATTGTCCAGTGTTAGGGTTGTGGGTTCTCGGGCAAAAAGATTGGTGATCGAATGGGCTGTTAATGTTAAGGATCTTCTTAATTACGATTTTAGCTTTTTAGGTTGCTAGGGCCCCTCTGCTATCTCAGCAACTTCGGCCCTCCTCTTTGCCTGTGTTTTGTTTTGTGTGTTTTTTCTCTCCTTTGTTTTCTCTTTCGTTTTAATGAAGCTTTTCCTTTTGTTGCCTTCAAAAAAAAAAAAACAATGTGCACCTGAGAGATCAATTATTGGCATTTGAATTTTGATCTGATATCCAGTTGTCTTTGGATTACCAGATCTGCAAATCTGAACCATTGTGCACCCAAAGCAATTGGTAACTGCTTCCTGTAAACCTGTTTCCACACACCTGTCCTTATTGACTGAATTTCAATGCCTGGCATCTGAATTTGGATCTCGCTCATCTCCAGATCAGATTTTCTGTTTACTGTATCGAATCATCTGCCTCCGTTGATTCTCAAGTCCGATATTTGTGAAGTAGTTGGTAACTGCTACCTGCAAACCTGTTTCTGCAGACCTATCTTTGCCAACTGAATTTCTGGTGCTTGGCGTCTGAATTTGGCATTGATCTGTCTCTGGATCAGGTTTTCTGTTTATTGTTCCAAATCACTTGCCTCTGTTGGTTCAAGTCCAATTTTTGTCGTCATTGATCATCAATTGGAGGTGTTTGTCACCAGCATTTGTCTCTCATCACTGGTATCTGTCGCCTGAGGTTTGCTGTCATTGGCATCTGATCATCAGAATTTTTGTTTGGCACCTGTTATTGTTCTGTCTATGGCATTTTGAGCTGACTGTTGCTACTCGCTGCTACTTTGACATCGTCTCTACGATCATTTCAGGTGTTGAAGACCTGATCATTTTACCTCCTCAGACTTCATCATTGTAGAAATTTTATTTTATTTCAAAATAAACGTGTCAATGCATTTCAAACTCAAGTGTTCACTTAGCCACTTTGAGTTTGAGGGGGTTTTGTTAGGATAGAGTAGATTTATTTTTTTTGAAGGATAGAGTGTGTTAGGATAGAGTAGACTAGAGGTAAATTATTTTCTAGATTGTCTTATTTAGAAATTAAATTTTCATCCATATACATATATTACATGCGCATGTAACTTCGATATAATCTGGTTATTCTTAATGGAATGATACACAAGTTTCAACAATGTAGCTCTCAAGTCAACAAAATAGAGATTCTCCACTCCAATCGTCCTCCCCTTCCTTGGCCAGACTATGCCATGCTGTGGATATTTCAGTTGCCACTGATAAAACTAGCAAATGGATCTCTTTCTACACTGATCAGAAAAGGAGTCTATCAAATTTCACCATCTTTTGTCTCTCCTTAGTCATGCATCTTCCTTCTTTCCCATCTAATTTACCATCTGTTAGTTCCCTCACAAGGCAACTAAATTGCAATGTCACCTTTTTTCCCTTCTTATTTTCTCTTTTAGGAAGTAAAAACATGATTCATGAAAGAGGATTGGAAGCGGCCGTGAAGAGAATGGTTTCTATTTGTTCGAGGCTAGAGATGGTTCTTCTGCATTTGTTTCTGATTCATCCTTTCCAAATAAGCAACAGGAATACCTGTGGCAGACTCGTTTAGGGCATTATCATTAAACATCTATGGTGACTAAACATGTCAATTGTTAACACACTGTCAAATATTATTCCAAGGTAGAGATAATGAGAGTACTAGGCCTTTGTCTACCAATTTTAATGTGTGGAGACTAGCACCAATTGTTTATATATTTGGCTATTGATACTTACAGACGTGAGTTTTCAATCAATGTAAGCTTACACCAAGGATCAGCATAGAGCCCTATCTTTTTGTATTGGTTATGGACAATAAAACCTATATTTCATCTGAAAAATGTAGAGAAATGCCTCCTGACCTTGGGTACATGAAGCTGGTCTGCTCCGCACCACGAAGATACTCCTGTAACATCTGGGGATGATACTCTAAAATCTGTTTACTTTTACAAGAAAAGCCATTATAAGTAAAAGGTGGAGATTCCAAAAACCATAATCCCGTTATGACAAGACTTGTAAATAGGCTCGCCGTACCTCTCGATAAATTAACTCTCTTACATCGTCTTTTCCCAATTTCCTCCTTTCAAACTCAAATTCTAGTTTTGAAATGGGCTGCGTTGACGGTTCGCGATCGACATTTGCCAAACCATAAAAGTATGGATCAGCTAGTGCCTGCATGGGTGTATACACAAGCAACAGTAGTATCAGAAAATGGTACTGATCAAGATTTCATCATAAAAAACTCATTTTGAAACACTGATAATCCCAATTTAAGGCCGTGTTTGGATTTACTGGTGAATCCAATTGCAAACATCCAGTGACATCAAGAGAAATGGTAAAATGATGTTAACTAGAGCTCATATTCTTGCAATGAGGAAGTAGCCCTGAGCACTCCAGTTAAGTTCCTTTCAAGTCCAACTTGAAAGTGAGATAACTGCAATTAGAGGTAGGGTCCCTCAAAATGAATAATGAGGAATGTAATTACAATCAGGTTATTTCCAATTTATTGGACAATGTCTTGAAATTCAATTCAATAGTGCATCCAAACGCATCCCTAAACCTTACCTCTGCAGCTGAAGGACGATCTTTAGGGTCAAATGCGAGCAACCGTTCGAGTAAACGAAGAGCCAAGGGATCTACACCAGGGAACTTTTGTGAGAACGGTACTGGTGGTTTTTTCCGCATGTTACTTAGATATCTTCTGGCCTTTTCATTCCGAATCTGCAGATGTTAAGAAAGATTAACACTAACATGAAAGCATGAAGTTATAAATAAATTCTTTGAGGTAAGAATTCATGATGCAAGATCCAAATCAACAGTACTCATAAAGTATCATGAGAATATTTAAATATATGAACTCTCAACGGCAGCGTACAACAATTTTAATGGCAAGGCTGCTTTTGATGTTCAATTGAATTGCTAACAACTCAATTCAGTAAAGAGAAAATGGCCTAAGTGGGGCTAACCCAAACAGCAATTCCCATTAGTTTCAAGTTGAACGTGAAACATGGAATTGCAAAGAGAGTTTGGCTGTCGCTATGTCCCACCTCCACTATGGTCAAATTTCTACATATTTCATTGCGATATAGCAGACTTGCAATCCGGTACAACCAACCACCCAAAACTCTCTAACACACTATTAACTGGGATTGCTAGAACTACTGCTCAAAATTCCCAGCAAATTTTGCAGTTGATGTTTGCCAACTGCAATTTGCAATCAGAAGAAAGGGAAGACTGACCCTGGCAATGGATTCCGGTGGTGAAGTTCCAAGCAAATCAGTCATGAGATCCAATTGATGCACCACATTCTTTCCAGGGAACAATGGTTTCCCTGTAAGCATTTCTGCAAATATGCATCCTATGCTCCAAATATCGATTGCAGGAGTGTACTGCAAAACACGGAAAAATAAAATAAAAAATAAAAAATTAGAATCTTAAAGCCTAACGGCCCACATAAAATTTTCCTCTGTAACTAAAATAACCACAATTTGGCATGAACCTTATGGACCAAACATATAATTAAATGGAGCTTCATAAAAGAACTATCCCATGTCATGCAATCTATAGATGTGAAAGCAACAAAAGATTCCACCACAATGCATGTGTACGTTCCTTTGTGTGCATTTGGATGCATTATCCTATAACCTTTGTTTAACTAAAAAAAGGCAAGTGCAATTCGCTTGACCAAGATGAAATACATAGAGAGGTACTTGCCAAAGGGAGTCTTTGGTGTAGAGAGTAGATCAGAGAGTATACGCCAAAGAAGAGCAGGGCATGAAGTTTCTTTGCTGTATGGAGGAGATTATTGCAAATCATGGGGATGAGGGAAGATGAATAGTTTGTTGCAGGTAGGTTTCTTTTAGTGCGCTAGATTCCTAGGATGGTTCACCAACATTTTACAGAAATGGAGGCATTGAATCGTACAAATCTCATAATTTTAGGGCCATCCAGAACATTCAAATTGTCACATGGTTGTGGATGTAGAATAGTCTTAAAAACGGAGAACGTGATATTTATCATCTGATTTTGCCCTTGGAATTTGGACCACTTGCTGTTTTACTTCTAACCATCCACTTGATAGCCATATGATTGATCTATTAGGAATTAGGATTGCTTGATCATTGTAATTTTAGAGAAATGATCCGTCCATAACGTGCCCCACAACTAGGGTGGAGTGGATTGTCATATGCAACTGCAATGTGTGAGGAGTTGGGTCCCCACTCCCCACCATATTCCAAATGGCGGTGAATTATTGTAGGGGGGAAGATAATTTGCAAATCATGGGAGGGAGGGGAGCAGTTTCTTAAAAGAGGCATGTTAAATACATCTGACGAGTCACCACCATATCCAAAATGGTGGTGAACTGTCATTTGAAAAAGATGCCTTGAAATTTGTGGAAGGAAAGGGCAGCAGTTTCTTAAACAAGGTATACCGAAAACATATGGATCTGTCGCAATAAGATATGTCGGGACTCTACCCGTTGGATCAGAGTCCTTTTCAATGACCTAAATTCATATGATGGGCCTCAACATGGATGGATGATATTTATTAAAAAAAAAAAAAACCGCCTTAAAATGTTTCAAACCTTTGATTATTCAAAGGTTAAGGAGACTGTAGCAATACATTGAGACATGTGGATCTAGCATGGCCTTGAAAGTTGAAATTACACTGATAACTTGATGGTTACCAACTGATTTTTCCATAGGAATTTGGACCACTCGCTGTTATAATTCTAACAATCAACATGACAGCCTTACATCGGATGGTTAGGATTAATTTATCATTGTGATTTTAGAGATATTCTGCATTCATAATTTACCCCGTGGTTTGGGTGGTGTGGATTCTTATGCATGAGTGCCACTTTTGAGGAGATGAGTCGAACTTATATCATAGGAGTGGAGATGAATTTGATAATGGTGGGAAGGAGTGTAGGGACAGCAGTTTCTTATAAAAACAAAAAACAAAAAAGGGGAGCGAGCTCATCCCAGCAGAAGCTTCACCTCCAAATTACCTTCTAGCCCTTCACTCTGTTTTAAAAACCTTCCATGCCCATTACTAACACAGTTTTTAACCTTTAAAACTAATTGGTGGAAGGACTTTGCCCCTGGCTGCTCGCCATTGTAGAGTCATGCTCACCTGGGAACCGGTTCTCATGAGAACTCATGAGAACTATTTGAGAACTCATCTCATGTCATGTGTATATGCAATCTAGGCCATTCAGGCCCTTCATCTAACTTAAATGAAGGGTTGGGCAAAAAGCCAAGTTGTTTTGTAACTCAAGTGGGCCCTGGTGAAAATCAACGGTGGAAATTCCCTCTCACTTTGCTATGGCCCACCAGATTTTAGGATCAAACTAACTTTTGGGCCCTATGGGTTTCATTATGTGACTTATCTAGTGGACCATTCAGATTTTGTGCTCATATCACGTGAGATGAGTTCTCAAAAAAATTCTCACGAGATATCTTGAGAACCAGTTCCTAGGTGAGCATTTCACTATGTATATAGGAGAGATAAGTGGGATAGGGCTCAAAATTTGCAAGCACATTACTTTCAAGGAGTTCAAAGGAATGTTATTTTGACTGATCTTCCTCATAACTAGGAGGGGCATTACTACAACTTGTTCATTCTACCTATTTGAACTGACAGTTTTCAACTCAGAGCTTTGCTAAGCAGCCCACACGCGTATGGAATAAAATTCAGTGGGCGCCACATGTGCCAGCATGGCATGAGATCCAAGATCCATTCCATCATCAAAACAGCATCACTATATTGATGCCCTAGCCCAATAATCAGGTTGATCCACTGGTCGGGTGAGCCACAGTTTGCAAAACAAATGTACAGCTCTGAAAAAACTTGGCTGAAGTTTTATAACGCTTCCACCTGTTTCCAATATTGGGGCTCGCATGCTGACTGAACCACCTTTCATTTTTGGAAAAACATGTGAAAGGTTGGACCAATCTGATGGATGGATTAGATGCCGCATGTATGTGCCTTGCTGGCACATGTCTGCACATAAGCTTTATAGCAAACACATGCACCTAGCCATGCTCTGCAACACAATTTCAATTCACTTGTTATTCAAAGCATCCTTCAAGATTTATGAGTTCTCCAACCACAGCAAAAACCCAACATGTAAAAAATTGAGAAACATAAAAACAGTATGTTTCATTACAGTAGAATGATAAAACCAAATTAGCAGGCCTAAAACCAAATCACCAAACACTCTTATATCAAAAGATAGACTCAGTCAGGAGAGAGAGAGAGAGAGAGCTACGGAAAAAAGGCAAATGCCCAATTTGGCAAATCCAAATTTAAGGAAATTGGCATACTTTTGAAAAAAAGGAGCCACAAAGTTCGGGAGCGCGATACCACCTGGTTGCCACATAGTCCTGAAAAAGGCCAATAAATAAAATGAAATCGGTTGATTAGACCCTCAAAATCATAACACACAGATGTTTCTGTCAAATGATCAACATAAAAGCAGCAGCATCACTTATGCTAGTCAGAAGCTGTCCATGCTATGAAGTCAAAAAAACATGGCTTCAAGACACCAGACGATAGAACCACATACAGTCCAGAAAATAGCTGATGGGGCATCATTGAATGAGACACGTGCAAGCCCAAAATCGCATATCTTCAATTTGCAGTCTGCATTAGCAAGGATATTTTTGGGCTTCAAATCTCGATGAAACACATTTGCTGCAAAGAATCAACAAAAAATCACCAATGATGATCGCTGATATACAAACAAAGCTGAATTATCAGGTCTCGATGCATTAGGACGTGAAAAACATCCTGGTTTGCCCCCCAAGGCTGGGAGATCCAGTCTATTGTCTGATGAGCTCCACCATGGATCATGGATGCCCCAAAAATCTTTCAAATGGAATATCCAAATCCTTTGATCAGCGGACTACATAAAGATGGTTAACAAAGAAACAAGCACAATCTAGAGAAAAGGCCACTATTGGTTGGCTAGGGTTTTCCAATCTGGAACATTTTATGGGGCACCCCTCTTAGACAGTTTTTCCCATCAGATTGATCGCCAAACCATGGGCACCCGTTCGTATCCATGAGCACAACAGGACTTTTTTCATGTCCTGAGACCTAATAGTTCCTCAAAAGCAAATAGGAAAAACTATGTTATCATTCACGAACATCAACCTGAATGGATATATTTTAGAGATCGGAGAAGTTGGTACAAGAAAAACTGATAGTGTTCAGGAGTAAGATCGTCATTTGCCTTAATTACTTGGTGAAGGTCAGATTCCATCAACTCAAAAACAACGTAAATATCTTTGAATTCTCTTCGAGATGGAGGAAGCATAATATGCTTTATTTCTACAATATCTGGATGGCGGAGCAGCCGAAGGAGCTTGATTTCTCTTAGGATTCGGGTCGCATCAGAGACATGCTCAAAAACATCATTGATCTTCTTGATTGCAACCCTCTCTCCATTGTGATTATCAATTGCAGACCCGACTACACCATAGCTTCCTTTGCCAACAACCTCTTGTATTTGGTATTGACTGGCCTCACCATACTCTGTGAAGAATTCATTCTCGAGTGTACCCTGTGCAAAAAATAAAAGAAATGTTAGTAATCCTTCACTGGGAAATATATTGGCAGATGGCATGAGAAAAGACAACAGTATTGAGCACTTTGGTGCTACCAAATGCAAGGATAAGCAATGTGTTCAACTATAACATTCCTAGATCATTAACATCAGTCAGTACTAACTTCTTGCAAGACAATAACAAGTTTCTCAACTGAAAAAGGGCACCATTGGCATGTCTAGGTATCTTAACCATCCGACTTCACCCATTGGTTTGGACCACTGAACAGTTTCTTCTTGACCGTAGATCTGATGGCCACCAAATTGAGGTTAGGATCATCAAATCGTTGTCATATTTATTTATTTATTTATTTTTATTTTTAGTAATGATGCTCCATCTACAATTGGAGCCAGATTAGTGGGCATGACAAGGTATCCATGCACCCCACAGTTGATGAGTTGCCATGATTTATGGAATTGTCGCAAACATGCAGTGTTTTCTCGCCCATTCTAGGACATCAACATTAGTTTGCTTACATTCCAGTGACCCGTGATATCATAACAAGTTTCTCAGTAAAATCAAAAATAGAAACTCAACATTTCAAGGATCTTGTGCAGCTTGTATCCAGATTCCAGACTGTCAAGTTAAGAAGCATCCAAAAGGGCAAAAACATTAAGGCTGCAGTTGGATGCACAGGTGAACAAAATTGCAAACATTTGGTTTAATCAATAGAAAATGACAAAAAGTTAATGAATTTCCATAGCATTCTCAACGAGTTAATGGCCCTCAAATTGCAGTTATGCAACATCCATCTTACGACCAAACACATTGATGATCCAATCATAGGTCTGGATTGTCCACCTTGTCAGGCAGGCTTTGAACTGCCAGCACTAAAAACACTCAAGGGATCGTAACGGTTCAATCGATCAAGAGCCTAGCATATGGTCATTCGAAGAATAATACAAAGTGACGGTCTACATTGAACAGCCAGATGATTGGATTGTTGAGATAATCTAATGTTCTGTATGGAAAACCACGAGATATCATGATTAAATCTTCTCATCATAAGAAATCATAAGAGAAAGATCATCAACCATCGCATGAAAAAATACCAAATCCTGAAATAGATCAAATTAATAGAAAAAACAGATACAAACAAATCAGTCGAAACAGCAAGCCTAAAAATTTCAAAACTAGCCAATCCTACAATCAAATTTGAAAAAAAAAAAAAAAAAAAAAGGGGGGGGGGGGGTGGGCAAACAGACAATAAAAGATATAGTTGGTTAGGCTACCATAGCCCAAACAAATGTGCATAACTCAATGCCCTCAACTCAAAATCTTGCATGTGGCACACTAAGACAAGATCCGGACCATTCATCAGATGGGCCCGGCCACACAGGCTCCACAACCCAAAAACAAACATCTGTCCGATTATCCTGTCAAGACTTCTACCAATTGAATTTCAACCACTGCATTTATTTTTATTTTTTATTTTTTTGTATTCTAGGGTCAATTATTAGTAGGCGATCCATCGCATAATCAGGACCGTTCGATCAGCACCGTATTTTATCGACGAACCCTCCATGGCGGGGCCCACAAAATGATCGGTCCCATATCACCCATATGTGCCACCTGTACAACCTAAGAGGCAACTGATATTTGCAGCCCACATTTTTTTTCATATGCACCCCTCCTTCATCTTTCCTTTAGCAGCAAAACGACGAGAAAAGAGGTATGCGTAATAAAAACAATGGGTGCGAATATCACTTCTCTCCCGTCTAAAAACTTCACAAATCAAGAAACATGGAATCTAGAAAAGGAGACGGGAGCCATCAGAGCATGAAGACCCGCTCTCCATTATAAACGTGGCATGGTACGCATGAATCTGGACCATCCATTTAGCAGACCCCGCCTTGGTTTGGGCACTGCTTGAGAAATAACCCCGATCGGGCAAACCTTGCCACCCGATCAGTGGCATTCGAACCGACGGTGGAAAACAGACGAATCTCACCGGATCCAGAAGAAGCGGAAATTACGAAACTGACCTTCTTGTGGGAATCCATGATATGCCTCTTGGGAACTCGTACCCGCTTCAAACTAGAGATGTCGAGATCTTCAATGATCCTCGGCTCCTCTTCTTTTTCTCTTCGCTGTGGTAGATTTCCCTCGTTTATAACAGACGGACGGTTATGGGCGTTATTCTCATCGTTGTGGTAGGGTTGTGGTTGTTGTTTGTGTGAATGGCGGTGAAGCCAGCGAAGAAAGCCATCAACGAGCGTTCCTCCACCCATGTATTTATGCACGAGAGCAAATGGTGGTAGTGATGATGGGAGAGGGAGAGCCAGTCAATCGGAGCATTGCTCGCGGGTCTTCGACCGACAAATGCTCCCGGCGAGTCACGTTGCTCGCTCTCCTTCTTCTGCGTTACCGAAACTCGCGGGCGGGAGAGAGGAAGAGAGGGGCGCTTGATTTTCCGACGTTTCGGGCGCGATTCCGTGTCTTTGTCCAAACTCCTGCGGCTGTCGTTGGGTCTTATATATATATATATATATATTAATTATGGATGATCGACGGCGTTTACTGTTCCGGAAGCGGATTGGCTAGTGTACCTTACATCAGCTATATAGCTGCTGTATTAGCGTCAGCAAGTTCTGTTGATCTGATCATGAGATATATACATCCAAACCGACCATCCATTTAGCGAGCTCGTATTAAAGTTTGAGAAAAACAATAAGACAGATCTAACTGCCAAGTGCACCACACTGTAAAAAGTAGTTAGGGATTAAATGTTTATCATTGAGATTCTTTTTCGGTGACGATAGAAGTTTTAGGTTAATAAGAAATTTATTTTTCCAGTTTATGTTTTTGTGACCCTGTCAACAGATTGAATGAGAAATAAACAGCATAGAGGGCCTATGAATTTTTTAACTGTGAAAATTATTATCTCTGCTTCTATTTGTTGCGTAGTCCAAATGATCTTTGGATATGATTCATTTTTTGAAAATTTTTTTTAAATTATCTCTAAAAATAGATGAACAGTGTAGATATGATAAATACATTATTGTAAGGCCCTCGTACCTTTGATTTCCTTTGAACCGTTCGTACAACTCGGAGCTCAAGGAGCGACAGTACTCGTCCTGGCACGACACGTACCTACAACAGCTATATATAGCTGGTGTGTGGTACACCAGCCAATCCGCTTCCATTGTGGTGAGGATATATTTGTTGGGGCCCATGGCCCACCTAGGATTATGCTGGATCGTTGAATAGGAAGGATTCGGAGTGGATTAGACATGGGCTTTATATATCCATGATCGGAGGATCACAGAGATCAGGGAGTGCGATATGAACGGTTGGATTGACGCAAATTGCCCACGTGGGCAGTTATTTTGATACTCTG
Source organism: Magnolia sinica (assembly GCF_029962835.1). Classification (NCBI taxonomy): domain Eukaryota; kingdom Viridiplantae; phylum Streptophyta; class Magnoliopsida; order Magnoliales; family Magnoliaceae; genus Magnolia; species Magnolia sinica. The sequence continues at coordinate 135,502,962 of NC_080574.1, forward strand.
GCTGTGCATCAAGCTTGATACACAGAAATTTAGAAATTGTACACGTGTAGTATATGGATTAGCCCAAACTAAACCAGCTAAATTGTGGGACCCATTCTCACTAAGTCACGGCATAAAGATCTCGTTCGTTTAGCAATCCTTCCCATTGATTGGTGGAGACTTGATTTTTGAAATAAGACCATCTGATGTATTTCATTTCTAACCGTTCAATACGTATCCAGCAATCTAATATTTCGATAGCTAAATACTTCTAAACTGGTGCTTATATGTAAATGGTTTAGTTCAATTTATATGCCACGTAAGCAATTTAAGAGTAATTTATAATTTCCTGCGGATCATCCGTCACTCTCTGCCAGAGTATAAAAATAAATTTCTGCGTACAGTGCAGGACAGCAGTGCAGGCAAATGCGGACGCAGATTTCCTGCAAAAGCCTGTGAACCAAGTTCCTGCGTTGAGACGCTAGGTGGGGCCCACTGGGATGTCTGCGAGAAATCCACCCCGTCCATCCGTTTTGCGAGCTCATTTTCGGACGTGGTACCGAAAATGAAGTGGATACAAAAATCAAGTGGTCTGTACGACGAGAGGAAAAATAAGGAATTCAGTAACCACCGTTGAGATATTTTTATGGCCACGAAAGTTTACTATCACTATTTTATTTTTTTTCGTGTTTTCACTTCATCACAGTGCTAATGACCTCATAAACGGTTTGGATGGCATATAAACATCAAGGTGGAGCCTAGAAAGTTTCAATGGTAGAAAACTCTTTTTCCAATTTTACCTCTCGCATGGCCGACTTGAGCTTTGGATCCGCCTCATTTTAAGCTTTATGTACTAAAATGAGATCTAAAAACGGATGAACGGGGTGGATTTCTCCCAAACATCACGTGGGCCCCACCTAGTATCCCACTGCAGTGACCTCCTGCGAATGCCTTTTGCAGGAAAACCGCGTCCGCCAAAAGCACCGTGGGCCATTGTGATGCGTGTGGGACATCAAGCGAACCAAAAGCCCCACGGCACAAGGATCACTGTGGGATGGGACCCACCATTGAAACCTTCTCGGGACCATGGAAGCATTGGATGGACTTCATTTTATTTTTCCTTTCATGTTGATGGGACCCCCTTTATGAAGGGCTTAGATCAGTGGTGGATGTCCCATCCTTATTGTTCCCTGTAGTGTGGCCCATTTGAGCTTCGGGTCAGTCTAATTTTTGGGCTTATGTCATAAAATCAGCTGATTCAACTGATGAATGGAGTGGATTTCACGGATATATCGCGGTGGGAGTCGTGGAACTTTTCATTTTACAGTTTCCCACAACAACAGGTTAACATTGCAATCAGGTTGAATAATGCGTACAGAAATAGCCCTGCCCTGCTAAGGGTTTGCTAAATTTACACGTGTGTAGAGCAGTATTCATCCACACAAGGCACACGTGCATGAGATCTCATCTTTCCATAAGGTTGGAAAGGATGGTTCTAGATTTACTGATTGTTCTGGATGTAAAAATCCCATCTATGGTTAAATGCTATTTCTAGTCATTCATTTGTTTTTATATCTTATAGCCCACCTAAAGTGCAAGACAGCCTAAAATTTTACACCAGAGGATTTATATGCTTTTTCTCCCTGAGGGAACTACCATCAATGCCTCAACTGTTGCATTCAATTCAACCAAACTGAACTATTTATTAGATTGAAGGTGTAGGTGACACACGTGTGAGATGTGAGGGTGTGTCAAAGTCTGCTTAATTCAAGAATTGATTGCATTGTTGGTGTCTCCTTAAGGAGGTGGACAAATTAGAGACTGGGTAGGGATCCAAAGACCTCTCGGCCACCGAAATCACACTTCGCTAAAGTGATTTATGGAAGGAAATGAGGGTAATCATCCAAATAAGTTTTTTTTGCCTTGTGATGATAGATGTAAGTTTGCACCTCTAAGGACTCTTTTTTTTTTTCCAGCTTAATTTGCTATTGCAATTCAACAATAAAAATGGAAGAAGAAGATATGAGCCGAAATTGTTCTTCTATTAATAATTTTTATAATAATGACACTCACGATCGGCTTAAGGGACGACGATCCATTCATTATCTACTTAAGACTGAGCCTCGTAGCATGACAGTCGTGATGTGCGAGATGAACATTTGTTTGTCGCTTGATCGGAAATGGGCGTTATGGTTAGATGGGTGATGAAGGGTGGATCTTTAAAAATATGTTCATTGGTCAATCGGAACTAGTCTTCATGGCGAAATGGTCGGTAAGTTAACAACCTGTTCATGAATTTGAAATGAATCAAGTACGTGGCAAGACGGTCGTGAATCGACTATCCATTCGTCATCTAGTATGGACCAAACTTCGTGACAAGATGGCAGGCAGAATCACCTACCATGTAGGAAGAAAGTCCTGCAGCATTCCGTTCAAAACCGAATGATCTTCCTCGCGATACATAATGATGTCGTAGATGAATGGTTGGAAGATAAACAGATAACTAAAAACTAGTGAACACATGTTATGAAATAATGATAAGTTTAAACTATAATAAATAAATAAATAAAAAGATAAACATCCATGATGGATGAGGAAATAAATAAGAGCTTGATTGTATTGGTATAACGCCTAAAATTTTAAGGATCGAGCACGAACCTGATCCCTGGTATTTTGAGTCTTACTTATGTTTTGCATAAGCGTGAATTGTTTGTACTTTTAACCTGATATACAAGTAATCATAAAACTATGCTAAACAGTGAAATATATTCTAAAACGAATGTACCTAAAACAATATAACAATTCAAAATATACAATATACATCTATCAAGAGTATGGGGTCCACAGCCAGGGCCTATCATACAGTTCTAAAATAAACAGAAAAATATGTTACGACCATAATTTATCCAACAAAATTAAAAATACCCGCCAAGTTCAATTGCAAGGCAAATTGACTAAAATTGCCAATCAGAGAACTTGAAGTAGTTGAACTCCTCCTCTAGATCTATGTACGTGTCTTCCAATGTGTTCACCTCAATAACCATTGCATTACATCAATTTATGGTTGGTATTTTAAAACATCATCGTAGAGTGAAAGTGAGTGATCAACTTGGTAATCCCATTAATCATAAGTTGCACATGCTATCAATTCATTTAGTATAGGTAATGATAGAACAGGTAAACAAACACTTTCTTTTCTAATCTTGTTAGGTGCATGGATGTTATAATGAAATGATGCACAAGTCTTACAATTCAATACTCATTCAACAAGTGACTTCAACGCTTATTTCGCAAATGTCAACACCTCCTCATCATGCGACTCCGACTTTATTCATAAATTATATATCCTAGTGTAATGTGGCTCATTACCAACATAATTAGTAAGTGTGAATGATATGCATGTTTAGCCAGACAATTATTAGGTCCTATTTATTCAAGGGGCGTTTGGCGCATGGGTTTAAATGGGATTCGATGGGAATGGGTTTTAAGATCCCGCGGATGGTTGCAACGTCCTGTTTGGGACTCACATGAGGTATGGGTTGCGAAGCCCCTTCATGGAATCAGCGTCGGGGTAAGGGTTTCTACAATCCTACTTTGGGTTTCGTGTGGCTAGTGGTCGGTGCTATGTGGACCATTATGATGTACGTGTTTTATCTATGTCGTCCATCCATTTTGAAATATAATTTTAGGGCTTGATCCCAAAAATGAGGTCAATATAAATCTCAAGTGGACCACACCATGGGAAAACATTAGTGATTGAATTACACCATTAAAAACCTACTAGGGTCAACTGTGCGATCCACTAGAGATTTGGATCAAACTCATTTTTGGGCTCATACCATAAAATGACATGGAAGAATGGGTGGACGGCATGGATGAAACACATACATCATAGTAGGGCCCACAGAGCACTGACCACTAGCCATTGGTTAGTCGTAGGGTGAGTAGCCTATCAGTTTCCGGTGCCATAGGAGGGGAAGCGGATTGGCCAATCCCTGACACGGTGTAATCATTACATTTTAGTATTTCCATCTCACTTAAACCCATATAATCCCATGCTCCAAACACCCCCTCAATATATTAAGGAAGATAGGGTACCACAATTATATCATGGGTCACATCCGTATCACGAGGCTCGTAGCGGCTATAGTGACTAGTCACTTGTCCCTTAATCCATTTTTGGATTCATCTCCCTATTCAATCACACATGACAGGCATGTTGCTTTTATCATTTGCTCAATGGTAACCACAGGGAGGCTCGTCATTCCATCATAGCCGACAACTTGAATACAATGTCCCATACCGTCATGCTCGACTCATGAATCTCGTAAGATCGTAGCGGTAACAGTTATAAGTAAACTCATTCAAGGGGAACGATAGTATCCTATAATTAATTGAGCGATATCATATATTATGAAAACAATATGATCAGCCATGCATTGACTGATATGAGTGATTTGGGAGAACCCCGGCTCATCCAGCATTTGATATAAAGCATCCTGCTTAATTCAATTATTTTCGTTCATCCATGTTAAAATATGGTCAATCGAACAAACCTGGGGTGGCCGACCCAATACTGTCCACCCTTTATTTTGGAAGATTTGCCAGGAGACCCCCTACATCAAGGGCAGTTCTACTCATCAAACTATTAATTAGATAATCACTAAGCAATCATAGTAAGATAATGCACAGACTCTAAAATTAGCAAGATTATTCATTCAGGCAATTCACTAAGCGTGTAAACAATCAAAAGCAATTAATAACAAGATTTGCAGTAATAAGAAAGATATAGTCATGTTATCATACGAAAACCTATTCACAAAAATGAATCATTAACTAAGACCCTTAAGGGTTGATAAAAGGTAACCTAGGGATAATGGTCTATACTTTGTGATGGTTCGTCCGACTTAGAGTGTTCATAGAGTTAGGATTTTAAGGAAAGATCACCGAAACCTAAACAATCATAAAAGTTTTTGTGAGATTTGGCAAAATCTAACCTAAATGAATTATGTTTAAAAGTACAACTCAATCCTTACCTTCAATCGCCGCCAAAAGAGACTCCGATGAAGGATCCGAGGATGGTTGTAATATCTCAGATTTTTGATATTTTGAATTTCTAAAAACCCTTGAAAACCTTCAATATGACTAGCCTACATTGTTGTTTATTAACTCTTACTGCTCGAGGTGAGCTTATACGTAGGTGATACCAGTAAAGAACTGCCAAAATCCGATTAATCAACCGTAGGAATCCAACGAATCCGCCCGATTACTCAAACATTAGGCTTAGCCTTGTGATTTGTTCACATAAAGCCTAAATCTAGCCGACGTATCACTAACTAACCAAGACAACCATGACTAAATAAAGATCTACTTAAAATCGAGACAACTTATGGTCAGATCTTAATTAACAAATCAAACTAACCCAATATCTTACCTAATTACTTCTTAATTAGTATAAGAAACATTTTTCCCAAATTCCTAATCCTATGAGCGATTTGAGTCGGGTAGATCATTGCAAAGGTGCGGACCATTATGGCTAGGTTTTCATTTATCGACCTTCGAGGGTCTCAGTTAATAATGTCTTATGTTGAATGAGTTGTAATAGCTAGCATGTTCATATTTCATGTTTGATCGTATTATGTGTCATTAGTTGTTTATGGATGTCTACATGTTTGATAAAATGCCCATGTGATTAAAAGTCTTATTCTAATGATGCTCACATGTTTGATTGAATGCTTGATTGAATGTGTTGATTTGTTTATGTTCACATGCTTGATAAAATGCTCTAGTGAATGTATTACTCTATCGAGGCTCACATGTTTTATGAAATGCCTAAGTGATTGTGTTGTTGAATATATGTTATGACGACATGATGAATTGTTAAGTCTATAGTGTTATTTAAGATTGCTTATGATGTGGGGTCGGTTGGATAACCGCCCGAACTAAAATGGTGGCCCGAGTTAGGGTGGCTAATCTAGGCTTGTTTGATCGACCCGAGTTGAACACAGACGACTGACAGTAGTTGAACTACACGGTTTGCTTGCAGCCAATGTCGGTTGTGTCGGGGTTCTCCCAGGTCAATCAAATTAGTCCACTAGTTGTCTAATCATGTATGTTCACAATGTATGACACGAACAAATTAAATCCAGGATACTTCGTTTTCAATGGATGAGTCAATTCATAACCGTTAGTGCGATACGATCTCACTAAGACCCATGAGCCGGGCATGGTGATATAGGATACCGTGTCCGATCTGTTGGCCTACGCTGAGGTGACAAGCTTCCCCGTATTGATCAGTGAGCACTAATGGATGTGATAGATCATTGTTCGAACGACCCTTGTCAAATTACCTGGCCGATAGTTCTGTGCTAGAGTATTGTTCGAACGACCCGGGCGTGAATGAAATTGGGTAACGAGCCATTTTCTTTATGTGTTTTGGTTTTATGTGACAAGTCCGCACCTCGAAACTGAGTGATCATACCCAGTATTGAGTGACGACTTACACCATAAAAGACTTATTGGGAGCTAGAGTTGTGCATCGAGTTGAGTCGGACCGAATTGGGTCTAACTCGACTCGGTCTAAAATTTCCATGGCATGATCCGAACTCGAACCGATCCAGGACCAAGTTTGGGTCATCTAACTCGATCCGATTCGGTGCACCATTAGCCTAATCCGATTCGAGTCCAACTTGGTCAAGGAAATCGAGTCGGATCAGATTGGGTACGGTTTAGATCGGTTCTAATTTTTTATTTTTTATCTTTGAAAAATTTTGTAGAGCCCACCATAATGTTTATTTTTCCATCCAATCTATCATTAACATAACAACTACATGGATGTAGAGGAAAAAGAACTTTCATATTGATTCGAAACTTCCGTGACCCTTAAAAGAGTTTCAATGGTAGATGTTCAACCCCCACTGCTTTATGAAGTGTAGTCCATTTGATCTTTTGATCTGTCTTATTTTTCGGCTCAAGCCTTAATACGAGCCTGCCAAATGGATGGACGATTTGGATATAACACATACCTCATGATGGGACCCACATAATTTGCTAACGTCAATATGCAAATATACACTGCTGGTGCACGGTACACCTGCCAAACTTCAGGACGTCTCGTCACGTCAACGCGTACGCGGATTTCGTGCAAAAGCCTTCCATAGGAAGTTACCGCACTTAAAGTTAGGTGGGGCACACCATGATGTTTGTGAGAAATCCACACCTTCCATCAGTTTTGTGAGATCATTTCAGGACTTGAGACCAAAACTGAATAGGATCCAGGACTCAAGTGGGCCACAATAAAGGAAAATGTGTAGGAAAATTCCTGCCGTTGAAACGTTCCTGGCGTCTATGGTGATGTTTCATGCCATCTTTACCATTTATAACGTCGTTCCTATTGGGTTGAAATGAAAAAACAAATACTAGCATGATTCAAAGCTTCTGTGGCCACACGAATATTTCAACTGTAGACATTTAATCCTCACATTTTGGCCCACCTGAGTATTGAATCCAGATCAGTTTTTGGCTTGTGTCCTAGAATGAGCTCACAAAACGGATGGATGGAGTGGATTTCTCAAAAAAATCACTGTAGGCCCCACCTAAGTTACAAGCATAGGAACTCGCTGCGAAAGGCTTTCACACGACACGAGAGCTTTACACCCTCTACATAGGTTCTCGAAGAAGCTTAATAAAAGAACTACCTGTCTGTAGCTAGTCTGTAGCTAACACCAGCTATATAGTTGCTCTAGTACGTGTCGTGCGAAGATTATTTTATAGTATTACAAAAAAAAAAAAAAAATGAGATATATCCCAATCTCAATTGGACCACAATATAGGAAACAGTGTTTAATGAACTTCAACCATTAAAAACTTTTTGGGGCCCATAAAAGTATTGGATCAAGTTGATCTTTGTTTTTTCCCTTCATCTGGGTCTTTATGACTTAATCAACAGATTGGATGTCAAATAAACAGTACAGTGGGCCTTAGGAGGATTTAAATGATGAATATCCAATAACTATTGTTTTCCTGTGGTGTGGTCCACCTAAGATTTATATCCCTCTCATTTTTGGGATAAAGCCCTAAAATCATATTTAAAAATAGATGAACGGAATGGATGAAATACATACATCATGGTGGGGCCCATAGATCACCGACTACCAGTCGCAGGGCTAGTGTCAGGGGGAGTAGCCAATCCGTTCCCCTACGGCCCTACATAGCTTCTCGAAGAAGCTTTATAAATGCAGCCAGCTACTCTAGCACGTGTCGTGCGAAGACAGCACGGAGGCTCCTCGAGCTCTGAGCTGTGAGAACGGTTCAAAGGAGATCAAAGTTACATGGCCCCACAGTGATGTATTTATTATATCTACACCGTTCATCTATTTTTAGAGATGATTTTAGGGCATTATGCAAAAAATAAATCATATCTAAAGATCATCTAGACCACACCAAAAATATTGGCGAAGATAATGATTTTCGCCATTAAAAAATTTATGGGCCCACCATAACGTTTATTTTACATCCAATCTGTTCATAAGGTCACGAGTACCTGAATGAAGAGGAAAAACAAATTTGATATTGATCCAAAACTTCTGTGACCCTGAAAAGGGTTTCAATGGTAAACGTTCAATGCCCCACTGCTTTCTATAGTGTGGTCCACTTAATAGTTAAATCTATCTTATTTTTTGTCTCAAGCCTTAATACGATATTGCTAAATGATTGAACGGTTTAGGTATAACACATACCTCGTGATAAAACCCACAGAACTGGTTAACATTACACCAGCCAATCTGCTTCCGTCTAACTTTGGGTCCGCCTGTCAAGATGACGAATCTTTATGCGGATGCCTGCTACGAGTATCTTTCCTTCTCTCTTTCGCATACTAATGTATACCTCTCTCCACTTGCCTTCTACTTGCCTTCTTCTTTAACGGATAGGGAGAGAGATTCTTCTTTGACAGACAGGGAGAGACACATATAAAGAGAACGACAGATATAAAGAGATAGAGAGAGATAGAGAGAGATAGAGATATAGAGTTGGGCAGGATTTTTGGTGCCGAATGTAAAGACTAGGCGGTAAAAGTTATATATATATATATATATATATATATATATATATATATATATGGGGTCCGGATCGAATTGGGTAACGGACCATTTCCCTTATGTGTTTTGGTTTTATGTGACAAGCCCGCACCTCGAAACTGAGTGACCATACCCAGTATTGGGTGATGACTTATTCTGAGTTGATCTTCATACATTTGGGTATCATGCCGTACATTTGAAATTGTCGATTCGTGATATAAATGGGTGATACCTAAATTTGAATCAAGGGACACTGGTGAGGCACCGCTACGTACTGCAATGAGCCATGTGATCCGGATAAGGACTAGTGATATGACGTCGGTATCCTAGTTTTGTCAATATGCTGGATAACTGGAACTTAATAATTACTTGACTAACATACGCATCAATCGCATTGCATTAGATAAGATGTGGTAATTTGGCATTGGAATCATGTGATAAGGGAGTGTTGTTATTTGTAAAATAGGCGTTAAAGTTGCTTATGAGGGAGTGTTGTTTGAAAAGAGCATGCATCATGTCATATTTTCATGTGTGCATTTAACAAGAGTATTTAGGAATTGTTTGATGTTTTGTTTATCATTAATTGTGTTGATTGGGTTGATAATATTTGTAACTTAGAACTAATGGAACCTCTAAATTTTCTACTCACTCCCACCTGGGACGGTGTTTTAAAATACCAACCAGGCATTGTTGTTTATATAGGTTTTACTGAGGCTTCTTGTAACGTCCCGAATTTTTGCCAACCTGGAGTTAGATATCCTTAGGCAATGGGTCGATCATAGCACCTTATTTACTTCTCAGAACTCAATCTCAAAGTCTCAAATCCCCTTTCAACCAATTTCCTTTAAAATTTCACCTCTCACCACCTTGTTCTTCAAATTTTTTTAAGTGCTTTCATATTAGACATTAATCCTAAAGTTTAAATAGTGAAGAACAATACTTAAAATAAAATTTACTTTAAATAGTACATATATAAATAAAATAGGTTTTTGACCATTAACCTTATGGAATCTCACAAAATAAATAGGTTATTTGGATAGATCAGCTTCTCCTACCCCAAATTCATATATGACACATCGCATAACTCATTCCGGATTGAAAGATATGTCCATTTCAAAATTCACGCAGTAAAACCACCACCAGGCAAGCGCGATGGCATCGTGCCGACTGTGATGCATCACCGCCCATGATCCAGCGGATCACGATGGCATCGCGCCAACCGCAATGCATTGCGGGTGCACCGAAAATTCGGTGGATCCGTGCCACGAATTTTTACATTTTTCAATGGATTTCAAAAAGTCATATCTCCCTCGTTATAACTCCTACTTAGGTAATTCAAAAGCCAGATTGAAGCTTGATAAGTCTAATTTCATATAAAAATAAAATAAAAATTTTAATATAGTTAAATCTAGGTTGATGTGACAACTGTCCAAAAATTATTAGTCCAAATATCTGCTACTTGTAGAATTTTTAGAATTTTTCTACAATACAAAATCTAATGAAATTTGGTAGAGATGAAGTAGACTTGATGATAAACTACTAGAAAAATAATTAAAATAATATACTAAATAAAAGTACTAAAAAAGGGCATATAACTACCCTAGGACCTTATTCGGTCGTAATTAGGGCGGAATTTAGTTAAGTACTAAACTAAATAATTGATAGATTTAGCTTGAACCCTTTTCTATACAAACTACAAGACCCAAAACTATTAGAATCGCTAGTTCAACCATACCTAAAAACCTATGAGCAATCTTAAAACCCAGTTGCTCGCCAAAGCACATTGAAACTCCGTATCGGACCTGAACTGCGCGTCGAAAGTTTGATTATCGCGGAACTGTAAGGTTATGACCACCATACTGGGCTTAACAAGCAACATAGGAATTGAATCCAAATAGTATCCAGAAATATACAACTTGAGCCTGGAGTGAAGTGTGTGAAAAACGCGAATATCTTTAGAAAATAAACTCAAACTTAAGTGAATTGGGCCGTTCGCTTGCAGGCTAAATTTAAGGTTTCAGACCGTTAAATTTTGACCCAACTATACCTTTGTATCAGAAAAATTTCTCTGCACATACTGGTATACTTATGGCCCTGATCGAGTAACAATGATCGTTGAACTGAAACAGGTCCTTTACGGTAGATCCACAAATCCAATCAGATCGAAACTTAACCTGGCATAGATCCATTATCAGGGAACTTTCTCCAGACCGTATGCGAGCAATGAAACTCCAAATGAGCTATGTTGGCATGAAACAGCCACCTTTTAGCTATAACCTAAGTATACCATGGCCTTGTGGCCATTGACATCAGTTTTGAGCCTATATAAGGGCCTTAAACCACCCCTTCTCTCCCTCATACGAATTTCCTAAAAACCCTAGGAGAGAGAGAGAGAAAAAAGGAGAAAAAAATGGAAGGAAGGAAGAAGGATTCTTGGAGATAGTTGTTGGGATCTTTTCCCAAAACTCCTCACACCGATTCACCTCTCTACTACACTACTCAACTTATTTCGATTCCGATTTGGGTAAGAAATCCTAACCCTAATTTCATTTTAGGAATCCGAATAGAGGAATCGACGAAGTAGCTGACCTCTTTCGTGATTTAGGTAGTCGTTGTTCTGTAAACGGAAGTATAGGTTTCAAACCGAGTTCGAAACGCAGCAAGCCGACGAAAGGCGCGGACTATAAACGTTTAGGTTATGGTTTTCAAGGCTTTCAATGTCAGCTAATGATTTATGTCTGACTTGTTTGCCACCATATAATTTTAGTTACGATGTATTCAATAAATAATACATGTGTGTGCACTATGTGAATATATAACGCATTCCATGTGTTTATTAAAATGTTTGAATGAAATTGCTATCATGATTTATTCTTGCCATGACTATTAACCTATAATATATGATTGTTGGATGTATGACAACTCAGATTTTTCATAATATATGCTATAACTAATTTAGTTCATATATGTGGTAATGTGTAGTATAAGTGTTTGATAAAATGTCGGAATGAGAAATTGTCCGATGAATTGTATTTATTAAGGGCATTGAGATAAGATTCTCAACTACCTTATCTAGATATATAATTTCCTTCTGCGGTCTTTATTTCAACTATGTGATTTATGTATAAAATTCACATGTATAATAACATGTTTTATGTGTTTGATAAAATGTCTGAATAAGATATTGTTTGATGAATTGTATTTAATAAGGGTGTTGAGATAGAATTCTCAATTACCTTATCTATATGTATAATTTTCTTCATGTAATTCTACTTTCAACTATGCAATTTATGGATGAATTGAAATGTTCAGTATGTTGATAAAATGCTCAAATGAGTGTTGTACTAGGATTGTTTGTTAAATGCCCATATGATTATCACATGTCTCCATATGCTGCATTTGAGTATGATTGGGACTACTACATAGTCCAGGCAATCGGTAACAATTCTTGTTTGAGTAGCCGAATTAGTCTCGCCACATTTAATGCGTTTGGTGAATCCAAGTTGTACGATGATTGTCGACAGTGGTTAGGCCATGTGGAGTGCTTACGCGCTTCATGTCGATTATTTCAGCGTACGCTCGTACCGGTCGAACCTGTTTAATAAACCGATTGACCTATTGTGTGTTTATCATGTATGGACGTTACTGCTTGAATCTAAGGTACCACTTACCAACGTAAAGCCTATTTAACAATGGTACCACGATCCGCTAAGACTCATGAGCTGGGCACAGTGGAATGCGATACCGTGGTTGAGCTGTCGGCTTACGCTGAGGTAACGAGCCTCCCCGTAGTGACCAGTGAGCAACCCAAACTCATGAGCCGAATATGGTGGTATGAGACACTATATTCGAGCTGTCGGCCTACACCGACACAGCCTGGTTGCGGTCCTAGTATGGGTTGGGGCGTACCGTCTGATCTGGACCCCCCTTCGAAAAAGCGCTCTAGTTGGTAGGGCGTTGGTGGAGTGACCTCAAGTATAATTAATTAAACTTACCTATCCACTGCTTTCATTAGGGGTGATGCCCTACAACTTGCCTATCGTATATGATTAACTAGGATTGAAGACCCTAAATGGATCACAGTTTGAGTAAATGATATAAAGAGAGGTACCTTAACTTATCGAATCTGCTGTATGAATAAACTTAACTAAATACTTGGCTAACACTATCATGCACCGCACTGCATGTGCTTTGGCGAGGAAGTACACAGTGAGAGTTGTCATGCGCGACTGTAAGATGGTGTCGCTAAGGGAGTGCAGGTAAGGGCATGCATTATTTCCGCATATCATCCATGCATTAATAAGAGTAGCTAGAATTGTTTGATATATTGTTTTATTATTACTGCTTGACTGAATTGATAACACGTTAACATTTGCTTTTATAGTTCCACTGAATTAGCTACTTATTCCCACCTGGGATGGTATTTTAAAACACCAACTAGATTCTATTGTAGATGCAGGTAATGACGGAATCTATGCAGCTGAAATGGACATTATGGATGAGGAGGAAGAATTCTCCTATGTTCAGTTATCAGGCGGGTCTTCATAGACCTTGTTCTGATTTGACGGGATTATATGGTTACATGGATTAGTTGGACAGTTACACTTCGATATTTTGTAAATTTTGGAACAATACATGTATATATTTACCTTGGTATCATACTCATAATCTGGGAATTGAGAAACACTTTCATGTTTTATATACCTGTCTCAGTCTTCCGCTTGCTTAATCTAATTATCTATGGAGTATGATATGTTGTTTTAGTATAATCTCACTTATGTTCAATGCGCTAATATGGAAAGCATTGAATCATCATTATCTATGTTGCATAAGTGATGCGTTGGAACACAGGAGTTGAGCTTTGCTCGACCCCCAATTTTCAGGGCGTTACACTTCTAGTGGGTAAACTTTGTATGACTTATACTTTCGCCATGATACCTTGGGAGTGTCGGGCAAAATTGGAAGACCTTACTTTTATTTTAGTTTTGTGCTTTATGTGTAAATTTTGTTGCATATTCGTTGTGCCTTATATATCTCTATTTTGTGCGATTGTCACTATTGGAATTGTATTTTTTACTATTAGCCATATATTTATTAATATTTTGTTATCTCTATCTCGCTTTGGTTCCGATAAGTTGAATTGCACAACTTTGATTATTTGTGTGTGAAATGAACTTGAATCTGAATGAGGACATATGTGCATTTTATTAAGTTAACTTTTAGAAACTCGGGACCAGAGTCTTTATACTTGGGTGCCGATTTTCGGGGCATTACAATGACTAATACGTCGATTGAAGATGGAAATGTCAAACCCTTACCCAATCTCTCTCTCTCTCTCTCTCTCTCTCTCACACACACACACACACACACACACACTTTTCTTCTTATTCCCTTCTTTCTCTAATTCTCTTCCAATATTAGGGTACAAAATTCATATAGGGACAAAGGGTGTAAAATAAGAGGATATTTATAATGCCATAATGGGTACAAATGGCCTCAAAGTTTAGGTATTCATTATACTAACCCTATGAGAGATCATTTCCAACTAATGGGACCCACACGGAGATATATGGGTTGATCTAAGTCATTGGATAAATGTCATACTTGGAGATCTATGCTTGGATACAAATATCTGATGATCGGACGTGTTGATCAATGGGGAAGGTCCTAATTCAGTTTGATGGTCACTGAGTATCGATCGAGGTTATCACTGTACGGATATGTGTAGGGTAATAATCTAGATTAGTGTCTTAAGTTTAATCACAATCTAACGGTCCAAAAATCATAACTTCGGTAAAGAGTGAAGGGTGAACATTTGACTTAAGTGTAGGTTATCACCAAAGGCACTCATGCATTCCATGCACTTGGTTTGTGAGCCTAAGTTGAGCGATCCTGCATGTTATCTCGGCTCAATATCCACGATGGATATCAAGCCTGACATGAAGGATCAGGACGTTCGGCTAAATAAATTTCATTTATTCTCCCACGAATTGGCAGCCTATCGCGTGCGGCCATAAATACAAGAGAATATACTCTCACGCGCGTTAGCTAAAATCCTTGCGTCTCCGGAATTCCGCATTGGAAAGTTGTTGTGATCATTAGATCATTTGGCTTTGACATTCATAGAGAATTGTTTTTGGCAATACTCTATCATTTAACGCTAAATAAATATCTCGTTTGATGAGATTATGACATTTAATACTGAGAGAGAGAGAGAGTCTTAATCTTGTACAAAGAATGTTATTTTTAAAAAAAATAGAATTTTAGCATTTAATGCTCTCTTATGTATATGTCTCTAACTTCTTTTGGAATTGGTGTACACTACACATGGCATGATTGCCACATAATACATCTTAGGCCTATTTGATCTGGTGCACTAAATTGCATGTAAGCAATAATGAAAGGAATGAATATGGTTTTGCCCATCACTTAGAGCCTGATGCCGACATGTAACAATATCTAATTGGCCCACATAAATGTGCCAAAAATAAGTATAGACACCGATGGTAATATCCATCTTAACCTTCCAACTTATGTCATCTTTTAATAATTTAAACCATTCATTCAATGAGTCTCGTTTTGCATGGTATATAGACAATAAACAATGGTATCTCTTGGATTCTATTAAGTTCCAACCTTTTAATAATAAGGTCCTTTTGAAATATTGACGGTCAATATAACTTTTATTTAATTAAAAGGTTAAAATATTCAATGTAACATTACTCTTGCGGATCTCTCAGTCAGTATAGCTTTATCAAAGAAATGATTTTGGGCCAGGAAAAATACAGTCCCGTGAATAGAGTCCACGGTAGCAAACCTCAGCATCGTCACGATGTTGACATGAAAAATGATAATGACCATGTAATCTTTCGTCCATGTGCCTGTCAGAATCATAAGTTATGGAACGGGTCATGAGAGCATGAGAGTAAGGTTGAAAGTCGTGGCCAATGGAGGCTTGAACAATGCAACTAGATTAGGCAGTGAGGCTCCCACCACCCTCAGAAGTGGTGTGCTGATGTGGTGCGATCTAATTGGTGAGGCTTTTAACTGTTTGGATAATTCAGGATTTCAAGTTCTTAGTACATAATTCACATTTATTACGAATGGTTCATCTTAGTACATGGCAGTAGTGGAAGCGGTTTGCCTGCTGAGGCTGTTAGTGCTCTATGGCCATAATATAGCGTATGTGTTTCATCCACTCCGTCCATTTATTTTTCAAATAACTTTATGGTATGGGCCATGATGTGTATGTGTTTCATCTGCACCATACATTTATTTTTCAAATAACTTTATGGTATGAGACTAAAAATAAGGTAGATCCAAAATCTCAAGTAATTAACCATTAAAAATTTCTTTGGGACTACAAAATTTTTGGATCAAATTCATCTACCCTATCCATTTATTTTTGGGATAATTTTATGGTATGAGCCTAAAAATGAAGTAGATCTAAAATCTCAAGTAAACCACGTCACAGAAAACCTTATTAATTGAAAGCCCACAATTAACCTAATCAATAGGCTTTTAATTGGACATTCAATCATCATTGTTTCCTTTTGGTTTGGTCCACCTAAGATTTACATTTTGCCTATTTTTAAGATCAAAACCTTAAAAGGATATAAAAAATGGATCGACGGTGGGGATGAAACACGTGGCAACTAGCAGCGTCACTAGTCAAACTTCGTCAGGTAGGAATGGTCTACTAGACCTGTTTTATTGTTCTTTGGGACCCACCATGTTGTATACATGAAATCTGTTACGTCCATCGGACAATAAACCTTATTTTTATGTTACATACAAAACATGAGCCAGATAAATGTGGTCCACGTAAATGGAAATAACGTAAAATTGCACCCAAAACCTCTAAGGTCACGGGTTATGGCCCATCTGAGTATTGGATCTGAATGTTTTTGTATATTCCCTCAATCCTGGTGAGTGAGACCTGATCAAAGATACATACTAGGTGGCCCCACAACTGTGCCGTGGATCTGGATGATTTTTGGTACTCAGGCCTACCATCGAGGAGAGGACCTGATGGACGGATTTGGTTGCACACATACAAATGATGGGTCCCAAAGAGTCTTGGTGTTTTCCAGCTTGCCTAAAACAGGCGTTGTAGAGAATTCCACTCCGTTAATATACAAATGTGGCCCACCTTAAGGACCGGCCTGATTCCAGGCCACCAAACGTGCTCCTGGATGTGCACCTGATGAACGGCCTGGATCTTGCACACGCTCGCCTATTGGAACGTGCACATGTGGCAGATTATGTTTACGACTTTGGGCTGACGACTCTAGGGAGTAGCCGTGGGAGCGTGCCTGATGTCGGACGCACTTTCCGGTCTACCGCCTATTGTAGGTGGAACCCTGTGGGGCCCACTACGATGTCCATGAGAAATCCATTCGGTCCATCAGTTTTCTCAGCACGTATTATGAGAATAGCACGAAAATGAGACGGACCCAATACTCATCTGGGCCACGGGACAGGAAACAGTGAGGATGGAGACAGCCACCGTTGAAACCATCGTGTCCATAACGTCAATGTTCCAGAGATGCTGTCACTGTTTTAGAGATGAAAAAGGCACTAATGGTGATTGACTGCCATTTTTAAGTTGTGGTGTTTCTACCATTTTACGTAAGAAGCACCCCAAAGTCCACACAGCCTGTACAAGTCATGGGCCCCACTTTGATGGAATATTGCTCGAATAAAATAAGTAGAATTTGCAATGCCAGATAATTCATTTATAACCGTCCTTTTCCGCATCATTTTCATGCTTAGGAAATTTTGGGTCAATTTGATTTTAAGGCTATTCTCTATCCGAGGACGTGTAGTCAGAGATGGACGGTCATATTTTTTAATTTTTTGGGTCCTTACACTTGCTCCGGTGGTAGACTCTTAGGAGTTCCAACACCCGGTCAAGGGTTCTGGGTACCTATAGGTGGTGAAATTCCACTATGGGGTGATTGTGTGGGGGTGTGTGTGCGTGTCTTAAAAACAAAAAAAGAAAAAAGAAAAAAAGGGTCTAGTATATGTTTTATTTACTATGTTCATGTATGTTGAACGATTATTTTAAGGCATGAGCAAAGTAATCCAGGCTAAAGTGGACCACACTACATAAAGCTGTGGGGATTGAAAGCCTACCATTGAAATGTTCTTATGTTTTCACTTCATCTATGTCTACATGGCCTCATGAACAAGTTGGATGGGCCTTTAAGAAGTTTTCAACGGTAGACTTTCAATACCTCTTCTTTCGTATGGTGTGGTCCATGTAAGCCTTCAATTTGCCTCCTCTTTGGGCACAAGTTCTAAAACGATCTGTTGAAATGGATGGACGACATTGATATAACATATATCACAGTACGCCCCACCAAGTCAGGACCGTTGGTCTCCAGCTAAGTCCTGATGGGGTAGTACAAATGTGCGTCCCAATGTGAGGCCCGTCCCTCTGCAAATTCCCCAGGTCTGGTGTCCGGTGATATGCAACCTACTGCTTGATGGGCCCATCTGATTTCTTGTGACATCAAGCCTGTCTTGTAGGGTTCCTCAGAAGTCACACCGTGAAGTTGGAAGCTTTGAAATTTTTGGATAATTGTCCCTTTCATTTATTTTATTTATTATTATTATTATTTTTTTTTTGGTATGGTGTGGTTCACCTAATGATTATATAGGCTTGATTTTTAGAGCATCGTTTTATCATGGTGTGTAGGGTTATACACGAACTGATCTCACTCAGTTAGCTTGCTCGACTCGACTTGAAAAAGCTCGATTCGACACGGTTCGAGGATGAGTTTGAGCCGAGTCAAGCTGATTTTTTGAGCTGGAAAATGAATTCGAGCCAAGTTTGAGCGGCCCCCAGCTTAACTTGACTCGGATCGAACCCAACTCGAATCGAACTCAGATCGAACCAGTTTGGTGACTCGATTACTTTGATATTGATGTTGCTCACCAAGTATTTGTTGAAATGACTTAAAGAAGTGTGGCTAGTGGCAAGGAAAGTATGTATATGAAACTAATACCCTTTTTTTCTTGATTTTTATGTTGCTTAGAAGGTATTTGATAAAATACCTGTAAAACCATGGCTGTTATCTTAAATATAGTAAGATTTTAAAGGTGCAGTTCAGGTGTTTGTGAAAATGCCTCAATGGCGAACTTGGCTCAAACTCAGCTCGAGTTGCTGACCAAACTCAGCCGAGCTGGCCAATCAAGTTTGAGGACCTAACCGAGCCGAGTTTGAACTGAGGTCAGCTAGTGGTTTGAGCCGAGTCAGCTCGACTCGGTTTGGATGTACAACCCTAATGGTATGACTTGTATAGTTCATGAGTTAGACAGCATATACAAAACTCGATAGGCCCTGTCATAAGAAAAAATAGACAACCACTCAAACACTTCAAATTCATGTGGTGGCCCATGTGATAGTTGGATCAAGCCTCCTCTAGGGGCATCCAACTTTCTCTATAAGGCTCACCTAATCCATAGGTTGGATGCCATGCCCACACCTAGGTGGGGCCTACACCTAGCACTTGCAAAATGACCAATTTCCTATGGTATAATTTACCTTATTATTATTGTGACATGTCACAACTTACAATGTAACGCTCATCCAACCATTGGGATGACCTATGGTGTTTGCGGATCAGTGTGCTGGCACATACTTGGGCTGATACGGGCACACTTTTGCTTTAAATGGGACCATTGACAACTTTCCTTGTTTGCTATCCATTATTTGCGCACACCGGCTAAATGTTATCATTAATCAACACCGTCTACCATGTGGGGCCCACTTTAGGAAGATTTGCAAATATCTTCTCAAATATTTTGATATATCCATTTTCCAAATGGCAACATGTCATGTATAGAATATCCAATTAGTTCAGGAGTTGGACTGCACCATAATGATCACTTCGTATGAATATCAGGGCGTATTTGCTTATCAAAGGGACATAACATTAAAATTTATAGACAACAAAGGTAATGATTGTTGGAGTTAGTGCCATGGAAAGCCATTCTTGCCCTTATCTACTAGCTACATGGATGTGATTGGGTGGATCTCATCCATTAGTTGTAGTGACCATAGGTCCTAGATTGTACATGCGATATGCTTTTAGACATATTTAGTGTCTATTCTCATTTTATGATCATTGGGTTTGTTTAGAGTAATTCATCTCTAATTTTTGGGAACTTGAGATTGGACATGATAGTCACTACCTAGGAGATTCGTGATCCATGGATTTTAATACCATGTTAGATCATGACAGTCACAAGTGCGAGGGACACACCCGTGGATATTGGTTTATGAGATGAACGGTTATCTTACGTGAGAGAACTTACTTGAGTCATAATTGACGGTCTTCACCATCGGGAGCTGACTTGGTGTCAGTTCATGCCTTGCCCTTATACCTTGCACAAGAGTGTGAGTGTGCTATATACAAAAAATTAAGGTTTAAACCTTTGGTCACTCAATTGGTGGATCGAGATCTAGTCAATAATTTGGGGGTTCATTAGCCTGGACTGTGATTATGAAATCAGAACTTGATGATGCATGAAAAATGGTGTGATACTTCGAGCAGAGGACATGTAAGAGTTATGATCTTGATTGATCGGCTTTGGTTTTTCTTATGATGCCTATGTGATGGCCAATAAAGTGAACGTAGTTAGATACTCCCATCAAGAGTCATTGATTCTTACATGAGCCAATAAGGGATTCACTAGTTTGCCTATGAACATATTTATGGCTTTGATATAAATGGATTAGGGATTTAATTTATCAAGTGATTTTTCTAATGGGGCATCACTGTAAACGTTTTGATCAGTTTTTTAATGATTTTTCATTGTCGAAGTTTTGTTTTAACTATTAAAAATGTTTTGAACACACTTGATGATAACTTGATTGCTCAAATTTGGTTGTCTACTTTTTATTAGCATGGGATATAATTATTAGTTGATATGCTATAATAGTGGAGAAATTGAATCATGAGTATATACATAGATTATATGGATTGATGAACTTCCTCCACACCGGGTTATACTGAAATCTATAGGGTGGTGGAGCACCATACTGGGTACACCACTCAACCTTAACCCTTCTTTATTTACATGATCTTATCCCAAAGGAGATGAATAGCTAGCCCTTGACGTACCCACCCCATGAGACATGTGAGTATAAGCAAAAATAGAAAGTTTGAGAGAGAGAGAAAGAGCGGAGATCCACTCCACCCTCTTTTATTATTCTCACGTGTGGTCCACTTATGTAGATAGTATATATCTTCATTGGTACCTACCATATGATTAGACATTGGGCTATCTCGATTCTCCAATATCGAGATAAGCATGGAGAGACTAATTGGCTTAGGAGATCAACATTGATAAATCGGTATCGCGAACATCTCATTCGTGCACATCATGTGCATGTATGATTTCTACCGTTTATATATTTTGTCATATCGTGGAAATTTGATGTTATTACAAATGAAAATTCTTGGGATGTGTCTCATGGGCAAGTTGTATTTTACTATTGTAGACACCCCACCTATGCTAGTATCTTGAGAAAGCTAAGATAACCCAAGAACCATGATCATATCCTAAACCAAGCCCTAATCCCAGCCTAAACCCTAATCCGAACATTAAACCATCGCCTAAGCCAAAACAAACATGCAAAACACACCCATTTGAGCCCAAAAGCCCAAAAGAAGACTTTCGGACAAGCCAGAGCACCAAACAAAGCCCATTGACCAAAGCCTGAACCAGACCAAGCTTGGGCGGTAGTCCGACTACTGCCCGCAGTAATCCGACTGCCTCTCCAGAAACAGATAGGTGTCTCCTCCGAGCAACAACCATCTCTTATCCTAAAGTCAACTTTTATATGAATTTACCTCCCCCCCAGCTTACTTTATTTACCATTTTACCAACCCCCAAGAGCCAATGAGAGCATGCCACATGGCATTCCTCTCTCCTCAACTAATCCCAAACCACCATGTCAGCTTTTACCCCTCACAAACCCAACAATTACCACAATGCCATCACAAAAGGCTATAAATAGCCATCTCCCCTTCACATTTCAGACGACACAACAATCCTACCACAACCACCTCATTTCAAGAGAGAGAAGGAAAGAGAGGAAGAGAGTGAGGGTGAGAAGGAGCTCTCAAGCCTCCAAGTTCGGATTTTTTAGCTACCCCTTAGCCTCATCCCCACCATCTCAACCCCTTAGTCTTGACTGGATTGACCATGGTGCAATCTATATCTTAGCCTACTTAAGATCAAGCTAAAGATCTTTTCATTTTTTTTTTACATACAAGCATTCATCATAACATCTATTCCCTTCTCAACCCCCTGCTTCTTTAGATCTCTAGTGGACGTATTCTCTGTGACTTGCCGTACATCGGATCCTGTCAGAAATTTCTAGCGATCTAGTACACTTTTCTTTCCCTTTTCGCATAAGCATCATCACATCTGCTTTATAGATGCATCATTGGACGTATGCTCTATGGCTTGCCGAAATCTCGGATCTTGCCACATAAGAAATCCACGTGTGCCTAGTCTTACTTCGACCACATCATTCATCCCTTGAGATTTTCTTACAACACCAAATAGAGACCGTACATTTGTACGGGCAAAGAGGGTACCTAACATCTTCCCTCTTTGTAACCGAAGTCCCTTAATTGGAATCTCGAATCGCAAACTAGGAGTCAATCTAAGGTAGGAGAATCTTTGGATTTCTCTAACCTTACATATTCCGCGGGTTCTAACCGATTGCGGGATTTTGAGATTAAGTGGCTAGTGGCGACTCCAAAACTGACAATCAAGGTTATATATCTCCCCACAACATATACACAAGAAAAAGGACAAAAAACCAAGATCACCTAAAGAGCGTGGGCGCCGATCTCCCAGCGTTCACAACTATATTTAACTGCATTTGTACGTTAATGACCCAACAATGGCTAAGTGCAATAAGTCGTCCACTAAATGAGTTTAACGACCTGATTTTTATACCAGGTGATCATCATAATTCATACACTAAAATATATAAGACAATTGAGTTTAAAAATATTTAAGCCAAAATCCATACTCATGTACTACTCTTTATTTGCTTTTGAAAATGTTGATTTGAAAATCATCCACAGGTGATGTTATATTAAAATCTAGTAACGAAGACCTCTATTATGATACTTTTAGAATAATGTATTTCTATTCAAGTGAACTTTAAAACCAATTAAATAAAAGACTATTAAATATGCATGAATATGGACGTTGGAAAGTTTGGTTTACATAGGACTTCCAACGTCAGCATCATACAATTCCTCCAAGAAGCTTTTGGATGGTTGATATTTGATAATTGATACTTGACTACCTAAAGCATTTTATAATTGGGTCGCATTGTTGTAAAAGGGAGCAGATGAGATGTGCCTTTACCATGGGACCCACTTTGATGCTTGTATTCTATATTCACATTGTGCATTCCTTTTGCCATATCATTTCATGCCATGATCTCAAAATGAAGCAGATCCAACTTTCAGGTGGACTATGCTATGAGTAATGATGGTGATTGACTATCAATGGGACATAAGATTTTTGGATCCAGCTGATATTTGTTTTTTTTTTTTCCCCTTTATTCAGGTTTATGTGACATTATCAACAAGTTGGATGACAAATAAACATTATGGAAACATTAAGGTGGGCCCTAATAAGCTTCTAACGACAAGACGTTCAATCAACATGGTTTTCTATAGTTAGCCTGGGAATTAGAACTGATTTATTTTTGGGCTCATGTCATGAAATGGTATGGCGAGACCTACAGTAAGGGCCACACCATCTTGGGTGAGGCTGAGATTGCAACTAATCTGCTCCCGCTGTAGAAGGGTTGCAACAAGGATGGTGACTATCAAGTAATTTCATCAATTCCTTCTTTGAAGAAGAACAACATTCCAACTTTTGAAATGAAAGCCTAAATGTTCAATTTTTGTAACAATCCTTGTTGAATTAAAACTCTCATTACTTAAATATCTACCTAGAAAATCGAAATCCACTGTTGAGTTATGTATCACCGAATCAAATTGAATACTTTATAAATGAATTTTGGAGATATTCTCTTGTTTTTTGTCTTATCTTTTTCACATGGATCACTCTAACGCCATAGTGATCTACAATAGATGTTGGAGTTCACTATAGGGGTGCACATAGAACCGGCAAAACCGGTAAATCAGACCGGAACTGACCAGACCGCATGGTTTGGTCCAGTTGTGAAGTGCATTGATTCCGGTTCTAAAAATTGAAGAACCAATTAGATCGAATTAGTTCTCTGTTCGGGGTTTTATAGAACCGAACCGGACCATAGGATTGAACATAGAGCCAGACCCTTTGGTCAATAAATATTTAAATTTAATTTATTAAAAGATAAAAAACTAGACCATTCATCAAATGGATCACAAAATGAATAGACATTGATAAAAAAATTATTTTGAAAATAAGAAAGGATCATAAAAACAAACCATGACAAGATTACTCTATGTGAAAATTTCCAATAAAGGAGCTTGGCTCGGATTATAAAAAATAAAAAAATCATACAATTGGGCTGGATTATAAAAACAAACAATGCAGTTGGGTTGGATTATAAAAAGCCAAGAATTGTATAACTGAACCGGTTTTTTTTACTCCAATTAGGTTCTAGAGTGCAAACAGTCTGATTTTGGTTATAGTTTTCCTGAACCGTTGGGAACAATTGGGCTCCGATTTCACTCAAAAATCAGACTGATTCGAACCGTGTGCACCCATAGTTCACACCCCCACACACTCACACAATATTGGAATTTCCCTACAATGGGTACTCGAAACCATGACCTACTGTCAAAACCCTTGTGAGTCCACTAAAGGAAACTGCTCTTGTATTTTATCCTTATGTAAAGCCACCATTCCGATGTGAGAAAAAACAACTGCG
Source organism: Magnolia sinica (assembly GCF_029962835.1). Taxonomy (NCBI): domain Eukaryota; kingdom Viridiplantae; phylum Streptophyta; class Magnoliopsida; order Magnoliales; family Magnoliaceae; genus Magnolia; species Magnolia sinica. The sequence continues at coordinate 135,527,946 of NC_080574.1, forward strand.
GATAAGGTGATTTGCTATATTAGCCACACGCCTTGACGCACAAACATCCGCCACTTTCAAGTTCCAATGCTTGTATAAAATACACCCGGCATCGATATCATGGTTATTTAATTAAAATAAAGAAATGATCTATTGGGATATGCTTTCACATGCACATAGTTGCATTTGGACTTGCCATCCAAATCACCCGTCAGGACCCTCCATCAGACTCAGTCCACTTTTTATGATCTTCCTTGAAAAAATCATACTTATCTGATGGTCCAAATTGTTTAGACAGTGGCATACAAAAATTAATGGACAATATCGTAAATATAAGATATGCACAGTCGTAGGTGTTCAAGACCATCTGATTGCTGTGATTTTTGCATAGAAGATGATGAAGAGTGGGCTGGACCTATCGGACGGTCCAGATAGGTGATGTGGAAGCTCATGAGTTCAAATACAACTATGTGCATGGGAACGTTCTGTACATTTAGATTACTGGATCATTTCTCATTAAGATGAGAATGAAAATAATTAGTTGATATATGCTCAAAGAGTACAGAGCATTCATGCACGTACACACCGCCACTTTAACTGTGGCATACCTGTATTGTAATCCAAGCCGTCCAAGTCCTGGAATCCACTGCAGATGGAGTACATCCCAAAATCAAATTGACTGGACGTTCCTAACCAATTAATGGTTATTTGTTTATTAAGCTTGGATAGTCACGTCTAACGGCCTAGCCACTGTTTAAATAGTCGTACGGACCATTTAATGCTGATCTTGATTTACCACCCATCTTCGGTCGGCCACGTTATTCGAACATTGTAGATTATAGGAGAACTGAGACGCAGTCGTATGTCGCGTACGGACGCGGATTGCGTACTACCCCCGCCCATCCCTAGCTCCGAACGGGCAGTTCTGTGGGCGGTCCACCGTGATTTATCTGTACATCCAAACCGTCTATCCCTTTTATCAGATTATTTTATGCATGAAAACAAAAATTAGGCAGATCCAACGATCAAGCCGACCACACCAAATAATAAGCTTGGTTGCATTAAAATGCACAAAGCATTAAATGTCAGTTGCATTAAATGCAATAGTCATCTGTGGTGTGGTCCATTTGATCGTTGGATCTGTCTCATTTTTGTTCTGATGAATTAAAAGAATCTGATAAAAGGGATAGACGGTTTGGATTTACAGATAAATCACGGTGGACCTGCCTACAGAACTGCCCGTTCGGAGCTAGGGACGGGCGGGGGTAGTACGCAATCCGCGTCCGTCGCGTACCGCATGATATAGAGAATAAGGTCATTAGGACAAGATTAGTTATAAAACGGTTTTGGTAGGATACAACGCCCAATGGACCACAGCTACTGTATGGGGCGGGTTTTCACCAACGATTATATCTTAATTAATGATCTGAACCGTTCATATTCTGGATTCTACGCTACAGGAGCCATCCTTAAAAAAGTTTATTGAATGGATGATTGTGTATAAAGATGGATTTGAATGGCTAGTATTCAAAGCCAAGAGTCACAGGTTAAGCACGATTGTAAGATCGTAACCTTCCGTGGTAATGAGAACATGAATGGTTCAGATCATCTTCTAAGATGCAATCTGGAGTGAAAACCCACATCCATATGGTACTGTAGAGGGGAGCGTATCCTATCAAAACCCATATTAATTTATGGTAATCAGCCAATCAAGGACAAACAACAAGATGCCGTGACACGTGGTCCTCGTAACCCACACCTTAGATTTGTCTAATGGCCTTCGCTCTCGGGACACCTGTTATCTGATCTATAGAATAAGGTCCTTTGGACGAGATTAAGGGATGTGATCTATTGGGCTAAGCGCATGAAAACCTTCCCATGCAAATATTGTATTTGGACTGGTTGGGATCCATATCACCGAACTGGACCGTCCATTAGGTCCAGCCCATCCTTCTCCGACTGCCATTCGAAAATCCTGCAATCAGATGGCCGTAAGTGTCAGTATTATAACCTATCTATTATGAATGATCTTGTCCATCTATTTTTTGCAAGTGATTTATTGGGCGGTTTAGATTAAATGATTAGTATGATTTTTCTAGTGGCAGGCTATTAAGAGTGAATTGAACCTAATCTACGGTCCAGATAAGCGGCTAGGATGTTGATTAGTCCAATTGCAACTATTTAGCCCATTAGATATTTTCTCCAAGATTAATTAGGGAATTGTGGATAAACAACACACGTGAATGTCAGTAATCCATTGGGTGATCGTCGAGCAACTCCCAACAACCATCAAAATCAAACACTTGAGAATTCATGTATGTTCTGACACGTGTCCACACCTTACATTTATATAATGCCTATATTTATTGAATATGTGGATCGCCTGATCATCTCACAAGGATGCCACATCGAAGAGGGAAGCACAACTAGCAGAGAAATGATTCAGTGCTCCTGAATGTACGGGACATTTGGATACTCCGATGGATCCATGTCTACTGTTCATTAACTGCAATGCAAATTTCACGGGCCATTGGGTAAAATCATAATCATAATCGTCCATTTTCCAATCAATCTATGGAATAAGTAGCATTGTCTGGCCTTAGTTGCATGAATATTCTAACTAACCAATATTCAAATTGCTGAGTGGCCCCAGCTAAAGTTCGCTCAAATTGTTGATTGGACTTATTTTTTAATTTTCTTTTTTATAAATGATCTTAATCATTCATTTTATAAGCTATTGATGGGATGGTTAGAACCATGGGACCAATGCGATTTTCCATATTAGCTCTTAAAATCTGTGCTGGAAGTCAGAACCAATGGACATGGATTGATTGTTTGGGCTCCACAGGTGTCCCAATCTAACTACGAGCACCATAACATATAGTGCAACGAACACAAGCTTTAGTTAGTAAACATTCCAGTATTATGTTTTTTTTTTTGTTTTTTCCAAAAAACATTATGCAAATGACTAATTTTAAAAGAGGCAGATTACCTAAACTTATTCATGCATATTGCTTGCTTATTCGCCTTCCTATGCACTATTGCATGTGTGGGGCCACCATCTTGTATGTGAGTATATAAAACCCGCGAATTAAGTGGGCACCACTATGCTGATGCAATGCCTAATATTCAGATCTATCCAATAATTAGGGGGGTGATGTAGAGCAGGTGTCCGACAGTTTCATGCACAGGATAGTTTTGAAAAGGCCCGATCGACAACAAAAGTGATCCGGACTGTCAAATCTTAACTCGAGTGTATCTCACAATTCAGAATGAATTATCGGACGTAAAATATATAATTTCGAAGTAGGACGAGCTACTTTACCAACCCAACTCGGATTTGTGAAATACCATCAGATTGACGATCATTTTCCTATTTTAATTCCGTTTTTATTATAAGTAGTAAGTTTTAGTCTGATTATAAATCTTCATCCAAAAACAGCGCGGTGAAGCCAAATAGAACACTTACTATTTTTGGCTGAAAACCTTTTGTATTAGTAGACATCGTGACCATAACCTTTCGTATTAGTAGACATCGTGACCATTTATAAACAGTAAGTTGTGAATTCTAAGAGTGTTAGTTGTATTTTGATTCTAAAATTTCTCTCATTGCTTGGTATCCTTATTTTATAGGATGTGAATTCATTTATTTCATTCATTAATCAAATTATGAAATTTATAGAATTTATTTCTATTTTTCTTATTTTTTAACTCATTGATTTGAGAAGTCTATGTGAAAGTCTAGAGAAGCTCCATGGATTCGAAGTAATTATACCTGAAGAAAATGGTGATCGGCCTCATCAAATTCATCCCTATGTCAGTGGGGCATGCACCATCATAAAAATAAAATAAAATATCACTGAAAAACCTCCAATTCCCATGGTGCCCAACCAATTGTTGACTTAACTTGATTTTTGAGTTGTTCACAAGGCCTTGGTGGACAGGTTGGATGCCACTAACACCATAGTAGGCAAACAACACCGTGAAAAATAAGCTTTTTATATAAAGGTAGAGTAACCTGCCTAATTTTAAAAATAATTTCTTAACATATACTCAATGACATGTTTAAGAGCTCATAGGCCTGACCTGAGCTCAACCCAGTCCTGCACATTTATAATTTCAAGGGCATTTTTTCATGTATTCTACATGATGGGGCACTAATGAACAACCCAGGGCTTGACAAAAGTAGGTCCTTGGGCTCAGGTTCTTGGGGTGTACTAATAAATAAGCCATGTATGATGACATTGCTCTTTTTATTGAGCTAGCTTTGATTGAGCTTGTTCTTCTTCACCTCTCTTCAATGCGAGAAAAAACCACAAAATGTGAGGGGACCAAAGCTCTTATATCCTAAGTAACGTAGTGGGTGCGTGGTTAAAAGAGAATTCATCGCCATTTTCTTTTGAACAAATAACCTCTAAATCTGTAAGGAGGGAGAAATCTTAATAAATAAATAAATAAATATGAAAAACAAAAGTGTTATTACTAAATGACAGAGTCTATTTACAAAACTCTTACCATGACTTCTATAAACCCTTAGCTCTAAATTTGTAATATTTTAAATTATTAAATTTATTAAAAATAGCAAAATTTTTAAAAATGATACACAATTTTATTTTAAAAGTAAAAGATAGCTCCAAAAGCGACATATTTGAAAAACCTTTCAAGGGTCAATTGTCATTTTCATTGGCTAATACGTAGAGCACATTATATTTGCAAAACAGATGACCATCATAAAATTATAATAGTCAAAAGTTATAGCACGCACTAGACCTTGAATTGAAATTTCTTGCCCATTTTCTTTGATCTTGGTGTTCCATGAGATTTTCATTGACTTGTCATTCATCTAGAAGGATTTTAAGGTTCAAAGAGACTGTAGTTCTCTCATAGATGTCTCCTTCTTCAAGCATAGCTGCACTCTAATTCTCATTGACTTCATTGGCTTTAGAGAAGCGGTCATACTAAGATTCCACTGCATGGCCAAGTGAATATGAAGCAGGGAAGAGAGTGAGAAGGTGAGGAGAGATCGCCGTTTTTCTTAAATGATTAAAACTTTGAATCCACAGGGTTATTCTTGAATTCCATAATTCCCAATTATATCACTTATATATATTTTAAAAAAAAATTATAATAATTAAAAAAAGCAGAATGCTAATCCTAATAAAAGTCCTAATTCAACTAGTACGATTATACACAATTTCTAAGAAGGTTGCATATACTTACTACTCTAAAATGAAATAGATCAAAAAAAAAAAAAGTAGTAATTTTTTTCTAAAATTACAATTTGAATTGGAATGGAGCATTTTCTTACAAAATGGACCGATGCAACCTACTATGGGGTTAGTTGACCCGAAATGACTGATTAAAGTAAAGATTGATAGGTCGTAATGACACTCGGATCAAAAGTTATGCCTAATTTATGGTGCACATTTCAAGCGATAATTTCTCCCTATCTAGAATAAATTTCTTCAAAGTGAATGTGCTTGAGGCTCAATTACATCATGCCCATTGAAGGATTGGGCCTTGATATAACGGACCATGTCCACTTCCATTCGGGTTTCCAAGCCAAAAAAAGGTACGCAATCTACTCTATATCAAAATAGTGCATAGGATGTATGACACTATCACATGAAGGGTGGCCCCACCAGTGTGATCATCGCTAAAGATTGAACAGCTGGTTTTGATCCAGTTAATCAAGACCATTGATCTATAATGGCCTACAAAACTAAAGTCTTAGAAATGTCTAATGAATATCCCAGATCTACACAATCATTACAGGCTTGCAAATGATCTTCCCCTATTTTTGGCTCATGAAGATAGAGCATATGCAGTCTACTTCAAGCCTTAAAAAAAAAAAATCTCTCTACCGAACTTGAATCCAAACCATCCAAAAAGTAGGACCCACACGCCACAAAATTATAAAATCTAATTGATTAGATAGTCCTGACTTCTTGTCAATGAACATTTGTGCTGAATTTGCATTGTTTGACTGTTTTCTGCTTTGACCGCCATTACATGTCTACCAACCGTCCATTTGGTATCACATGCACGTCGCTATTACTGATTTATAACTCATCCATGCAAGGCCCACTATTTGTAGGGGCTAATTAAACCATACGTGTGACAGGTGTATGGATCATCAAGCAGAGCATCTAAGCTTTTCTCCATCCCAAACCCTCTCTGCTAGGGGTGTAAACGGACAGGGCCAGCCCGGGAAAGCTTTGTCCAAGCCCACCCCCATTGTTCAACTTCGGCCCAAACCTAGGCTCAGCCCATGACGGGCTAAAATAATCCAATCCGAATCTGGTTCGGTTGGAGAGAGAGAGATGGGAGGTGTGGGTTGGAGGAGGGGCAGTATGTGGAGCGGTCTTTAGTCTTTAGTAAATAGTAATATCCCTATGCTTGGATGCAGTGGATGCTTTACCACACTACTTCATTGAAGTCCATAGGTATCCTCGGGTACCCCAAGCTCGGGTATGTTACCCCATGTTAGGCTCAGGCCCAAAAAGAAGTCCATAGGTATCCTCGGGTACCCCAAGCTCGGGTATGTTACCCCATGTTAGGCTCAGGCCCAAAAATCAGCTCCATTCGTGATACATGTGGACCACATAGTTTGATATAGGGCAACGTTTCCCCTCCAAACTGTTTTCATTAGTTTGGTCCACTAGGCTTTGGGATGGTGTATCATGGTTGGAGTGGATTTCAGATAATTATTATGGTGGGTCTTATAAAAATCAAGAGTGGACATCTCTCTCCTAGTTCTTTCCCTTGTTGTGGGCCGCTTTAATAATGAGTTTGGCCTTATGCCTAACTTGTGATTTTGTATAGAAAGGTCGGAGTAGGTTTCACATATCTATCATAATGGACTCCTAAAAAATTTAAGGGTGGGTGTGCTTTCCAACTCTTGTCTTTTTAAGGGGTCCATCATGATGTGTATGTGAGATCCACTCCGACCATTGGATGTGTAATACCACATTAGGCCCAGGGCCAAAATATCAAGCCATGACTAAATAAGGTGGGGCCACACATCCACCCTTGATTCTTCTAAGATCCACGTGATTATTACATGAAATCTACTCCAACCATAAAATGCTACACCAAAACCTAGGCCCTAAACCAAAAAAATCAAGCCCAAATATGATTTAGGTGACTCGAAGGAAAACAGTTTGTAGGGTGAGCATTACCCTATAAACTATTTCTAATTGTACGGCCCACCTAATAACTGATGGGACTATTTTTGGGTATGAGAACTAACATATGATATACCTTGCGGGTGGATTTCATGTAAACACCATGGTGGGGCCTACCGTGCCAATGACCTTTTTCTTCTCTCCCTAAGGTAGGTGACTCCAAGGAAAACAGTTTGTAGGGTGAACATTACCCTATAAACTATTTCTAATTGTACGGCCCACCTAAATAACTGATGAGACTATTTTTGGGTATGGGAACTAACATATGATATGCCTCGCGGGTGGATTGCATGTAAACACCATAGTGGGGCCTACCTGTGCCAATGACCTTTTTCTTTTCTCTCCCTAAGGTAGGTGACTCGAAGGAAAACAGTTTGTAGGGTGAGCATTATCCTATGAACTATTTCTAATTGTACGGCCCACCTAAATAACTGATGGAACTATTTTTGGGTATGGGAACTAACATATGATATACCTTGCGGGTGGATTTCATGTAAACACTATGGTGGGGCCTACCCATGCCAATGACCTTTTCTTCTCTCCTTACTATTAATTAACCATTAATTAATGGATAATTGCTAAGCCAGTTGAATGCAATTGAGAGTTTTACTTTTTATATCACAAAATTGCCCTTGCAAACGGTAATAAGTTGAGTAGGTGAACAGGCTATACTGTACATAAGGGTGTACATGAATTGAGTTAGCTCAGTTAGCTCGCTCGACTGGGCTCGAAAAAGCTTGATTAGACTTGGTTCGAGTTGAGTTTGAGCCAAGTTGAGCTGATTTTTTGAATTCGAAAAAATTTCAAACCAAGTTTGAATTTGCCCAAGTTCGACTCGACTTGATTCGGATCGAACACCAACTCGAATTGAACCAGTTCGGTGACTTGGTTACTTTGATATTGACGTTGCTCACCAAGCGTTTGACGAAATGACTCAATGAAGCGTCGGCTAGTGACAAGGAAGGTATATATATGAAACAAATACTATTTTTTAAAAAAAAATTTTGATGTTGCCTACAAGGTATTTGATGAAATACCTGTTAGCAATTGCTACTGTTTTACATATAGTGAGAAATTAAAAGTGCACTCCATGTGTTTGTGAAAGTGCCACAGAGGCTCGATCTTGGTTTGAATTAGCCTGAGATGTTGACAAAACTAAGCCGAGCTGGCTAGTCAGCCTGGAGGATCGAGCTGAGCCAAGTTTGAGTTGGGGTCAGCTAGCTGCTGAGCCAAGTCAAGCTGTGCCAAGCTCGACTGACTTGTATACACCCCTAACTGTAAAGCTTGGCCCGGCCTGAATATTAAGCCCAAGCCCAGTCATTGGGCTTATACCTCAGCAGAAGCTGGCCTAAGGTGGGCCTGGCCTGAAAGCCTGACCGACAGCCCAGCCCTAATTCAATCCCCGCTGTTCGGGGGTGGCGTGGTCCACCTGAATTTTGGATCTAAATTATTTTTGGACTCAGTGGATTCCTCACGGGCCGTAGGCCCCACATAAGCTTTCGACCACGGAAACTTCTTGTGGGCGGGGGGCACAGCAATTCGCGTCCGATTCTCCCTTCCAATCTTCCAGTCCCTCCCTCTCTCTCTCTCTCTCACAGCAAGACAGCAGCATCCGAAAAAAAATGTCTCACAACAGAAAACGCTCCCACAACGAATCCCCTCCTCCCACCACCAAAAAACCTCACCACCCCAAATCACCCACAGCCGCTATCCCCACAACCCTCCCACAACAACAACCACAACCAAACAACCCAAAACCCCCCACCTTCCCATCCTACCTTGAAACCCCAAACCTCCCACCCAAAATCAAACTCCTCTGCCAAATCCTCTCCACAACTTCTCCCCAGTCCCTAGAATCTACCCTCACCGACACCGGCATTAGCATCTCCTCCGACGATGTCGAATCCGTTCTCAAGCTCTCCTACTCCCTCCCCGGCCCCGCCGTCAAGTTTTTCCGGTGGGCCGGCCACCGCCACCTGGCCCACCGCCACTCCCCTTACTCATGGAATCTGATTATCGACCTCCTTGGCAAGAACCTCCTCTTCGACGCCATGTGGGATGCTGTCAAGTCCATGCGCTCCCAGTCCCTCCTCTCCCTCGCCACCTTCGCTTCTGTCTTCAGCAGCTACGTCGCAGCGGGCCGAGTCGACGAGGCCATCATGACCTTCGAGGTCATGGACCAGTACGGCTGCCCCCGCGACGTTGTCGCTCTCAATTCCCTGCTCAGCGCGATCTGCCGCGACGGGAAGACTGCCAAGGCGCAGGAATTCTTTGATTTGGCCAGGGCCAAGGTCCGGCCAGATGCGGATACCTACGCCATCTTGCTCGAAGGGTGGGAGAATGAAGGGAATGTGCAGAACATACGGCGTACGTTTGGGGAGATGGTGGTCGTGATCGGGTGGGACCCCATGAATGTCCCGGCTTATGATTCGTTCCTGAACACGCTGCTCAAGGGGCCTGGCGGGGCCCGCGAAGCGTTAAAGTTTGTTGGGGTTATGAAGGAGAAGCGGTGCTACCCAGGAACAAAGTTCTTCAGGAATGCATTTGAGGAGTGCTTTAAGACCAGCGATGCAGACACTGCATCTGAGCTCTGGGAGGAGATGAAGAGCCGGGATGGCTGTGTGCCCGACACCCAGATGTACAATTCGATGATTGCACTGCAGTGGTATCGGAACAAGGTTGACATTGCCCTGCGGCTCTTCGATGAGATGGCTTTTAAGGGGGCATTCCCGAACGAGCAGACGTACAATGTGATGCTCCAGTTCTTGCTCAAGAACCGGAAACTGCGGGACGCGGAAGTTATTTTTGATGAAATGGTGAAGAATGAGTGCCTACCAAATAATGCGAATTGTGAAATGGCGATACGGGTGTTCTTGGGTTCGCGGGATCCGGACACCGCTATCAAAATTTGGAAATGTATGGTTGGGAATAACATTGGCCCATTGGAGAGTAGTGCAAATTTCTTGGTGGTTGACCTCCCATTCTCACATAGGCTTCCGGAGGCAAAGAAGTACGCAGAGGACATGATCGAGCGGGGAATCAAGTTGAATTCTTCGACACTGTCGAAGTTGAAACAGAGTCTCGTGAAAGTAGGAAAGGGGGACTTGTATGATCAGCTTCTAAGGAAGTGGAAATCTCATTAGGAAGAAAATGCCTTTGGATTACTGTGATTTTTGGAATTGCCCAATTCACAGAATGTTTTCATTCATGCATATGTACATGCTCCAGCTGTTTGGCTGTGAATTGTGGAGAACTTCGGGTATGGCCTGAACTGCCTTTTTTATAGGATTTATTTCTCTTTCCTATCTCATATACATTGAATCTATATTGGTAGATGCTTTGGATGCCACAGCTGTTCTAATTGTTAAGTAACCACCAAGTGTGGAATATGCACTGGAGGGTGCGAGCCAGTGAAACTGTTGGACCTAGGCCAGTGGGGCCCACCGGTGAGCAATCAACAGTGGGTGGGTCCCATAAGTTTAGGCTTCTTACGGCCTCGTCCTTTTCTCTTATATTTCAAATTTATCTTTGAATATATATATATATATAAGTATTGCTTTGAATTGGTTTTAGTCGAAGTTTGTGAAAAATCAAGTTTTCAGAATAACTCGATAAGTTGGATAAGTGTGTATGTTGGCCGAGTACTCCAGACCGGGAGTTAACTCCATCTAGTGTGGTCATGCGGACTAGGACAGGCATTGCAAAGCTTGAGTTATTGAGTACTAGTTAGGTAGTCACCTAGTACTTAAGCACCTGTGAGAAGATTATGGTGATCCAGCTGGTCCCACCTCTCTGATTCTTTTGATCGTGATGTTTGGTCTTTGATTGTTATTAGACAAGTCAGATGGACAAATCTTTTGTGCCTATCCCACAATGTAATTGAGTGGGAGATGTTGGACCTAGGCCAGTGGGGCCCACCGGTGAGCAATCACTAGTGGGTGGGTCCCATAAGTTTAGGCTTCTTACGGCCTCATCCTTTTCTGTTATATTTCAAATTCATCTTTGAATTTGATTTTAGATGGGAGATAGGGATAAGACCGGATTATCTGGTCTCATCCAATCTCTCATTCTTTCCTATAAAAGGATGAGACTCTCTCCTGTAAGAGATATGATAAGTAATACCGAGAGTATACGGAGAGAGATATAGTGTGCACAGTAGTCTGTCCATTTTGGCTTGACCTTGGGATAATATAATCCATAGATCGCAATTCGGGGCTACTTATACCGTAGGATCAGAGGTGTGAATAGATCCATCTGCTCTAGTAGTAGATAGGCGGGCCGTTGGAGCATCAATCTTCTGCTTTGTGAGGGTTCTAAAACTCGTGTAGACCGTCGGATCTTGAGGGCTCACCTTCTGCGCTTCCCTACAGAAACTAGTTGTCTTTCTTTGTTAGGGTTCTAGTCTTAGAAGTAAATGTTTGTTAGATACTTAGACTTCTCTTTTCGAAAGAAAAAATATTCATCTAGTTAATATGCTCCTCCTGGGATCGAGTCTTTTGTGGGTGGCCACAGGTTTTCTTTTCTTTTGTGAAGATAATGAAAATTTATTTAAAAAAGAAAACAATGTAACAAAAAAGGTAATGGATTTCCCTAGCACAAGGATACATGAATCACATGCTTGGTGAAACAATCTGCAACATCATTTGCCTCTCACTTAATATGGGCAAACAAAATGTTTAACCTTGATGCCAGACTGCTCATTAAACACAAACTCTACTCCAACGGTTCGAATACATGCCATGATATTTCTTCAGTCACCTTCCATAGTGACTTGCTGGGAGACACCCCTGCTATAATACTTGATTCTTCCCTAAGGGCTAAAGATTCCACATTTTAGCAATTCCAACAGGAATGGGGTCTGAGGAAGTGGTCAAGATCAGTATTTGAAATAGCATATAGCATATAGCGTGGCATTCAGCCCTCTATTGTGTATAGCATAACTGCGTAAGCTACGTCATATATAGCATAAGTTACATGATACTTCTATTTTTTAATTAAAATAATAGGACAAAATACAATAAATAGTAAAAGTAAGTACAAAAACAGCAACAAGCCTTCACTATGATGATGGGATGCCCCAAAAAATCAGGCCTATCCAATCATCAGATGGGCCACACCATTGAAAACAATGTACAACCACCTAAAAAACCTTCACTATAGTGTGGTTGGCCAACATGATGGTTGGATCCACCCTGCTGGACTGTGTGGTGGGTGACACTATGGAAAACAATGGCCAACTGTCAGCCACCTAGGAAAATCAAGCCTATCCAACCATCACGTGGGCCATGCCATAGAAAAAATGCACAGTCACTCAAATACCTCCACTGAAGTATGGTGGCCCACATGATGGTTGGATAGGTTGCATGCTATGCCATACACACACCGCAGTAGGCCTCACACAGAAAAATGTTATAGAACAATCCTATCCTACAACATTTGCATAGGAACTGGTCTCCTAAAAAGAAAAAATTGAAAATATCCCAGAAGAACCATAAATCTTCATCCAAAAATAAAAAGAACTCATTAACAGATATTAAGTGGCAAGAGCATACCTCTATCAAGCTCAAGAAGAGATTCCATCAATAATAATAATAAAAAAAAACTGAATTTTTGAGCTTCATATCTGCATGGACATGAAAAGGGGAAAATTTGATATTTCCTTCATATGGGCTCTGTTTTTTTTTTTTTTTTTTAAAATAAAATTAATTAATTAATTTATTATATATAAAATAAAAATAGAACAAATCAACATTCTTGTTGGGCTGATTGATAGGTCAAAATCTCCTCTTCAATGGCTTTGTGGATTTCTAGAATTGAAATGTGGTTTTGGGGGTTGTTGGTGAAGTTGCGGCAGAGAGCTTAGGGCTTGAAGTTGAAGGGGTAGGCTTCACAATCATAAGTCTTTTCTTTTATAAAAGCTGGGCTGTCTGTCAAATCGGCCGCTGGCACTGATCTTCCTTCATGGTTTTTTGTTTAGCTTTGTATCCTTTCCTGCTTTTAGCAGCTTTTCAATAAATATTTCAGTTATCTCTCTCTCGCTCTCTCTCCAAAAAAAAAAAAGTTCATGACTCTTCTGCTGTATACTTGTCAAACTTGTAGAGATAGTTACAGTTGCCTGATAGGTGTGATTCTAGTAATATACTCTATCCACAATAGGACTCACAGTTTGAATGGCCTGGATAGCTCTATTTTAGTGCTACATCCTACATGTGAGGAGGATAAGCCACTGCCATCTTCTAATTGGTGCTCAACTAACACAGATGTATAGAGCCAAAATCTTAAAATTTTGGAGGTTTAATTGTTCCTTATGCTTTCACTACATGCTACACGCTGTATTGCATACGCTGCACTACAAATAGCTTGCACAACATAAGACTTGTGCCATCTGGCTGTGCTATGTAGCACTGCTGCCACACTATGCTATGTAGCATACGCTATCATCGCTATTCAAAACATTGACCTGGATAGCACCTTTGTTTTCTCTTATAATTCCATGCAGGAATGGCTAATAAGATCCTCACGACAAATGACCTTCAAAAAGGTTCTACTCCCTAACAATTACTTTAGGGATTTTTACCACAAAATTCATGGGGATTCTATATTTTACCAAATAATGCCTAGACGATTAGAAATTACATGGAGGTGCTTTTTGATGGTTGAAATTGCAAAATGCCCTCGTTTAATTTTTTCTTTAAAAAGTAATGGAAGGTGAGACTTGCGGGGCTCACTTGGTATGTGTATAACATCCAACCCATCCAATGTATGCACCCCACCATAGTGATAACATGAAAAAAATTCAGGCCGAAAAATCATTAGATGGCCTACACTTGAATTTGGATATTTTGAGTGGTGTATATTATTTTTCATGGATTGGTCCACCTTACGATAGAATCTGCCATATTTTTGGTTTGTGTAATAATCATGTTGGTGTGCATGTGTTGGAGGGGTTGGATGTCGGGCACACTCTGTGTGAGCCCCACAATCATCAATTCTCCTCTTTGTAAAGAAAAAATAAAGGAGGCTGGTAATATGATTTCTCCTCTGAAAAAGCACTACCTGGGAATATCTGTTCCACGGGGCATTATTTGGTAAAATCTGAATCCTCGAGGAATTTTGCAGTAAAAATCCCTTTACTTTATGTATTGCAATTTGCAAGAATGTAAAATTGGTTGATCATCTCTCTCCATTGCGAAGTCACTTTCTGCATTTGGTCCTTTGAGCTCTTTGAGGTTAATTGGTTTCTTCTAGGGTCAAATGTTGATCTCATGGGAGGACGGGGCAGTGGGCCTTTCAAGCCTAGAGTCAAGATCTTGTAGAGGAAGCTATTGTGCTCCATCATGTGGGGTATTGGGAAAGAAAGGAACAACATAATCTCCAATAGCAAGCAGTTGATTATGGATCAAGTAATTGATAAAATTATCATTGGTAAATTTGGATTTTTAGGCCAATGATTTCAAACGGGTTTCTAAAGTCAGTATTGTTCAAGTGTGGAGGAGTACCATCGAAAGATTTTCAAAATCCACCCCAAGATCTAGAGCTTGGAGGGTGCCCTTCTTCTAGTAAGGTGGAAGCTCAATATCAATGAGTGCTAAGGAATGAGCATGGTTTCATTAAGTTTTCTTTCTCTGGGCTGGTGAGATCAGGAAACTCAAATAAGGCGGAGTTGTTAGCCATCAAATTTGGGGTGGAGTTTTTTTGCTAGTCTGGTTGGTGGGTCCAAGATGGAGGGCGACTCTCTTAATGTGATTGTTTGGGTTATGGGGAGAAGTGCTCCTCCCTTGGGAGCTAATGTTTGTTGTCAATGGCATAAGGTTGCCTCCAGTTCTTCAGATATTTCCCGTCGCATATCCCCCGAGAGGCCAAGTTTTGTAGATTCCCTTGCTAAGGGTTTCTTAGATCTTCTTTGTGTATTGGGTCCTTGATATCCACTGCTTTGGATCTTTTTGTATCTTTTGGCATGCTGGGCTTTCTTAATAAGATGTGTTGTTCTTGATAAAAAAAGTAGCTGGTTAATGATAGGTTTGATTAGGCTTTTTTTTTTTTTTGTTATTTTGTTATTGTACTATTTTGTATTGTGGTTAATGCTTGATATGCATGAACATCATTGTTTAGAAGAAAACAAGTTAAATGCGCACGCGCGGGTATGCTGTCTTATGCGCGTGCGGGGGTATGTTGTCTTTTGTGTGCGCGCTCGCACATGTGTGTTACTTTTAATTATTGCCTCTCACGTGTGCGACATTGCTATAGTGGGTATAATCATTTTCACTCTTCACACTCTTCTTTTGTGAGAGGTTTTTGTTGGGTTTATTGCAATTCACCAAAGATGACTAGAGTGAATAGTATCTTCTTGATGGAGTAGTTTTAACCATGGGTTTGTTAGCAAGTGACAATGAGGCTGTTCACAGGCATTCCTTCTTCAAGAGCAGGTCAAGTGTTGGCAGGAGAAAGGAAGGGGTTGCAAAGGCTAGATATTGATCGCTAGAGATTCTTGCCGGCTTTGCACCCGTGACCTTGATGAAAGTGTTTAGGTCTTTGGATGGCTTCAATGTTTTGTGGTAGTAGTGATATATATATATATATATATATATATATATATAGCTATGGGTGGTCATGGCGAACGGAAGCTAATGTCGGGGACTGCTAGATGTCAGAAGATGACATGGCAGGAGACTCTATATGATGAATGTGGAGAAATCTTGTGCATCGAGGAGTGAAGTGAGAGTCTGAAATATCTGGCTTTAGTTTGGAACAAGCTTGAGGATCTTCATTTGGAAAGTTGGTACCTTTCCATCCCAATAGGATATTGTGTAAGTGATTTTGAAGCGGGCGAGTTTCTAAAACAGTAGGTTGTTCTTGGGGAGACAAAGTGATGATGTGGTGGATGTGAAATGCGAGCGTGTTTTCAAAGTTTTGAGCATCAAGGGAATTGATGTACCTATGAATACTAAAGCTGGGAGAGGGCAATTTAAGTTTTACTTAAGGATGAGGATGAACTGAAATAGAGATAGAGATGGATGATGAAGGCAGGAGGGTTCTTTCTTGGTTTGTGACGCATATCAAAGCACACGGAAGCTAGCGAGAAAAGTATGTTAGGAGTGATGATGATGGGATATATATATATATATATGATGACGACAGGGGGACCCCGCCCCCTTTTAAGGCGAGACTATTCCCTGCGGATGCACACAATGACCCGCAAACCACGTGCATTGGATAAAGCATGGGGAGGGGAATCGAACTCAGATGATGATGGGATACTATGAATGGTGATGGTCTTTGATACAGTGTTGCTAATGCAGATGGGCTAAATGGTTTGATAATGATTTCATTTGTGTTGCTGATAGGCATGACCCGGTGTACAGATGCATTGATGAAATGTGTAGATCCCTTTCTTGATGTGAAGATTGGAGTTTGGTCATTTATGTTGCAGATGATTGGATGTGGTGGCTGGATGACTAGAAGATTGCATGTACTCTACATGATGATGGAGAAGGCAGTTTCAATTATAGTGATTGACAATATTCAAAGACAACCTGTCATGGTGGGGGTGAGCATTGAGGAGTGTTGGGTCACCACCAACTCTTAAACACGCAGCGACGGGGCTGGGCCTGTGAAATTAGTTGTAATCTTTATGGATTCAGGTTTGCTGTGATGTGGATTTCCATCTAATCTTGCCAGGTGGTTATTATGGTTTGTATAGTGTCCGGATTACATGTTGGACATTAGTGTGTTGCTTTTAAGCTTCTGCATCTCCATTTATTAGCTCCTTCCTTGCAGTACAAGGCATCTTGGAGCCAATTTTATGGAAAATTGCTGCTCGTCTCAACGTGAAATGCGCTTTTCCCATTTTCCAAAAGCTTTTCACCTTTAATATCTCACGTGGGCACTAATCTTCTCTCTGAACAGCTATTTGGGTGCTTCACCAAATGCACCCTAGTTGTTATGTGATCTGGATTCACATTAATGAGTTTTTCAGACCCTCAGTTGTGCCATGCTTGAAATCATTATTCAT
Source organism: Magnolia sinica (assembly GCF_029962835.1). Lineage (NCBI taxonomy): Eukaryota > Viridiplantae > Streptophyta > Magnoliopsida > Magnoliales > Magnoliaceae > Magnolia > Magnolia sinica. The sequence continues at coordinate 135,545,124 of NC_080574.1, forward strand.
AAAAAGAAAGAAAGAAATGGTATTGCATGTTTGAACCGATTAAAAAAAAAGATAGAGAAAATAGATGTATCATGGCGTTTAGGCACCACCATGGTTTTTAAAACCTGCTAATGAAAGCCGAACCAATATGTGATTGATCAGAAAAAGAGAAGTTTTCAAAATGAGATGTGATGGATTCAGGTTTGCTGTGATGTGGATTTCCATCTAATCTTGCCAGGTGGTTATTATGGTTTGTATGGATGGGACCCATATAAATGCCTTGGATCATCAATGCATTGCCCCACTTGTACCGAGAGTGCGGTCCAGATATATTCCAAGAAATGCCTCCTGCAGGCCTGTTCGTGTACTTTCACATGCAACCCCATCTTTCGCAGAAATGGGGTCAAAACAAGGAGGTCATCCATGGCAAAAAAGCGGGCAGGCCACAACGTCAAAATTCATGGCCAGCTGATGATCTCAGTCAAATGTATGATTTTGGTCCACCTAATGAGTTGATCGACCTTATTTTCACGGTAGGAGGTATCTTCATATCATCACCTCTCTTTTGCACGGGGTGGGCGCCCTGCACACTAGAAGTTGTCGGTAAAGACAGGCTGTACGTGGAAATTCAGATACAATTGCTGCCTATGATCATTTCTTAAGTTTGGCAATTCTCATTTCTGCCTTCTAGACCACTGCAATCTTCAGACTCTACAACCCGGTGGGGTTTGATGGTGAAATCTGTCCTATCTACTTCAAAGTTGTGATTGTTGTTGCCTGTTTTGGAATGGGGCCATCCTTCATATGCGATTCTCAAACGTTCAATTACACAAATCTGTTCTTTCACGTACTTGCTTGAATGCCGTTCACTTGAATATCGAATTCTAATGCAACATCTCAATGGGTTTTGCTTGGGAGGCCTGCAACGCTCCCTTGCCTCTCACAGCTCTACTGGACCTATTTCACACTTCTAGCGCAATTATAACCATTGGTTTCATGGGCCATGATGCAAATGGGATTTGTTTGGCCTCACAACGTTGCTAGGCAGAAAAATGGATGATCCACTTGCACAGTTGAAAGCCATCTGGTTAGAAAGAACGACTGTCGGCACTTTGACCTGCGTGAGCCACTGGCCCAATTCTCAGGCCACAAATACAGGAACACCTAATGAATGGCTTGGATCTCACTGCACTACATTCAGCACATGTGCGAAGAGAGAGCACATGGTACGGTTGCGTCTACCTTTCAATTACCTGAATCAATTATCATGGTCGATGAAACATTTGGCTAAAATTCTACATTGGGTAAGCCCAGTTCACTGCAAGCCTACCAGATGAATGATCTAGACCACTGAAAGGCAGGCCCTAGTCACATTGTCCTTTTAAAATACTGGCCTTCAGTCCAGTCGATCTGCTTTTGATTTGGTGATTTTCAGGACATGCTTTCATCACAGTGGACCCTCAATTTATTCCATCTCTATGGGCTGCTTGTCGGGCGGACAAGACACACCATGGTCGTAAAATACCCCTGAACAAATCCAGAAACACTCAAATCACAAAGCTAATGTGGAAATTAAGAATCTTGAAATCCCATGGATTTGGGTGTAACAATCATGTGAACTAGTGTCCCACCAGATTAAAAAAAGTCACCAAATACAATTGCAGTCTAGTGGAGATGATAAAGATGGCCAATCAACAATCGGTAGCATTGCTCATGAGCAAATGCTAGCAGGCGCTTTGAATACTAGCACAAGCTCCCCAGCAGGCATCACACCCCATGGGGCCCACATGTGAAGATGGTTGATGATCGGTACTGTCCACCTGCACACCATTGTAGAGGGCCGTGATCCTTACTAATGATCTGTGGAGTTGACTGCGAACCATTAAAAGTTCTCAACTAACTGTCAACATGCAACCATGTCTATATGGCAAAAATCACCTGTTCAGCTTAGTTTTTGACTGCCCCATCAATGACTGTCCACAAAATGGATGGTTCCAATTACCTCTGTGCGCAAGGACTCATGAGGTGACGCATCCTGGATGAGCCTGAGCAGCGACTTGAATACAAAAAGAAGGTCGGAATTGAGGATGCTGAGTTACTGATTTCAATTATGCAATTTGATCGCTCCAGGACTGGAGTGCACACATATTAAACAACACTGATGTCCAACATCGACAACTGCAGTATTAAGAATAATATCATATGTTACTGTATGGTCTGGAGGAGATTGAAGCTGTAAAAATTTCTCCAATTCTGCATTATATCAGATGAAGGTGGGATAGACCGGCCCTTTCGAGAGGCCGAGGTGGACTTCCATCCCATGATGCATGTCTGCTGGCCGGAATGTCTCCGAGTCTTGCGGGTCTGCAAATGGCAAGCGAGCACACACACACAAACACAGAAGGGTTAGAGGAATGCTACATTTTTATTTTTATTTTTGAAGTTCATAATTATATACACAAGATCTAACAAGAGAGGAGATCCTCGGTCTGAGAAAACCAAAAACCATCGCAGCAGGCCAATCAACCGGTAGAAACTGTTGTGGTTCCCAATGTTTGATCCAGGTGCACAATAAAGTGGTGGTTGTCCATTGGGGAAGAAATGGATTCTTAGCATCCCTGGAAATCTGGACCATTTCTCTTAAATCTCATGAGTGACTGAGGAAACAGCATATATATATATGAGGGGATGTAAATCTTGACAATTGGGAATGATACTGAGGGGGTGTTTAGGTGTTTTCTGTTTTGGCAGATGGGATCATTGTTTTATGACTCCCCCAAGTTAACTCAGATTCAGTAGTACCTGATCTGGTTTGACACCATGAGTCACCCCCAAGTCAGGCGAGTCCCCAGCAGATTAAGCCCTGAATCGGGCAAGTCCAGACTCAACTCAGGGCCAAGCGAGTCAGTCACGGTCTTTTACACATTGATGGGATGTGCCCCGCCCTGTTCACTACACTATCCAACTCTTGGCAATTTGGCGTGCAATAAACCTTAACAGGGTCAGGTTTCCAAGAAGAGGGATTATATATAATATGCTTGGGGCAAAAGGTGGTATAGCACCATTCCTTTTCGGATTGTACAGGTGGGGCAAGTGGGGCCCATGGTTCAGTGAAACATTTATCTCATGGCCCACTTTGGATGGCCTATGCACCAAAAGTCCCTTAATATTCGAGAACTCTAATCCCATGGGGAAAGTGGGGCCCATGGTTCAGCGATCCAAATGTTGATATTACTATGGCCACACTTTGAATGGTCCATACACCAAAAATCCTTCATATTGGAAGAATCTTAACCCTTCATTCGTGATTTGTGAAGCTCACTCATGTGCAAGTCAGCTAATGCACATTCACCGCATATGCCAGTGTGGCAAACAGGTGAAATATCCAAGACATCCGTTGTGGGTGCCTTACTATGTAGATGCTGCTGTTGAAACATAAAGGTGTCCACTCAATATATTTGCCATGATATTAGAAATAAGTGGATGAGCCAGAAAATTCTGCCAATTCTTTTCACGACTGTACATTTGTTTCAGCTAATTGTGGCCCACCTGATTAGTGGACCGGCCTGATTCTTGGGATAGGGAATATGCAGTGGTACCCTTCTCATGGATGGCTTGGATATTGCACCAGTGTTACATGCTGGCATAAGTGGTGGTGTGTGCGCTAGCTGACTTGTATACCCATGTTGGCTTCACAAAGCTTGGATCATTCAATCTCAAGATTTTTTGGTGCATCGGTCATCCTTGGTGAGGCTCATCATATCAAGGTTTGGATCATCGAACCATGGATCCACTTGTACAAATAGATAACCCGAAAGTTGTCATAAAACCATCTGGCGTGAGCATTTTCTCTTCCAAGAAAAGTGCCTATCCCAAACGGGCTGCCAAATGGATGTTTAAGCATTCCACCATGGATATATGATTTGGGGTTTCCCTAAATGGACCATCAATCATTCACTTAGGCTGAATCGAAACAGGGTTTTCTTTGTCAGTAACAATAGAATTCAAGCCAAAGAAAAAAGAAAAAGAAAAAGAAAAAAAACAGAGTGGAAAAGCAAATTCCAAAGATGGAAGCATAGTTACCATTGAGGTAATCTTCAAAACCAAAGCAATCCAAACTACCAGTGAGAGCTTCCAAACCGAGCATGGAGGATGGCAAAGGTCCTGGAGGCCTTTGGAATCTGCAAAAGCAAAACAACAGCAGGCGAAGCCAAGCAATTTCTTAATAAAAAATTCGCATGCAGATTCCAAAGCAGCACTTATTACAGCGTTCTGGAATATGCATAGACTATCAACTAAAAGCAGATTCTAATGTATGTGCTCATGTTGAAGTATGTGGAATGGTTCATAACTTCCTAGAGTTTTTTTTTTCCCTAAAAGAGCAGCAATTTTGTTACAAAGCAAGGCAACGCAACTACCAGATTACAACACCACAATCAGGGCCAGAAACTCATTTCACCAGTGAGCCTGCTTCCACATTGGCTCCTCAACGCAACATTCACCACTTTAATCCATGAAGGTAAAACTTTTGGTAGTAAAATAACACCAATCATGCAAATATTGGACAATGAGGTACTAGAGGTGAGCAACAGAATTAGAAGCTCAACAACCCTCTCCAAGTGAGGAATAAATAGTAAATCTCCATGACAACCACTGAGAAAGTGCTATCATTTCTACTCCTGAAGACCCACCTAGAACATACTCTTTTATCTCCAACTCCATTGTGCTACTGATTACATTATACCATTGTTTCTTTTAAGGGGCATCACTGTAAAAATGGGCCTTTTGGTATGTAAAAAATGTAATATTACAATTTCCTTTACCCATTTGCTTTACATGTGTATTTGACTCTTATTTTCCATACCATAATTCTCTCTTAACCAGACACCCTGCCAAACAGGGCCTCAATCGTATCTGCGAGCTTCCAAGAAGTCAGTCCTACTAATCCACCTGACATGTCATGCACATCACCTTCCACTTCAGAAGTGGAGATATCTGATAAGGGAAAGGGGTTTTTGCAGTTGTCCCCACCCTTTTTTGCTATAGTAGAAATAACCACCTCCCTTCTCCATATTTGAAAATAACCCCCTACCTTTTGCATATTTGTGCAAACTTCCCCTGAGGTCAATTCTGTCAAAACATGCAGACAGAATGTGAAGATGCTGTTACATTTGGATTTTAAAGTTAATAAATGACCACTTTCCCTCCAATTTGAAAAGAAAACTTAGACTAAAAATCAATCAACTTTTTTAAACACGCGTCTCAGTGTGATGGTTCCATCTACCCATCCAAATCATGGGCCCACTTTAGATGGGCAATTAAACCTGATAAACGACTAAGTGATGTATCTTTTTCTGTCCTTCGGGGTTTATAGAACATTGCCCATCTGGTGAGCCCAATAGATGGGCCAGTTTTAGATATTTGCATCCATATATGCGTCGTGCATTAGCCTACAAATGAAAGGTTAGACATAAAACTGGGAAAAGTTGCACTGGTAAACTTCAACATTCCACGGATAAAAGTAAGTGGTGCCAATCTTCCTTGTGGTGAAATGTTCACTTCATGACACACCTATGGTGGATTGCACCAAATGGGTAGTCTGAAATCTGGATGATGATACACATTAGTGCAAGTACCATGGAGATGGGTGTGTCTATAGTATTATGTCCACCACGGTGGAGAAAATACGAGTCCTAGCATGGTGAAGCATTGAATAACCTGAGATACGTGTACCTAAGTGCAAGTATAATGGATATGGGCGTGTCTACAGTATTATGTCGAAGGTGTTCTGTATCCATTACAATACGGCCGTAATGGCCGATATGTATCAGCAGCAACCGTGACTGTTACGTGATATGGGGGTGAAATGACGTAGGTTGGTTTTTGGGACCGCAACAGCCATTACAAGGCATAACAACCGTTATTCTTCTCACTTTTCCCCCCACTTTTCTCATTCTAAAAACTTTCCAAATTCCTCTAAATCCCTAATTTCTCATCTTCCAAATTCTTAACCCTTAGCTATCCAAAACCCTAATTCCCCCATTCTACACCAAAACCCCTAAATTTCCCAACCCTAATTTTAAACCCTAACACTAATTGCCTAATCCCCCAATTCTAGCCTATCCAAACCTTAATTCATTTCAATTCTGATCATCCTAATCATAGTTTGAATTTATTAAAACCCGAACCATCCCTCCCATCCAAAACAGCCCTGCTATCGTGGGATTCTTAATGTGCATGAAGGGTTTACGCGTGAATCAAGTTATTGCCAACACTAGATGGGAGTTCTATCTCCCATAGGACCATTTTCCTCTTTATCTTATGATTATCTCTTTGTGGGAATGTTTATGGTCTGAATTTCATGCTAAGTTGTAAATCTGATTTTTCTTAAATTGTGGAAGGAAAGCCTGATTTTGCATTCTAATTATTTTAGTTAACTTGTTTGATGATCTCAATGCATTCATAGTAGTTTAGGGCTTCCGTCCTGCATCAACCCATACACGAAAGCTACTTTGTTAAAGGTCATATGAACAAGGAAATGGGAGGGAAACATGGTTCAGATCTGATTGCACAGTCCAGATAGGTGGTTGACTCATGCTTTGGTGTATCCTCAGAACACCTAAAGAAACTAAAAGGGTAAAGGGATTTGGAGGTGGGTTACAAGCATGAGGTGATGTGCAAGTCCAATGGAAATCAAACTGGCCAACAATGGCAGAGGTGGTGGTGCAACGAGCAGATTTGATGGTGATTTTGATGTGGACAAGCAAAGATGAATGGAGATATGATTTGTGATAATGGAATCTGATTGTTGTGGTTGTGCAGGGGTGATGACAAGAGATTGACAGCTAGATGGGTTGAGTCTATGGAGGTGGGTTTCTAACAATGGTGCCACTGCATACAGTGATGGGTTGGAGATCAGATCTAGCAGTAATGTTGACAAACAAGGTTATTGTGGTGGTAGCTATGGAAAAGGGTGGTAGTGAGGAATTGATGCAGGACATGTGATCTAACCATTTGGAATCAGGAGATTATTAACGGATTAATCAAAGTCAAATATAATAACAAGCCATTCTACCATGATTAAAAGAGTACCAAATAGATAATAAAATTCAGATTTACGTTAATTCACAATCCCACGCAAGCATAAACCACGTAAGCATGAAAATTCAAGGCCCAATGAGAGATTGGAATGGTGTGCCATAAAGACTGTTACGTAAAGGTAACGGTGGCAACCGTTACACGTTACGATGTCGTAACAGCCATAACAACTGTTTTTTTGTTATGGAAAAAATGACCTATAACCGCCATTAACGGCCTGTTACACCCCCTGCAAAGGCTATGACAGCCCCATAATGATTCGTTACGCAGCATGCATACATACATACATACATACATACATATATATATCAGATTATTTTTTTTCCAATATAATGAGGCAGATACATGTTTTTGGGATTTTTTTTTCAATAAAAAAGAGAGACTATAATGGCCATTATGGGGGCCATAACAACCGTAATGACCTGTATTGAAAAGGTAACGGTGGTGGCCGCTATGACCACCGTCACTGTTACAGGATACCTTGATTGGAACTCTCACATTAGCATAGGTTTGGTTCTAATTCAATGGGCACATTTGTGCAATTCTAGGGTTAGGGTTTCAAAGGGTTTGGGGAATTTTGGGGAAAATGAGAGATTTGGGAAATAAGGATTTAGGGTTTCATAGGGAATTGGGAATTATGGTTTTAGGTTAGGGTTTATAGGGTATGAAGATGGATTGAAGAAAGGGAAGAAAGCAGAGGAAGGGGCTAACTATACGGTCATATGGCCCTATCTGTATGTGTGGGGATGGTGGTGATGGGTTTGGTTTGGTGGAGTGATGGCTAGGAAAAGATGAATTTAGGTTTAGAAGGAAATGATAAAGAGATTTAGGGTTTATAGAAGAAAAGTGGTAGAGAAGAGATGAGAATTTAAATTTTTTTGTAAAAAAAAATACCTTTTAGAAAAGAATAAGATAGGGATGAAAATGATGACTAGGCTTCACACCAAATAGTCTCTTTTCACAAAGAATCTCAAATCACATGAGAGAGCATTTTCAAGCAAAAGAATTATTTTTCATTCCACCATTATGGGCTAGGGCTGGACGTCCCCCCATTTAGTCTCAACATCGGCCATGGTGGCCGGAGTTGAGCACGTGCGAGTACCCTTTCAATACTCCTGGAGAGCACTGGATGCTGCACCTGACCATCTACCTACCGCAATTGATGATCGCGTCAGAGACGGGTCCTTTCGGCAGACGTGTGGCGTGGAGGCGTCTCCTCATCACGCCTCTTTCAACGGTGTTGCAACACGTGGCACCGATCCCTGTCTTCAAATTTCGGAGATGGTGACACGTCTCAGCAGATATAATGGCATCCCTTGCCTCTCTGACCACTGCGTCAGTGAGCCAGGGACGCGTGGCGATACCGATGTAGCCAGTTTTGGTTTTGGCTTAGGCGTCGAGAGGATAGGGTTCGGACCCGATTTCGAACCCATTGCAATTTCGCAGCGCCCGGGACCCGAAGGATGCAATAAGGCCTCTTCGGGTTATGAGGCAACCAGGTCTAGGGTCGACTCATGCTTATCAGATCCGGCCCCAGTTAACCTTAACCTTTCTCTGGAGTCGAACACGATAGACGACCGCAGGTTAGTCTTTCATCCTAGTAACCCGACTAACTCTTATGTCGTTATTTCAGCTTCCTCCGGAAAGGTTTCCTCCTCAATCAATCTCTCCCCTTTGCAGTAGTATCCTTCTTCCAATCCAGCTTCTCTGAAGATGAAGTCGACGCTGTATCGTCCTCCGCTGCTCGATTTGGACTCCAGAAGGACCCCACATCTCAAAAGCTCCAAATTTGATCAAGGCTCGTATTAGTCCGAAAATCCGCCTTCCCCAGCTTCGCTATGTTCCTCCTCCCCCTCATCCCTATGCGATTGGTCAGATCAAGGTCTTCTGGCGCTTTTCCAAGACCAACCAGACATCGAGGTTCTAGAAGCGGAACCCCTACAGTCCCGTGCAGGATCTCTTTCGACGCAGGCAGAAGGTGGTATTGATAAGTTGGCAGACGACTCAGACAAAATTATTCTGCGTGATAAAATTCATAGGAAGAAGTGGATCAGAGATACTATAGGTCACGTAGGCAGGTCTCTCGGTCTATCTTTTGGAGACTGCCCGGAGGACTTCATAGCTTTGTTCCAATGTGTCGAGTCCAGTGGTCGACCTTTTTCAGCTTCGAAATCGCCCAGAAATCGTCGGTCCAAGTCCTGCAGCAACAGGGAATTGCAACGCCTTGCGGAAGGGCCGAGAATCTCAGAAGTTTTTGCTAGGAGGGGTATAGTTCAGGGTCCTCGAGGAAGCTCGGTTCCCCAATGAAGCTCATTTCATGGAATGTTAAGGGTGTGGGGTCCAAACAAAAAAGAAGATTAATAAAAGATACTTGTGACAGATATAATCCAGACGTCATTTGTTTTCAAGAAACAAAGATCAATAACTTTGATGACAATTTGATGGGCTCTCTTTGGAAGGCTAGAGATACTAAATGGGTAGTGCTGGACTCTAACAGTAACGCATGAGGTATTCTGGTTGCCTGGAAATCGTCCACCTGGTTGCTCCTCAGCAGTTGGATCGGCATGTTTTCAGTTTCGGTTACGCTGCAGCACATCTCCTCTGGGTTTTTTTTGCCTCCTCTCCTCAGTTTATGACCCTTCTCTAGAAGTGGACAAGAAGCAATTCTGGGAGGAACTCTCTGCCTCTAAACAGAAGTTTTTAGGCCCCTGTTGCATAGTTGGAGATTTCAACATAATCAGGTTCGCCGACGAGAAATCCCATGGGCACTTGGTTACCCCAGCGATGACTTCTTTTTCTCGGTGGATAGATGAGCATGAGTTAGTGGATCTACCACTCCTTGGGTTCAGATTTACTTGGTCCAATGGGAGAGCCACCCCCACGTTGTGTAGGTTAGACGGGTTCCTAGTCTCTCCTGAATGGCTGGATCGTTTCCCTCTATCCTCCCAATCAGTTCTTCCCAGGACCACGTCTGATCACTGCCCTATCATCCTTGATGTTGAGGAGCAAAACTGGGGTCCCAAGCCTTTCTGTTTTGATTGCTCCTGGCTTAAAATTCATGGTTTAGTCAGATGGTTTCCGATTGGTGGTCAGGGTTTTCGGGTTCAAGGCTTTGCAGGTTTCAGGCTTAGTTCTAAATTAAAGCTGCTGAAGGAAGCTCTAAAGCAATGGTATCTGAGGGAATTTCGAAGTAGGGAGTAGGAAGTAGAGTCTCTTTTATCTGAATTGCTCAACATTGATGTCCAGGTTGAAGTGGATCCAATGACTCCAGAAATTCAGTCCAGAAGAATCCAGCTAATCCAATCTCTTGCGGGCAAGGCCCTCGAAAAAGAGATATCTTGGATCCGATTGTCTTGGATCAAAGAAGGAGACAGGAATACGCGTTATTTCCACAGCATTGCGAGCATGCACGCTAGGAACAACAAAATCAGCAGTATTTTGGTGAATGGGATTCGTATAGAGGACAAAGATGCCATAGCAGATGAGATGGTCTCTTTTTACAGATCTTTGCTTAGGGGAGAAGATTGGTGCACGCCTTCGCTGGACGGCCTTCAGTTTAATAGTATATTAGCTGTGGAGGCTGACATGTTAGAAGCCCCATTTGCTATGGAAGAGGTTAAACAGGCAATCGACTCCCTCGATGGTGAAATGGCCCCAGGTCCTGACGGCTTTACGATTGTTTTTTTCCAACATTTTTGGGAAGTGATTCATAAAGATGTGATGGACTTTCTTTATGAGTTCCACAGCAGGAGCAAGATTTCTAAAGGTCTAGGGGCCACATTCATAGCCCTAATCCCGAAAATTCCTGGAGTTGCATCTCTCAGAGACTTCAGGCCGATTGGTCCGCTGGAAGGGCCCAACAAAATCCTCGCTAAAGTGTTGGCGGCTCGATTAAGAAAGGTCATTGGGAATATCATCTCAGGTAATCAGTGTGCTTTTATCTCAGACAGACAAATCGTGGACGCGGCCCTCAATGCCAATGAATGTCTGGATTCTAGTTCTAAATCTAGTTCGAAGAATATCGTTTGCAAGATGGACATAGAAAAGGCCTACGACCATGTTGACTGGGGATTTTTGCAGTATTTGTTAAAACGGATGGGGTTTGGGGAAAAGTGGAGAGTCTGGATGGGAGAATGCATCAGGTCAGCTCACTTCTCAATCCTTCTCAACGGTTCACCTAATGGCTTCTTCAAGAGCTCAAGAGGTTTGAGGCAAGGAGACCCCCTCTCCCCTTTTTTATTTCTTATTGTTGGGGAGGCGCTGTCTAGAATGCTTCTCGAGTGTCAATCGAAGGGCATCTTAAGCGGGATCAAAATCAAAGGCATGCCGAGGCTAATTTCTCACATTTAGTATGCGGACGATTCCTTAATTTTCTTTGAAGCTACGACTGATAAGGTGGATAACCTTCGAACCATGATCCGATGCTTCGAGGCAGTTTTTGGGCTAAAAGTCAATTTGGCGAAATCCAAGCTTTTTGGCATTAACATGGAAAGAGAGGAGGTCGAATCTCTCGCAAAAGTTTTTGGATGCTCCGTGGCTTTCTTACCGTCATCCTTTGTGGGCCTCCCCTTATGCCTAGGAACTCCGCCTAAAAGACTGTGAGAGAAAGTCATTTACAAATTTCAGATGTATCTTGCTCGATGGAAGTGCCAATATCTCTCTTTAGGTGGTCGCTTCACCCTAATTAATGCAACCCTCTCAAACCTTCCAATATATTGTATATCTCTTCTCAAGTGCCCAACTTCGGTGTTGGCCATCCTCGACAAATTAAGGCAGGACTTTCTATGGCAAGGCAAGGAAGACAGAAAAAAGTTTCATCTCCCAAACTGGACTGAAGTATGTCTTCATACCATTGATGGGGGAGCAGGGGTTAAAGATCTCAAAGCTATGAATAAAGCTTTACTTGGCAAGTGGACTTGGAGGCTAGGGGCCGAAGATGGGAATTTTTGGAACTCTGTTATCAAGGGCAAATATGGGAGATCAGCCGGTGGTTGGTGGACAAAAGAATCGTCATCCTACAGGGCGTCGACAATCTGGAAGGACATTTTGAAGATGAAAAGGAGGTCCTCTCCGGCGTCGGTTTTGTTCTCGGTAATGGAGCAAAAATCCATTTTTGGGAAGATATTTGGGTCGGGGACTTACCTCTTAAAACTAGTTTCCCGAATATGTTCCTCATCGCCTCTAGAAAAGACGCTTTTGTGGCCGATTGTTATTCAGTGGCTGATGGAAAGATTGTTTGGAACGTGACTTGCAGAAGGAGTTTGCAAGACTGGGAAATCCTCGAATTTGCTGATCTTATGGCCTGCATTTACGCTTCTTATCCGATCCCCTCTTCAGTAGACAGCATGTTTTGGAGATTGGACAAATCCTCCAGATTCTCTGTTCGTTCTCTTTACAACCAAATGCATCTTCAGCTGCCCGACTCCGATCATCCCTCTTCTTTCTGGAAATATGCAGTTCCTCCAAAGTTGCATTTAGCTGGTTGGCTGGGAAGAAGAGAATATTAACTGTAGACAATCTGAGGAGAAAAGGGATGATCCTTCCCAACATCTGCTTATGTTGTATGCGGGAAGAAGAATCTGTTAACCATCTGCTAGTGCATTGCCTGTTCATTCATTCTATATGGTCAGATTTTTTGCTCCGTTTTAATATCAATTGGTGCTTCCCGCGAGAGGCTAATCTTCTCCTTCAGGCTTGGCATGGGGTACATATAGGGAAGGTTAGAACGAAGATTTGGAGGATGGTCATTCTTTCAGTCTGGTGGTCGGTGTGGGGCGAAAGGAACAACAGATGTTTCAGGAACATATCCAATGACGCAGGGGTGGTCTCCTCTAAGGCAAAGCGAAGTTTAATAGAGTGGGCCACTCACGTTGATATTCTTCTGTTTTTAGGAGTTTCAATTTGTCTGCTAGCTCAGCAGCCTTTCTTTTGCTGTAATCTTTTTCTTTTTTCAATATAATCGTTATCTTTCAAAAAAAAAAAAAAACCACTTGTTTTGAGAAAAATACCAATCTCTTAATAAAAACGTACCTCATATCTCCCATGATGCAATAAACTAAAAATAACCCATCCTAAACTATAAATAACCATAAAAACATGAAATCAGCTAATCCTAATACTAATAACCAAAGTAATCGAGGATCACAATGATCTAATTGCCCGATCCAATGGTCCAATTGTCGTGTCATTGCGATCCAATGGTCAAAACTCCTCAAAGAAGCAGTCCACATGCATCTTCTTAGTTTAAGATGCACGATCATGCATGTGTGGTCTTCAAGTCCTCAATGCGGCCCGCCCACGCCGATGTATAAGTCATCGAGCCAAAGTGAACGCTGGACCGACCTCCTCCTCCTTTGGTATACTTTAAATGGTCAGACGTCCTTATCAGGAATGGATCGAGAAACAAGCAACAACAATGCTGGCATATAGGAGTCTCAATAGTGGTGCGAGGTTCGTGGTGGTGACAGAAGGTCTCGAGATGGAGCTAGTGTAGTTGTAGGTGATTGCAGAGGTAAGAACAGTGTCAGATTTGTTGGAGTCATGGAGGGATTGCAATTGCGATGGCAAAGAATAGGATTTCAGTGTCAATGGGCAAGTCCAACAATGGTTGTAATGTGAAGGGGAGGAAGACAATGGTGCTGCCGAATGGTGCTGAAGACAATGGCAGGGTTCGGACGGCTATGACGGCTACGACGGTGGGTCAGATGGGAGGTAGCGGCTGCGGTTGATTATGGTGGTGGTGGTGGTGATGACGATAGGGACAACAGTTCCGATGATCTACTGCAGTTGCCTGTGGATTTGACACCACCACCGGAAGGAGAGAGAGAGAGAGAGAGAGAGAGAGAGAGAGAGAGAGAGAGAGAGTTGTAGGGTTCTAAAAACCCCTAGCTCCAATATCATGTTAAACCACAAGGGACTACGTGGTGGAAATTACAATTTATTTATTTCATTGAGAATTAACTAGAATATATAAAAGGGATAGGAGATCTATAGAGATCTCAAACCGCTACGCCTTTTAACAAATATAGAAGATTCCTAGTATAAGAAAATTATCCTAATCTAGAAAGGAAAAGAAAACAAATATCAAGGAATGGAACTTGCTTTGAACAAAAATAATGCAACTACAATAAAATAAATTGAAACTAATTGCAAACTGAAATTAACATACCAGGTTAAGAATTATTCACATGCACAGATGGATAGAAAGAAGAAAGACTAAGAGAAAGGATCAACAATCCTCCAGCCTTTATGCTAGAAAGCATGCAAACCCTTTCTTGTAACTCTGCAAAACATTGTTGAACATCTACATACCCATTGTAATTTTCATTACTAAGGGTGATCTTCCACCTAACTTCCTCATGTATCTTCTTGATGTGTTGTGCGAAAGCCTCGGTATCCGAGCTCGGTCTAGTCACAGTAGGATGGGAGACTAAATTGACAGGCTGTCAAGGTTAAATCCCAAACACAATTTCGAAATGAAAGAGTCTGATAGTATAGTTCCTAGAACTATTATAGGTAAACTCGGCCTATGATAGGATGAGGTCCCATGAACAACGAAGAAGATCCCTAAGGTAACGGTTGACAACCTCGGTATGTTAATATGTCTGCAGATGATAAACACTTAGAGAACTTTAATTTAATTCCATCTTAAATCACAAAGTCCGTGAAAAATAACTCATAAACTTAACATTGTGGTCAGACAAAATTATCTTAGGAATACCATATAGGTGAACCACCTTCTTCAACCATGTAGGTATTTTGAGCTTAACCTGGTACTAAATGTCGGTTTGCAATTACTTTCAATTTATTGATTCTAGTTGCATTACAATGACTGCCCTTGCACTGATGTGTGAATTGGATTCCTTTTGGACTTAACTGGTACATGTGAGTTGTAGATGGTCTGATTGCATCAGTTTATTACATTTTAGACCATTGCATTCTTTTCCATACAAAGAAAGAAAAAAAAATAATCAGAAACCCTATTACAAAATCAATTGCAAATCAGTTACTGGACGCATTGACCATCCGATCATCAATCTGGACCGTCCATTGGTCCAACCAATTCTTCTGAGACCACTAAACCAAAATCACACCAATCAGACAACCGTCATAACGCCATCATCAATCTAAACTACATTTCCTCCACGCAATTTGCATAAATCATTGCATCACAATATCAAACCATAACAAATACAATATTCATACCTCGAGAGGATTTGCCTTTCGAGATCTAATTTCAATGGGAGCGCCGACCCGTAGGTGTTGGAGAGAATCATCCGTTTCGTCTCCTCTTCTGTCCGCTTTGCCTAACCATTCTCAAAACAAAAAGATAAAAAGAAAAAGAAAGAAACAACTAGGGTTAGGGTTAAGGCTCAAACCAAAATCTTTGGGAATTTCACGATGAAGAGAGCGATTGTACGGATTCGTATATGGGTTGGAGAGGATGAGATTGGATAATTTCGCTCTTGACGCCTTGCAATCCGAATCTAAGCGGATCGGATTGTATGCCTGCGATTTCGTGCGCGATCGTCTTCGAACCCATCTCTTCCATTTTCTCCTTTTCTTTAGTTACTGGATTTCTACGAGACGCTTTGTGAAGGAGAAAGCCCGGATTTAAGAAACGAAATATTAAAATTACCAAAATGCCCTCCATGTTCTGGAAGGATTTTGTATTGAGAGCGCCGGAGTAACTCGCCTATGATGCGTGTACACGAGTCGAACCGAATCGAGCTCGGCACAGCTCGACTCGGCTCGGCCACTAGTTAACCCTAGCTCAAACTCAGCTTGGCCCAGTCCTCAAGCCTAATTGGCTAGCTCAACTCAGCTCAGTTCAGTTAGCGGCTCCGGTAGTTCAAGCCAAGTTCACCTTGTGCAGCATTTTCATAAACACATGAATTGTACCTTCAAAATCTTATTGTATGTAAAACAGCAAACATGTATTTTATCAAACACCTTGTAAGTAATATAAAAATTAAGAAAGAAAGAATATTTGTTTTATGTAAAAATTAAGAAAGAAAGGATATTTGTTTCATATATGTATCTTTCTTGCCACCTGCCACACTTCATTGAGTCATTTCATCAAACACTTGGTGAGCAACAACTATATCAAAGTAACCGAGTCACCGAATTGATTCGATTTGAGTTGGGTTTGATCTGAGTTGAGTCGAGCTCGAGCAAGCTTGAACTCGATTCAAAATTTTTTCGAGCTCAAAAAAATTAACTCGACTTGACTCAAACTCAATTTCGAACCAAGTCGAATCAAACTTTTTCAAGTTGAGTCGAGTGAGCTAACCGAGCTAACTGAGTTCATGTACAGCTCTACCTGTGCATGACTAGAGCTAGCCGAGCGCCACCGGCAGTTTGTACATCAGTCGTACTACCTTCCTGCCCATGAACAAACGCGTTTTTACATGAAGGCCGTGCACAAAACTCCATCGGATTCGGAATTGACGCGTATTGGCCAACGACCCTGCCACTAGCCAATGGCTGGTGGTTAGTGCTCTGTGGGACCCACCATGATGTATGTGCTTCATCCATGCTGTCCATCCATTTTTTTAGATAATTTTATGGCATGAGCTCAAAAATAAGTACATCTAAATCTCAAGTGGATAACATTGCAGAAAGCCGTGTCACCATTAAAAACTTCTTGAGCCACAAAAGTTTTGGAGCAACGTGATATTTATTTTTTACCGGTGAATATATAATCTATTTTCCTATAGTGCGGTCTACCTAATATTTAGATTTGAGCCCTAAAATGTTCTGAAAAAAGGATGAACAGCTTGGATAAAACACATGCATCATGTTTTGTAGAGCATCATTTACTAGCAACTCCACCTCCAGCCATTCCATTCGGAATAGGGTTCAAGTGCAGGCGGTTTGCCTAGTTACCCGAAACCGGCAACTGAGCTGGTGTCAAAGCTTTGTAAGCTACACCATGACATATGTGTTTTATCCACACGGTTCATCAAGTTTGCAAGCTTATTTTAAAGCACGGCCCTAAAATGAGGCAGATCAAGGCTCAAGCAAGCTGGCATCAAAGCTTTGTAAGCTCCACCATGACATGTGTTTTATCAGTTGTTTATGCAGTTTGCAAACTTGTTTTAAGGCATGAGCCTTAAAATGAGGCAAATCCAACTCTCAGGTGGACCATATCAAAGGCAACAGTGGAGATTAAACACTTACAATCGAAAACCTTTTGGGTTCATAGGAGTCTTGGAGCAAGCTCATATCCATTTTTTTTCCCCTTATCAATATCTGTATGACATTATGAACACGGGGATGGTAAATAAACATTACAGTGGGTCCTCGGAAGTTTTTAATAGTGGACTATCTATCAAAACTGTTTTACGGTGGTGTGGTCCACCTGTGATTTGGATATTTCTCATTTTTAAGATCATCAACTAAAATAAGCTGGAAAAATGGATGGACGGCTTGAATGGAACACATACATCATGGTGGAGCCCACGGAGCTTTGACAGCAGCTAGCTGGATGGTGTTGGGGTCATTAGCCAGCCTCCGGTCTAAGTAGAAATCGGATTGCCTACTGAGTTACTCAGTACGATAAGACCCGGTACACTCCTATCGTACTGAGTAAAGTCAGTTGGGCCCACCTTGAATGTATGTGATCTATACACGCTTTCCATCCGTTTTTTCATATAATTTAAGAGGTTGAGCCCAAAATTGAAGTATATCCAAGGATCAAGTGGATCATACCACACGAAACAATGGGGATAAGGATTTCCACTGTTGAAACCTTGCTAGGCCCCACAGTGATGTTTATTTCTCATCCAGCCTGTTCATAAGATCCTACAGACATGGATGAACGGAAAACACAGATATAACCTTGATCCAAATTCAACTTTTTCATGTGGAGTGGTCCATTTAAAAATTTTATATGCTTTAATTTTTGCTCAAGCCCTAAAATTATCTGGCAAAACGGATGGGAAGAGCAGATAAAATACATAAATCATGGTGGACCTCAGGAGAGTAACTCACTATGCAATCCGCTTCCATCTAAGTAGGGCCTCTGTGGGGCCACTGGGATGTATGGGTTTAATTCACGCAGTTCATCCATTTGCAAGATCATTTTAGGGTATGAGCGTAGATAAGTGGGCCATAAAACTATGGATTGAAAGCCCACAGTTGAAAACTTCCTGAGAGCTGCGGAAGTTTTGATGTTCTTCGTATTTGTATTTTTCCTTTCGAGTTCCGTGTGACCTTATGAACGGATCGGATGCCAAATAAGCATCGGGGTGGCCCCTAGGAAGATTTCAACGGTTGGCGTCATTAACACTGCAGTTTTCTGTAATAGGGTCCATCTGCCTCATTTTCTAGGATATTAGTCTAAGATGACCTGAAAAAGTAAATGGACGGTACAAATAAAACGGAAACGGATTGGCTACTCTCCTGCCACCAGCCAATGGCCTGTGGTTGGTGGTCTGTGGTCCCCAACATGATGTATGTGTTTCATCCATGCCGTCCATATATTTTTCCAGATCATTTTATGATATAAACTAAAAATTAGGTATCTCCAAATCTCGAGTGGACCACATTATAGGAAACAGTGTTGAATGGGCGTCGACCATTAAAACCCTTTGGGGGCCATAAAATTTTTGGATCAAGTTGATCTTTTTTTTTTCCTTTCATCTAGTCCTGTATGACCTAATCAATAGATTGGATGTCAAATAAACAGTACATTGGGCCTTAAGAGGATTTTAATGGTGAATATCCAATCACTATTGTTTTCCTGTGGTGTGGTCCAACTGAGATTTATATCCCTCTCAATTTGTTGTTATACTAAAATAATGTGTAAAAATGAATGAACGGAATGGATGAAACATATACATCATGGTGGGGCCCACGGAGCACCGACCACAGCCACTGGGCCAATCCGTTCCCGAATAAAATCCATACATCATGGTGGGCCTACAAAGCCCTGCCTGTATAGAGTCCGTCCATGAGGGTAGAACACAGTCCGCGGACGCGGATTGCATGCTGAGGCTACCAGCATCGAGTGCCTGTGGGCCCGCCATGATACTGGATAGAGTAGAGTCCGTCCAGTCCGTCCGTGCTGGTAGAACACAGTCCGCGGAAGCGGATTGCATGCTACGCTACCAGCATCGAGTGCCTGTGGGCCCTGCCATGACATTGGATAGAGTCCATCCATGCTGGTAAAACAGTCGGCGGTCGCGGATTGCATGCTGATCGAGTGCTCGTGGACCCACCATGATACTGGATAGAGTCCGTTCACGCTGGTATAAACACAGTCCGCGGACGCGGATTGCATGTTGAGGCTAACGATAGCGAGTGCTCTTTGGGCCACACTATGATGTATGTATCTTATCTATGTAGCCCATCCATTTTTAAGGGCATAAGCGAAAAATGAGGCAGATCCAAATCTTAGGTGGACCACGGCACAGGATAAAGTGGTGATTGATCTGCTACCATTAAAAGCTCCTTGGGACCACGAAAATTTTGGATGAACTTCGTATTTTTGTTTTCATTGACCTAATCAACAGGTTGGATAGAAAATGAACATTAGAATGGCCTCAAGAAGTTTTTAATGGTCAACATTTAATCACCACTGTTTTCCTGTGGTGTGGTCCACCTGAGATTTGGATCTGACTCATTTTTAGGAAAATATCCTAAAATAGTGATCCAAAATAGATGTATGGCGTGGATAAGGCACATACATCATGGTGGGTGTCTTAGAGTCTCTCTACCGGCAGTGTGAGAAATGGAGAATGCAATCATAAGCCGCTTCTGTTTCAACTAGGATAAACGGCCGCGGACGGTCATCCATGTGAAGTTGCTGCGGTAGAAAGACAGGTGGGATCACCTTGTGAGAAATCCACTCTATTCATGTTATGTCATCAATCCAAATTCAGGACAGCTAAAAAACTCAAGTAGACCGCACATTATGAAAAAGTGAGAAAGAAAGTAAAAGGGTCAACGGATGTGAGTAGTGGCCCTATTTGTAAAACGGACATCTCTGTGATCATGAACAATGCAAGAATCTTGGAAGGTCAAAACCACTTCATGAAGCAATGTGGACGTGAGCCGTGGGCCTATTTGGAAAACGGACGTGTAACGTAGTTTCTGAAAATCCAGCTTCCTTTATCTATGATAACAGAAACCATATAAAGTTACAGAAAAATCTCTACCATTGATGATAACATAAAAGAATGGAAAGAGAAACTGCTATGTATGATTGATTAAAAAAATGTATATATACAATTGATGGATGATTTAAGATAATTTTTTCTTCAATCCTCTTTGTTGTGTACAATAAAACCCAGTTCTTGATTTTGAGGCCCATAATAAAAAACCCAAACGCGGACAGTATGGAAATTAGCACATAACTCGTTTGCATCAACCAACTCGGTCCAACTGCCATTCAAGGTATAGCATCCAGATGATCTCCAGTAGTTGAAGCGCGTGATCCAATGTCGGCCCTTATGGTCGAGTGTAACACCATCAATCCCACCGTCAGTTATCAGCTTGGATGTTTGGTGGGGTGTAAGTGCAGGAAGGAGGGTGTGGCTGATTAATGATGTGGGAAGGAGGAGACGGTTTTGACGAGGTCTGGTGTCGCTGGGTTTGAGAAGTTTATCACAGACCCATATGAGACTCGTTGCTTTCAATTGGAATTGGGTCTCGATCCAATCAGGTGGAGATGGTTTTGCAATGCAGAGGTTCTGGTAAGACGTGTTGCGGGGAGTCGGCTTCTTCTTGTTGCTCTTGTTTCTGTGGTCATTCGTCTTCCTCTTCTTCTTGTTGTTAGATGGGATGATAGTGAATGTGGGGAGAAGAGGGGAAGCAGAAGCTGCCACCTCTGCTAACATCAACAGATTACTCCAGTCGGCTTCCATTCTTTGCTGAATTCTGAGAGAGAGAGAGAGAGAGAGAGAGAGAGAGAGAGAGAGAGAGAGAGAGAGAGGGTGTTCCTGGGGTATTGAATGAAAGAGAGACTGAGCACAGGGGGTTTTTGTTGGAGAGAGGATGGAACGAGGCTTCCCTTTTATTTTGATTTTAGAAAAATCCAGATTCTTTTTGGAAAGTTAATAAGTAAATAGGTGAGAAAAGAAAGTTTCTGATTATGTAGCGAATGAAGTCTAGACGGTCAATATATAGTTTGTAGTTTAGAGTGTGACACGTGTCATTAACCAACGGATTGAAAATTCGACGCGGGCGAAAGCCTTTCGCAGGAAGTTCCTGCGCTGGGACCTAGGTGGGGCCCACTGTCGTAGTTGTGAGAAATCCTCTCCGTTCATCCGTTTTTTGAGTTCATTTTAGCATATGAGGCCAAAAATGAACCGTATCCAATGCTTAAGTGGGCTGAAAATGTGATAATTGAACGTTTACAGTTGAAATATTTGTGGGGCCAAAATAGTTTTGAATCGTGGTATTATTTGTGTTTTCAGTTCATCCCAGTAAAAATGACGTTATTAACAGTATGGATGGTATTTAAACATCACTTTCGAGCCTAGGAGGTTTCAACGGTAAGAATTTCCCTAACTACCTTTTCCTTTAGTACGGCCCACCTGAGTCTTTTATGGTCCTCAATTTTGGTTTCATCTCCTAAAATGAGTTCCCAAAACGTATGGACGGAGTGGATTTCTGAAAAAGTCAGGGTGGACTCCACCTAAGTTTCAAGCGCAGGAGCTTCATGCGAAAGGCTTTCGCAGGGAATCCGCGTCCTCTGGTGACCTGACTGATTGGGATCGACTTTGATGTATCTATTTTATCCACGCCAAGCGTAGTGAGTAGACTCTGTGGGGTCCATTTAAGGTTTTATAATTTATCTACTCCTTTCATCTATTTTCCTAGATAATTTTAGTGCCTGGGTAAAAAAAATAAAGCATATCCAAAGATTAAATGGACCACACCATATAAAAAGTGTGAAATGAACTACTGTTGAAAATTTCTTGAGGGCCAAATAAGTCTTGGATCAAGCATATATTTGTGTTTTCCCTTCATCCATGTTTTTTCTAATCTTATGAACAGGTTAGATGACAAATAAACATCAATGTGGGGCCTACCATGGCTTCAACGGTGGAAATCATTATTAACCCTGTTTCCTTTGGTATGATTCACTTGAGCTTTAGATAAGCTTAGATTTTTGGATCAACCCCTTAAATGAGTTGAAAAAACGGATGGACGGCGTGGATAAACCACATAATTTCACGGTGGGCCCAACTGAGTTTACTCAGTACGATGAGATTACGCAATCCGATTTCGTTTCGCCATATATGATACGGTTTTGGGAAGTCCCGGAATTGAAATGGTTTGCGTTTCGCTGCTGACGTGGATGGAGGATTTTATGTTTATTAGATCCAACGCGTTGATCAGGTGTGCCACCCCTCGTTAGATATTGACCTTCAAAATTATACTGATCCAAAATTCAGGTGGGCCTCACCACTTGAGCTTCATATTACCTTGATCTTTAGAAATTTGACCTTTGTATCTGTGAAAAGAGTCATAAGAATGGATTGGATGGCTTAAATAAACAATGGTGGGAGCCACACACAATTAACGGTTACCGTCCCATTTCAACTCTTTGTTATGATTTGTCCTACTTTGGTTTTGGACTGATCTGCCTTTTGGTTTTCCGGGTGAAACAGGGGCAGCACACGTGATGGACGGCATGGATCTCGTTCTTTCACACATGGTGCAAGTCATTTTGGCACGGTTCTTGAAAACTAGCCGTTAGATTTTCCCTGTAGTTTCTTACAGTTAAGAGGACTTGTTTCCAAGGTTTTTAAACCGGTTTCCATCGGAAATGGATTGGCTACTCCCCCTCCACCAGCCAATGGCTGATGGTCGGTGCTCTGTGGGCCCACTATGATTTATGTGTTTCATCCATGCTGTCCATTTACTTTTCTAGATCATTTTATGGTATGAGACGAAAAATGAGGTATATCCCAATCTGAAGTGGACCACATTATAGGAAAGTGTTGAATGAGTGTCGACCATTAAAAACTTTTTGGGGGCTATAGAAGTTTTGGATCAAGCTGATTTTTGTTTATTCCCTTCATCTAGGTCTGTATGACCAAATCAACAAATTAGATGTCAAATAAACAGTACTTTGTGCCTTAGGAGGATTTTAATGGTAGATATCCAATCACTATTGTTTTCCTGTGGTGTGGTCCACTTGAGATTTACATCCCTCTAATTTTTGGGATCAATTCATAAAATGATCTGTAAAAATGTATGAACGGCATGGATGAAACACATACGTCATGGTAGGGCCCACAGAGCACTGACCACTAGCCACGAGGCTGGTGGTAGGAGCCAATCCGTTTCTGTTTCCATCGGATGAGGATTTCCTGCGAAAGCCAGGAAGTTTCTGCACAAGGATTCTAGGTGGGTCCACCACACTGTTTGTTAGAAATCCAACTTGTCCATAGAGCATTTTCACAAACACATGGATTGCACTTTCAAAATCTCACTGCATGTAAAATAACGCAGTGGTTTTACAAGTATTTTTATAAAACACCTCGTCAGCAACATAAAAATTAAGGAAAAATTGGTATTTGTGTCATGCCCCAAAATTTGGGTACCCGAATAGGGTGTCCAGGACCCAAATTCCAGACCCGTGACATATATTAAAAAATAAAAATAAAAAGATAAAGTATGTCAATTTCATATGCATTTCATTTTTTTCCCACCATATCCCAAAGCTTTAAAATCCAAATACAAACTAAGATAACTAATTACATAATCTGTTATTACATCGATGCATAATTATTTAACTTAACTTGAAGTAAGAAAATCAAGTCAAACATTACTACATTCAGAGTTCTAAAATAAAATAAAATTTATCCTATGTAGAATGACATGCCACGTGCATCCAACCACATTCCATGCTCCACTACTAATAGTAGTACCCTGCATCTTCAAAATATTCATAACCTGAAACGGTTAAAACATAATTAGTTGACAACTCAATAGGATCACATCAATCTCGAGTTGAAAGTCTCACAAGTATTACCAAATTTAACCTCGACATATTAATCAAAATAAGGCAAACATTGGATGTAAAATCATAGTTAATAATTTGACATTCATGAATATGAAATGAATAAATTTTTACCATAGCTTTTCTAAAAAATACTAAGATTTGGAGTGGACAAAACACTCATGTGTGCTGATCCTTTTAGGGGATGACCCATGGCAGAGCACCGGTGTTGATCCTTTCAGAGTATGACCCTCGGCAGAGCACCGATATAACCTTTTAGGGACAAAAGCCCAGGGTAGTGCACCTGTGTGTATTGATCCTTTTAGGAAATCACCCAAGGCAGAGCACCCGTGCCAATCCTTTTGGGAATGACCCTGGGCAGAGCACTTGTGTCGTGCTGATCATTTCGGGAATGACCCTGGGCAGAGCACCCATAATAATCATTGCATTAAAAAAATAGTTCACATAAAATGCATCTAACTTACAAGGAATTATGACAAATATAATGTGTATGTTCACATAATGAATATTCATTATCACCACTAAATAATATTAAAATAATAATAATAATAATAATAATATTTACATTGATTCAGTCAAATAAAGAATATCTCAATGTCTAGATTATATAAGACAATTACTTATAAAATTTTCAATAGGGAATGACCCCTACCTGCTATAGAAAAATAGTGTGATGGGAGGAAAATAATCTGAAGAGATGCTGATTTCTATGTGTACTAACTTGGATTGACCAACTCTGAACTCGACCCGACTTGGGAAGTAGAACTTCATATAAATGCGTCCATCTCCATAAAAATCAGATGTTATAGAAGGATCTTCAGGTTAGCCCGTACTCGGCAGATTCAGTCAACTTGGTGGAATGGCTCGATATACGTTACCTTCACTCAGGATCTCTCTCTCCTAAAATAGTTGCGAGGGATACTGGAAAAACCGACAACGCATCATTGGGGATTGAGTCAGCGAGTCATGAACTCGATGTTGAACCCTCACGGATACTCTCCCTACTCCTGATATCTCTTTTCTTCTCAAAATCTTTTTTTTTTGTGATTTTCTCTATGGTTTTTTATAGGTAGCATGAGAAATGGGGTATAAAAATAATGTCAGGTGAGTTTAGTGGGTTGGGAGTTCATTGGACAGTTTAGATTGATTAGTGGGTCCCACCATGATGATATCATGCATGGTGGATGGGTTCACATCCGCAACCGTCCCGCAGAGAAGTGGGGAAGAGAGGGAGTCGTGGAGGAGAGGGTTGGTTTTTGTGACGCGCGTCACTTGCTTTGTTTTTTTTTATTTTTTTAAGAGTGAACCCCACAAAATGATGTGATAAATCAATGCCGTTCATTAGTTTTGCCCATCAAAGTTAGGGCATGTGCCCAAAAATGAGAGTCATCCACAGCTCAGGTGGGCCACACCAACGACAACAATGGAACCCACTGTTAAAAGAAATTGAGTATTATATTTTACCCACCTTAATAAAATTTCGTCCTCGAAATTTATATACCTAAAGGAGGTTAGGATACTTTTCTCGAATTTCTTGTTCTTGCTCCCACGATGCTTCTTCCTCTCTGTGATGACTCCACTGTACCTTCACGAGTGGTATAACCTTCGTCTGAAGTACTTGCTCCTTACGATCGAGAATGTGCACAGGTTGTTTTTCATATGTGACATTTTCTTGAATCTCTAGTGGCTCCCATTCGATGACATGAGAATCATCCGGTTTGTACTTTCGAAGCATGGAGACGTGAAATACATTATGGATATTGGATAACTGAGGCGGTAGTGCCAGCTTGTATGCTACAAGTCTTACTCTTTGTAAGATCTCGAAGGGTCTGATAAAACGTGGCGCGAGCTTCCCTTTCTTTCTAAAACGCATAACTCATTTCATTGGAAAAATTTTTATGAACACATGATCTCCCACACAAAACTCTAAGTCTCTGTGTCGATTATCTGCATAGCTCTTTTGGCGACTCTGGGCGGCGCGCATACGTTCCCGAATGATGTCAATCTTCTTGGAGGTCTCTTGAATAAGTTCTGGTCCCAACAATGTCCTTTCTCCTACTTCGGTCCAGTAGCTTGGTGATCTGTAGGGTCTTTCGTATAAAGCTTCACATGGTGCCATACCAATGCTGGCTTGGTAGCTATTATTATATGCAAATTCCACCAGCAGCAGATCATCGTCCTAATTGTCCTTGAAGTCGAGAATGCAGCTGCGTAACATATCTTCTAAAATCTGATTCGTCCTTTCTGTTTGTCCATCAGTCTGAGGGTGAAATGTTGTGCTACAATCGAGAGTAGTTCATAAAGCTTCCTATAGACTTGCCCAAAACCGTGATTTAAACCTGGGATCTCAGTCGGAGACAATGGATATTAGAGTACCATGAAGTCGGATGATCTCTTTAATATAAATTTTACTCAACTCCACTACAGATGCAAAAATTTTTATCGGAATGAAGTGTGTGAATGTGGTTAACCTATCCACGATCACCCATACAGTGTCATGGTGTCGACTTGTCTTTGAAAATCCAACTATGAAATCCATGGATATATACTCCCATTTCCACTTAGGGACCGGTAATGGTTGCAAGAGTCCTGGTGGTCTTCGATGGTCTGTCTTCACTTGTTGACACGTTGCACATTTAGATACGTACTTAGCGATTTTTCGCTTCATGTTGTTCCACCAGTATTAATGCTTAACATTGTGGTACATTTTAGTCTCCCCTGGATGGATAGTGAATCTTGATCTATGAGCCTCGTCCAAAATCTCTTGCTTCAAATCAGGTTCGTTTGGAACACATAGCCTTCCACAAAACCTAATCCCTTCATCAACGCCAATTCGTCATTCTACATTCTTCTTCCCTATTCCTTCTGCTCATTTTTCTTGTAACCAAACGTCTTCCTTTTGAGTTTCTAGAATACGCCGAATATAACAGAACAGTTTATCATGATCTAATCTCAATTCTAAAGATTTTTTTTTTAAAAAAGCTTAATTTAGCTATTCAACTTAAGAAATTAAAAAAAAAATTATTACACACTAGGGCAAGTTGTGCTGCTAGGTTACTTAGATGCGCCTGAGGTTCTTCAAGCTGGAGTTGCAGATCGAAATTTTTGATAACATTTAGCATCTCCCACTCTTTGATCATTAGGCTGGCCACAAGTCTTCATGTCTTTCTGCTTAGGGCATTGGCTACAACATTTACTTTTCTTGGGTGATATGAAATATCGAAATGGTAGTCTTTCAAAAATTTCATCCATCTTCTCTAATGCATATTCAATTCATTCTGATTAAAGAAATACTTTAAACTCTTATGGTCTGAATATAAGTCGAATTGTTCCCCATATAGGTAGTGCCTCCAAATTTTCAAAGCAAAAACCACTGCTACTAACTCCAGATCATGCGTCGAGTAATTTCGCTCGTGAGTCTGTAACTGTTGTGATGCGAATGCGATAGCTTTTCCTCCTTGCATAAGAACACATCCTAATCCTTGATATGACGCATCGATAAAAATGACGAATCTTTCTCCTTCAGTCGGTAATGTCAGAACTGGGGCAGATGTCAACCGCTTCTTCAGTTCGGTAAATGCCTGCTCACAATCTTAATCCCACTTAAAGTTCGCATTCTTCTTAGTTAGATTAGTTAGGGGTCTTGATATATTAAAGAATCCTTCTATAAATCTTCGATAGTAACTAGTAAGACCAAGAAAATTTCGCACTTTTGACACATTCGAGGGCTGCTCCCATTCTAATATTGCTTCAATTTTAGGTAGGTCCACAGATATCTCTTTCTCTGACACCACATGCCTCAAGAATTTTACTTCATGCTTCAAGAAGTCATATTTCAACAACTTGGCATACAATTAATTTTCCTTTAACGTTTGTAGAGCGGTCCTAAGATGTTCCTCATGCTCCTCATGAGTCTTGGAGTATATAAGAATATCATCGATGAATACAATAACGAATCGATCTAAATAACGTTTGAATACTTGATTCATAAGATCCATAAATACCGCTGGAGCATTTGTCAATCCAAATGGCATTACCAAGAACTCATAGTGCCCGTAACGAGTCCTAAAAGGCGTCTTGTGCACGTCTTCGTCCTTTATTCTCAACTGATGGTAACCTGACCTCAAATCTATTTTAGAAAAGAACCTTGCTCCCTTAAGCTGGTCAAATAAATCATCAATCCTAGGAAAATGATATTTGTTCTTGATTGTTACTTTATTCAACTGACGATAATCGATACATAATCTCATAGTTCCATCCTTCTTCCTTACAAATAAGACCGGTGCTCCCCATGGCGACGTGCTGGCTCTAATGAAACCCTGATCTAGCAACTGTTGGATCTGATCCTTTAATTCTTTTAATTCTACCGGAGCCATGCGGTAAGGTGCTCTAGAGATAGGTGCAGTTCCGGGCATTAGATCGATACCGAAGTCCACATCTCTCTTTGGAGGTAACCTTGGAATGTCCTGAAAAACTTCTGAAAACTCCCTAACCACGGGTATTTGTTCAATCCCTTCTTCTGATTGCTCGATTCCCACAATAGCCGACAAACCAATCGGCGCATTCCTTCTTCGTGTCCCACAGAATTTCAGTGGAGATCGTCCTTCTATGTTCAACGTAATCGTCTTCCTGAAACAATCTATCTTGGCACGATACTGGGACAACCAATCCATTCCTAAGATGACATCATATTCCCTCATAGGCATAATTATGAGATTTGCTGGTAGTATTTCATTTTCAATTATGATGGGGCATTCTTCACATATTTGCTCTAAATTCATGGACTTACCGAGAGGGGTTGCTACGATAATTTTCTTATCTAATCGTACAGGTGATATACCAAGTGAGCATACGAAGAAATAAGATATAAATGAATGTGTAGCTCCTGAATCGAATAATGCTCTGGCAAGAGAGGTGTAAGCCAAGATAGTACCTTCCACCACATCATTAGTAGCTTCAGCACCATGTTGAGGAGTGATATCTGCAGGTTGTGTTGGATCCTAATAAGTAGAAGTAATAGTCTCATACATCTGTGCAGCATCATCTTGAGGTGGCGTTGGATCATCATAGCTTCGATTTGGATCCTCATACTCCTGAAGTTGGGCTGGATCATTTGTGAATGAAGATAGAGCATAAACACATCCTTGAGCTTGAGGTCGGGGCGCCTGACTTTTTGGCCTCAGTTGTTAATATTGGGGAGGCTTGACCTATTGTTGCGATTATTAAGGTGGTCTTGGATAAGCTTGAGGGGGTCCAGGCTGTTGGTATCATGGATGTAGCTGTACAGGCCTCCGAGGATAAGGTTGTGTTGGTTCGCAGTTGACTGAATCATCTGAGGGGACGGCGGAGGTCGTTGATATGATATACATGGTGCATAATGAAGAAGCGGCCTGTAAAACGATCATGGCG
This sequence comes from Magnolia sinica, assembly GCF_029962835.1. Classification (NCBI taxonomy): domain Eukaryota; kingdom Viridiplantae; phylum Streptophyta; class Magnoliopsida; order Magnoliales; family Magnoliaceae; genus Magnolia; species Magnolia sinica. The sequence continues at coordinate 135,574,591 of NC_080574.1, forward strand.
GTCCTTGATTCCCTGGATATTGATGACGAGGTGGTAGAAGACAATGACGGGCAGGATGACCCACCTTTTCACAGGTATGGCAAGTCCTAGTGAATTGCATTGAAGTCGAGTAGAAGTCCAACTCCCGAGTTCTAACGCATCACTTATGCAACATATTTAATGATGATTAAATGTTGTTTGTATTAGTGCATAAAATATGAATAAGATTAAGCCAAATCAACAAAACATAATCCAGGGACGGTTGTAATACGCAAGCGGAAGACCGACTCAAATATGTATAACTTTACAAATCAATATAAGTCCCCAAAATATGTATGCATTGCCAGTCAATAATTGCATGTATTGTTTCAAAATGCAAAATGTCAAAAATGTAATAGTCCACTATAAGTATAACCTCGAAGCCCCGTCGATTCGAACGGTCTATGTAAACCCACCTAAATATTGCATATATGAGAAAACATCCTCATCGTCTGCGAAGTCCACCTCTGCCTCATCGGGGTCTCCATCTGCAACTAAAACAGAGTCTAGTTGGTGTTTAAAACATCATCGTCTCGTAACGTGAGAGTGAGTGATTAACTCGGTGGAACAATAAAGCAAAGGTTAACATGTTCTCAATTCACCAAGCAATAATGATAAAACAATACAATCAAACATCCCTAGATACTCCGATTAATGCAAGAATGGTATGTATAAATGATGCATACCCTCGCCTGCACTTCCTCTGCGATCTTCATCTAACGGACGCGCATATCAATCACTTCCTCGTGCTCTCTACTCAACTCCAAACCGCACACGTAAGGCGGTGCATGAGCGTGATTACCAAGTTCTTATTAGTCCTTTTCATATAGCAGATTGGGAAGCTAAGGAACCTCCCTTATATCAATTCCCAAACGGTGATCCATTATAGGGTTGTCAATCTAGTAAATCTCATACGATGTTATGGTTTTAGGTCGCCGCAAAGGGCTTGTCACCTTATCGAAAGCCTAGTTTGTACTCTTGTTCTCAGAAATGCTCGTCGCCTCTACGCATCTTAGCGACTGGAGGTCACTACAAAGGGCTCGTCACCTTATCGGTGTAGGCAACTCGAATACGTTGTCCCATACCACCGTATTTTGCTCACGAGGCTATGTTGTTCACTGGACACTACGGGGAGGCTCGTTACCCCAACATAGGCCGACAGCTCAACCACGGTGTCCCATACCACCATGCCCGGCTCATGAGTCTTAGTGGATCAAGGTACCAAGGTTAAAGGGGTTTTCGCTGGTGAGTTTGGTACCTTAGATTCAAGCAGTAGCGTCCATACATGGTGAACATACATCGGATGAATTGGGTTACTTGACGAGCTCGACTAGTACGAGCACACGTTGAGTTGATCGACATGAAGTGCGTAAGCACTCTGTGTGGCCTGACCACTGCCGACATCCCAAGTACGACTCGGATTCATCGATCATGTCCTATGTGGCGAAAACAACCTCAGCCACTTATTCGATGCCTGTTACCGATTGCCTGGACTATTCCATAGTCCCAAACATATTCAATTATAACAGATAATCATACAAGCTAATCAGAACAGTACTGGATCAACAATTCCAATCATACAAGCATGTGAGCATTTGATGGATTTTAACTTAAACATAAATTCAAACATACGCAGTCCCTAAGTAAAACAGACAACATGGAGGAAATCATACACATCATTAAGGTAGTTGAGAATCTTATCTCAACACCCATGTAAAGTACAATTACTACATGCCTGATCATTCAGACATCTCTACAAACACTAAGACTACATATTCCAACGTACATAGATTAATTTACTTAAAATGTATATTATAGCAAATCCTTTCACATAGGAGTTGTAACACATACAATGATCATGTATTACCAAACATCCATCATAACAGGTATTAATCATAATTCCATATTCATTCAGACATTTCAATAAACACAAGAATACACTATATTCAACATAATTCATATATGATTGTAAAGCGAAACAGAAGACTCATTTTGCATGTGAAATAGCACCCACGTCAGTTATAAATCATTAACTGACATTGAAAGCCTTGAAAATCATAACCTATACGTTTATAGTCCGCACCTTAGACCGGAAAACGGGTAATGGATTCGTTTTAGACACTTAGCCTTTGTCAACGGCGGATTGACAACCTATAACATGAATTAGGTTAGCTATTTCATAACTTACACTATCTAAACCCTAAAATAGGTTAAGATTAGATTTTCTTACTTAAGTATGGAATCGGAATCGCCTGTATAGCGATATAGGAATGGTGGTTAAGTACGTGAAATAGCGGGATCGAATCCTAGGAAGAATCTCCAACTCTCACTCTCATTTTCTTTCTTTTTCCTTCTTTTTCTCTCCTCTCTCCCCTAAGGTTTCTCAAATTCGTATGAGGTGAGAGAGTGAGGGTTTAAGGTCCTTATATAAGTCCAGGATTGATGGAAATGACCACAGGGCCAAGGTATACTTAGGTTATATCCAAAGGGCGTTTGTTTCAGGTAGCACTTCTGGTGGCCCCTCTTTCACGTGCGGTCGGACTTAAGCTCCCTAACCATGGATCTAGGTCGGTCTGAGTTTTTTTCCGATCGGGTTTGCAGATCGGCCGTGGCGGACCAATTTCAGTTAAGGTCACGGTCACTCGATCAGGGCCACAGTAGTACATGGCCATGTATGAGACATTTTTCCTGATCCGAGGGTGTATTTGGGTCAGATTTTGACGGTCTGAATCCTTATATTTGGCCCGCAAGCGACACGACTCATATTGCTTAAATTCGGATTTCATTTCTAAAGATATTCACGTTTCTCAGATGCTTTGCTCCGGGCTCAAGTTGTGTATTTATAGACACAATTAAGACTTAATTTTCGAGGGAATTGTCAAGTCCAGTAATGCCGTCATAACTGTATAGTTTTGCGGTTATCGGACTTTCAACGTGTGGTCCAGGTCCGATACGGAGTTTCGATGTGCTCCCGAGAGCAACCGGGTTTAAGGATAGATTCTAGATTTTAACGTAGTGTAGTATCAATGATACTGCACGGTTTGGGTCTTGCAGATCATATTTAAAGTGATTAGTACTAATTTCACAAGTACTCTAGTTTAACACTTGCTAATATTAACTTAATTTCTAAAGGTTTTGGTCCTGGGTGATTTCTGCCTGAGGTGGTACTTGGGTCCTTGTATGGTAAGTCCTAGTGAATTACGTTGAAAGTTGCATAGTGGCATGACTGGGTACTGATGTTGGCATCATCTTCTGCCACTTAGTTGCTTCATGTTGTGTGAGAGATGAATGGGGCGTGGTCCTGGCTCCACTTCTCATGTTCTTCCTCGGCTTGCGGTTCTTCCAATGCTCATCAAAGTCCTTTTCTGTATACGTTTTAATAAGAAATGGCGCCAGTCGAGTACGGATAAAAGGTTTCAGTCCTTCAACAAACTTCTGCCCTTTACGAAGCTCATCCGGTATGAGAAATGTCGCAAATCGTGCCAACTCTGTAAACTTTGCATCATATTGACGCATCGTCATATCTCCTTGTTCTAATTTCATAAATTTTTTAACCTTTTAAGCACGCACATAAGCTGAAAAGTATTTATTTTCAAATTTTGTGCAGAATTGGTCCATGTCCACCTTTCTATTCGCAGGTTCTCCCTGGTCGTAGATTCCCAGCAATGATCGGCTTCTCCTTCCAACATATATATTGTTAATTCAGCCTTTTGTTGCTCGTTACATCTCATAGCTGAGAAAATTTTCTCCATCTGCCTTTTCCAACCCTCAGCTTCACTTGGGTCAGGCCCACCTTTAAACGTAGGCGGTCTCTGCCTCTTAAACTTTTCCAACAAGGACCCCGTCCCTTCAGGGGCTACATGTGTCACTTGAGTCTGCTCCTGAGATTGAGTTATAAGCACTTGTGTTCCCATAAATGAGGCAAATCCTTCCATCGCTTGGAGGATCTTTTCAATAATTGCTCCTTGCCTGGCTGCACCGGGTACTTGAGTCTCCGATGCGGCCCCGAAGTTCATACTTTGATCCGTCATAGCCTATGATAAATAAAAGGGAATTATGAATTTTACTGAATAATTTTAATATTATAAGAAATTAGATGGTTCAATGTAGATACATGAAGATTTAAGAGAAGTTGAACTAAAATGTAGTTTAGAACTATGTGCAGAAATTTCTAGTCATAAGGGTGCTATTCTAATTGATATTTTTGATATTTTTAGACATTATTTTAACTTAAATTTTTTTATATATAAATATATATAAGTCTACTATACCCCTGTAAAATTTTATAATATTTTGACACCTGTAAAATTTATAAAATTTCAGAGAGTATGCACTGTCCAGATTTGGATGATTTCTAGATAGGTTTATCTTAACCTCAAACACATATATCAACGGTCAGTATTTTTAATTTTTATTTATTTTTCTTAAAATTATACTTATTAAGCTTCAATTGAGTTTTTGAATCACCTCAATTGGAGTTTTAGTTAAATAGTTATGATTTTTCAAAGTCAAACATTTTATATTAATTATTACTGCCCAACCCAAGAAATAGTTAGAAAAATTCTCAAAAAATTCCTAACGTCCATATTTGATTTTGTATGTTAATATACAGCCTAAATGGGATCTAAGTATTATATTATAATAGATTAAAATGTCATACGTATGTATTCTAAATTTTTCATCTCCTAGTTAAGACCATTTAGGAAGACTTAGAGTTAAATCTCTATTTTAGGTCCAATGTTAAGATCAACCTGGCTCTGATACCAACTTGTCACGCCCCAAAATTCGGGTACCCGAATAGGGTGTCCAGGACCCGAATTCCAGACCCGTGACATATAAAAAAATAAAAAAATAAAAAGATAAAGTATGTCAATTTCATATGCATTTCATTTTTTTCCCACCATAGCCCAAAGCTTTAAAATCTAAACACAAACTAAGATAACTAATTACACAATCTGTTATTACATCGATACATAATTATTTAACTTAACTTGAAGTAAGAAAATCAAGTCAAACATTACTACATTCAGAGTTCTAAAATAAAATAAAATTTATCCTATGTAGAATGACATGCCACGTGCATCCAACCACATTCCATGCTCCACTACTAATAGTAGTACCCTGCATCTTCAAAATATTCATAACCTGAAACGGTTAAAACATAATGAGTTGACAACTCAATAGGATCACATCAATCCCAAGTTGAAAGTCTCACAATTATTACCAAATTTAACCTCGACATATTAATCAAAATAAGGTGAACATTAGATATAAAATCATAGTTAATAATTTGACATTTATGAATATGAAATGAATAAATTTTTACCATAGCTTTTATAAAAAATACTAAGATTTGGAGTGGACAAAACACTCATGTGTGCTGATCCTTTTAGGGGATGACCCACGGCAAAGCACCGGTGTTAATCCTTTCAAGGTATAACCCCCGACAGAGTACCGATATAACCTTTTAAGGACAAAAGCTCAGGGCAGTGCATCCATGTGTATTGATCCTTTTAAGGAATCACCCAGGGCAGAGCACCCGTGTCGACCCTTTTTGAAATGACCCTGGGCAGAGCACCCGTGCCGTGCTGATCATTTCAGGAATGACCCTAAGCAGAGCACTCGTGAGAATCATTGCATTAAAAAATAGTTCACATAAAATGCATCTAACTTACAAGAAAATACGATAGATATAATGTCTATGTTCACATAATGAATATTCATTATTACCTTTAGATAATATAAAATGAAAAATAATAATAATATTTACATTGGTTTAGTTAAATAAAGAATATCTCAATGTCTAGATTATATAAGGCAATTACTTATGAAATTTTTAATAGGAAATGATCACCTACCTGCTATGGAAAAATAGTATGATGGGAGGAAAATAATCTGAAGAGATGCTGATTTCTACATGTACTAACTTGGATTGACCAACTCTGAACTCGACCTGAATTGGAAAGTAGAACTACATATAAATGCGTCCATCTCCATAAAAATCAGATGTTATAGAAGGATCTTCAGGTTAGCCCATACTCGGCGAGCTGAGTCAATTTGGTGGAACGGCTTGATATACGTTACCTCCACTCAGGATCTCTCTTTCTCTAGAATAGTTGCAAGGGATTCTGAAAAAACTGACAACACATCATTGGGGATTGAGTCAGTGAGTCATGAACTCGATATTGAACCCTCACGGATACTCTCCCTTCTCCTGATATCTCTTTTCTTCTCACAATCTTTATTTTGTGATTTTCTCTATGGTTTTCTATAGGTAGCATGAGAAATGAGGTATAAAAATAATATCAGGTGAGTTTAGTGGGTTGGGAGTTCATTGGACGGTTTAGATTGATTAGTGGGTCCTACCATGATGACATCATGCATGGTGAATGGGTTCACATCCGCAACCGTACCGCGGAGAAGTGGGAAAGAAAAGGAGTCGTGGAGGAGAGGGGCTTTATTTTTTTTTTTTTGAGAATGGGCCCCACGAGAGTGATGTGACAAATCCACACCGTTCATCAGTTTTGCCCATCAAAGTTAGGGCATGTGCCCAAAAATGAGGGTCATCTACAGTTCAGGTGGGCCACACCAACGGCAACAGTGGAACCCACCGTTAAAAGAAATGGAATGTTACAATTTGTTTCATTTACGTACCTTCTTTGCCACCCGCCACACTTCGTTGAGTCATTTCATCAAACACTTAGTGAGCAACAATGATTATCAAAGTAATTGAGTCATCCAAATGGCTTGATCTAAGTTTGAATCGAGTTGGGTTCAATCCGAGTCGAGTCAAGCTTGGGCAAGCTCGAACTTAGTTCAAAAATTTTTTAAGCTAAAAAAATCAGCTTGACTCAGTTTTGAACCAAGTCGAACCTAACGTTTTCGAGTTGAGTTGAGCGAATTAACCGAGCTAGCTCAATTCATGTACAGTTCTACCTATGTGTGAATACAGCTAGCCGAGCTCCACGTGCAGCTTGTACATCAGTCCTGCTACCTTCTTGCACATGAACGGACACACGTTTTTACATGGAGGCCACGTGCAGAACTCCATTGGATTCAGAATTGACGCGGATTGGCCAATAACCTGCCACCAGCCAATGGCTAGTGGTTGGTGCCTTGTGGGACCCACCATGATGTATGTGCTTCATCCACACCATCCATCCATTTTTCTAGATCATTTTATGGCATGAGGTCAAAAATAAGTACATCTAAATCTCAAGTGGATGACATTACAGAAAGCCATGTCACCATTAAAAACTTCTGGAGCCACAAAAGTTTTGGATCAAGGTGATATTTATTTTTTTCCCTTTATCAACAGGTTGGATGTTAAACAAACATTATGATGGGCATAAGAGATTTTTATTGGTGGATATATAATCTATTTTCCTATAGTGTGGTCCACCTGATATTTAAATTTGCCTTATTTTTGGGACCAAGCCCTAAAATAATCTGGAAAATAATGAATGGATAGCTTGGATAAAACACATACATCATGATATAGCTCAACCACTAGCCACTCCACCTCCGGCCATTCCAGGTTTAGTGCAGGCGGTCTGGCTACTTACCCCAGACCGGCCACTTAGCTGGTGTCAAAGGCTTGTAAGCTACACCATGACATATGTGTTTTATCCACATCGTTCATCAAGTTTGCAAGCTTTTTTTAGGGCATTTGTTTTATCCACACTGTATATCCAGTTTGCAATGAGGCAGATCAAACGCTCAAGCGCGGGCCCTAAAATGAGGCAGATTGAACGCCTCAAGCGAGCTGGTATCAAAGCTTTCTAAGCTCCACCATGAAATGTGTTTTGTCCGCACTGCTTATTCAGTTTGCAAGCTTATTTCAGGGCATGAGCCCTAAAATGAGGTAATTCCAACTCTTAGGTGGATTATACCAAAGGAAACGGTGGAGATTAAACACTTACAATTGAAAACATTTTGGGTCTACAGTAGTTTGGGAGCAATCTCATATCCATTTTTTCTCTTCATCAATATCTGTATGACCTTATGGACAATTGGATGGTAAATAAACATTACAGTAGGTCCTAGGAAGTTTTTAATAGTGGAAGATCAATCAAAACTGTTTTACTGTGGTGTGGTCCAACTGTGTTTTGGATCTTTCTCATTTTTAGGATAATCCACTAAAATAAGCTGGAAAAATGGATGAACAGCTTGGATGGAACACATACATCATGGAGGAGCCCACAAAGCTTTGACATCAGCTTGCCGGCTGATGTTGGGGTCAGTAGCCAGTGTCCGGTCTATGTAGAAATCGGAGTACACTCTTATCCTACTGAGTAAACTCAGTTGGCCCCACCTTAAATGTATGTGGTCTATGCATGACGTCCATCCGTTTTTTTCATATAATTTAAGGGGTTGAGCCCAAAATTAAAGCATATCCAAAGATCAAGGGGATCATACCACACAAAACAATGGGGATAATGATTTCCACCGTTGAAACCTTGTTAGGCCCTACAGTGATGTGTATTTGTCATCCAACCTGTTCATAAGATCATACAGACATGGATGAACGGAAAACACAAATATAAACTTGATCCAAAACTTCTGTGCCCCCGAGAAATTTTCAATGGTAGAAGTTCAATTCAATTGTTTCATGTGGTGTGGTCCATTTAAACATTTTATATGCTTCATTTTTAGTCTCAATCCCTAAAATTATATGATAAAATGGATGGGTAGAGCAGATAAAATACATAAATCATGGTGGACCTCACAGAGTAACTCACTATGCAATCGACTTCCGTCTAAGTAGGGGCTCTGTGGGGCCACTGGGATGTATGGGTTTAATTCACGCAGTGTATCTATTTTGCAGGCTCATTTTAGGGCATGAGCGTAGATCCAAGGGTCAAGTGGGCATAAAACTGTGGATTGAAAGCATACAGTTGAAAAGTTATTGGGAGCTGCGGAAGTTTTGATAAAGTTATCTTATTTGTGTTTTCCTTTCATCAGAGTTCTATGTTACCTTATGAACGGATCGGATGTCAAATAAATATCAGGGTGGGCCCTAGGAAGATTCCAACGGTTGGTGTCATTAACACTGCAGTTTTCTGTAGTAGGGTCCACCTGATGGATTTTCTAGGATATTAGTCTAAGATGACCTGAAAAAGTAAATGGACGGTATGAATAAAACGGAAACGGATTGGCTACTCTCCCCTGCCACCAGCCATTGGCTGGTGGTCGATGCTTTGTGTGCCCCAACATGATGTATGTGTTTAATCCATGCCGTCCATATATTTTTCAGATCATTTTATGTATGAGACTAAAAATTAGATATATCCAAATCTCAAGTGGACCACGTTAGAAACAATGTTGAATGAACATCGACCATTAAAAACCATTTGGGGGCCATAAAAGTTTTGGATCAAACTGATCTTTGTTTTTTACTTTCATATAGGCCTATATGACCTAATCAACCGATTGGATGTCAAATAAACAGACAGTAGGGCCTTAAGAGGATTTTCATGGTGAATATCCAATAACTATTGTTTTCTGGTGTGGTCCAAATGAGATTTATATCCCTCTAATTTTTGGTATCAAGCCCTAATATGATCTTTAAAAATGGATAAACGGAATGGATGAAACACATACATCATGATGGGGCCCACAGAGCACCGACCATCACCCGTGTCAGGGGCGTGAGTAAAACCCATACATCATGGTGGGTCTACAGAGCCTGGTGACATATAGAGTCCGTCCATGAGGGTAGAACACAGTCCGCGGACGCGGATTGCATACTTGAGGCTACCAAAGATCGAGTGCCTGTGGGCCCCGCCATGATATCTTTGGATAGAGTAGAATCCGTCCAAATCCTTTCGTCTTTGGTAGAACACGGTCATGAAGCGGATTGAATGCTAGGCTACCGCATCTTGTGCTTGTGGGCCTGCCGTGACACTAGATAGAGTCCGTCTATCTTTGGTAAAACAGTCGGTGGACTTAGATTGCATCTTTGGTTGTCACGCTCCGAAATTCGAGTACAGAGTGTGCACCCTCAGACCCGAGTTTCGGCCCATGACACGTACACTGAGTGTACTAATTTCATTCAATTATACAATTATTCATTTACCTACTAGCTCTACTGTAAATTTACATTCCATTCATACTCAACAACATTTCAAAAATAAGAAACGATCATTTATTCCAATAATTAATCATAAACATAACTAATGACCCTCTCAATTGAGATCTTATGAAATAAAATAAACATATCCAACAACTTGAAAGAATTAATTTACAATCTAAGAAAATTAAATATAATTAAAGTAAAAATATCATGACTAGTCTAAGGCTGCAACTTCTTCTTTTGTCAAGTAGGGTCACGTGTCCCTTAAGTCCTTTCTGGCTTGACCACATATTCCTATTTTTGAGCCACCGGCCCACCCTCATTCACATCTGTACGGTTTTTCCATCAATAAAAAATATAAGCTGGCCAGGCTTAGTGATATAACCCAGCATGGTTCATAATCATATCAATTAAAATAATACAAAAATACATGTACAATGATGTAAAATGGTGTATGAATACATCAGATGTGATGATTGTCCATTTGCTTGGGTTGGAGATCATCAACCTACATCCACCCATTAGGTAGGTTTATACATTTCGCTAGGCTTGTGCATAGCTCACATCTGGTAATGCTCTACCAGGATCGACATTTCTTCTAGGGAGGGCCCCTAGGATCGACCATGCATTATGCAATGCAATGAATGAGGGATGATATGTAAATGCATATTTTTCATATTTGGCATAGTTGTCTCGATTAAAATATTCACATATAAATTTATCGTACAATTATCATATCAAAATATTCAAACCAGTAAATCAATCAAACAATCACAATGATTTATTTTAATTTTAATGAATTATAAAACAAGTTGGGTTACTCACCTGAGTTTGGTAATATTGACTCTGCAATGTAATTAGGTTGATTTGAATTCCGGGGTCCTATCAATTATATCAACAACATTATTATTCATATGTTTTTATTACATGGTGGGGCCCACCTCTGATTAACATCTTAGGTGGCCAGATCCTAAATAATTAAATAATTAAAATTTCTATTACATTTTTTCTCCTTTTTAAGATTATAAAATTGAATGATAATTACTTGATCGGGGTGGTCCATCGGATGGTCAGATCATTCAAATTCTTGAGGTATTATCATGTTTTGCCTCCACACATTAGATGGATGGTGTGAATCTAACCACACATACACCGATGGCCCATCTCGACTTTTTACGCTAAGTGATACCAACACTTGCGCAAAAATCTAAGATTCCTTTATTAAACACTTTTAGATCTGACTAATGTGGCCTATCTGATTATTAGATTGATCTAAAAATTATGGCCCTTGTATATTTTGACCTTAAGGATCATATGATTCGTACAGATCTATCTTAGCACAATCAGATTCCATCCATTTAATTTATTCCTAAAATATTACTAATTAGACCGAAATCATAAAAACATCACTTTATTAAAATTGACTCTACACACCTATACAATGATGGTGTGGATGATCCACGCCATCCATTGTATATATTAAGAAGAAATTAACAACATAATAAAAAGTTAAAAAGATCTAACGATTAGAACTTACCTGATCGAGCCTTCTTAGAATTTCCTCTTCCTTTTACTTTAGGCTTCCGATAGGATGAGCACATCCTCCCTTATCCTGAATTTGATTTTTTTTATGATTTTTAATAAAAAATTTATTATTACCACTTCAAGAATCGATCCCTAAACCTCTCTCTCAACTAAGAATTTCGCTACCAACTCAACTATTGACTTGTTTTTATTTTTTATTTAAAAATAAAATGCATAAAACTGTGGATTGAAAGCATACAGTTGAAAAGTTCTTAGATTGCATGCTGATCGAGTGCTCGTGGACCCACCATGATACTAGATAGAGTCCGTTCATGCTGGTATAAACACAGTCCGCAGACGCAGACTGCATGTTGAGGCTAACAATAGCGAGTGCTCTGTGTGCCACACTATGATGTATGTATCTTATCTATGCCGCCCATCCATTTTTAAGGGCATGAGCGAAAAATGAAGGTGGACGAGGGCACAGGATAAAGCGGTGATTAATCTGCCACCATTAAAAACTTCTTGGGGTCACAAAACTTTTGGATGAACTTCGTATTTTTGTTTTCATTGACCTAATTAACATGTTGGATGGAAAATGAACATTAGAATGGGCCCTAGGAAGTTTTTTCCTATGGTGTGGTCCACCAGAGATCTGGCTCCGCCTCATTTTTAAGATAATGCCATAAAATAGAGATCCAAAATGGATGGATGGTGTGGATAAGGCACATACATCATGGTGGGTCCCTTAGAGTCTCTCCACTGGCAGTGTGAGAAACCGATCGAGAATGTAATTGGCGTTCACAAGCTGCTTCTGTTTCAACCGGATAAACGGCCGCAAACGGTAACCCATGGGAAGTTGCCACGGTGGAAAAATAGGTGGGACCACCTTGCGAGAAATCCACTCCGTTCATCCATTTTTCCGACTCAAGTTTTGTCATCAATCCCAAATCGAGATAGATCAAAAACTCAAGTGGACCGCACTTTATGAAAAAGTGAGAAGTGAAGTAAAAGTGTCAGCAGATGTGAGAAGTGGGCCCTATTTGTAAAACGGACATCCCTGTCATGAACAATACAAGAATCTTGGAAGGTCCAAACCACTTCATGAAGCAATATGGATGTGAGTAGTGGGCCCTATTTGGAAAACGGACGTGTAATGTACTTTCTGAAAATCCAGCTTCCTTTATCTATGATAATAGAAACCATATAAAGTTACAGAAAAATCTCTACCGTTGATGATAACATAAAAGAATGGAAAGAGAAACTGCTATATATCATTGATTAAAAAACATGTATATATACAATTGATATTGGATGATTTAAGATAATTTTTTCTTCAATCCTCTTTGTTGTGTACAATAAAACCCAGTTCTTGATTTTGAGGCCCATAATAAAAAACCCAAACGCGGACAGTATGGAAATTAGCACGTAACTCGTTTGCATCAACCAACTCGGTCCAACTGCCATTCAAGGTATAGCATCCAGATGATCTCCAGTAGTTGAAGCGCGTGATCCAATGTCGACCCTTATGGTCGAGTGTAACACCATCAATCCCACCGTCAGTTATCAGCTTGGATGTTTGGTGGGGTGTAAGTGCAGGAAGGAGGGTGTGGCTGATTAATGATGTGGGAAGGAGGAGACGGTTTTGACGAGGTCTGGTGTCGCTGGGTTTGAGAAGTTTATCACAGACCCATATGAGACTCGTTGCTTTCAATTGGAATTGGGTCTCGATCCAATCAGGTGGAGATGGTTTTGCAATGCAGAGGTTCTGGTAAGACGTGTTGCGGGGAGTCTGCTTCTTGTTTCTGTGGTCATTCAGCTTCCTCTTCTTCCTGTTGTTGGATGGGATGATGGTGAATGTGGGGAGAAGAGGGGAAGCAGAAGCTGCCACCTCTGCTAACATCAACAGATTACTCCAGTCGGCTTCCATTCTTTGCTGAATTCAGAGAGAGAGAGAGAGAGAGAGAGAGAAGGGGTTCTGAGGTATTGAATGAAAGAGAGACTAAGCACAGAGGGTTTTTGTTGGAGAGAGGATGGAAGGAGGCTTCCCTTTTATTTTGATTTTAGAAAAATCCAGATTCTATTTGGAAAGTTAATAAGTAAATAGGTGATAAAAGAAAGTTTCTAATTTTGCAGCCAATGAAGTTTAGACGGTCAATATGTAGTTTGTAGTTTAGAGCATGACACGTGTCATTAACCAACGGATTGAAAATTGGACTCGGATTTCCTGCGAAAGACTTTCGCAGGAAGTTTCTGCGCTGGGAACCCAGGTGGGGCCCACTGTCGTATTTGTGAGAAATCCTCTCCATCCATCCGTTTTTTGAGTTCATTTTAGGATACTAAGCCAAAAATGAACCGTATCCAATGCTTAAGTGGGCCGAAAATGTGATAATTGAACATCTACAGTTGAAATATTCCTGGGGCCAAAATAGTTTTGAATCATGATATTATTTGTGTTTTCAGTTCATCCCAGTAAAAATGACGTTATTAACGGTATGGATGGCATTTAAACATCACTTTCGAACCTAGGGAGGTTTCAACGGTAAGAATTTTCCTAACTACCTTTTCCTTTCGTACGGCTCACCTTAGTCTTGTATTGTGCTCGATTTTGGTTTCAACTCCTAAAATGAGCTCCCAAAACGTATGGACGGAGTGGATTTCTGAAAAAAAAATTCACGGTAGACCCCACCTAAGTTTCAAGCGCAGGAATTTCCTGCTAAAGGTTTTCGCAGTAAATCCGCGTCTACGCGTAATTGGGTTTTGCCGGGAAGCAGATTGTTAGGGGAACGGATTGGCTACTCCCCCTGGCACCAGCCCCGTGGCTGGTGGTCGGTGCTCTGTGAACCCCACCATGATGTATATATTTCATCCATTCCGTTAATCCATTTTAAAAGATCATTTTATGGATCTAGGCCGAAAATTAGAGGAATATAAATCTCATTTGAACCACACCACATGAAAACAATAGTGATTGGATATCCACCATTAAAATCCTCCTAAGGCCCACTGTACTGTTTATTTGACATCCAATATGTTGATTAGGTCATACAGGCCCAGATGAAGGGAAAAAAACAAAAATCAACTTGATCCAAAGCTTTTATGGCCCCAAAATGTTTTTTAATGGTCGACGCTCATTCAACAATTTTTCCTACTATGTGGTCCACTTAATATTGGGATATATCTCATTTTTTGTATCATACCGTAGAATAATATTTAAAAATATATGGACGGCATGGATGAAACACATACATCATAGTGGGGCCCACAGAGCACCGACCACCAGCCATTGGCTGGTGTCAGGGGGAGTAGCCAATCCGTTTCCGATCGGTAGTGAGTAACTCAATAGGCCAAGCGTAGTGAGTAGACTCTGTGGGGTCCATTTAGGTTTTTATAATTTATCTACTCCTTTCATCTATTTTACTAGATAATTTTAGGCCTTTTTTAAAAAAAAATGAAGCATATCCAAATATTGAATGGACCACGCCACGTAAACAGTGTGAAATGAACATCTACCGTTGAAAAATTCTTAAGGGCCAAATAAGTTTTGGATCAAGCATATATTTATTTTTTCCCTTCATCCATGTTTTTTTAAATCTTATGAACAGGTTAGATGACAAATAAACATCAATGTGGAGCCTAGGATGGTTTCAACGGTGGAAATCATTATTAACACTGTTTCTTTTGGTATGATCCACGTAAGCTTTGGATATGCTTTGATTTTGGAATCAACCCCTTAAATGAGTTTAAAAAACGGACACATAATTTCACGGTGGGCCCAACTGAGTTTACTCAGTACGATGAGAGTAAGCAATCCGATCTCGTTTCGCCATGTATGATACGGTTTTGGAAAGTCCCGGAAATGAAATGGTTTGCGTTTCGCTGCTGACGTGGATGGAGGATTTTATGTTTATTAGATCCAACACGTTGATCAGGTGCGCCACCCTCGTTAGATATTGACCTTCAAAATTATACTGATCCAAAATTCAGGTGGGCCTCACCACTTGAGCTTCATATTAGCTTGATCTTTAGAAATTTAACCTTCATGTCTGTGAAAAGAGTCATATGAATGGATTGGATGGCTTAAATAAACAATGGTGGGACCCACACAAAATTAACGGTTGCCGTCCCATTTCAACTCTTAATTTGTTATGATTTGTCCTACTTTGGTTTTGGACTGATCTGCTTTTTAGTTTTCCGGGTGAAAAAGGGGCAGCGCACATGATAGACGGCATGGATCTTGTTCTTTCACACGTGGTGCAAGTCACTTTGGCCCGGTTCTTGAAAACTAGCTGTTGGATTTTCCCCGTAGTTTCTTACTGCTAAGAGGACTTGTTTTCAAGGTTTTTAAACGCGGTTTCCATCTTAATAATATGACACGTGTGAGGTGTTTGGCTCCAATCAGGACTCCAACGCTTTGAAGGCCAATGTTCAGATGGATAAGATCCTCTTATCCAATATAGGTGTGTCTTGAGCCTGTTTCCATCCAGAGCAGGGACCACTAGGTGGACCATCCTAATTGAAACGTGAAATGAAAGGAGGACTTCCTGTATACATGTAGCAAAACTAGAAATATATGATCAGCATGTTAAAGCAAATGAACGGCAAAAAGAAACGGACCATATTTGATTTTGATGTATCTTATCTACACAGAAAGTATTGTTTGATGAAGTGGTTAGATGTTAAACATGTCCCCACTTGGCTGGGACCCACGTAGCCTGGATCAAAGCAAGACTAGAGCAATGTGTGTCCAGTTTCTCTGAGTTTGGCCCATGTTATGGCTATTCAGACTGTTTTGGTGGATCATAACACAAATGGACCGTGAGGCAAAGAAAACATAAAATATATGGCTCTTGTCCCACTTCTTGGTCAGACTGTTATGGCTATTCAGACTGTTTGAAAATATGTTATGGCTATTCAGACTGTTTGGCCATGAAATTATTTTTTCATTTTTAGAAGACAAATGATTTTATGCCACCGTTGTCTGAAAATCATTTGTCTATATGTTATGGCTATTCAGACTGTTTGAAAATATGTTATGGCTTATTCAGACTGTTTGAAATTATGTTATGGCTATTCAGACTGTTTTAAAATATGTTATGGCTATTCAGACTGTTTGGCCATGAAATTATTTTTTCATTTTTAGAAGACAAATGATTTTATGCCACCGTTGTCCCTTGTACCGGAGGCATTTGTCCCATGAACTGCAAGCTCTTGTATTAAAAGTAGTAATATTTTTTTTTAAAAGAACATATCGCCAGAAAACAAATATTTGCCCCACTTCTTGGTTGATCTAATCTACTCATTTTAATCAGACAACCGTAAACTCAAAAGAAAATTTTTCCAGTTTTCTATTCGAAGTTCTCTATACCTCACAACTACACTAAGTGCATTAATTCTAAACATTGTGATAAATTTTGACATCAAAGTTGGGCCAGTATTATTACATAACCCCTTCTCTTTCACAAACTCTCATCATTTATATTTATAAAAAAAGAAAAGAAAAAGAAAGACAGAATAAAAGGAACCAAAAAACACCATTATTCTATTCATGAAAAAAAAAAACTAAGGAATAAAGAAGAAAACAGCCAAATAACCCCCATGTGGAAAGGCCTCATGTTTTAAACCCATCCACATCTTACGTGGGCTCACTGGATTATCATCAAGTAAATCCAACCCGTCCATATGTAAGGGGTTTTAATTTCATGTTAACAGTCCAAATTTGAAGGCAACTCATCACAAATGGACTACACCGAAGAAAATCGTTCAGAATTAATGCATAACATTAGCGTAGTTATGAGCCACATATAACTGTAAAAAGAAAACAAGAAAAAAAAATCTTATTGTGGGTTCACGGCTGTCTGATTAAAATGAATAGATTAGATCAGCTAAGGAGTGGGTCGAATTTCAATTTTTGGTGGGGCCCAGGTCTCTTTAAAAAACATATATCTTTTCGGAACGAGAGCCCTATTAGGTAGTTGGGATAAATGCGCATTTTCATCATAAAAAAAAAAATGAAAGAGCGATTTTAGGCTAGAAAAACTTATGTTTGGAAAGGACGTACTCTTGCCATGACCATGTCTTAGTACAGAGCTATTTGGACAAAAAATCCCACTACATGTCAATTGTTTCTAAAATGCTGATACGTGCAATGCTGCTTAGTAATCCAACCATCCTCATGATGGGTCCTGCAAATTTTCTTGGAGTATAGCCATCACTTCACACTAGGTGTGAAAAGATCGTGGCAAGGTGGTGTATCAACCAGGCCCATCCATGTGCTCAACCATATCATGGATGGTTTATGTTGTAGAAATTACACAAGTTAAAAATACAATGTACATTGATTTTATTCATATATCTCTCATAAACTTAACCCTTAACAATTTTATTTTCTACCATCGATTGTAGGGGGAGTTATTGAATATTTAGAGTCATCCAATCATATTTTAAATTATTTGTACTCACAATTGGGTTACTTAGATGGACGATTTGCAAGTGATCAGTCGCCCTTCCACATACATTTAGTGGGATGGCTCTATCTGTTGGGGGCCTTGCACAAAACCTTTGGATCTAGCCCTCTAGAACAAACCAGAATTATGGAACAACAAAGTGGTATCAAAGCTAAGTTCATTGAACGGGTAAGATCGGTTTTGAATTATGGAAGGTGACTCATCAAGGATGATCAGCCTCAATGGTTCTAACTGGACCATATTGAAAGCTAAGATGGAGGACTTGCTTTATTGCAAGGACCTATATTCTCCAATTTTAAGCATATCAGCAAAATCCAAGGATATGTCTGATGATGATTGGAAGAAGATGGACAGGAAGGCGGTGGGGTTTATTAGACAATGGCTGAATGATTCTGTGTTCCACCATGCGTCTACAGAGACCTCAGCCGTTAGCTTATGGCTGAAATTAGAAGGGCTGTATGAGAGGAAGACAGCTAATAATAAAATTTTTCTAATAAGGCGACTTGTAAATCTCAAGTTAAAATATGATGGTTTTATAGCCGAGCACATGAATGAGGTCAACAATATAATGAACCAACTCTCCTCTATGAAGATGGTCCTGGATGATGAATTACAGGCTTTTCTATTGCTTAGTTCGTTGCCTGAAGTTGGGAGACATTGGTGGTGTCTCTAAGTAATTCCGCACCAGACAAAAAGATATCCATGGAACAGATAACTAACTGTCTCTTCAATGAGGAGACAAAGAGGAAGTCTCGGAGGTCTACTTATCAAGAGGCCCTTGTAACTCAGGAACGGGGGAGAGGAAAGAACAGGAAGGGCGGGAAGGCCCAAGATAAATCAAGAGGCAAGTCGAGTAACAGAAAGGATGTTGATTGCTGAAATTGTGGCAAGAAGGGCCACTACAAGCATGAATGTCGTGGTAAGAAGAACGACAAGAAATGAAAAGGAAAAAGGAAGGAAGATGAATTAGATTCCACCGCGGTCGCTTCAGATGGCGACGTTGTAGTTATTCTTTTAGCAGATCACGATGTATGTCTCATAGCTACGAGTCAGGACATTAACTGGGTGATAGACTTGAGAGTTTCGTTTCATGCGACTTCACGAAGGAATTTCTTCACAAGCTACAGGTCAGGTGACTATGGGACCGTGAAGAAGGAAAATTCTGGCATATCGAAGATTGTAGGGATCGGTGATATTTGTGTGAAGACCGATGTGAGTTGCACATTGGTTCTCAGGGATGTGAGGCATATCCCAGACCTTCGCCTCAATTTAATGTCAACGAGAAGGTTGGATGATGATGGCTATGAAAGCCGGTTTGCTAGTGGGCGATAGAAGCTCATCAATGGTTTGTTTATCGTGGCCAGAGGAAAGAAGTGTTGCACTCTTTATAAGGCAAGTGTCAGTATGTGCAAGGGTGGATTGAACACAGTGGAAGATTCAGCTATTGACATGTGACATAGGCATCTAGGCCACATGAGTGAAAAAGGACTTTAGCTACTAGCGAGGAAGCGGCTCCTTCCAGACGTGACAGGTACACCTCTCAAAACCTGTCTTGATTGTTTATCAGGGAAACAGCATAGAGTTTCATTTATTAAATTTGCTTCTCATGTTAATAAAGTGCATGCATTAAATTTAGTTTATTCTTATGTTTGTGGTCCTATAAGGATAAAAACTTTGGGTGGGGCAGTGTATTTTGTTACCTTTATAGATGATGCATCTAGGAGAGTTTGGGTTTATGTTTTGAAATCCAAAGACGAGGTATTTGGTGTGTTTAAATTATTTCATGCTATGGTCGAGAGAGAGACAGGTAGATCATTGAAGTGAATCCGCACTGACAATGGTAGTGAATACATTGGCGACTTTCACGAGTATTATAAGTCTCTGGGTATACGACATAACAGACTGTTCCCAAGACCCCCCAGCATAATGGTGTAGCAGAGCGAATGAATCGCACTATTGTTGAGAGAATCAGATGCATGTTATCCCATGCGAAATTACCCAAGACATTCTGGGAAGAAGCAATGCACACGAAGGTGTATTTGATAAACAGGTCTCCATCAGTCCCATTGAATGGAGAAGTACCTGAGAAGGTGTGGATTGGACAGGATCCATCGTACAGTCATCTCAGGGTGTTTGGATGCAGGGCATCCGTTCACGTACCAAAGGACGAGAGGTCCAAACTCGATATAAAGATTAGGCAGTGTGTGTTCTTAGGGTACGGTGATGAAAAGTTCGGTTACAGGTTATAGGATCCGACCGAGAAGAAGCTCGTCAGGAGCAAAGATGTGGTATTTTTTGAAAATTAATGTATAGAAGACATTGGTAAGCCAGAGAAGAACCAGCCTAGTTCAGGTGAGCTAGAAGACATGGATTAGATTATTCCTCCCATGGTGCTTGATGACGGGAGAGTACAACAAGGTGCAGAAGATGAGGGAGTTCCTTCAGAAGATGGACCAGGGGAGCAGTCCTCACTTGATCTACCTGTTGAGCTACAGGTGAAGAGGTCATCTAGGGACAGAAAGCCGTTCAAGAGGTACTCGTCGCATGAGTACATTATGCTAACTGATGGGGGAGAGCCAGAAGATTATTCTGAGGCCCTAGTCGACAAGCATAAAGGGGAGTGGTTGAAAGATATGCAAGAGGAGATGAAATCCTTATATAAGAACCACACCTATGACATGGTGAAACTACCTAAGAGCAAGAAAGCTTTGAGCAACAAGTGGGTGTTCAGAAAGAAGGTTGAGCAGAAGAATTCACAGACGAGATTCAAGGCCAGACTTGTGGTGAAAGGGTTCAGTCAGAGGAAAGGTATAGACTTTGAGGAGCTATTCTCACCAGTGGTGAAGATGACATCCATACAGGTGTTGCTTGGGTTGGTGGCTAACATGGATCTGAAGATAGAGCAGTTAGATGTTAAAACTGTCTTCCTCCATGGTGACCTGAAAGAAGAAATCTACATGCACCAACCAACGGGGTTCAAAGTCAAAGGCAAAAAGCATATGGTATGTAGGCTGAGGAAGAGCTTGTATGGGCTAAAACAAGCTCTACGACAATGGTACAAGAAGTTCGACTCGTTCATGTTACAACATGGGTATGACAGAATGGAGTCGGACCACTGTGTGTTCACACGTAAGTTCTCAGATAGTGATTTCTTAGTTCTGCAGTTATACGTTGATGACATGCTCATCATGGGAAAAGATATCAAGAAAATCGACAGGCTGAAACAGGAGTTGGGCAAGTCGTTTGTGATAAAAGACTTGGGCCCAGCTAAACAAATCCTAGGAATGGAGATAATCTGTGACAGAAGCAGCAAGAAGCTTTGGCTGTCACAAGAGCGGTATATTGAGAAAGTCCTAGAGCGGATCAATATGAATGCAGCGAAACCGGTCAGTACTCCACTGGATGGTCACTTCAGATTGAGCGACAAGCAGTGTCCCAAGACGAAGGCAGAGGTGAAAGAGATGTAGAAGATACCCTACGCGTCAGCTGGAGGAAGTTTGATGTATGCTATTATGTGTATATGCCCAGACATAGCATATGCATTTGGTGTTGTCAGCCGGTATCTTGCCAATCTTAGTAAAGAACATTAGGCAGCGGTGAAATGGATACTGTGGTATCTAAGAGGTTCATCCAGGTTGAGCCTATACTATGGTGACGGAAAACCTGTGTTAGAAGGCTACACAGATGTAGATATAGCAGGTGACATAAACTCCAGGAAGTCTACATCGGGGTTCATGTTCAAGTTTGCAGGGAGAGCGGTCTCTTGGCAGAGTAAGCTACAGAAGGTCGTAGCATTGTCGACGACAGAGGCCGAATACATTGCAGTCACAGAGGTATGTAAAGAGATGCTTTGGATGAAGATGTTCCTACAGGAACTTAGCCTGAAGCAAGAGTAGCACGTGGTTTATTACAATGGTCAGAGTGTTATACACTTGAGTAAGAATCCAAGTCAGCATTCCAAGTCAAAACACATAGAGATTCGGTATCACTGGATCAGGGATACTTTGGAACAGAAGGTGTTACAACTTGAGAAGGTCCACACAAACGATAATGGGTTAAACACAATGACCAAGGCTTTGCTCAAGGGCAAGTTTGAGGTTTGTAGAAACCAGGCTGACTTGAAGAAGGTGCATCCCTCCTGAGTCGGAAAGGGGGAGATTTTGTTGGGGGCCTTGCATAAAACGTTAGGATCTAGCCCTCCAGAACAAACTAAAATTATGGAATAACAAAGCAATGAAATAAATTAAAGCATCAACCACACACCACATAAGAGATTTTTACGTGAAAAATCCTCAAAGAGGTAAAAACCACGGGACCTTGTCCAGATCAACAATCCACTATAAAGTAGAACGTTACAACCGATCACAAGCACACCTTGCTATGATCAAACCTTCATCACTCACGCAGGAGTGGATAAACAGTAAGAGAAACAAAAGAAAAAATGGAGAGATCTCACCGATTACAAGGATATAGAAGTGCTGAGATATGGTAGATCACCTTGACGAACATAGCCTCCCTTCCACAAGCTTCCTTTCTCTCTTTCCCTCTCTCTCTCACACCTTTAATAGCCCTCTTGTGTTTTTCCTATTTTCTAGAAAAACCCTAGGAACTCCTATTTAGAGTTTTAGGAAACTCCTTTCCGCATCCTAGTTGCGGAAGGACTTGCGAAACGAAATGTAACATCCTGAATTTTCATTGTTTTAGATTTTCAAAAATCCTTGAATTTTTTTATTAATTAACTTATAATATCACTTAAATGACCATTAACACTCAATGTTAGTCTATACAGGGGTGAAGCCAGTAAAGAACCACACAAGTCCGATTAATCAACCGTAGGGAGCCAACGAATCTGCCCAATCACTTGAACATCAAGTTTAGCCCCATGATTTACTCACATAGGGCCCAAATCTAACCAACCCATTGCTAACCAATAAGACAATCATAACTAAATTAAAGATCCAACCAAAGTCGAGTCAGATAAGGCTCAGATCTTGGCTAATAGATTAAATCAACCCCGTTACTCTTTTAGCCTAAAACCGATGGCTTAGAGTAATCATGACCAAATCTCCACTTTCACTAGTTATAAATAGGCCACACTATGAACATAGTTAATCCAAAACCTAATCATTGCCTACGAGAAATCTCACTACAAAATTTATTTCGAAAATGCCCCAAATTTCTAAACAAGATCTAGACCGCTCGTTGGTGGGCCACTAATTCCAAAACTATAGAGAAACGTCCGTCTTACTGAGCTTGACGTCCATCGCGGGAGTCGGACCTGGGTACTGTCCAGAACCGCTCAACTTGAGTCAAAGGACGAGTGCATGAGGAGTGCGAATACCCTAAATGAAGAAGCTGAAACTTAAATGAATTGGGTCGTCCACTCTCATACAAAGTTGAGGATTTCGAACCGTCAGTTTGCGACCAAACTTCACACGTAGAGTAAGGATATTTCCCTGCTCATATTCATATAGCTGCGGCCCCGATCGACTATCGATGACCGTTGAATAGACTTCTAATCATATCTGTTGATCGGCGCATCCAAATGGCGGGTCGATCATATCCATACGTAGATCATCACTAGGTCAACTATCCAACGGTGGGTATCAACTCCCATACCCTATAGTAGGCCCTATAGGCTAGAAAAATCCTCCCATAGGGCTAGTATAGTAAAAACCAAACACTTGGGGTCATTGGCACCAAATCTGGCATTATAAAAGGGCCTCATTTGGGGCACCCCTCTTTCCATACGATTTTTCATTTTCAAAGGGAAGAAAGAGAGGAAGAGGGAGAGAGTAAAGAGAGAGGAGAGAGAGCTAGGGAGAGTGAAGAAAGAGAGTGAAGGTGAGAACAAGGTGGGGCCTAAGGAGATCAACCCTTTCAACCCCCTACCTCTTCTCCAAGGAGAAACCCTCCACCACGACCGCCCATCGTTCCGTTGAATCATCTAGATAAGATCCTTCACCCCTTTCTTAAAACCCTTATGATGAGAAGGGTCTTACTTGGGATTCTAATATACAAATGCTTGCTTTATGGATTCCGACCGCCCCAAAAATCCATCTTCATAGGTCGTCTTCCAAGCCTTCAACAATCCGGAGGTGCGGACTATTATCTTTAGGTGGCCTAGCACCAATTTTATTACGAATCTAATGATTTTGATTGCTTGGATGCTATATTTGGAAAATCTAGAGAAACCCTAAGATTTGGATGTTTGCTTGAGGATTGTATGGGATTGCTTGTTTGCTTAGTTCTCATTTGATATTGTTCGTGTTTCCCACATGATTAGGCTACCATGGGTGATCACTTGTTTTTGTCGTGCTTGATCTCTCATATGATGTGCCTTATAGCATGTATGATTTATTGATTCTTGTGCATTTTGGTTCTAAGGGGTGTAGGAAGTGCTTAACTTCTTCACCAACCCACACAACACACACGCACCTTGTTCATGATATTGATAGCATTGCTTGCTAAGAAAAATCTGAATTTTATGTTGAGAAGTATGAGAACATGATGTTGTTATGCTAGATGGTACATTGGTACTTGTCTTGCTATGAATCACTATTCACACTCTTGGGTTGGTCAGGAACATGAGAAGAGCGGAGGTGATTTCGTTGGTAGGACCACCTTGAGGCTAAACCCATCGATTTGGGTGAGTGCATGTGAGCGACGGTAGTTAGACTACATGGGTTGCTTGCACCCGATGCCGTTCTGCCACGTATTTGCCTGGACTTGTGCGGCTTAGTCTACGGGCTGACCAACCTTTTTTGTTAACTTTATTTGCTCATATATGTATGAAACTTGGAACACCCTACAACCGTTGTAGCCCATTGAAAATCAAATTGAAACTGGTCCACCGCCTCGTGAGTAGGGCATAGTGGAATGGGACACTATGTCCGAACTGTCGGCCTACGCTGGAGTGCTGCGCCTTCTTGTAGTGACCGCGAGCGATCCCTTTCTCTCGGCACTCCCCATGTGCTTGAAGTCAGGGATGGGGAACCCGACGGGATCCAGGACCGTAGGGTCTCGGCCTCACACATTGGGGGGCCTTGGCCTCTCCACCAGCTCAGGGCATTGATGCGTGGGGTGTATCAGATTTCCCAACATACTGGATGAATGGACTTAACTAAGAACTTGGCTAACACGACCACATTGCATCGCACTAGTTAGGGTGGCGACTCGGCAGTTGAGGTCGCTCTGAGGGAATGTTGGTCATACGCGATCGTTAGATGGAGTCGCTCAAGGGAGAGTTGTGGCGAGGGCATGCATCATATCATTCGCCATGCATGCGCATTAATAAGATTAGTTAGGTATTTATGATTGATTGTTTTTCATTAAATTCATATTATAACTGATGCTTGTTATAACTTAAGACTAATAGCACCCACTGAGTTGATCACTCACTCCCACTCTGGGACGGTGTTTTAAAACACCAACCAGACATTTTACTAGATGCAGGTGAGGCGGAGCTCGACGAGCTAAGCAAGGTGAGCAAGGATAGGGAAGAGGAGCTCCTTGCTTCCACGCTTTCGACGGATTCTTTTTGTTGAGTTTGGACTACCGCGGGGTATGGACTAGGGCCCTAGTTGCTTTGGGTCACGTATGTGTGGGACTAGTTCCCTATTTAGATGATTTTGGATTCGTTGTCTGGATTTTTTTATATTTAGTAGCAATTGCTACTGTTTAATAACATACTTATGCTCTATGCCTTGCTAAATCCTCCATTGTTTATGAATCATCTAAATGTAATCAAAATATGAAGTCCATTAAGGCATCCATGACACCTGAGAATTCGAGAGCCGAGTTCTTACATGGCCCTCGAAAACCTGGGACGTTACACGAAATTCGTGCAAAATCACGGAACGAAACTGTATAACTACGACTGGTCGTGTCGAGTCCACGACCAGTCGAGCACACCCATGACCGGTCGAACACCTCCTACGACCGGTCGAGCACCCCAAAGAAAAATTACCCAAAGTTGCTGGACTTTGAGTCGTGTCAGGGCTCGACTTCACGACTGATCGTGCATCGCGGTGAACCACTCCAGATTTTTCACCCGCTGCGTTATCTCTCCTATAAACCGAGGAGGAAAACCCCATCACTATGATCGCACGTGCTTAAAACTCGGAATTCACATACACACTCACATACATCAACAACAACAACAATAGTGATAAGTTAACACCAGTAAAAACACTTTTCATTCTTTCCATGAATCTAGATCATCTTCTTGCCACAAATAAGAAATACATGTTTTCTTGCATTGTGATTAGTCAACATTACTGCTGGATTAAATGCAATGTTTAATGATGTGGCATAATTAAATTGCAACAAATAAAATTTACCTGTTTGTGGCAAGCAGAAGATCCAAATT
Source organism: Magnolia sinica (assembly GCF_029962835.1). Taxonomy (NCBI): domain Eukaryota; kingdom Viridiplantae; phylum Streptophyta; class Magnoliopsida; order Magnoliales; family Magnoliaceae; genus Magnolia; species Magnolia sinica. The sequence continues at coordinate 135,601,046 of NC_080574.1, forward strand.
CTTTTTTCATATGCTAAGGGATTTCACTTGGAAAAGAAAATATTCAATCCTAATGGATTCAAGTCTATAACCATGGGTTTTAATGTACAAGATCCTATACCACTTATCAAATAAGGCGCTACCAATTTGTATTATATATAAGAAATTAATTATAGACACTAATACAATTAGATAAGCTCTTCATAAACAAGCTTAAAATTTGTGACATTAGTTAAGATTAATTCAGGATTTGCGGTCCCTGACTTAACCTTCTTTTCTTGAAAAGAGTGGCCATTCAACCAATGAACACATTAGGGTGTGTGTATCTCCACATGCACATCTATGTATGTCTTAAGTTAAATTGATTAGACCACAAGTTATGGTCCATAATTCAAGATGAATTTGAGAATTCTCCTGTATTTCATATATATTGTATTAGCATCAATGGAACTTTTATAGAAATATACAACCATGCATATAAAAGAATTACTAATTATAAAATCTCTCTCTCTCTCTCTCTCTCTCTCTCTCTCTCTCTCTCTCTCTCTCTATATATATATATATATATATATATATATATATATATATATAAAGAAATGATTCACTATCACAAGTATTAAATTAATCCTGTCTTATAAAATGTGTGCTACATCCAATCCTTGGACCCATATAGTCCACTCATTGATAACTTATAAGTTATTGAGTGTATGTGACATCCAACTCTTCAAATAGGTTGCCCTATCATGAAGCCATCTTAGTGTAAAACTCAACGGTATCTACTAATCAAGTGGGACACACCATGTAAAACAATGTCCATCCACCGATGAATAGCAAACCACAAGCATAGCCTACTCAATGAATGATTGTTGTTGAGTTTTCCAAAAGAAAATCTTCACGGTGAGCCAGGAAAAACCTAATCAAGAATCCTTCGTGAGGAGTCCTCAAGTGGATGTTAATTTACCTAGAGTGGCCCCAACACGTGTTTTTTGCCAAGAGTTGGTTGTGGCCTGTTTTGGGTTCGCCAAATGAATGAATTTTACAACTGTTCTAATAAAGGCTGGACCGGGCTAAACTGGTCCAGATTTCATGGGCAAGATCAGGCCTTAATTTAAGATTAATCAATAAGTGGGCTGGGTTGAGTATCATCATTATCGGGCTTATTGGACCCGATATACCTTCTGGTGCTTTCAAATGAGTGAATCTCAAACCTTTTAAAATCTGATGATCCTGACCTCTCGTTAGTGACCATTTTGTTTGTTGAATTGCTAGTGTTGGCTACTTTCTATTTTAATGGCTAGTTCATCCACTCAATGTGATTTTGGGGATATGACCCATCTACAGTGGCCCCCAGAATTTGAACGGTTTGGATGGATGTACAGTATTGCACGTGCAAAATCTGCAAGTATGGATGATAATCTTCAGAGTCTGCTGTTATTATTTAACCCTTGGAACTTCAAAATTTCTATCGAGATAAGAGATGCCGAGAAACTGGTGAGAAAAGTGCCGGTACCCTTTGAGCGGACGTGGATTGCCTTGTCGGTAGCTACTGGATGGTGCTCTGTGGGCCCCAACATGATGTATGTTTTTCATCCACTCCGTCCATCCATTTTCTCAGATCATTATAGGGCTTAAAATTTATGCAGATTCAAATCTCATGTGGACCACACCACATGAAACAGTGGTAATTGAATGCCACCATTAAAAACTTCTTGGCGGATACAAAAAGTTTTGAATGGATCTGATATCTGTGTTTTCCCTTCATCCAGGTCTTTGTGACCTAATCAACAGGTTGGATGGAAAATAAACATTACAGTGGGCCTTATGAAGTTTTTAAAGTTGGGTGTTCAATCACCACTATTTTCTCGTTGTGTGGTCCAATTGAGATTTGGATTTTCCTCAGTTTCGGGCTTATGCCATAAAATAATATGGAAAAATAGATGGACGGCATGGATAAAACACATACATCATGGTGGAGCCTACAGCGCACCGTCCAGTAGCCACCTTGTCACTGGCAGCGTCAGTAGGCAGTCTGCGTTCCCTTTGAGCCACACGTGCTGCTGATAGCAAGGAGAAATATTTGATACTCTGGCAGAATGCGATAGATGGTACGCAGGAACTTAGAAAGCAGTTACAAATGCAGAGATGCCTTAGGTCAAAATTAAACCATCCAAATATGTTAACCACCGTCGATGTCTCATGAAACAATAATTAAGTTCATTTGATTATATGACCATCGGATTTTTCATTCTAACCATCCATTAGATGGCCACTGGTTATTTTTTCAGGATCTTCTGATTAATAGGATTTATTTTAATTCCTTTTCAAGGTGATCCAATGGTCTAGATTGAAGTAATTAGGTGACATATTCGTGGGAGATTGGTGCATGCATAAAATCTACCACATTCCACCAAAACATGGTGATAATATAAACCTCTCCCTTACGAATCCCTCCAAAGTTTCGTTTGGCAGCATAAAGTAACCGGGGTTTAGGGGTTTCCAATCTCCCACATTCCACCAAAACATGGTGATAATATAAACATCACTGCTGGATTAAAGTAATTATGTGACATGTTTAGGGTGTTTGCAATCCACGAGAGAGCTTGGATTACACCTGAAATCATTTCAATAATTACCGGTGTAATATGTGTGTCACTATACATTATTATTTTATTAGGCACATATCCCATTATTGATGATTAGTACCGTCCAAACATTGTCCATGTAAATTAACACCGTCCAAACATTGTCCATGTAAATTAACAATTAAAAATAGTTGGCTAGTGATTCAGATATGATCTTATGCTTATGGCCCATTCGAGACATGGAATTTTATCATTTTTAGGCAAAGCATATATTTCAGCAAACTTATCACAACCATTGTATCAAAAAATATATATTTCATTAATTGAAAATATTAAAGTTGATTTAGTAATTAAATTCAAATCCATATAAATATACTATGGATGGATACTTTTTGGATTAAAGTTGATTTACACTCTTGGATATCCAACACACCGGGAGGACTGCAAATCCAGGAGGTTTCTGATCATGGGGTTCTGAATCCAGGGTTTACAAATCCACGCTCCCATACAGGCCCCACTTAAATCCAATCCGCAAGGGCAGAAAAACTGAGGGAGAGGATTAGGTGCGGTTCCGGCTCCGGCTCCACCCAACCCGGTGCTGCCCTTACTGGGCCACTTTGATGTATTATTATATATCCATGATGTCCATCCTTTTTTATAGATTATTTTAGGCTATTAGCCCAAAAATTAAGAAGATCCCGATATCAGGTGGACTATGCTATAAGAAACACTGTTAATTGAACTCTCTACCATCAAAAACTTCTTAGGGACCATATTAATGTTTAATTAATTTTTATTTTCCATCCAACCTGTTGATAAGGTCACATGAATCTGGAAGAAAGGTAAAAAATAAATATCATCTTGATTCAAAAGTTTTGTGGCCCATTAATGTCCAAAAACCACTGTATCATATGGTGTGGTCCACTTGAAGATTGGATCTTCTTCGTTTTTGGGTTAATGGTCTAAAATTATCTGGAAAAACGGATTGACAGTGTGGATATAGAATAAATCAATCAATGTGGGCCCCACAGTAAGGACCGCATCGTCTTGGGTGAGGCTGGGCCGCACCTAATCCGCTCTAAAAAAACGAACGCCAGAAAGTACAAAATCACTTCGAGTTGCTTGCTTTGACTCGGATTGCGTGGTGTGGCACGTACCACCGACTCGGTGGTGTGTTCACGTGGTAAAGTTCTGTGGGCCCTACTATAATGTATGTGTTGTATCCACACCGTCTATCCATTTTTCTAGCTCATTTTAGTATATTAACCAAAAATGAGGCCGATCAAAAGCTCAAGCGAACCACACCACAGCAGTGGAGACAATGACGCCCACTGTTGAAACATTCCTAGGGCCTATCATGATGTTAGTTTTCCATACAACCTGTTCATAGGGTCACACAGACCATGAGGAAGGGAAAAAACAAATATCATCTTGATCCAAAACTTCTGTGGCCTCGAGAAGTTTTCAATGTTAGGCGTTCAATCCCCATTGCTTACTTTGGTGTGGTCCACTTGAAATTTTAATCTACCTCATTTTTTGGATTATGACCTAAAATGATCTAGAAAATTGGATGGATGGTGTGGATATAACACATATATCATGATGGGCCCACAGAACTTTGCACGTCAAGACACCACTGAGGTCCTTGTTACGTGCCACACCACGCAATCCGAGTCCGTTTTGCATGGCGTGGGCCCACGCAATAAACAGATGGGGCCTGAGCGTCAGAACATCCGCTGTTTCCTGGGGCTCCTAATTCCATGCATGTGGGGCCATGCTCAGATGATCCCAACCATTGATTTGATGGCCCCCGACCAAGGTGTTGGATGGTGCAAAAATTCTCCAACATTAGAACATCCTAACCGACGGTTAAGAAACAAAGTAAAGAAACTGTCCACGTTCAACGGTGAAAAGGCCAAAAATAGAACGCCAGAAAATCTTCCAGTTTGTGTTTTTGGGCGCATCCCCCATCCATGGTGTGGTCCATTATATCAATGGTCTGGATCAAGTTTTAAGTGGCCCCCATTTAAGGCATGGGAATTAGAAGATAGGGCCCCCTTCTTCCACCTTTGCTCACCTCTCCCGTATCTCACTGGCAAAAAGGTTAGCCATATCCAACAACTAAAAGAAAAGCAGTGGTTGTCTTTCCTGAAAATTACAGTTATGGTTTTTCTCACTCTATCCAATGTAGAGGAATTTGTCAGTATTCCGATTTGATTCTTTTAGTATTCCTTTGTAGAATATGTGATAGAGCCAACATGGCAAATTCCGTTAAAGAGGGTCAGCCACTACTTTTTTTATGGTGGCTGCTGCGGCTCCTCTTCAACATTTCCAGATCATAAACTTGTAGAAATGGGATAATTCTCACTGTTAGATTGAGAATTGAATTGGGTTTTCTGGAATCTTGACATGGGGTCTTGATTTATGAGATTTGGATATGTCTGAGTGAGCTCTATAGGCGATTCGGGTCGACTGGTGGGTGTTCGGATGCTATGTTGGATTTTTGTTTTTGGGTTTTGGATTGGTTATGGGTGTTTTGGTGATGAGTGAAGGATAAGGATTGTGCACCCACATATACATGTTAGTCAGATTAGGCTTCTTGGTTGCTGCTTCAATTGCAGCTTATGCAGTTAGGCAGGTCAACTGCCCGAGGCCAACCGCTTCTAGAAAGCGTTCAGGTACAGCCCTTTCCGAATCGTTGAGAGAATTTCTCTTGTAGTGCAGAAAATAAGCTCTTAATAATTCTAGTTTATAGTTACATCCATGATTACAGGGGCCTGTTTGGATACCTGCAAATTTGTGAATTGGGTGTTTGTTAAATCGTCTTGTTTTCGAATCGACGCCATGCATGAGTGTTTTGCCAACCATGGGACCGGGAATCCAATGGCCAGTCCATTTGGGCCCGCTCTTTTTGTGAATGAGGTGATTTTAGGCTGGGCCTATTTTCATCTCATCTGTGGGTTGCCGGCGACGGACTTGAGGCGTCTGGGAATTGGACTGCAGTCCAAACACTGACTGAAATTTTAGTGGGTTATTACGTTATTGCAAATCCTTGGTTCTGTTAGCTTCGTCTGGTTTATTTTTATGTGACTCTTTCTAATTTCATTTGGGTGTATTCTGAAAGAAAATGCTGAAGAAAGCTTTGAACAACAAAGAAATGAAGAAGCGGAGAGCAAGCAGCATGCGGATAATGGTGGCCTGGAAGACGAGCATGTATGTATCATTGAGCTCTTTATGCATTTTTTTCATCTTCACAGACACGGAAGTTGGCTGCGTTTGGATGCTCCATTTTGATTTAATTGAGAAATGACCAAATTGCAATAACCTTGGTATAAATAATGAGGAAAGTATCCCTCAAATTGCAGTTGCATTCCTTTCGAGCCCAAACTGAAAGTGAGTTTCAAATTGGAACGTATTCGGTCATTTATCAATGGACTAGTTATTGCAATTCAATCTGATAGTGCATCCAGACACAGCTTACGATCTGAATTAGACCTTGTGTTAGAATGATTGACAAGAGTTCTATTTCTTGCAAGATGGAGGAGAAAGAGGAGGAGGAAGAGGTCAAAAGAATCAGCAGTGTCATCAGCCCATCTTTGAGTAATCACGCTCTTTTAGATGACGAAGAATCAATCCTACCCGAATTCGAAGATCTTCTATCCGGCGAGATAGAATTTCCTCTACCCAATGACAAATTCGATCTTAAAACCAATTCTGAGCCTTCAAAAGACAGTTCATCGTACAGAACAGAGATAGCGAGCAATGCTAGTGAATTAGAAAGGTTACGGAACCTTGTGAAGGAATTGGAAGAGAGGGAAGTGAAACTCGAAGCAGAATTGCTAGAATACTACGGCCTGAAGGAGCAAGAAACAGATGTTGTGGAGTTACAAAGGCAGCTAAAGATTAAAATGGTCGAGATCGACATGCTGAAAATTACCATTAACTCACTGCAAGCAGAAAGGAAGAAACTCTATGAAGAAATCTCACAAGGCGCTTCAGTAAAGAAAGATCTTGAGATGGCAAGGAATAAGATCAAAGAACTACAAAGGCAGATTCAGCTTGACGCAAATCAAACCAAAGGGCAGCTGCTGATGCTCAAACAACAAGTTTCGAGCCTTCAGATGAAGGAGGAAGAAGCTTTGAAGAAGGATGCAGAGGTCGAGAAGAAACTGAAGTCTGTGAAAGATTTGGAAGTGGAGGTCGTGGAGCTGAGGCGGCGGAACAAGGAGCTGCAGCATGAGAAGAGGGAATTAACTGTGAAATTGGATGCAGCTGAGGCTAGAATAACAGCCCTCTCCAACATGACAGAGGTGACAATATATAAAAGAAGATGGAGCTTTCGTTCTGCCCAACCGTGCGCGTGGGGCCCTCCTTTTGGTGATCTATGTGTTTAGTATGGTGGGCCTGGAGATGGAATATGCGCCAAAAATCCCCCTGTCAGATGATCTTAACCGTCCGATTTGGCCCCCCATTAAATGTTGGTCATTGATTGTGACCATTCAATATGGCAGATTTTGGAGCATGACCCATCCCATGATGAGTCCTGCCTGATCAATGGATTGCACATCACCTAAACATGGGCCTGTACATTGCTGGGTAGAGCAGCAAAATGGGGTGTTTAAAGTGTGGTGAATACACTAAACTTTGGTGTATATACTATTCGCTCCCATCTGATCTGGCAGTGTGATGAGTGGACCCCACCTTTTTCTCAAAGTACAGCTCTTCTTGAGTTGGGTCCATAAATTGTCACTGTGGAGGCGTATACACCAAACAGTTGGTGCATATGCTGATATGGTTTTGTTCTGTTATTGTTTGCTTTGTCAACTAAGCTACTGTTTTACTCTCTGTTTTATGTTGTGAGACTCTTTCTCATGTGGAGTTAGCTGTTGTCTGGATTCAAATCCCCAAAAGCATGAAACATGGCATTTCTGTCATTTTGTATGTCTATCACTTTTCTGCTAAAAACCAGTCTATCTTTGATTTTTTTTTTTTCTTTTTAAAATCAAAATCTTCATAGTACTTAGAATTTCATTGCTTACACTTAAAATCATCAAGAACCATTCATTTCTCTGGCCCAAAATGGCCTTGGATTTTTCTCAAAGTGGACCCACTATTTCACTGGCCCCTGATTGATAAATACACCCATCATGTCTACTTTTGATATGACAGAAAACAAAGTTGTACTTTTGTATTGCCAAAAGTACAAAAAAGGGTGGATTTATCTGTTGGGTGGTTTTCAATGTCACTTCTAACTTGCCCTCCATGATCAGATTAAACATTATTTTGCACAAATTAGCATGACTGTGATTTAGGAATATGACCGAAATGCCCTTCGGTTCGGATTTTCGAAATATCCAAACACTCCTAGGCTGATCAGGTTTCACTCCAAAACTGTTTAAACTAGCATGCTTCTAAGATGGCCTTGGATTCTCAAATGATTTTGATATCTGTGCTTTTGCACATGAAAATGTTCCTCTGATGGGGTCACAGTCATTTGAGTCTGATCATATCCAGCTTGGACTGATCCACTCGGCTAGAATTGTGACAGTTGATGCACTGTGATATCCATAGGAGAATCATAGCATACATGAATGAAGTATAATGGTTAATAATCGGGCGCATATCAACCATACCCATATGGCATTTATATCAATCTGGGCCCCACATACTGTGGCCTGGTTATGGATGGACCATAACTCAAAGCTTGTACCAATTGGATAATCCTAACTGTTTGAGTATCATGATGAGTTCAGACCAAAAAAATGAAGGGATATGATTATGTATCCGAGCTTTAAACTATAATCTATCTGGTGATATAATGTTTTTTGGGTTTATTTTGAAATACATTTTCATTGAGCCAAATCAAGAATGTTGGTTTGGTCAGATCATGAATCATCCAAATTCGAATGGTGTGCGTGTTTGGTAAACAGGAAAAATCTCATTTACATCTTTTCTTATACTGCAGAGTGAAATGGTAGCCAAGGCAAGAGAAGAGGTCAATAGTCTACGGCATGCGAACGAAGACCTTTTGAAGCAAGTGGAAGGGTTGCAGATGAACAGATTCAGCGAAGTCGAAGAATTGGTGTACCTGCGTTGGGTGAATGCTTGTTTGAGATATGAGCTCCGGAACTACCAAACGCCAGCTGGGAAGATCTCCGCCCGTGAGCTCAACAAGAGCTTAAGCCCAAGATCTCAAGAGAAAGCTAAACAGCTGATGTTAGAGTATGCTGGATCTGAACGTGGGCAGGGGGAGACCGATCTCGATAGTGTTTCTTCCCAACCTTCTTCTCCTGGGAGCGAAGATTTTGACAATGCTTCTATAGATAGCTACTCTAGCAGATTCAGCAGTATGAGTAAGAAAACTGGTCTAATTCAAAAGTTAAAAAGATGGAGTAAAAGCAAGGATGATTCTTCTTTATCATCACCAGCAAGGTCTTTTGGAGGTGGGTCTCCAAGCAGGACGAGCATTAGCCATCGATCGTCTGCGTCCAGGGGCCCATTGGAAGCATTGATGCTGAGAAATGCAGGAGATGGTGTGGCCATCACTACATTTGGGGAGAAGGAGCAGGATGCTTCTGAATCATTGAATAGAGTGGCGGATTCATTCCAAGTGATGTCTAAATCAGTTGAAGGTGTGTCGGATGAGAAGTACCCTGCATACAAGGACCGTCACAAGCTGGCCTTGGAGAGGGAGAAGGCAATCAAGGAGAAAGCAGATAAAGCAAGAGCGGAGAGATTCAGCGACGGTGTGAATTCCAAATCCAAGTTGGATAAGCCTGTTGCATTACCGCCGAAACTCGCTCAAATAAAAGAGAAGGTTGTGGTGAGCAGTTTGGTTGCTAGCGATTCGAGCGAACAGCCCAATGACAATGAGGTCGATACCCCATCGGTGAGCAAGATGAAACTAGCCCACATTGAGAAGCGAGCTCCACGAGTGCCTAGGCCGCCTCCGAAACCATCGGGCAGTGATTCTAAAGCCACCTCTGCAACTACAAATCCTTCAGGTGGGATACCTCCCCCACCTCCAAGGCCACCAGGTGCACCCCCACCACCACCCCCACCCGGCCCTCCAGGTGCACCACCCCGCCCGCCACCCCCACCAGGAAGTCTACCAAAAGGGTCTGGAACCGGTGATAAAGTCCATCGGGCTCCCGAGGTGGTTGAATTCTATCAGACGTTGATGAAGCGTGAAGCTAAGAAAGATCCCACTTCCATAGCTTCCCGAACATCCAATGTGGCTGACGCCAGGGGCAACATGATCGGGGAGATTGAAAACCGATCAGCATTCCTTTTAGCTGTAAGTAGATTTTTCTTTCTCCTCCTTCCATAAAAGAGTTGAGCAGTCTCAAATGGGGATTTGGATTGGTTGTAGGTGAAAGCCGATGTGGAGACACAAGGCGATTTTGTGCAGTCGTTGGCCACCGAAGTCCGAGCTGCTTCTTTTACTAATATAGAAGATCTAGTCTCATTTGTGAATTGGCTGGATGAGGAACTCTCCTTCTTGGTATGGCATTTTAACTCAAGCTATTTAAGCATATGTTTGTAAGGCCTACGATTACGAGCTCTCCGTCCACAGAAACTGCATTCAACACTAAGTACTTGTTTCCGAAGCACTGTGGAATTGGCATTGGTCCCACAATTTGGGTGCAACCCATCTGCTTGGCATTTAGAGTGGGACCAAAAATGAGAACACGTCGAGCAGAAACACATTTCCCCATGTTTCCCAACTCTAAAATCTTCGACATCTGTGTTTGAAGACTCGAAAAAAATCTACTCACTAGATTTGGTCAAGACTCAAAAGGAACTCGATTTGGTCAGGACTCAATCAAGACTCAATTGACTTGGTTGATTCAATTCAATTTCACTAAGAAACTCAGAAAAACCCAACAAAGCTCGAGGAAACTCGCCGAATCTCAATTTACTTATAATATCAATAATTTTTTTAATATTTAGATAGTAATGAGTCATGGCTTTCAAGACTCGAATAAACTCGACCTACTCAACTGAGTCAAGTAAACAGTTGAAACTACTATCAGTATTGAAGTATATTTCTATCTCGTAGGTTGACGAACGTGCAGTTCTCAAACACTTCGACTGGCCTGAAGGGAAAGCGGATGCATTACGGGAGGCGGCTTTTGAATACCAAGATCTGATGAAGTTAGAGAAACAAGTATCATCTTTCATCGACGATCCTAAACTTCCCTGTGAATCTGCTCTAAAGAAGATGTATTCATTGCTTGAAAAGTGAGTGTTTTTTTTACTCATAGCTATGAATGAATAACTACAAAGCAGTTTTCATGACTTCACTAATCAATGTTGGAGCTCCATTTATAGAAATCTACACATCTTTTTATATGATCTGATTCTTTAAAGCAGTATTTCTATCTCGTGTTTTTTTTATTCTTTTTCTTTCTTTCCTCATCAAAATTTCTAGCATGATTGCTTAGTATATCTTAATTTACAGGGTGGAACAAAGCGTTTATGCACTGCTACGAACCCGCGATATGGCTATTTCACGGTACAAAGAGTTCGGAATTCCAGTCAATTGGTTGTTGGATTCCGGCATTGTCGGGAAGGTACACTTCGTTACTAAAATTCCACTGGGTAATATGATGATCTATTGAGAGAATTGGCATGTTTATTCAAACAAAGGTCGGGTCTGTTGGGGGTAATGGCCCATCACCTTGCTTTAGGTGAGGGGAAAAATGGTCATTTTTTTTAAAAAAAATGTTAAGTTAGGGGAATCATTTCAAGGGCAAAGGATCTTTTCACTTGTGTCTCAAAGTTAGGGCATGTCATAAAATGTAAAGAGACGGTATTTTCTCTTTGGAGTCTAGACAGGTTTTCTCCTGTGCTAGCAAGATGGAGATGAGAGGGGGAGAGAGGGTCTCTCTCAAGGGGAGAGTTTATCTAAGCGATTGGCTGGCCTATGATGATCCTGTCCACCTGATGAAATGGACAAGTACAGCAATGGCCCATAATCAATGGCTTTAGAATCAGACAAGTCTGAATCATTTGATGGGGTAAATTTTTTGGGTTTCTCTGATCCACCATGGTCCCACCCTGTGAGCGACCTGGATTATCAAATGGTGAACCTCACATGCAGTTTATCGGGTTCAGAAAATTCTCAATCTAAAATGTGATTGAGTTTCATTGCATCATGGAAAGTTGGAAACAAAATGTATTTGCCTTTCCTTGCTGAAACGAAAAGCTTGTGTATTGATGAATTTCTGCAGGATATTAGGCTGTGTTTGGCTACACTGCTGCAAGAAAAACAATTTCCTTTTTTGGGATTGCTACTCATTTGTAGAATTTCCTAAAATCATGAAATGTCATTCCCACACATACAAAAAAGCTCTGTTTCCATTACAACACAAAATTTATATCAACCCATGAGTGGTCTCTGTCTCCCAATGCAGATCAAGCTCTCATCTGTTCAGCTGGCAAGAAAGTACATGAAGAGGGTGGCAACGGAGCTTGATGCTTTGAGTGGGCCCGAGAAGGAGCCGAACAGAGAGTTTTTGATTCTGCAAGGCGTGCGTTTTGCCTTCCGCGTTCATCAGGTAAATTTAGTCTACTGCTCTCCATCTAAATCTCGAAATTTTGAATGGTTTACATTAGATAATAATTTCACAGTCGGAAAAATCTTCATATAGTACTCAAAGACTCTGAACAACTTACATTTTTCAATAAAAAGATTTCTTCAATCAGTTGATGAAGACTTCTCTACATTGTTTTCAAAATTATCCTGATCTATGAATCTTACTACATTGAAGACTTGAATTTTGGAGCTGCTTCCTGATGTCTTTGTAGATGAAAATCATCAATGATCCTTTTTGTGGAGTATAAAATCATCACTTCAGCTAGTGCAAATGTCCATCGATCCATACCGTCCATTTAGTTTGGATGGGACATGGCCTTAAGTCAGGATGAATGGGCAATTCTATTCCTATCAGTCTGATTAACTGCCTATTTTTATGTGGTTGCTGAAAGCTATGGACAATGGCCTATACAAGAATCCATCAATATGATGATTAGCTTGTGTTGATGGTGTGCTATCTGGACGATGGCCCATCCAAGAGATAGTCCATCAACCGGAGGTGCACCATTATGTGAATGTATCACAATGTAATTTCCTGATACGAGATGATACCTTCCCATGTTGTCAATCATTGTTGAATTCCATTTGGGGCCTGTGTGGATCACAAATTATTTAGTAATGTAATGTAAAAATATGATCATTCTGATTTTACCACGGCCAAACCAAACCCCGGATTCGTCAGTCCAATGCAATGTTTTCGGGAGACAGGTAAAAGGAATTTGTAATCATTGCAATTTTCCATTGCATTACAGTGGAAATCTCAAATCGAAACATGCACATCAGTGTATGGATTTGATGACGTGACATTGAAGTAATGGAAAAGTGTCATCCTTATGATTTTGCGACAATAAACCAAACAAACCAAACATAAGAATCGTCCAAGTGCAATGTTCTCAGGAAATAGGTAAAGGAAATTGCAATAATTGCACTTTTACATTACATTACCGAGGATTCGCAATCCAAACAGGCCTATTATGGGGAGTAATACATGGACGATACATTATGCATCTGTATCGGAATGCACGGATGATACAAACCGATACAAATAATGGTTTTTGGTACATGGCCATAAATCCAAACAAACGTTTATATTGTATTGTTGGCATGCCGCATTCCGATAGTTTGAGCCTTGCTCGCCTGCGTACAACCGCCGGACAACGCTTTCCAATATGGAAAATGTGTAAGATCCAAGTGATCTGTCAGGTGGGACACACTATGTAGATTCAATGGGCCAAGATCCAGCTAGCTCACTCATCAGCTGGACAACTGTGCCATGGCTAAAAGAATGTTCCAGCTGTTCATTTGGTTGGCACATTGGCCCAACTGATGAGTTGACCTATCTGATTTTTAGACCGGAAGATCTACATAGAGTGTCCTACCTGACAGACCCTCTGATCTTGCACAGATGTGCCATATCGGCACGATCGCATGAAGAATATCCATCATCTGACGGACTTATTGCAACTGTCCGATAACTTAAATGATATTATGTTATATCAGTAATAAAATACTCAAAATCGGGTGTGGAAATGTTTTCCAGTTTGCAGGAGGCTTCGATGCAGAGAGCATGTGCGCTTTTGAAGAGTTGAGAAACCACGTCCACGCCACCCAAACAGTAGAGGCTGATAAGATTGAAATGTAACGGGTTTTCTTCTCCCCCCCCCCCGCCCTCGTATTTATTGTATGTTCACATTCTCTGCTGTATATTTGTATTTATATTTCAATACCACTGTATATTTCACTGCCTTCTCAAAGAAAATATAGGATATATCGTGCTTTGTAAGTTAGTAACAATTATCAGGTCAGTTCAAGCAAAATATAATTTTGTATCTGTGTGTGCACACACACACACACACACACACACACACACACCATATATAATGCAAGGAGCTTTGGGTCATTTTTGCCCTTGTTATTAGTTTTTCAAAGATGGAGAACTTTTTTTTAATGTTCAAAGGGCTTGGTAAGCCATTTCAAATGAAGGTAAAACTGGTTTGGGAATGAAATGGTGGCTATTGTGGGTGATACTGCTTGACACAGCCACACTAGTGATGGGCTGGGATTCATTCACGTGTGTTGCATGTATGTATTTGCTGGGCGTACTAGAGACAAATGCAATTTGAATTGAACATTTGGTATCACAATAGCTAGATTAGGATAAGATTTATGAAAATTGCCCTGACTACTCAACCCTTGATTTTACGGAATTAGGCGATTTGCAAAGGAGAGAGTTAGTCCTTCATATAAGTTATTTTTTACCTTTTTACCTTGGAAACAAGGACTTTTATCACAATAATAATAGCTTGTACCATTTATCAACAAACTAATACTCAAAAAGCAAGAAATATAAGGTAAAGTGTTAATTTTATTAAATAATAAGAATGCAGTACAATTGGCAATAAATGAATAAGGCAAATAAAAATTATAGTGGCAATTCTTCCAGGCAAAAAGGCCATGAGTGTTTGAAGGTCATCTAAACTTGGACGGTTGAGAGACAGTCATAGCTTGGCCAATTGGTTGTGGCCTAGAGAAATCACTAAGAACTTAAAATTTTGGGTTCCAACAACAAAGTCGTTGCTAAATAACTAAACTAATTCCAACTTATCATAATGATGCACGGGATGGAAGTGAATGAAGCTAAACTAAATCTACACTAATAGATGGACAGAAGTGGAGAGATTAAACTAGGCTAAACTAATATAGGCATCTATATGAGATGACAAGGATAAGATAGGCAGTATTGTGCTTAACAAGAAATTTATGTGTTTGGATTGGCAAGGGCCTGGAACTCTTCATTCTCTATTGCTTTTATAAACTTAGATAAAATGTGACTTTTTGTATTCTCTCCTTTACTTAGGTGATTAGTCGGCCGATTAATTAGTGATCTTGGCTAACTATGATTCTAATTTAGAGTGAGGCCAACCAACCAGTTTGTTGTTGCATCTATTTACATTTTTAATTCCCGATGGCTTACCCTTCTTACCGCACCACTAACAAGTTTTCATACGTGCGTGGCTAATCATATCTGGCAATGTGTCGGTATGCATCACCGTCTTAGCATTACGTGGGCATACGCGTGTTCTTTAGAAGCTCTGCATACATGTGACCTGTATTCTTTAGCCACATGTCGCTGAAAGAACGACCGCCTCTAAAGTTTCCACCATGCGTACATCTCCAGGCATTGTAGTACTCCTGGCGTGACGTGTCTCTGACAAAGATATCCATTTGATCCTTATAATTTCTCTCTATCGGTCCAAGATGTCTTTTCTAGTGGCAGCATTCCATTCATTGGATTTGACCATGGAAGGTTGGGTGTTATTAGGTAGAATATAGATTCGCTGGCAAAAAGCATGCAACAACTTATATTCTTGCTTGTTGATAAGCATTTGGACAATTTTACCCTTATCATTAGCTAAAGAAGAGGTAGTTTCTAAAGGTTATTTATGCGCTTTTACTTCTTTAGGCCACACCCACTCTCCTTTTTCCCCAGCAGATTGCCTCGAAGATTGACAAAGATATGCCTCATGTTTTAGCCCTTGCCCTAAAATAACAACGTGGATAAAAGATATACATCAAGGTCGGCCCCAGAGCGTCAAGTCACCGAGGATGACGGGGTCCGGGCAATCAGCGTCACATTATCCCTCTCTTCTTTTATCTCTTCATGTGTGTTGCACGTGCCATTGGAATGCTCAGAATTTTTCAATATATTCATAGGAATGTTTATGATATCTCAAATCAGCTTTAATATCTTAAAGCAGTGTACATATGTACATATGTGATATTTAATCGAATGAATATAATAAGCTCATTGAAATATATAATTTAGCAAAAATAAAATTTAAAAAAAGAGAGAAAATTTTGAGCCTTGGGTGAGCTAAAGGCGTAAGGATCACAATGGTGTGGTTTTAGTGATGTAGCCGATAACTAGATTGTTTTGGAGAATCATTAGTGTGACACAGGTATGGGAGACATGTATCTAACGGTGCTTTTGTTTACTTGTGCAAATCTCCGGGGAGCTCAAAAAAAGTAATTCACCCATTTTCTTTCAAATCCTCTAGTATGAAGGATTTTATTTTTAGGCCTCTGCCATACAGGCCCTAACATTTGGAAACTCAACTAGGGTGGAATTTGGGGGCATGTAATTGGTGTGGATTTTGCAGTAAACCTCATGAAGAGGCAGACTATAAATTGAAGGGCGAGGGGCGTGATGGATGATATTGATGAACATTGGAGAACACCTACCTCCATTCAAGGACCTAAATAATTCACCTGGCATTACATTACAATAGATTTGCAGCTTCTAGAAAGAGCTCAATGACTTCTCTTCAGGAAGAAGTTATGTTGAAGACACTGCAATAATATATACTATGGTCAGGCCACCACTGCCGCACATGGTACATGAGCTCTCTCTAAGCCAGACCTGGTATGTTTGCTTGGTAAAAAATCTTGAAGCTGAGTAATCTACAAAATCTTCTACCGCAGTGTGATTACAAGGCTTCTATCACTGTACTTGGCACCACCCACCTTTCCTTGAATCCCGGGAGGCAGACAGATGACACGTCTTTGGTCCCCTGCTTCCACCAACAGCTCGGACCCGCCCCTATACTGCAATTTACAATCCAAAAGTAAAAAAATCAACAGCCCATAGTAAAAAATCACAATCCTGAGCAGAGACCCAATACTGCAGGTAAAACACATCCATTCATGGGGATCATGTAGTTGAGGAGTTTGGAGATTATACTAGCAATGCACGTGTAGTGCTACAATTGCATTTGGATGCATTTGACAGTTCAATCAATTGATCTGTTCAGTCAAGCACGCACTTCATGGGTCACCATGTCTCTATCCTATTGTTGGCCCTCTAAACCACCGATAGGATGGTTAGGATCTGGAAGTGATTCTTTGGAAACCATAAACAATCTTTTTGAGGCTATACCAAAAAGATGGTTCAGATTGATGATTGGACCCACCATTCCCCACAATCCTGAATGTCGATTTAGTAGGTCACTCATTGGATCATTATGATTGCCAAATCGCTAGGATTTCTGTTGAGTGGAACTTGAAGACTTGGCTCAACCATAATGTATAATCCAGATCAATTGAATGGACTCCCCACACATCAAAACACATCTCATGATGGCATGACTACTGTTATCAAAGCATTGGATTATTTCTCTATGTTTATGGATGTATATTGAAATACACCATGGAGAGAAGAATGTGGAATTGATGTGAGAGGAATATGAAGGCATGAGCAGTTTCTCAGTATGAATCAGGAATTAGACGTTCTGTAAATGTAGTGATCAGTGATGTAGAAAGAAGAACCAGTTTACATAACAGTGCATTTGGGGAGGGGATCCTGCAAATCAGGATTAAGCCTAATCGGCAGACCTTGTGCCGTCTACTTTAGACTTGCTGCACTAAAGCAGAGCATTTTTTTCCACTTAATTGCAAATTTGGGTGTGTTTGCTTTTGCTTCCTACACTTTCATAACAGCAATTGAGTGGAGGAAACCACCACTTCAGCAAGCAAATCAGATGCGGAGGCCATGGGGCCCGCTAGACTTAATCCCAATGTTGTTGAAAATAATCAATTACTGTTAAGACCAACGATAATATGAGATTCTACTCCTATGCAGTAGATAACATTGGAGTACATTTCTGTAATTATATTCTTGGTTTCAATAAACCATTATATCATCATGATGATCATCATAGCCTTATCCCAGCCCAAAAGATCATTCTATCGAATGAAAAAAAAAAACAGGTAGAAAGACATTAGGAAGTATGGGATTTCCTGAGAATGGTTTAAAATATCATCAAGATACCAAGTCATCTTGGTAGAGACAATTCAAGGGCCCAATCCAGAAAAGAGTCCTGCATCAGATGAATTCCTAGCAACTCATTCCAACTAGTTGAATTTGTGTGTGATTCGTCCCTTATCGCACGTATCCAGACCAACTCAATAATCAATAAGACCTGTCCAGATCATAGTAAGATTGGCATGCTAGGACTTCGTGCAGACTGAGTTGGACACACCGAAACTAGTATTCTAATACATGATTTCAGAAGATGAAGTTCTTAAATGAGAGGACATGGACATACTTGGAATAGCTTGATTTCTGACTTATCAAAGCCTGGCATGAAAAGGGTCACTGACTTCTGGGCGTGGTTGAATTTGACTGATGACTGGCAACAGTTGCCTGCCGTAGAAAGGAGGCTCTGTGCACTTTTACCAAGAACTTTGAGGGTTGCATTCCAATCTACAGATGAATCCATTGAAAAATGTGGCAGAAGCGCAAAAGGTAGGGGTGCAATCTTCTTCTGAGCAGCTTCCACTGACTGTATGCATGATTCCGGAGCAAAACCAAAGGCTCCAGAAATTTGTGCTCCTGCTTGGATTGCGCATCCCCAATAACGTAATGCACAAGTGATAGATCTTGCATTGCTTGGATCCATAACAAGGTAGCAGCTGAACTTCAATGGTTCAGTGAATGCAGCTGATGTTTTCTGCAAAACATAAAGCCAATAATGGCAGCTGATTAGTAAATATAACAACTGCGAGGCAAAATATTGAATGGAAAGACGTATGTAACTATAGTAATACCTCTAGAATTCCTTCTACATCATCCCATATTTGTGCAGTTGTTCCCACATCCGTGCCAAACCCACCATTGAACCCTAGAGTCTCATCTGCAAGTTTCATGAGAGAAGGAGAAGTCAACCTCCCAAGATCGGTCTTTTCAGCTATGCTCCGGAAATATTTCAGATACCATCTGCAGATGTTTACATGTCATTCTTGGTACAATCTAATGGTAAACGGGGCAGGTCAATGTGGAGATAGAGAGGCCCTACCTTGCTCTCTCAGCCGCACCAATCATCCGTAATGTCTCCTCAGAGCTAATTCCGTCATATACAATTATATCAAACTTTTCTTGTGAGTTATTTCTTCCACTTGCAGCCCCTCCACGAAATCCTACAAGTTTCTCAATCTCTATAACTGAAAGAACTGAATCCATCCCCGGTAGCACCCCAAGCTCTTCTCCCACCACCTATCATATGATAAGATGCATAAACAAAGCCCTCTACAAAGAAAAGAAACGGAGCTGTGTTACGTCCTTCTACAGACGTGGAAAAATTGAAATGGAAGCCCTACTGTTTCTAACCTAATGAAAATAAAATTTTGAATACCCACCCCTTGAAGAACTCCTTGGGTCAAATTAAGACGAGCATCGGCTTTCTTCATCCGATTGAGAGGTTCAAGAAGCATCTATATTTAATAAATAGATAAATAAATCCCATTTGTGTCCATACCCATTCAACATATTAACTCAAAAGGAGTCAAAGCAGAAGAAAATGCAAGAAGTGCATACCTTGGTGGTTTCTAACCTAACAGCCGAAAGATTGTCACTGAATACCGTAGGAGAAGTTCCAATCTTGCAGCCCATCAGGTATTCAGCAGTTGGGTCTTGAGAATGTATGACCAAGCATGTATGCAATCCCAGCTTTGCATAATACTGAGAATTAAAAATTAATTCAGTGTCATTCTAAGCCAAAAAGATGAAAGAAAGTAAAAAAGAAAGAACGGAAAAGAATAGGAAGAACTTGTAAACATAATTGGTATATGATGTAGTGAGGACCCTCCATCGAGAAAGGGATAGACATTCTATCTGGTGCAGGTGTCTTTTTTGTTTTTTTCAGTGCAAGGGGTCTACCCCTATCATTTCTCAAAGTGCTAGTTCAAAATTCAAGAAAATGAGGTGAATTTGATTATGGTTATCAAGCAGTCACAGCATGAATTCGAAAACAAAAGTGGATCTTGAAATAGAAAACACGAACCTTGGTAGATCTACATGATTTTTTTCACAACAATTAAAAGAAAAGAAGCGAAAAGAAAGATTACATCATTGTTCTGAATTAAAAATTTGCTTTGATTGAATCAGAATAGCATATCAACTTGACCATATGCACAGCAGTATTCATTTGAAACCATTTTTAAATGTCTTGATTAGCTCTCCTGTATGCAATGGAAATCAGGGCTGTCAATGTGCTGGGCCTGGAGTTGCTTCAGCCTCGATTTTAAACAGGTTGGCAGGCCAGGCCTAAATTTGAGTTTCCTAGGCCCAAGCCTGGCCCATTGGCAACACTCATAGTCAAAATCGTTATCTTTTCTTGAAATAGTGATTGTAGTGCGAGTTTGCTACATTGTGACTCTGTGATGCAGCAGCATTTGGGCCCAAGATTCATCTCACTCCCTAAAATCAAGGTTCATGGGGAATCATGTGCGGATCATCATCTGTGACCCTAAAGGGCATCAAAAGCTGGACACTAATCATGTGGACCCCACCTTTGATGGACATGTGACACATACAAGCCTTAGGATGGGAGGATGAACTTCTCTCAAAATTTTTTAAGATATTCTCTTGTTGGACTTTTTTAATTGAGAGATCTTCTTTCTTGGTTCCTATTTTTTAAGAGTTTATAATTAGAAGCATATAGTTAGTATGTGTGCGTGTGTGTGTGTGTGTGCGCGCGCGTGTATTCCTTCTTTGAAATGTTTACTATTAGCAAACCTAATTGGTTTCTCTTTTACGAGTCCTCAATTAGTAACGTGTCATTGAGAGAGTTTGTTCTCCTTTTTTTAGTAGTCTCAGGATTTAGGAGATGTGAAGATTATTTTCTATAAAAGCCATCTAAGGGATTGCTATTGGATTACTGATGTTGAATGTATATAATTAGAGTTTTCTATGAGAGAATAAGATGAAGAAACGGGCATTCCTTCTCTTGCTCTTTGATTTTGAATTTGGGTTCTTCAACCATTGCTAGATTGCACATTTTCAGAGGTTTATGTTCTTCAGTGCTCAAGTTGTTTACCAAATTCAAAAACTTCGATTGTAGTTGGTCTTGCTGTGGATTCCGCAGGTACCTGTGTTGCTTCAGTTCATATTTAGAGCAAGTTTGATAGCTGGCATATGACAGATTGCTTAACCAGATCCAAGGTTACTGAAGGAAGCCTACTGCAGTTCCAATCATTCCATTAGGCAGGATGCAAAATTAGCCAAAGTTTCTCCAAAAGTTGGGTGTTTGTAGAAATGCATGCAAAGGGTTCAAAAAGTTGCTTAACTCGCACAGATTTCTACAGAGATTGTGCTTGTTGACCATTTAACAAAATTGTCAGATCCACAAACGGAGCACGAAATTATCAGAGTTCTGCACAGATTTGCTTAATTTAAGCAGAGCAAGTTTGATTGCCGGTGAACAACAGGTTGGATTTATTACCTAGTCAGATCTGAGGTCACCAGAGGGAGACTGTTGGAGATCCAATCATTCCATTTGACGGGTTGCGTTATTAGCCCAAGTTTCTCCAAAGGTTGGATACCTGTAGAGATGCATGCCAAGTGTTCAAAATTTGTTTAGCTCGTGCAAATTTCTAAGAAGGTTTGATGAATTACAATTGTGCTCGCTGAGCATCATCTAAGCACTACAGAGGGTTGGTCACATCTATCCTCTACATGTATTTGACGGATCGCCTTAACATCACTGAAGTTCTTCATGATGGTCAGTTGATGCCTAGAGCATGCATGTTCTATCAATTGCATAATCTAGGTTACCTAATCCAGACAATTTCCATTTCCTTTATGCCACAACAAAATACCATCTGAACAAAAGCATGCACCTTATCTCATAAAGCCATCAAATCATCAATAATCCCATGACAACCTTCCAAATCAAACTAATCAAGACCATACATCTCCTTGGTCCCACAAGTTACGGGTTGATGACAATATACTCTTGATACAAGAGATAAGAAGAATGACCTCATAGAGCAAATAATCAAGAAGTTGACCCAACTCATCAAGCTCAAATGCTACAACATCAAGTAAATGAGATTGTGTTGCAAATAGAGCAACTTGACACCTAAAGATTGAGCCACATTGGTCATGAAGCCATTAGCCCGCAAGTGTCGTCTAACGATTGATGGACAAAACTGTGGAAGTCTTCGGCCCTTGCATCGACATTGAGATTCCACAAACCTTTTTAGATGTAGTTCATGAAGTGGTGCCTGATGTACATGTTAACGAGTTGGATCTCGACGCAGCTCCAATCTTTGAGAAGGAACATGAGTATATGAACATCATTCCAAATCTAATTTTCCATGAGAAAGGTGTTGAGAATCACAATGCCATTGGAGATCCAATCTTCAACAAAGAGCCAAAGGAAGTTGGCATGACTCTCAGTGAAGAGAGTCAGTTGCATGCAGTTGTTCTCATTCTTGCCGATTTGGATGAGCACATTGCGATTGTTACGGCCAAGTCCGATGAGTTTACAGCAACACCATTGCCTTTCATAAAGTCTTTTGAAGATGAGTTGTGAGAAGGATTCCTTAAGCAAACTTAATTGCATTTCTTGCCTATGAGGTACGTCACACTCAACTCCAGCAATATGATATATGGTGTTATACAGACTTCTAGAAAACAAGACTTAAGGACGAGTACTTTTCAATCATGGGAGTCTGATGCAGCGGAAATTGGGCCCATAACTCACTTCACCATTTGATCATCAGTGGCACAATCAACAAAATCAATGGTCTAGCTTCATGTGGAATCATGTGTGGATCATCATGCTTCGACCGGGGGACATCAACAGTTGGAAAGCGATGTGCAATCCCCACCTTTCATGGACATGAGGCACACAGCAGCTTAGGATGGGATGAGGATCTTCTCTCATCTCTCTCTAGGCATTCTCTTATTAGACCTTTTACTGAGAGATTCTCTCTTGGTTCTTATCTATTGCGTGTCTATAATTAGTAGTGGTATTTTAAATAGTGAATAGCATGTAGCGTGGTATACGCCCTTCTAAAGTGTGAGGTGTAAGCTACATAGCATGAGGTATAAGCTACATAGCATGAGGCATAAGCTGCATAGCATGAGTTATAAGCTACATAGTGTGAGGTATAAGCTACATAGCGTGAGGCATAAGCTACATGCTACTAGATTTTTTGATCAAGAATGAGCTTGGTTGCACCAATTTCATGATACTCATAAAATTAGGCTGATTAATAATGAAATTTAACAAAATTTCATGATGTTTGGTGCAACCAAAAGCAACCTAAAGTAATAGGAAAGGATAATCATTAAGTATAAAGGTAGAGAAAGAGCAACAAAACTGATTAATACTGTTACTTACATTATTTTTAGTAAAAGCATTGAAAAGATTAACTTTTTTTAAAATTGAAAATAGAAAATTGTAGCAAATCATTGAAAACATTAATTTATTTTAATGTTGTAGTGAAAAATAACTTGTAATGTGAGCCATGTAGCGTGTAACGTAGTCTATATAGTATGTAACGCATGCAAATTATAATGTTGCGTAGGTTACATGCGACTTAAGCTACTTTCATGAGTATGTAGGTTAAGGCTACGCTACATGCTACACAGCGTAGCTATTTAAAACACTGCATTTAGTAGTGTATAGTTAGTAGAGATAATTCTTTTCCTTTTTTGAAATGTCTACAATTAGCAAAACCTAGTTGATTTCTCTTTTAAGAATCCTTAATTAGAAGGTGTTTCATGTTTCTCAATTGTCATCGAGAGATTTTATTTATTTATTTATTTTTCTTTTGGAGAATCTCTAGATTTGGGAGATTTGGAGAATGCTATTATTATATAAGCCATGTATGGGAATGTTATTGGATTGTCAATGTTGAATGAATAGCACTAGAGTTCTCTCTAAGGGAGATATGAGGAAGAAAAAGAGGGTAGATTTCCTTTCTCTTGTTCTTTGATTTTGAAGGTGGGTTTGATCGTCGCTAGAGTTGTACACAGATTTGCCATTTCCAGAGGTTTCTGTTGTTCCATGCTCGAGTCACTTGCCAGATTCCGAAATTTCGGTCACAGCTGTTCATGCCATGGATTTGACACTAAACATGCTGCCTCACACCATAAGGGAGCATCAATGGCACGTAAGTACATGTAAAATTGTCCATCTCCGCTGGATCTGTTTCTCAGACATTGACTTCACTAATCACTGAATCAGCTTCCTTGAAACTTTTACTGTGACTAGCAGCGAGTGACATGCAATCTATTTCAATCTAAATTGTCCTAATCGTGGCCACTATGGATGGGGCATTGCTCAAAATGACATCTTTCAAATGATCTTCACTGTCCAATCGATGGTCATCAAATGCACAAATAAAAAAGAAAACTGCCTGCAGTCCAAATTGAACAGCTGAGACTAGATAATTAAGATCATCTGATCAGTATGGTTTCATCCTATGCCATATCCACAATGGGGCCCATGATTCCGTTACAGTGCAGAAGTGCCGCTAACAGTCCCTTTCTGTATAGCCAATTCATACCGTAACCAACTTCAACTGGATATCAAAGCAGATAAATCCAAATCCTAGCTAGATATTGAAACAGAGTTCAAATCGATAATGCCACTAATACACTAAATAATCAACAATTCAGTTCAAAAATAAAAATTAAAAGACAAGGTCGATCTCAAATCTAACTCAAGATCATGAAACCCTAGATCGATAAAAACGAAGATATCGAAGTCTGAGTTTCGAGGAGAAAAGTACCTGAGCGGCTAGGAGAGCAGAAGTAGTCTTTCCAGAACCTCCTTTACCTAAAAAAGTCACCAGCTTCGTCGATTTCGGGGGACGATCAGAGGAGGCTGCCATGAACGGAGCTTGATCTCTTCTGCGATCTTTTCTGCAGCGGAATCGAAGGAGATTTGGGTTTCTGAGAAGGAGATTGTTAGGGTTTCGATGGAGAATAGATGGAGAAGAAGAGACAGGATAAATAACCAATGCCATTTTTTCTAACTGGAGCTGAAACGAGATAGAAAATGCGCATTTCGCGCCCTTCTCATGGATGGGTAATCTGGAAAATGACACTTGCTTGGGGGTGCGGATTAGGTGCGGCCCGACGCGAATTAGCTACTGACAGTGACAGGTTGAGTAGCGAGACTCGCTGAAGAGACGTAGTTCTGTGGGCCCTACCATGATGTATGTTTTGTATCCGCACCGTTCATCCATTTGCAGAGATCATATTCGGTCATGATCCAAAGAAAGAGTCAGATCCAAATCTCGAGTGGACCCCACCACAGAAAACAGTGGGGAGAGTGACGTCCACCGTTAAAAAGTTCTAATGACCACCAAAGTTTTCGATCAACCTGATATTTGTGTTTTCCCTTCTTTCGTATCTGCGTTAACATATGAACAGTTTGGATCTTAAATAAACATCACGGTGGACCTTAGGAAAGTTTCAACGCTAGGCGTCACTCTCCCCTATATTTTCAACGGTGGGGTCCACTCCAGCCTTGGATCTACCTCATTCTTTGTAATCATGCCCTAAAATGATCTCTCAAAATGTATGAACGGTGTGGATACAACACATATATCATGCTGGTTTCACAGAACTTGGTGACGTCACTTCAGTAGGAGTTTCTCTACTCAACCTGTCAGTAGCCAATCCGCGTCCGGTGCGGCCATTACCGAGGGTCCACTTGATGTATTCAGCCTATATCCACGCTGTCCATCCGTTGTGCCAGATCATTTTATCGTGTGAGTTCAAAAATGAATCAGATGAAAATCTGATGTAGACCATACCATAGGAAACAGTGGTGATTGAATGGCCCACCGTTAAAAACTTCTTCGGGCCCGCCGAATTTTTTTGTGTAATTTTAATTTTCCATCCCACCTGTTGATAAGTTCCAGAATAAGTGGACGGAGTGAAAATTTAAATATCAGCTTGATCCAAAGCTTTCGTGACCCACGAAAGGTTTTCAACGGTCAATCACCACGTTTTCCTACGGTATGGTCCACCCGAGATTTGGATCTAAATAATTTTTGGGATTGTGTCTAAAATGATCTGGCACAACGGATGTACGGCGTGGATATAGATTATATAATCAAAGTGGGCCCCACGGTAAAGGCCACACCGTCTTGCGTTGGGCGGGCCGCACCTAACCCGCTCCCTTGTCTGGGACGAATTAACGCGAATGGCCCTCCGTACGCTTTGTATGTGTGACTAGGGGTGTACGCGAACCGAGCTAGTTCGGTTAGCTCGCACGACTCTATTTGAAAAAACAAAGGCTCGATTCAACTCGGTTTGAAGCTGAGTTCGAGCTGAGTCGAGCTGATTTCGACTCAACTCGGATTGAATCCAGCTCGAATCGAACTCGGATTGAACCAGTTTGGTGACTCGGTTAGTTGCCATTGATATTGCTCACCAACTGTTTGATAAAACGACTCAATGAAATGTAGCTGGTGGCAAGGAATGTTTTGCTGGTGACAAGGAAGGTCTGGCCAGGGGCAAGCAAGATATGTACATTAAATAAATACATTTTCTCTCTTCTCTTTTTTTTTTTTTGGTTTTTATGTTACTTATAAGGTGTTTGATAAAACACATGTAAAACCATTGCCTCTATTTGTAAAATAGTGGGTTTTTGAAGTTACAGTTCGAGTATTTGTGGAAATGCCTCAATGGCGAACTCGGCTGGATCTTGGCTCGAACTCGGCCCAAGATGGCCTGAGCTGCCGAGCTAGCCAATTAGGCTCGAGGACCGAGCTGAGTTTGAGCTGAGGTCAGCTAGTGTTCGAGCCAAGTTGAGCTGAGGTTAGCTCAACTCAGTTCGACTCGACGTACACCTCTATATATGACCATTCAATCTCGAACATCGATTGGCTGGTGTCCCCAGCACCAGCCAGCTTGCTAGTGGCAAAGCTATATAGGTCCACTGTATGGATTCTTCCAGCTCATTGTATACTCAAAGTCCATTCATATTTTAGCCCAGATAAGCTGGAAAAATGGATGGATGGCGTGGATGAAATACATACATCATGGTGGGCCCACAGAGCTATGACACCAGCAAGCTGGTTGGTGTTGGGTCACCGGCCAAATTGCGTTGACACACATGCACACCTTCACTATATTCCGAACGCATGGCACATGTTCAAGGGGAGCTACTTAAGTATGGCCCCCTCCTCACCAAACAGCGCAGGGTCCTGTGGGGCCGTATTGATGTGTGTGGTAAATTCAGGCCATCCATCCATTTTGCTAGCTCATTTAAGGTTTGAGCCCAAAAATGAAGCAGAGAGCATACCATACTATAGAAAATAGTGTGACCACGCTATAGGAAATAGTGTTGATTGAATGCCCGCTATAAAAATTTCCAAGGGCGCATGGTAATGTTTATTTGGCATCCAATTTGTTATTAATAGGCTTGGATGAAAGGTAAAAATACAAATATCAAATTTATCTAAATCTTTTGTGGCCCACAAATAATTCTTATTGGTCAATCACTACTATTTCCTATCATGTAGTTCACATGAGATTTTCCTACTAACTTAAGATCCAAACACCTCCTTAGAAACTGTTTAGATGCACTTTCCAAAAGGCTGCTCAAGGCCTAGAGGTCCACAATTTTATACAAATGCATTTGGATGCAACCTATGCAAACTGCCATCTCATTTTCCGCTGACTAAAATCAGCGCCAAAATGTCAACTCCATGGAAAAGGCAAGCTTGGGATTTTTTGATTTTTTTTTTAAATTCCCTTTTGAGTATATGCATTGGGTTCGGTGATTTTTTATTTTTTATTTTTCACACCCACACCGACGCATTCACACCACAATAGTTTTTTAATTACAATAGATACTCAAGCCCATCACCTAGTGTTGAAACTTGTGTGAGTCCATCACCGAGGCATGAGTAAGAATCCATATGCATTGGCTTCGTTTTGATGCGCAATCAAAAGAGATCCTTGACAACTGAACTTGGTCTTGAGCTAAATATACTTCGAGTTGTTTGTTTGGATGCACCTCCACAAAACCGTGTTTGATTATTGTAGTATTACACTCAGAAAATTTTCCACGCTATTCATTGTTAGCCTTGGCCTAGCTCAGCCTAAGTTTCAAGCATTAGACTAGTCCTTGGGCTAAGTTAAATAGCCCAACCACTTAAGGCCGGCAGCTGTCCAGTTGCCACCCCTAACCACAAGCAGCAATTCAATAAGACCTTACAACCACACATGGAGGAAATAGCACTCGAATTGAAACTAAAGCCACCATAAATTGAAATGATTCCAAATTTTAAAGAGCATATAAACCAACTTTGATAATGTGCGGCCCAAAAATAAAATTTTTGGCTGAAGTATGAAAGCCATCAGTTCTTGATGGAAATCAATTCCATCCAACTACTGTTCTGCAAGTCCACTCATCTATTGAGCCAATGATATATGTTCCGTTAAACAGGAAATCTTTCTTCTTCAAGTATTTCAAATCATCCATATGTGATTGGTGGCCCAAATTAATTGGTTGGGTTGTCCATCTAAATGCAACTTATAGCACCATAACTTCCAGTGCTCCGATGTATAGAGCACCTAAGCTCTTCTCTTACTTATAGTATTTTTACTAGTTAGCAATAGCAAATCGATTGATATAAATACATGTGCACATGCATGCTAACCTTGTAAGGAAGTTTAGATTGAGTATGTTTTGCTTGTGTCATGACTTGGGCTGGCCAACATGTGTCAACCCTGCAGGGACATTACCTATAAATATCCATCTTTTCAATGTTAAATTTTGTGGGGCCCATTATACTATTATTGACACGTGTACATATTTATCTATTGTATTATATTAAGATTTTATTACCTATGAGCTTATATATAAATGTGATTATTTCATTATAATATATGTATATATATATATATATATATATATATATTCAAATTGGCCTTCATGATGAGGTGTGGCTAATATAAGGCTTGGCCGGGTTCTCACATGACATAAACCATCGCATGATATATATAATATGAGTGATGCATATTGATATGTTTATATATATGAAACGTATCTCCTCCTTGATTTATTAAATAATTAGGATAAGATTTTACACAAATTATCATGATTGACTTCATAATCAATCACTTATTATAAGATTATTTTGTAGCATAGATAGATTATTAATTGATCAGATGGATCCCATGTGATGATCGCATAGATGATGGATGCTTAATCATTCATAATAATATGTGCACTAAGCCACATATGCTATGGAACCAATTGCCTACAAGCGAAAGATTGATTCAAGTTCAGGGATTGTGCGAGTATGCTAGTCTTATAGATGATTTTTGTGTCCCTATCACGCTATGCTATATAGTAAAGGCATGATAATGTAACACTATTTTGGTGTGCATTCTCAAGGCCATACACAAATATTCAATTAGATAACAAGCATGCTAAGAAAGCAATTAAATTAAAACCAGGTCACTGAAAATAGGTTAGAGAAATATTATAGATAATCACACAATTGTGATAATGTGATGAAACTTGTTAAAGCCACTTGATCAAATAGACAGTTGAATTTTACTATGAATTATTGTGAAAATATTCTTATCTCATTATATTAGTATTTTCAATAGGTTTTAATCATTAAGTATCTAAAGATAAAATACATTTAATATCAAAACTTGATAAATGTGCATCACATTTGGAGCATTATACTTTGTGTGCATGTACATATGGAATCCAATGTGCCCAAGTGAGAGTGATTTGATCAATGGTCTAGGAAAGTGACCGGAGATTATGATGAATAATTTATGGTATATTTAGGGATTTTATGTAATGTCATTCCCTGAGGAGGATTGTAGTCTCAAAGATCTTATATCGAATTTTCTCAATTTAATTATGTAGCTTGCATTTTATTATTATTATTATTAGGAAGGTGTAAGGCTTCCTAATAACTTAATTAAGAAATATAATGAGTTATTCTCTAAATATAGGTGTAAGGCTATGTCCTAGACGCTTCTTTTTCTGCTCTCTAACCCTGGCCATAAAGAAATCTATTTGTTCATAAAAGCCCTAATCCACTAAATTTAGAGGTCATATAATAATATTTTTTTCGCTTGTAGTTGAGAATCAACATCTTTAATAAGCTTTCCTTTGTTTCCATGTATATATCATATGTAGTAATAAAAAATGATCAAGATTATACATTGAAGGTAATTTTATTTCTAAAAATTTTAAAATTGACATATTTTCGATATTTCTACTTACACATAGTGCTATCATAATAAACTTTGGGATACTAATCATGTTCCAAAAAATGATATGGACCTTTGAATTTTTAAGTTGAATGCAAGCTTTTAAGAAAAACTTTTCACTCTTTTTTATCATCTAGAAATAGTGATGACCATAATCACCCATCCAGCATAAGATTCTTATTATGACCCCTATAGAGTAGCATTTATGACATAAATTACTTGAATCATCAGATCATCTCAGTACATATGCTACTAATCATGAGTTTATTCTAAAAAATGCAATATTCAATCATATTTACAGTTCTTCTCAATACATATTGGCTAAATAAACCCTTTTAAATTTATGACATGCTTGTGGGAGCTAAAATGCAATATTCAATCATATTTATATAGTTTATTCTCAAACGCTCCTCTCATCATACTGCATGTTTACAATTGTTCATTCTTTAGATTATAAATACCTTTTCTTATTCGGAAATATATTCTCCATTCATTTGCAACTTTATAATCCCGATTGTATTTTCAGTGAAATGTAAATGTTGTACTCGATTAAATTGCAAATTACCATCCATTAAACAAAAATAAAAAAAATAAAATAAAATTTGATAGTATCTAACCACCAACATTTTTAGTCTACCGTACAACAACAATTTCATTAAAAAAATGTGGGGAACATCCACTCATGAAAAGGGTAGGAACTACCATAAACATGCCTAGCACAAAAAGTGAGATGATCTTCTCCTTAGTTAAGTCACACAAATAGATTAGGTCCAATCAATAATTTAATGCGTTGGCTCCTTTGGTTTTCATTCCGTACAAGTGGCCCATCGTCCAGTGATTGTGACCATTAATCGGATTTCATCTTACTTTTGTGGATGGACCGATCATGTCTAAAAAATAGTTTCAATTGAGAACTCAAAAACTTTCAATTTCTGTGGCCCGCAATGTATGAGTTAAGGAGAGATACAAAAGTGGTCCATATTCAACACGAATTGGCATGAAATTGAAGGGGCCCATATTAAACACTGATTGGCATGAAATTGATGGTTACGATCTTTCGAAGGAGGATATTATTGGAACATGGCCCATCGGGGACAACGCCAACCATACCAACGGTTTCGATCAGTGAACTGCTGGCCGCGCTTGCACAAGCCAAAAACACCGAACGCGCACTGCGAATAGACTAGTAGTAGCATCGCAGCAACCTGTCTGTGGTCACGTGCATCCCACGTGACCCTAGATCCGCTGGGAGCGGATTAGGTGCGGTCCCGGCCGTAGCCAACACGGCGCGGCACTTACAGTGGGGCCCATCTTGATACATCCATTCTATATCCACTCCGTCCATACATTTTTTTAGATAATTTTAGGGCTAAACCTGAAAATAAATCAGGTAAAAAGCCATCTCAGGTGGATAATACTGTTGGAAATAGTAGTGATTGAATGCTCCACCGTTACAAACTTCATGTGGTCTACAATAAATTTTTTTCTAATGCTTATTTTAAATCCAACCTGTTTATAAGGTCACAAAGATCTGGATGAAGTATTAAAACCAATATCATCTTGATACAATACTTATGTGTTCGACAAAAAGTTTTTAATGGTCATTCACCACTATTTCCTCTAGTATGGTCCACATGTGATTTCGATCGGATTTTTTCTTTAAATAATACTATAAATTTATCTTTAAAAATTTTGGACGGTGTGGATATCGAATAAATACATCATAGTGGACCCAAGGTAAGGGCCGTACCGTGTTTGGTGAGACAGGGGCCGCACCTAATCCTCTCACAGATCCGTTCCAATGCAGGAAAGAAAAGGTCATTGCTCAACCCAAGGCTCCGAACTCCGAGGGAAGTAAAACGGTACAGGCGGTAGAGCCGGGGCATGGAACAGCCATATCTCCACCCTACACGTGTCAGGACGAATTATCATCCGACGCCGTCCATCTCGTTTCGCCTACAGAAGATCTTTCAAAGATCTTCTGAAACATACAAAGATCGAACGATCCTAGCCATCCGATCAGTAACCTTCAAAGCAAAGGTCTAATCAAGAAATCTTTCAAGGAAAAAGATGGGTAGGAATCTCTTATAGCCAGTGTTTAGAGAACGTGTTGCATCCATGATAGGCCCACTAGATGGACGGTCTCAGATGACAATGTACTGGTCCAAATGTGACATGAAGAGAATCCGGTTCTACCGGTCCAAAGTGAGTTACATCCACTTGTGGACGTAGGACGCGGATTCGGTGGATCCGTGGCTATTGGGCCCACCTTGGTGTATTTGTTTATATCCACGCCGTCCATCCGTTTTTCCAGATCATTTTATAGCGATAACTCAAAAATAAGCAGATTAAAATCTCAGGTAGACCACAACATAGGAAACATCGGTGATTGAACTCCCACCATTAAAAACTACCCAGTGCCCACCGTAATTTTATTTTTCCATCCAAACTGTTGATTAGCTCACACAGACATGGATGGAGGGCAAACACAAATATCAGGTTGACCCAAAACTTTAAAGACCCCCTAGAAGTTTTTAACGGTGGGTATTCAATCAACAATTTTTCCTGTGTTGTGGTCCAACTTAGATTTGGTTCCTCTTAATATTTTCCTTTATACCTTAAAATGATCTTTAAAAAAGTATGGACGGTGTGGATATAGCCTGAATATATCAAGTTGGGCTCCACAGTTACGGATCCACCAACATCAGGAGTTCCCCCGATCCACCGAATCCGCGTCACCACTTGTAGCCTTGCATGCTGTTTCTCTTCCCATCTGTCAAGGCCACCTCAAAATTCCATCTTTCTATAACCATTTCAGTCCCTCTCTCTCTCTCTCTCTCTCTCTCTCTCTCCATCCCTCCCTCTCTCCAACAGCCTCTAGCAATGACAGACCGTCACCCTGGCCCAGGCCCAGTTACCAGAAGCCCAGGCCCAGTTACCAGAAACCCATCAGGGTCCGCATTCCTCAGGAGGTTCCATGGCCAAACACCCAATTCAACCCAAGTAGTCGGGTTCTTGACACTCATAATCTCGGGTGGGATCCTACTCCTTCTCACCGGCCTCACACTCACCGCTACTGTCCTGGCTCTGATCTTCTTTACGCCGTTGATCATCCTATCCAGTCCGATATGGGTCCCAGCTGGGACCGTTCTCTTCATTGCCATCGCTGGCTTCTTGTGGATGTGCACGATGGCTTTCGTGGCCTTGGCAGGAGTCTCATGGACGTACAAGTACGTGAGGGGGTGGCACCCGCCCGGCTCGGACCGTGTAGACTATGCGAGGAGCCGGATTGCTGACACGGCTAGCCATATGAAGGACTATGCTAGGGAGTATAGTGGATATTTGCAGAGCAAGGTGAAGGATGCAGCCCCTGGTGCTTGAACGGTGAGATATGTGAGTTTTGTTTGTCCTTTTCATCAACCTGTCTCTGTTTTTTTTTTTTTTTTGGGAATTTTGGTATGTGACTTTGAAACGATTGTTGCATGCATTTTGATGGCTGTGATCTATGCATTTTGACGGGTTTTTTGGTGTATGAATGAGATATAAATGGATTTTTGGAAGATCCATTTGATTATTTGGAGGTGGGGTCCATTTGATTTGGTTCTTGTTGTTGAGGATTTTTGTAAGTTTGTGCAAGTAAGGTCCATGATTCATTGATCTAGACCGTTGGTCTGTTGGGTCCCACTGTGGATTGACCATGTGCAAAAATTCTTCCAGGTTGGAAAGTTCCAGTTCCAGCTACCCATCTTAGGGCTTTTTTCTCAATTGAATGTGGATCATTACTCTAATTTTCTCATCTTAACCGTCTATCTTCAGGCCACATCTTGGGAATTGGGTCTTGTTGAAGAGATTTTTTGGGTTATAATCCATCCATGGTTGGGCCGGTGGATTGATGGTCTGGATCAGTGAACCATTAGCCACACTTGCACAAATAATAAAAAAAAACCCATGTTTAGTGTGAATTTCCTCGAGTCCTCTTATAAACCCTCTTCATATATTAATGTATGTTGGTAGAATGTTTGCATGAGGGCACGGCCAAGGTAACCGTCTTGATCCAAGTCTCCCACAAG
The DNA here is from genome assembly GCF_029962835.1 of Magnolia sinica. NCBI lineage: Eukaryota > Viridiplantae > Streptophyta > Magnoliopsida > Magnoliales > Magnoliaceae > Magnolia > Magnolia sinica. The sequence goes on from NC_080574.1 coordinate 135,635,330, forward strand.
CATGTGTGAGATCAGAGCCCTCCGTGTGGGTCCCACAGAAGTGAGCATCAACTGTATCAAATATGGTCCGTTGGCCAATCTTTTATGACCGTCCACTATTCATCCATGTCATGATGATCTTGTGGGCTACCACAAGCCCACCAGATGATTGACCCAGATCATACGCATGATTGGGAGGGAGAGAGTGGCCATCAGATTTCTCTCCCATGAACATTGAACTGCTGCGCTTGTGTCTCCTTCATGTGATCATGTGCATAGGTAAGTTCTGGATACCAGTTTCCATGGAATGCCATGATATTGGAGCATGATGGGATGTTTGGCTGGTAATGTCATATTACAGAGGTACGTTGTGGATGGCACTTTCATGTGTTTGTATTGTGATTTTGGGATGTGGGAACCATGAAAGGAGTCATCAGATAAAGGTTTTAGAGACAGGAATACAAATGGTTCGGATTGGGTAAGAGGGTCCCAGACCCAATCAGTTAGATGTTTGGCTACAAACTAAACAAATTAAAATTCGGGTCCGGTCCATGTCAAAGAAAGAAAAATAAAACAAAAAAGAAAAGAAAGAAAGGAAAAGGTGGGTTTGCTTAGGACTTAGACTCGGGCAGATTTGGGTTTTGGGTTGGTTCTTGGATCTGGGGTGAGTAGTGGGCTTTCACATGGATAATGTTCCAAGTTCCCGCCAAAGGATGCTGGGCAGGGTCCACCGTGATGTTTGCGAGAAATCCATTCTGTCAATCCGTTTCGCTAGCTCGCTAGCTCATTTTAGGATGAGCCACCAAAAATGAGGTGGATCCAAAACTGAAGTGGATCACAGGTGAGGGAAAATTCAGTAAAGAAATTCCTATTGTTGAAACCTTCTTGAGCTCCACCTTGATGTTTCTATGCCATCCAAGATCAATCCCACTGGGATCAAGTGAAAAGAAAAAGAAAAAAAAAAAAAAACCTGATTCCAAACTTTTATGGCTATAAGATTGTTTCAACGGTGCTCACTGAATCCTTAATATTTCCTCTCGTGTGGCCCACTTGAGTTTAGGATTCACCTCATTTTTGGTAGCATGTCCTAAAATGAGCTTGAAAAACGGATGGATGTTTCCTCTTGTGTGGCCCACTTGAGTTTTGGATCCACCTCACTTTTGGTGGCATGTCCTAAAATGAGCTTGAAAAACGGATGGATGTTTCCTCTTGTGTGGCCCACTTGAGTTTTGGATACACCTCATTTTTGTTCGCATGTCCTAAAACGAGCTCAAAAAACGGATTCTAATAAATTCGAAATGGATTGATGAATAATTGATAATCCTCTAATGTGTCTCCTTACACCATTAATATAGGAAAAAATAAACTAAAATTCGTAATTACAAAAATAGCAAAATTCTAACTCTAATAAAAATCTTAATTCTAATAAAACTCTTCTAAGACCTAATTTCTAAAAATAAAAATTGCAAATAAACTTTCTCTAGAAGAGTCCTAGTATAACTATTTCTAAAAGGAAAGAAAATCTAATTTGGATACACCTCATTTTTGTTCGCATGTCCTAAAACGAGCTCAAAAAACAGATGAACGAGGTAGATTTCTCACAGCATCGCAGTGGCCCCACCCAGCATCCTTACTTCCTGCGAAAAGGCTTCCATCCTTCTTCCTGCAAAAAGGCAAGTATTTTATAGGTAAGTGAAATCAGGACTTCAAATGCATTGAAAAGCTATTAATGGCTTGCAGCTATGTGATTTCATAGGTGAAATTATAACATCACCTGTAATTCATGAGTGAAATTTTTTTGTCTAAACACTGCTCATGAGTGAGTTACCCACAAACCCTTTTCAACTAATAAAAATTGCAGGCATCCAAAGGATCCTTAAAACCAATTGGAATCCTTATAAAAGAAAATGGAGTGTAGTTCAAGACACAACAATTAAGAATTAAATCGCTGGGCAAAATAAACTATGGCGTCTTATCCTAATAATCAACCAATGTAGGGAGAGGGTTGTGGATAGTTACATGGCTAAGATGGATCAGAAAAGGCCCGGTCGACGACAGAAATGATCCGGACTGTCGGACCTTAAACCAACCCTACTACGCTAGGTTATGCAAGCTTGATTTGTGAAATACCCCCAGATCGATGGTTGTTTCCCTATTTTAATTTCATTTTTACTATAAATAGTAAGTTTTAGTTTAATTATAACTATTCATCCGTTAGGCTTTACGAGTTGCGTCCAACATGAAAAGAGCTTGGAAAAATTGGAAGAACAGCTTGGTGAAGCCAAGTAAGACACTTACTATTTTCAGCCAAAAACCTTGCACACTAAGTAGACATCACGATCGTTTATAAATAGTAAGTTTACTATTTACTGTAAGTCACAAATTCTAGAAATTTTAGTTGTAATTTGATTCCGATTTCTTTCCCATTTTTTGGTACCCCTATTTAAAGGGTTGTGAACTCGTTTTTATTGATGCGTCAATCAATTTCGAATTTATTATAATTTATTTCTATTTTCTCGCTTTCTTTCCTCGTGTATTCGAGAAGTCTCTGTGAACAGTCCAGACAAGTTTCATAGATTCGTAATAGTTATCCTCTTGAGGAAGACGGTGCTAGACCTCATGTCCTTCCCTACATCAGAAGCACAACAAACTATGGACTTTTATCCTAATAATTAGCCAATCTCTAGGTGGGTCCATCTAGGTCAATCCAAAACACATTCAACATCACTTGAAATTATGGCACGGTTGTATAAGTGTACACGAACTAAAATCATTTGAAACTTGAACAATATGAGATTTATGTGATCTCAATCTTGTAAAAAGGCTTAAGTAATAAGTTTTCAAGTGAACTATTTTCACATTATTCTAATATTGTTTGATATTTCAAAAGTGTAAGCTTGCAAGATAAGTGACAGAAACAGTTAAGTTTGGCCTTAACTCTGTCTTGATAATTAAAAAGCAGGAGAATTTCTTAGAGCTCGTTTGCATACCACTCAATAAGTAACTTTTTAACTAATGTTAAGTTGATTAGTTACTTTTTAAGTTATTTTAGATTGGTTGTTTAAGTTAAGGCTCCGTTTCGATAGCACCTAACACGTAACTTTTTTAACTTATAATGAGTTACTTAAAAAAAAAAAAAAAAAAAACCTTATTTAAGCCAGCACAGTTGTAAAAGTAACTTTTGTGATGAAAGTTACTTAACCCCTTGGTTTCTATTTTTTGCTTTTCAACTTTCAACTTTTTTTTACTTATCTTTCTTCTCCCCCATTTCATGTACAGTCCACATCAAAGGTGAGGCCCACATATAGCCAATCCACATCAAAGGTGGGGCCCATGTTTTTGATGACCCACATCAAGGTGAGCCTACATAATGGATTGTCCACATCAAAGGTAGGCCACTAATGATGTGGTCCCACACGATGGATGACCCACATTGAAGGTGGGGCCCACACGGTAAATGATCCATATCAAAAGGTGGGCTCTACATGAGAGGCGGTGGATATTGAAGGTGGCCAACATGATGAACAACAACATTGAAGGTGGGCCCATGTGATGGATGGCCCACATCAAGGTGGGCCCCACATAATGGATAGTGGATATTAAAGTTTGGCCCCTAATGATGAATGACCCACATCCAAGGTAGGTGTTGCATGATGGATGGCCGGCATTGAAGGTGGGACTGACACGATGGATGGACGATCCACATCAAAGGTGACATCAAAGGTGGGCTTTACATGATGGGCAGTGGATATTAAAGGTGGGACTCACTTGATGAACAATAACATTGATGGTGGCCCCACATGATAAATTATGATAGATGACCGTATCAAGGTGGCTCCCACATGAGGACAATTCACATTGAAGGTCAACCCCTAATGATGAAATGCCCCACATTCAAGACGGCCTACTTGATGGATGACCCACTTCAAAGTTAGGCCCTACATGATGGACGGTCCACATTAATGGTGGGCCCATATGATGGATGACCCACATCCATGGTGGGCTCTGTATGATGGATAGCCCACATTGAGGGTGGGCCTCACAAGGTGGTCAATGTGAGCAGAGTTAGCAGAGCGCTGTGATGAGTGGACGTGCCATGTTGGGAAATCTATACCCTTGTGTTTTTGAGAAATCCTAGAAATCCACCTGGCCCTTTTATTCATCTCATCTTATGTGGTGGGGTGGGTCCAAATATGAGGTATATCCAACATTTAAGTTGGCCACACTACTTGCCACCATTGTTGAAACTATGCCCATTGTTGTGTGACCCATCTCAATGTTTTTGAGAAATCTTCCCTCCATTGGTTTTTTCAGCTCATTCTAATTGATTTTCCAAACCTATTTTAATTGGTGTCTCTAAATATAATAAAGATCCAGAACTCAAGTGGGCGACTAAGTTTAAGAAGTGTTATTAACCCCCCACTATTGGAATGAAGGAGTTCAAAAAAAATGGAGTGTCCCACCAGAATGTTCTTGGGAAATCCACAGTCTATCATTTTGTTGGATTATTTTAGGCTGTGTGCTCAAATACAGGACACTTAACTGGGCCACACTACAGTGGCATTATCAAAGTTACAAGGCTCACATTTATTTTTTGAAACTTCACCTGTCAGCCCATTTCTTCATATGATTTTATGGGGTTAGGAATGATGTTATTCTATATGCCCTGGAGCTTTTCACGTGGGACCCATATGATTTTATGGGGTTAGGAATAGAGGTGAGCGCGGGATGACTCGATCAGGCTAACTCGACTCATCTGGCTCATTCCGATCGGACTCGACCCGAACCGAATGGGTGAGTCGGTCCAAACCGAGTAAGCTTCACCCAATCTAAATAAATCAAGTCGAGTTCGAGTTGCCCAATAACTCGACCCGAAACTCGATCCGATTAGACTCGACTTGATCCGAAACCCGGCTCGACCGACTATCTAACCCTATCCGGACTGATCCCAACCTCTCTCTCTCTCTCCCTCCCTCACCCTCCTCTTTCAAGCCGGGCAACCACCCACCACCATCACCCTCTTCCTCTTCCTCCTCCTTTTTCTCCTCTCCACTCCCTCCTTCTTCAAGCCCGGCAAGCACCCACCACCATTACCCTTCTCCTCCTCATCCTCCTCTCCCTCCCTCCCTCATCTCTCAATCCCACTTGGTCCCAACTCCACCTGACTCGGTACTTCTGACCGGATCGGACTCGGTCCAGATCAGTCCAGGCCAGACCCAACTTGGATCAAGTCAAGCATGTTGGACTCGGTATCAAGTTCGGGTCAGGCCTATTTCAAAACCGGATTGAGTCGAGTCAGCCCTAACTCGGTCCAACTCGACTCGATGCCCATCTCTAGTTAGGAACGATGTTATCATACATGCTTTGGAGATTTTCACGTGGGACCCATTATGTCAGCCCGCTCTTTACGCAACTGTGGTCAGTCTTCTAGAGTATGGTCATAGTCTTCCAGAGTATGGTCGTTCAATCTTCTAGAGTAAAATTCAAAACTGACCATCCATACATGATTGGTAAAAAATTCAACCCTTTGAACGGTTAAATTCAGCCCTCTGAAAATCAAAGAATGAAAGACAGAGATTAGTCTGGTCTTGGTCTGGTCCTAATGTTGTCATTATCAGCTTTGGAATTTATGGATTTTTTATTTTTTATTTTTGTTTTTGAAGTGAACATAAAGTTCCATGTGCCCATGTAGTATTAATTAACTAATGAAATGTTAAAGCTTCCTTATATTAATTAACTACTTTTCCTAGGTCTTGTCACATATGAGTTGGGTCCATCTTAGGAAGGCCAAATCGAACCAACTAAGCTAAGCTGGGTCCATTTTTAAATAAGCTGAATCCAACCCATTTAAATACAGGGTCTAAGTTTGGTCAAGGTTGATTGTTTTTTAGAGGTGTACCAAGCCCGACCCGTTTATTAATTCGGGTATATGAACTTTTGGACCCATACCCACTTAGTGAATTAGGTCGGATTAAGCCGGGTCCATTTTAAGATAGCTAAATCGAACCCATTTAAATATTGGGTCTAGGTTTGGTCTAGGTTGATTGATTTTGAAGTGTCCCAAGTTGGACCCGTTTATTAATTCGGGTATAAGAGCTTTCGGACCCATACCCGCCTTTATTTAGTGCAGCACAGAGGGCAGTTGAAATGCATTTCCATGCGTTTTCGGTAGGATTTACAATTAGTGTACAGCTAATAAGTTGTGATTGGGTCATCTGTAGATATGACCCACTAGCTGGACGGTCGGATCCACCTCCCACCTGCCATGTTTCAGGTCTTGAGCAATGCTTGGCCCGTTCATGACCCAGTGCTCTGATCAGGACCGTCCTACTCGATCTGCTCCGATCTGGCACTCAAATCATCTGAATAAAGTGGTTATGAGAAGAACAAACAATCAAAAGTGGGACCCAAATGATGGGCGATCCATAAACTTAATAATGGGACCTTTTTAATGTGATCAACCAAGACCGTCCACTTCCTAGACCATTAATCAAAGGGACAAGAATTTCCAACCAATGTGAAGCTCGAGAGAGCCATGAAAAACTGAAGGTGATTCATCTAGGCCATCTTTTCCCAGCCATATATCATACCGTTAGGATTGTCTCATTTATTTGAAGTAAGTTTTCAGGAGGCACAAAAAATCAAAGGCAACCCCACGTCATGGATGAGCAGTGGAAGATAGGGCTATTAATATTATTTTTGTAAGATAGGATTATTAATATTATTTTTGTAATGGATAGGCAATCAAAGATGGGTCCCACGATGGACAGTCTAGATCTAGATCAGTTGTCGGACCTTTTTTAATATGATCAATCCATATCATTTATTATTATTATTATCATTATTATTATTTTTTATCATTATGTCCATTGGTCAAGTCCAATCAAAGGGTTATTGAGAATCATGGGCGATAAAGGGCGGGGCCCACATGATGGATGCTCCAAACTGATGATGAGACATTGTGACTGATTTTTACCATCCATTTATCAGATTGTTTGAGTTGTCTTATTGGTTCATAGGCAATCAAAAGTGGACCATGCATGGTGGAAAATCCAAATGTACGGGCCACCTTATGCACTGCTTAAATGGCCAAGTTGGCACGTATTTTTTTAAGGAAGAGAATTGAACAACTAAAGGTAAAGGTACTACCACTTATGGTGTGTCTAATGAGATGTTGCCATGTGTTGCTATCACATATAAATGATGGACAAAATTCTACTCGTAAGATTTTTTTCACCTCCCATACTTCGATGGCACGTCACCTAAGAAAAGCAGAATGGCATAGAGACGTACACAAGTAGCATATGTTGTTGAAGCAATGTCCTAGATAAGTTTATAAAGATCCATTGAGATAGAGGGATCTTATCACAATCTAGATATGATCAATAAATCCATCGTACACAAATCCTACCAAAGTGGAACATTTTTCCATAAATGATTGTTGCTCATGCGGCGATTATGAAGTTTTGAAAAGCGGATTCTTCTTAAAATAGAAGGAAAATGGAAGGAAATCAAAAGATGCTGTGAGGAATTCGAGTACGACAAAATTGATCCCGTATGTCATGCTGGCTTTGTACTATAACCACAAAGGATTTCGTAATCGACAAGGATCCTGAATTAGTAATGAAATCCGAATGGGTTTGCCACTACCCGAGCTATATAAGGAGCATGCGAGGAAGAGCTTGCGGCCCATGCAAAATACAATCTCTCTATATAACGCAACACTATTTATCTTAATTTAGCTTTAGATTAATCTACTTCTATACAATCATGCTGCAGAACGTCCGAAGGTTAGGATAGTTTTAGATTGTTGTTGCCTAGCACCACTGTTGCAGCACGTATAGAAATAGTACAAATATCCACGACCTACCATCATTAAATCTTCAATCAACTGAGTCTTAATTTGGAAGATCATAATCTTATCACATTCTGTTAATCATCTGCCTCGATTGTTTGTTCATATAGGCAATCATAAGTATTTATTTTTTATTTATTTTGTTGCAAAAGTCTTCAATGCAAGCTAAAAATTTCCCATTCAGAAAGACTAATCCTTTCAATTCGAAATTGTCTTATCGTTGTAACAATCAATCGCCGGAAAGGCCACTAATCTTCACAAATTCGGCCTTAATTAGTCTATCTTAATGCTTAGAATCATTAGCGTTCAATCAAACTCAAATCAAGTACGACTTTTAGCACGCTTGCACAATCCTAATCACATTCATTTGTCCGAAGACAGGCCTTCATTAACGAGTGTGGCCTCGTATTTGATTGAATAGCAAACACCATCACGAAGATCACCTTCTCGAGAGTCAGGTTGATCACCTCTCTAGGTGGGGCACAACTGTATGTTGGATCAGACCACCAGTTGCCCACTGATTAACATAGTGTGCCCCACCTAATTACGGTACCAGCTATTTTTGTTCCAGATGATGGTCTTCATGGTGGGGCCTACTGTAATGATTTGGAGACTTTTTTGTTGGAATAGTACCTATGGGTACTTTTAATTGTGTCCCCCCATCTGATAGCCAGACGATCAAATAAATGTAATTTTTTGTTCATGATCCATCTGATATGGGACCCACAATTTGGAGGTTTGATTTGAATGACTTGTACGCCACGTATGCAATTTCATAGTAATTTGCCTGAGCATCACCCATTGTACTCTGCACGAGTGAGTTTTTATCCTGATATAATATGGAGTGATGGATGTGGGGCTGATGTGGAGCCCAGTCAGGTTAGGCTTACGCTCTTTTAGATAGAAACCGAGCCTTGTTTCCCTAAGTGGGCTTTATTTCAGACACAAGACCGGCGCTAGAGCTGGATAGTGTGGGAGCCCGGCCAGAAGTGGGCCAGGCCTAAAATGCCATCAGTAGGCACATTACATGAATGGTTCTAAGACTGGGATGAGTCCCTTGTGACCTGTCCAAGTCGACCAAGACTACCTCAGCCCTGAGTCACCTCAGTTCATGACTTTTAACACGTGACCAAACGTACGGACTTGGCCATGGTCATGTGAAATCGTGACGAGAAACATGCTAATTCTCTAAGAAGGGAGAGTAGTGATTTTTGTCAAGTGGTCCATTGATGGACCTGATGTACGCTCCTGATCAATTGATTGAACTGTCTACGTGTGGATATTTAAATGGGTCTGGCCTTAGCCAGTTGGCATCCAAAAGCAGCAAGAGGGCTAGACAAGCCACTAGGTCCGAGCCCAGTCAACCATCCAACTACCCATTGCCTGGGCCCATTTATTCATAAACTTGGACTCCGGTTTATGGTCATGCCTCAGGATTCAAGACCAAGACAAGTCCATGGGCTTACTTTCTTCAGAGTCCCTGATCATCACGGAAGATCGTAGAGAGGTGGCAAAGCTCCTGGCAGCCCTGCCCGGTAGGGCCTGAAATCTAGGCCCATTACCCAGGCCAATGATGCATGGCTAGCCCAGTAATCTTTCAATGGCCTGGTTGCCACCCATACTGGAGAGCTCTTGCTATCGACGGTTGTTTGGATGACTGTTAAAGTCATTAAGTTGTAATCCAATTATAGGTGTAAAGTGTTTAGATGCGATTCTGTTTAGCTTTAAATTATAATCTAATTATGTAGAAACAATTGTCAATGCTTTGATAGCTTAAAATCTATTTACATACTGTATTTAGGTATTCACTCCCAACGATGCGTAGAGTAATAAATCATTTAGAAATAATTAAAGAACATAAAGTTTTTATATAATATTAATCATTGGGATAAACCCAACTTAATAAAACTTGTGGCCAATATTTATAATAAATGAATTATTTGGTGAACCACAGAAATAGGCTCACTGATTCAAACACATCATTAAAGTTTGACAACATTCCAACGAATGAGAAGTTTCAACCATAGCAACAATAACAAAAAAACAAAGGCAAATGGTTTGTTTTCTTCTTCTTTTTCTTCACCTTTTTTTCATTTTGAATATTTGTTGAAGGATGATCTACAATTCTCTATGTTTTGAAAATTTTCAAAAATTATAGTTATTACCTAAAATACCTTTACTTGTAACATTACTTTTTCTCATAATTTAGATTACAGCCTACAATCTGATTATGAGCAGATAGTAATCTAATTACCAATAAATAAATACATACTTGAAAAACTCCACAGGCATCCAAAGGATCTCTTAGCAAACTCCTATGATAAGAACTAGGAAGGGGTGTTATTCCATACTCTACCCGGTTATGGCTCTTGATACGCAGGCACTCAAAATCATGTAAATCAGATTCTTAAACTGTCCAATAAACGTCCACCGATACAATAGTCAGATAATCAAGTAAGTGTAATGTTTGGTTCACCAAAACATCTAAACTCAAAACCAAAATTTGGACAGTTCAATTCGATAACCTCCATCCGGCTGCGTGCTAACTTGTCATGCATCCCATCTTTCCCTCTAAAATCTATCTCGTGTATGACATCTTCACCATTCAAAAGGTGCTATGCCCATCACGAAGATCATCCATCTTTAAAATCAGGCCATCCATTCATTAAGTAGGCCCCACGGGATGCATGACAAGTAATCATACAATCGACTGTAAAAAAAAAAATTAAATTAAATCTCGCAGTGTTAAATACAATATTGCAGTCGTTTACAAAATCACGGAAGTTTTCATTTGAAAAAAAAAAAAGAAGAAGAAACCGTTAAACACAGACTACTATTAACGGCCGTTAATAGTTCCCGCCTTTCTCCACCAAAGTCGTTGGAAAAGAGAAGCTCTGATGCAACGGGCTCCCGCAACGTGGAGACCTCAGTGGGATTTCCGACAATTGCTTCCCCTCCCTGTCGTAATAGATGACGCCCGAGAAATCCAACGGCTGACACTTCTCCCCCATCAAGATTTCCCTCTGCCACAACCATCCGTCTTCCGATGAAGACCCCTCGGACTTCTCCTCTGCGATCTTTTTCTTGTGCAAGAAGGGGACGATGGCCTTGTTGCTGAGAGTCGTCAGTAGCTGCTTCGACGAAGCGAGCGGCGACCTCGGTGCGATTTTCGAATTACTCTGCTCGCCGTTGCTACTGAGCTTCTTCGAGAGTCGGGTCGCGTGCTTCGCGCAGCGAGCGACGAGAGCAGATAGGACGAGCAGCAAGTTTGGAGATGTCTTTCCCATCTCTTCTCTTGGAGATGTCTTGCCCATCACTCTGAGAGAGAGAGAGAGAGAGAGAGAGAGAGAGAGGGAATTGCGAATTCTAACAGGGCTGAGAGAGGGGGAATTGCGAATTCTAAAAGGGCATTTAAGGCTGCTGGTGGGAAGGTTGAGGTGTGAGTATATATAGAGAATGAAGGATAACCGGAGGTAGACGGTGACTTTTTTGTATTGACTGACACGAGGGCAGTGACTTTTTTGTGCTTCTTTTGGAGATGGACTCATGGTTCGGCCACAACTCTCCTCTCTAGCTCAAAACGGAGTTAGTTTTGGACGTCAATTGCCTGCCGCCATAAGTTTTATTGGGCCCAACTTGATGTATGTGTTATATCCACTCCGTCCATCCATTTCTCCAGGTCATTATAGGTAACAAAACAAAACATGAGATAGATATAAAGCTCAAGTGGAATATACCATGGGAAATAGTGGGGATTGAACTCCCACCGGTGAAAACTCCTTGGAGCCACAGAAGTTTTGGATCAAGCTAATATTTGTTTTTTCCCTTCATCCTGATTGGATTCACCTTATGAACGGGTTGGATGACATAAAATCATCACGGTTGCACTAGTAAGGTTTCAATGGTTGACATCTACATCCCCACTGTTTCATCTTGTGTGGTCCACTTGAGATCTTGATCTACCTCATGCATGGTGGCGAAACGAATGGACGAAGTGGATATAACACATACATCACGGTGGCCCCCGCAGAGATTAGGGATGCAGGGGATTGCAATCCGCTTCCGTTCGTTTCGCCTCTGTCGCGACTCAGGACCATCGTATGTCGCAACCCACTGGGGCCCCCTTGATGAGATTCTTTGACAATTTTAACGGCACATGTTCTTTTTACTACCGTAAATAAGCATCTATTCCACATTCAATTTTCAACCATGGTCGTAACTTTTGATTTTTAAGTTGAATACGAGCCATTGAGATTTTTCTTTTTACTGCTATAAATTCAACTACATATAATGATTTTCAAGTGTAATTTTCTTTTGGGGGCCTTTATATCATAGATTCCAGAAGATGGACGGTTAAGATAATGGAACCACTAAGCGTGTCGTCCCCACTGGGGGCAACACGCGCTGGATCCTAAGTCGCGACTCTTGACATGGGCGGAAGTCAGAGCCAATCCTCAAAGAATTATTTGATACGCTGACGGAGTAGGACTACTTTCATACGCACGGGCACGGGAATCGTACTTCTCGGCGTGCGTTTATCTAAATCAAAACCGTTCAAATCATGGGCCTCGATGTGGATGGGACATTATCTGAAAAATGCAGTGAAAGGTGATCACTAAATGGCTTTCATAATGAATATTTTTTTATCGTACATATTTGATAAACAGATTCTGATTAGTCGGATGGGATATTCCAATTGATCTGATTTTGGGGCTGGCCTGATCTAATGCGGAGGCCACCATTTGAACGGTTTGATTTTAGAGCTGTGCGCAAGATGTTTGCAAGCGTATGAAATTTTATATGTGTATGCCACCGTTTGGTTTATGGCCCACTCACTACTTGATCTACTGAAGGAACGGTTCCTATATCATCTGTTTAGATGGACCATATAAATATCATGATGGGATATAGCCTGAAAATTACGGAGATTGAACCATCTGATTTCACTTGATGGATTTGGACCACTCCGCCAGTCCACCGTGTATGTGGTACAGATCTTCTGTGATCCTGAAATAAAATTGAGTGTAGCATGACAATCACAATGATTCGAGCAACCTTAACCATTTGATTTCGCTCTATTTTATTTTTGACCGTTCATTTGATGGCGTCCGGTCGGTTGGTTGAGATCGTTCCATCACTGTGATCTCTGTGATCTCAGGATGTTCGCCATGAAGAAGGAAGCACATGATTTGGACGGTCTAAATTGAAGTACACATATGTACTGCTACGATGGATGAGTAGCCGCAGTTTAGATAACGATACTGATTGAAGTACACTAAACAGTGGTTCACGTAGCCATGCGATGGCCCAGTCCCATGGAAATGGGCCAAGCTAAAAGTGCAAAAGGCTTACATCTAACTAGGAAAAAAAATATTAGATGGACGGTTAGGATTGACTAAAAAATCTAGGTAGGCCGGTCGGATGAAGGGTTAGAAAAATGATAATCAAAAGTCTATATTTATTGTGCATGTGTTGCTGACGTGATGAGTAAGCCAGCCGGTATTTTCTGATAGCATATATGAGTAATAGTGGTCACACGTTGTACGTACCAGATCTCTTACACATGTGCCACGTTGGCACCTTCAGTGAGTTTGTGTTCGGCGCTTGAAGATGTAGAATCAGGGAATTAGCATTCTTGAGTCTGGCTAGTGGCTCGACATTGTGAGCCGAGCCGAACCATGTCCAACGAATAACCACCCTTGAAATTACGCGTCGGCATGTTGGCATGGAACCTTACAAAGGTAGAATGGTGGGGTCATGCTCATTGAAAAACCATACAACAGCACGTCGTATTGGGTATATTTAAGACATATATATATATGATCTAAACCGTTGATATGCTTAAAATTAACGTTGATTGATAAAAAGTTGAAACCTTTTGATTGATGGACTGTTATTCTTGAATATGTGTCCATCCTTTAGTTAGGCATCCATTTAAAGGTTACCATATCATTATCTTAAAAATTCATCTTGATCACTATCAACTATGTATATCATCATATCAACGGTTTGGATTACCCAATCATGGCCACATATGTACGGAACGATGTGAATCAGACTCTAGAATTCCGCGGGAGTCTTGTAGTCAAAGCAGAATGGAGCCTTCTTTCGAAGAATTGTACACTATACGTGGATTTTTATTCTGAAAAGTGGGGCCTATGCATCAGTAATCCAGACCATTGGTATGTTTCATCGTATCATAAATGATTAATAATACACAAATAATTTTTGTTATAAGAATTGCTATCTAATTTTTAGCCTTTCAATTGAATGTGGACGGTCTCTATGTTTCTCTTCTGAACAATCTATTGGCAGGCCAAAAATCGGAAATTTAAGACTGTACTTTTGAAGATAAATCTTGGAACAGTCCACCCATGGTGATGCACAAAATATCAACGGTCGGTATTTAGTAGAACGGCCAACTTTATCGAAACGGAAAACTCACGTGTACCGTCAAATGAAGAAGGTCGCGTATACTATAATTACTGGCCTGAATTGAAGTGGTTGGGTCAACGAAAGAGTGTGAGACTCGCCATAAGAAGACAGTACGAAAGCATGCTTCTTTTTTTATTCAAATATCAGTGTGTGCAGGATGACACCGTTGCAACTTGGGCCTTGTAGTCTTCGGTGGGCCCCACCTTCTGTTTGCAGTTTTGGACTTGGTCTTTTCTATATAAAAAAATTCCTAGCCAAGTTCTGCGTATTTTTGGGGTTGCGTGAATAATGGTACGTACCATTCAACCACATCAACTTCCTTCGCATCTGAGCCGTCTGATCAGGTTCGTATTATTTTTACATGTGGGACACATTAGCCTGATTGGAAGGTGGGTCTGAAATCATATGATTAACAACCGTCAGATTTGTGGAGCTTTACTCTTTGAATTTACAATACGATATTTATGTGGGGGAATGACCACATTCGTTTTAACGAGTAGGAACTACCATAAGTTTGAGCTCTGTGGGGTCCATTATGATTTTTTAGTGCCATCCGACCCGTCCATTAGATGTGGCCCCCCATGTTAGGTCTGGTTAACAAAATATAGACTGATCGGGCAAGGGAACAATAGGGGACATTAGGGAAGGTGTCTCCCACCATAGAAACTTTCAGTTTGAACATGGGTTATGTACTATCCAACCAATTAATCAGGTGGTCCCAATCACTATGAAGTGACACAAAAAAACTCAGGCCATTGCCAATATGGGCCACACCAAGTGAACATAAAAGTTTTGGTAGTGATAGCGCATTCCTCCCTTTGTTGTGTCCCACCTGAATTCTAGATCAGGATTATTTTTGTCATATAAGATGAAATTGAGGAACCCTACCAGATTCACGGTTTGGATTCTACATACACATCACTAGTGGGCCCCACATAGCTAAAACGTTCGAATATCTGTGATCATCGCACTGTCCACGGTCGTATGACCCACCGTTCTGAGTTTGGGCCCCAGATGGTGGGCCTCTATATTACTTCTATCTGATCTTATGAGAGGCACTGATCAAATACACAACGTTGGTTCACATCCACTCTAACTTGGTAGTGTGCTGGGTCCTACAAAAGATCAACGGTCCATCTTGGGGAAGCGACCTACCATCAGCGACCGTATGGACCCTACAACTTATGAGAATTACCAAGGGACGGGCCGTAACCTAAGCATTTGGAACGATTCTTTGATCAGCAGTCTTTCTTTCTGGACTAATGCAGTAAGTCGTCTGGACCGTTCAAAAATGTGCAATAATAGCTCTAATAGTTATGAAGCTCTGATCGAATTATGTTTCAGGCTATCTTTTAACCAAGAGGTGGCCCACTAATTTGATGGTCCCGATCGATCCAAAAAATAGAGAAATACGGTTTCGTAGCCTATATCTCAACATTTTTTTATTTTTATTTTCATCGTTTTTATAATAATGAGAATTTATCCAGTGCTTTAGAGCACTATTAGCTGGAGACGTGGATTGAACGAATACGACAATCGACAATCCAACCAATATCAGCCACAATCTTTATCCAACAATTAGTTGGAGACGTGGACTGCACGATGACCCCATGACAATGTAGCTATGTGTATTATATTTTGGCGGGTCTAAACTGAGTCATGTTTCTCTGTCAAAGATTGGAGAGATACTCAACCTAAGAACTTTCAAACAAGCTATGCATGAGCTTTATCTCTACTGCGAATTGTTTGCGTCAAAATCTAGCAGAATCAAATAAATAATGTAGAATAAGCCACATATTACCGGCAATATCTTTTTTAAGCACGCATTAGAGATATGAAAGATCATTTATATCTTCAGGGAGCCTTGGTGTTTATGCAATCTTTAGATAAGTCTGAGTAATTATTACTACTATGTCAGCACTTTGCACGTCATGAGCATTCGACAAAGGTACAATATGATATAGAAAAAGGTAATCATGGGTTACATACGAAGGCATCACATGGATAAGCGATTATCCTCGCACCTCAACTAAGAATGCTATAAATAACAAATGCATATATGAAGAAAAGGATCCACAATTAAACAAAAAATCCAATTAATTAACTAGTGCAATGTTGTTTATCTATTTTAGCATAGCATATAATCTCCCTTGCTCATCAACCGTGAGGTATTTAGTTTTTAGGAGTCGTTTAACCCGTCTCTATGCTCATGATATACTGACTTTAGCAGTAGAGAGTAACTGTGATTCTCTTTCATCTATATTTGCATGCTTGATCTAAAGGAAGTTCGTAATTTTAAAAATTGTTCACCTACACTCATAAGCTAGGTTGGCCATATCTATAATTCCTGGTATTGTCTTTGCCTTGCCTATGGGCATATTGCTACATAAATTATTCTTGCTACTCTTGGTTAGATTAGTAATCTTGTTGTAGTGGTAAGTCTCACTCATTTCTGCATTCCTCTTCCAATTATCATTGTTCATCCCGACAATTGGCACACCTTCAAAAGTCATTGATTCTCAAGATTAAAAAGAATCCCCCGGAGAAAGAATCCAACCTCCACAAATTAGCTAATATTATGTTTAACAGTTGGTTAAATAGATGAACGGTCAAATCACAACTAAACATCACTTTATGATTTCGATGACAGAGGTTAGTGGTCACAGTTTGAATTGGACCTAATAAGTTATGATATGTACGCATACGAACAACTCGTGCATCCTGCATGGCTGAATTCAAGACCAACACAAACCAATCAAATCCCCCATCTCCTAACATGGACAGGCCATGTGGTGTCGAGGGCCATCTTTGACGAACCTATCAAATCTTGCCACCTCCCAACACCACTGTACCATGTGTTATCGGTGTCAGGCAATCCAAGTCCGTTGGGGTCCACAACGGACTGCTAAGTATCATTTTATCACTCAATCATAATTACCATATCACATTCAACGCTCGGAAAATTGGATGGCTATAGAAGACAAGGCCAACTTTGATTCACCTGCTCGGTTTTACTTTCCCGTGATGGCCCATGAAAAATGTCTTGGAACTTAATGAACGGTTCAGATTGATCAATTTAAATGTCCAAATATCATGATATAACAAGGAATACTACAGCTTTACAGTGCTCTGGGAGCACTGGATCATTTTTCTATTACAGTTATTAAAAAATAAAAAAGAACAAAAAAAATTACGTTATTCATAAATAGTGATCACAAGTCACAATGTAGGTAGCTGCATATACAATTTCCACGCATTTTTGTTCATGGTACACATGGGAAATTTTTTCCAGTGATCGGATCTGCTGTTCTGATGAGACACCATTTTGATAATCCACAGATCAAAGATCACGGAAATTGGACTCAGATCAACATCCAATCGGTGGCCAAAAAAATGAACGGTTAGATCAACATTCCAAACTCAATCAACAAATGAATGATTACAGTTGTCCGATCAATATGAAAGTCGTCCATTAACCGGCATAATATCAGTGCTTCCAGTTATAAAAAATACTTAGACCTGATTTTGGGTTGGGTTTCGGGAGGATGTATCACCGCTAACCGGATAAAACTTGTGTCTGGCTAGGTTTATTTTTTATTTTTTTAACATACGCATGCACACACCCCCACACTCACGCTGGTGGAATTTCACCATCTATGGGTATTCTAACCTTTGACCGGGAGTTGAAACTCACCGAGCAAGAGTAAGGACCGGCTAGGGTTGCCTAACCTAACCTGAACTTGATCATATATAAGTTTCTTAGAAATTATAATTGAGTGTGGATCATTTGAGTTGAAGGCATTGTAAATTCAAGTGCTGTTGGTAGAGGTGTACACGAGTTGAATCGAGTTGAGCTTGGCATTGCTCGACTCGGCTTGGCCACTTGCTAACCCTAGCTTGAACTCGGCTCGGCTAGGTCATCAAGTGTGACTTGCCAGCTCGGCTCACTTCAGTCAGTAGATCAAGCTAGTTCCGACTGGGTTCAAGCCGAGTTTGCCTGTGCAGCATTTTCACAAACACATGAACTGTACCTTCAAAATCTCATTGCATGTAAAACAACAGCAGTAGTTTTATAGATATTTCATCAAACACCTTGCAAGCAATATAAAAATCAAGAAAAAATTATATTTGTTTCATATACATACCTTCCTTGTCACCGACCACACTTCGCTGAGTCATTTCATCAAACACTTGGTGAGCAACACCAATATCAAAGTAACCGAGTCACCAAACTAGTTCAATACGAGTTCGTTTTGAGTTGGGTTTGATCTGAGTCGAGTCGAGTTGAGTCAAGCTCAAACAAGCTCAAACTTAGTTCAAAATATTTTCGAGCTCAATAATTCAGCTCGACTCAGCTCGAACCCAGCACTGAACCGAGTCGAATCGAGCTTTTCAAGTCGAGTCGAGCGAGCTAACCGAGCTAACTCGATTCATGTATGGTCCTAGCCGTCGGGTCTCATTGGTCCAAACCATTTCTGATGACTCAAGCTAAAGATTTCTCTTTCTCAAATAAATTGAGTGCTGCACAACACGACTTTTAAAGGAGTAATTGTCCTATATTTTAACTTGTTGGTTTATTTTAGAAAAAAAAATTTACGATAAATAACAATATATATAATTAATAAAATTATAAGTATAAGAAATAAGCCATGTATTAAAATATAATAGAATAACATAATAATGAAAACATTAACATGTATCCACCTGACCAACTCCGCTTGGGCTTGGGTTGAGGATTTCCAACTCGCAGTTGGATTACGTTATGGTTGAGGTATAGAAACCCTGGGTTGAGTTAGGGTTGAGCACCAACCCGCCCTAATATCGGACGCGGATGAGGTGTCACGGGGAAACACCCTAGTTAGTGGGTGTTACCCTTACTAGTGTGGGGCGTACCTTGATGAACTTTTTATATATCCACTCGGTCCATCCGTTCACCCATCTCATTTTCGAACATGATCATAAAAATTAATAGATCCAAATCTCAGTTGGACCATAACACAGTAAGCAGAGGTGAATGACCATTAAAAGATTTTTATAAGCCACAAAAGTTTTGGACCAAGCCGGCCCATTACTATGGCCCTATGAAGTTTATAATTGTAGGCGTTCAGTCACCACTGTTTCCTTTGGTGTGGTCCACCTGAGATTTATATCTTCTTAATTCATAGTAACACGTCCTAAACTGGCCTGGAAAAACGGATGGACGGCATGGATATACAACACATCATTAAAGTGGGCCCCACGGTAAGGGTAACACCAACTAACGTATTTCCCGGGTAACACCTCATCCGCTCTTGCGTGGCCTTATATCGTATCCATGACTTTTTTCTTTCTTTTATGTTTTTTTATTTTTTAATTTTTTTAATAAAAGTTTTTATAATACAGACCATTGATCTGACTGCTCACACCTTGGATGGGCCAGATCTAAAAAATAATTGCAATGTAGATAGACCATTGTTCTGGCTGCTCATACCGTGGATGGCCCATTTCTAAAAAAATAATTGCAATGTAGATTTTCGGGATATGGTAGATTCGTGGTGGGCCATCGAACCAAAACTAAGATCTTGAACCATGAGGCTGCATGCATGGAAAACTGAAGACTACTCGAGTATACTAGCCTTGTACTCGGCCCGTTGACGTTGTAACTTGTGAGTGTTGTGCGTAGATGACAATTGACACGTGGCCTCCATCTTGACCAGTGGGGCCCAGAATTTAATAATCCAGAACTAGTATATATATTGCATCTCACCGTGAATAGAGTATTTGTTCTTAATCTCCAAGATATAAAGATCCTAACTCTTCAATTTCTAAACTACACTATCATTGATATTTTCATTATCCTCAGGCTAACCAGTTGTTGGACGTATAAAAAAAACTAAATATCGCTCATATTTTAGATAATATCAACCATGATAATAATATTATTGATATCAACAATATTTTGAAAAAAAATTCTTATAAAAGTTTATTGTATGAGGGACATCATTGTTAATATTTCTTATACCAAACGATAATATCTTCGATATTAAGGAAATATTTATAAAATAACAAAAAAATGATGAGCAATTAGATAATTAAAAAAATCCATTGTTTAAAATAGACCAGAATTTTTAGTGAGGAAGAAATCATAGAAATTGCATCTATTTTCTTGTGGTAATTAAAATGGTTACAATGAAAATTTATATTTAAAATGCATATTCTTATCCATTAATTAAAGTTTATCTTTGTAGTAATAACCCTATGAACATTTAGAATAGCATATAAACATCATGGTCGGCTCTGGGAAGATTTCATCAGCGTTTTCGTCCCAACTGTTTCATGTGGAATGGCTGATAAAAGTTTTTGATCTACCTCATTTTTGTATTGCTATCCTATTATGGTCTTTTAAAACTAACGGACGGAGTAGATTTGTGAAAGACATCTATGTGGGCCCCACACACAACTTTCAACTACAGAACTTCCTGTGGCCCTGGTACAAGCAATCCTCGTCCGCCTACATAAATTAATCCGAAGAAGTACTTAGATACTCTGGGGATTGTCCCGGTCGATACATATTCACTTAAAATTTTAATATATTAATATAATTTAAATAAAATTAAACTGTTAAAATGTTGAATCTCACTTAGTTAGAATATAATAAAAGTTATTGCACTAATATAATAACTCAACTTATATATTAAATTACATTTATTATACGGTTGAGAATAAACTCAGCTAAGAGTGCAAAGTAAGTGTCCACAACCAGGGGCTACAATTTTTTAGCAAATCTAATTTATGGAATATGAGTATCTACAGTAGATTACACAATGTGGACAGTCTAATTCGAGTTAGTCTATCCCATTGCTACGTTTTTTAAAGTGCCATCGTATCAACCCTCACATTGTACCAGAGCATCAAATAATTTTCTCATCCCTATGTCGGTATGGATTATCTTTTTGGTTGGGTTCGGCATTAGTTGACTGAAGTAGTGGTTATCTAAAATACAAATTCCTTTGACTGATGAGGCACCACAACCGTCCGATTATTGACTTTTCAAATTCTGTACACGTGGATCCAATGGTTGATCCAAACCGTTGATCCAATGGAACTGATGATAGATGGGATACCACTCAAAAATCTCGAAGATTGGAGTAACCTAGCCCTTTAACGTTTCACCTTTTCCCATTAAACACGTCCAATTAAGTACTTTTCCTTAACCATCAGTTTGTGGATCACTGATCAAAGGGCTACCATATTCCAGCCTGTGAGGCGTTTGGTGCATCCCCCATCAATCGGAAGTGGGGCTATTAGATAGACAATCTGAACCGTCGGATGGCAGTACCCACACGTGCGGAGTTGAGCAAACAGGTGCACTATGCGTTTTCTACTGGTTAAGGAGTATTTGACTATTTCCTCATTATATCAGCATAAAAAAAACAAACGGATCACCACACCACATAATTAAATGTGAAGTTGCAATATTGTAATGCGGCCATTCAATGGCTGTTGGTTGCTGAACGAACACATCTTTCAATTGTTTGGACATGAATTCCCTTAAATAATAAAAGTGTAGTACAAGAAAGATTTGCAGCCGTTGATCATGCATATTCAATGGCCATAAATTAGAAAACATTGATATTAGTCAATGCACTTCAAAAAGGGAAAAGGAGGTTTGGTAATTCCACACGCGTGCGTACACACATGAACCATGTTTGCTGGATCTTCTAGAAAATCAGGCAGTTCCATTTTCAGGTGGGCCATAATTACAAAGTAAACGGACTGTTAAAAGAATATTTTCTTTATAGTCGTCCATTTGTTTTATATCTTGTGGCCCACCTGAGGTGTGAAATGGCTTGATTAATCAAATTTAGGTGGTCCAATTTTATTTAATTTTTACATTTATATTCTATATAGTCTTAATTTGGGAGGTTTTGGACCGCCAATTAGGCTGATTTAGGCCACCAATCACAAATTTTCCATTTTGAGTTTTCTATTTATATGAAAATATTTTATTATTTGTTGTAGGCTACCAGTCACCTAAAACCGGTTGTAGGTTAGTTTAACATATATACTACCTGCCTCACGGCCAAGTATCACAGGTGTAGGACATCCGAACCTATGTGAAAGGTGGGCCCCACATGAAGATCACCTGGCACAAAAGTATCTTGGCGCCCACAGAGCACCGACCAGTAGCGAGTGGCTACTGGCAGCGTCCCATTAATTGCGATTGCCGCTAATTGGATGGGATTATCACATCATACATTGACAAGGAAAAGGTCCATCCAATAAATACTAACCATAGGGTCTGATCATCTGGACTGATGTGACTGGACGGTCCCTCTTGAACTTCTCAGCCACGTGGATGGATAGGATTTGATCATGTGTGGTACTTGTATAAATGTGGATGTGATTAACGGGGACATAACAGACTACCCGAGGTAACTGTTTGGACGTGTGGACACGTCATGGACCACACATTAGGAGTGCCCTGAAGTTGCATTGTTAACCATAGATCGTGAGTGACCTCAGATTGACCGTCCATCTCATATCTGGCTGTGGTGAGATGGACGAGAATCGACCATAGCCATTTGATGTTAGAAGTCCATATCATTTCCATTTCTGCTCGCATAACCACAAGTATCTTGTCGCAACCAGGCTACGCTGGGCTGGCCATGACTTTGGTTTTAAGACTCGGTGACTCGGACCGACTTGTTTGGTTCAGAGTCGAGTTGTGACTGGGTCAACTCAGCTGGTGATTTGGTAGAGTTGGGCCTAATCACTCCTTTTTTCTTTTCTTTTTTTAAACCCCCCACACACTCATGCTGGTGGAATTTCACCACCTATGGGTACTCGAACCCTTGACCAGGAGTTGAAACTCTTGGGAGTCTACCACCCGAGCAAGAGTAAGGATCCGGGCCTAATCACTCCTACTTTCAATACTGACTTCTGGTGATGGACCGGGTTGAGTCAAGTACCGAGTCATAAATCCATGAGTACGACCGACATTGGGACCTATGGCATCCTATGGGACCCTGGCCAAGCAAGTCGTGTGTAGGCCCACCGACTATCTGTTGTATAAAAGTGAGTCGAATGGTGGGCCATGTCCCACATTATACGAAATATGATGTAATTATAAGATATTTCGCACCAAATTATAGTGGTTTACTTGGAAGATGGAAAGGACTTTGGTCTAATTGGAGAAGGCCAGTACAACCCAGCATAGTTCTAGATCTCATTCTCAACTAAAACTCATCTGAGTCAACTCAACTCAACAAGATTTTCAAAGTCATCACACCTGCTCCACGCCATCAAGTTATGCATGACTTTAACATGGGGTTGCCTAATTTTCAACGGGTATCATATGTAATTAATCTAAATATTCCTTCCAGTTGGGAGCCGAAGCATCACCTAGTCATAACTCAGATGTGAATCGTATATGTATAAATATAAAAAATTCAAGCATGTATGCATAATACATTAATTTACATGGAAATTTCTTACATGAAAAAATTATAGCACAAAGTAACTAGCAGCCTATCATAAAAATGAAATTATAGGAGATGGATAACTTATGATCAAATCTTAGAGTAAAAAACCCCAAGTCTCCTTCTACTAAACTCTATTTCTCTATGAAACAATCATGTGTTAACCATAATCTCACAATAAATCAATTTATATAAGACAATTTCAGAATTAGAAATAAAATCATGCACTTGCAAAAAAAATGCGTGTACCATCAACCGAACTTTTAATCTAACTTGCCCAAAAGTTTCTAGAGAGTTAATTTAATTTTTAAGAATTATCTCAATTGATTGAGACACTCTATGTTTGATTAGTAAAACATGTTCAAAACAGTGAAATTCAAAAGTTTCTCAATTTGATTGAATTTGTTATTGGTTGATTAAAATTGACCATTTCAGCATAAATTGAAGGCACTAATTTCAACACCTTTCATTTTCTAAAAATTTAAAGTTAATTTATTAAATATCCATCGAGTCACATCTAGACAACTTGAATGGATGTATATCGAGTCAAGCTGTGTTTGCCGGTGTTAAAACTATGCATTTCCACCTTAGCAAGAGAGTACATCAATGACAATTGACAAGGCAAGAATAGATGAGCTGTGTGGGTAAATTGCACTCATCAAAATCTCACCATCCATACAATGGCCTTTTGAAAACAGCTTCTGACGTAGTGATGAATGTGATGAGGTCAAGCACCATCTTCCTCAAGAGGATAACTGTCCCAAATTCAAAGAACTTCTTTGACTCCTCACATAGGTTTCTTGAATCCACGAGAAAGAAAGCAAGCAAAATAGAAAATAAATTCTATAAAATTTGAAATTGATTAACAAATGAAATAAACGAGTTTACAACCCTTTAAATAACAGTAGCAAGCAATGTGAGAGAAATCAGAAGCAAACTATAACTAAAACTCCTACAATTCGTGACTTACTATAAATATAGTAAACTT
Source organism: Magnolia sinica (assembly GCF_029962835.1). Lineage (NCBI taxonomy): Eukaryota > Viridiplantae > Streptophyta > Magnoliopsida > Magnoliales > Magnoliaceae > Magnolia > Magnolia sinica. Next base: position 135,660,048 of record NC_080574.1, read on the forward strand.
ATTATTTATAGACAGTCGTGATATCTACTATTGTGCAAGGTTTTCGGCCAAAAATAGTAAGTGTCCTATTTGGCTTCACCAAGCTATTATCTTAATTATTTTAAGCCCTTTTCATGCTGGACATAACTCTTAAAGCCCAATGGATGAAGAGTTATAATCAAACTAACACTTATTATTTACAGTAAAAACGGAATTAAAATAGGAAAATGACGGTTGATCCAGGGGTATTTCATAAATCCGGTTTGTGCAACCTAGCATAGCGGGGTTGGTGGGCTAAAGTAGCTCGTTCGACCTCAAAATCATATATTTTACGCCCAATAACTCATTTCAGATTGTGAGATACACCCGATCTAAAGTCCGACAGTCCGGATTACTTCTGTTGTCGACCGGAATCTTTCTAATCAATCTTGGCCATGAAATTGTTCGTGACTCTACATCAGTTTCCAACTCTCATGTAGACGGTGAGATACTCATGTGTGAATTTTACTCGTGTAGACCGTCCACAGTGGGACTTCAGAGAAGAACGACCTGGATTATCACTGATTAGAAGTATTCGTTCCGGTTAGTGTATTCTTGCCATTATTGCAACACTGATTGAACAGGATTCTTGCCAGGGTGGCAATTGGGCTGGGTTTGGCCATATCCGATTGGATGCAGTTTGGCAAGTAACCCCAACGCCAGCCTACCTTGATGCATGTATTTTATTCATGCTGTCCATCTATTTAGCCACTGCCTGAGCCTAAAACTTAGGTGGATCAAAATCTCAAGTGGACCGCCCTATAAGAAATAGTGGAAATTGAATGTTTATTATTAAAATCTTCTTGGGGTCATGAAAGTTTTGGATCAAATTGATATTTGTGTTTTCCCTTCGTGTAGATATATATGACCTTATCAACAGGTTGGATGGAAATTGAAAGAAAGTAATCAATCCACACTATTTTCCTGAGTCCTAACTTATGCATCAGTCTGAAAGAGGTCATGGTTCAGTACTCATAGTCAAATCTCATTGAGGTGTAAGTGCATGGTATGTTGGGTGGTGATGGAGTGCATCAAAATTTAAAAAAAAATAGAAAAAAAGAAAAAAAGCCTGTTTTCTTATGTGTGGTCCACCTTAGATTTGGATCTGCCTCACTTTGACACCGGCTAGTTAGCTGGTGCTGTTGTCACCAGCCAAACTCCATCCAATCCCATTATAGTCTGGCCCCTATTCGGTATTTGGGTTGTAATCTAGGCCCGAGGGGTTGTATGTGGTCTTGAATTCAGGCCGGATGCTTAACTGAACTGGACATCGAGTGCGGGGCCTGGCCCACTAGACCATGGTTGGGCTAGAATAGTAGGCCATTGGCCTGGTCGAGTCCAAAAATTTAAGCCCATTTAATAAACAAGCTGGTTTCGGCCTTGTTTAAGAGATTGTCAGCCCAGCCCGCCTGTTTTCAGCGGCATTTTTGTCATATATCATTAGGGCTGAAAGTTGGGGAGGTTCAACCTGACCGACCCGACATTGGGTTAGGCTTGGGCAAGATGTATCGAGTCCGGTCTTAGGCTTGGGCTATATAGACACCAACCCGATAAAACTTGGGTCTGGCTCGGGTTGGGGTCTTGGGTTGCCCGACCCAATGCGAACCTGATCAATATATAACTTACTTATAAATTATAATTAAGTGTGGATCGTTTGTGTTGAAGACATAGGAAATTCCGGTGTTGTCGGGTCTCATTAGTCTACATCATTTCCGATGACTCAAGCTAACTCTCTCACAAATAGATTGGGTGCTACACAACACTACTTTTAAATGAGTAGTTGTCCTATATTTTAGTTTGTTTGTTTAGAAAAAATAAAGTTATTTATAATAAATAACTACATATATATAATAAACTAATTTAATCATGCAAATATTAGCATGTATCCACCTGATCAACCCAACCAACCCGACCGAACCCACTTGGGTTGGACTTGGGTTGAGCACCAACCCAACCAACCCGACCGAACCCACTTGGGTTGGACTTGGGTTGAGCACCAACCCGACCCAAGCCGCCAGACTTTCAGCCCTATATATCTTGCATGATAGGCACACTCGGTTCAGGCTCCTGCCGTGCACAACCATCATGGGCCAATCTTAGTCCCGTTTGTTTAGGCCTGTACTGGTCCAGGGCAGGCTCGGGCCTTGGTTTTACTTTCTGGACTGGGCTTGGAAGATCAGGCTAGTTCGAGCCCAACCTGTTGATAGCCCTAACAGGACGAGTATTTTTCATGGAAACGGATTGCAACATACGGAGTATAGCGTACGTAGTAAACTCTATGGGCCCACCGTTCTGTATGTGTCTTATCCACACCATCCATCCGTTTTATCTTCTCATTTTAGAGGATGAGCCAAAAATCGAAGTATATCCAAAGCCCAAGCAGACCACACCACAGGAAACGGTGTGAATTGAACACCTACCATTGCAAACTTCCTGGGGGCCACAGAAGTTTTGGATGAAGCTGATATTCTTTTCCCCTTCAACCATGTCTGTGTGACCTTATGAACAGGTTGGATGACAAATAAACATCACTACAGGTCCCACTTTTTCCCATGGTGTGGTCCATTTGAACTTTGGACATGCTTTAATTTTGGCTTCATGCCTTAAAATGAGCTGGAAAATGGATGGACGGTGTAGATAAAATACATGCATCCACAGCCACAATAGGCCCTACAGAATTCTCTCAGTACCCTATAGTCCGCAATCTACTTCCATTTTTCATAGGCCCGTCCCAGTTCTTCCAATGCAAATTCCATTTTCTTTCTCGAATTGGTCATTGATGGGCCCCACCAAAGTTGAAAGACTGAAAGAAGCTGGATTTGATTTTGCCCGAGTCAACTCAGCTGGACCATATTTCACTCAGGCTGAGAAAAACTCAATTCGTTCATGACTCGGTGTAAGCTCAAGAAAAACTCAGTTAAATAAACAAAAACTCAACTCCACTTGACACTATTTAGATATTCGTTGTAGTTTAATTTTCATTATTGAATAATAATTCAAGTTTTCAAAGAACTTAGTGGAATTTTCGAACCGAACTCGATTCGAGTTTCATTGGTGGTCCCTTTCTAAAACCTAAGGTCAATTTAGTGGACGGCTAAAATTGTCTGGCTGTGATGACCAACTACAAAATTTGAAATTTTTTGGACCATGGATGCTTAATGAATGTACCGTACTGATGAAATATCATCACCGGAGGGTGGAGATAGTCTTCAGAAACTGCCATACAGGTCATTTTCTCTCTCAATTTGAGTTAACTCGAATTAGTGAGTTTTCAAACTAAGACTACATACTTGCATGCATTGGTCAATGTGATTTTTTCCACAAATTTCCTTAAAGCTTTCTAGTTTTATCAAACAATGCTTTGGACTGACCGAAAATCGCTAAACGTAGGTGGAGAAATGATCAACACAGCGGTCAACACCTCTCTTTTTGGGCTGTTTGATTTTTCAGGTGAAAGGTAATTATCTTGTAAATGAGTAATAATTATTTACTTAAAGTAATTACTGCATCTTTCTTGATGTAACAGTGAGGACACTACAAAATAAATGTGGAGCCCATCGTGATGTGCGAAGCTTATATATTCATATCATCCATCTGTTGTGTTAACTAAACTTAGGGCATGAGACAAATAATGAGGTAGATCTAAAGCTCAAGTGGACCATAACATATGAAACAGTGGGAATCGAATGCCTATCGTTAAAAACTTCTTAGACGCATAAGTTTTGGATCAAGCTGATATTTGTGCTTTTCTATTATCCAACCTTATGAACGGGTTAGGTGACAAATAAACTTCAATGTGAGCCTTTGAAGGGAAAACTTTCAATGGTGGATATTTCATGTGGGACCCACAAACTTAAGCAAGTACTTCTAGACTAATTTTCAGATGTGAAAATTTTCCAACCAAGTGAAAAGGTAATAAGAATCCAGACCCTCTACACATGTAGAAAATTTTTGCATGTTGCAGTCTAATTGGACCACATCATCAGATACTGCATTTAATACAGTAATGCTGACATTATTAGTGACGATATGGACTAATCACGACCTAGGAAAACACTGGATTCAAGTAATATTAATTATTTATTTAGATTTTCAGAACTGAAATACATTTTGAATTATTTCAAGTACCTCCTTTTTGGTTTATAAATTTATTGCACATTCTCCACCATGAGATTTTTAATAAATTGATTGTTTCATCACATCTTATAGGTAATTAGTTGTAGACACATGAGCCTCTCATAATAACTGTATGTCATCTAACTTATTTAAGCATAGCCACTCCAATGAAAATGGGGGAACTTAAAAATCATGATATCTAATCATCAAGTAGCCTACCACATAAATACGAAGGTTTTGGGTTGGTGTGGCCCACTATAATCGACAACGTCCACCACCCAAAATCCTAATCTCATCATGGTGGGCCCCACAATTACGTAGGAGAAAAAATATGAGGGCATTTTGGTCATTGCACCCTCAGGACATTTTCTCCGATGAAGACTGTTCGGCGAGAAATCAGAAATCTTCAGTAATTACACATTAAAACATCCTTTCTGTTTTACATCCTGAAAAAAAAGAATCAATGAAAATCTCACACCTTACAAAATTCAAACATCTTGTGATGAAAACAGATACAATTCCAAATGACCTCAATACCCTTGGCACGTCAGGAATTTTCCGTCGAAGCAGGGGCGATAACGTCATTTTTACGTGGAGCTCGCTTTGGCAAATCAGGCACCTGATTCCCTTCAGAGTCATATACAATGCGCCCTGAAAAATCCAACGGCCGACAACGTTCGCCCATGATGATCGTCTTCTTCCAAACAGCCTCTTCATCTCCACCATCCACTTTCCTCCATGAGATCATCTTGGCCATCAAAAGGGCCTTGCTACTGATGCCACTGATATTGTGCATGAGCTTACGGTCGATGGATGGTGCGTCGAGATCCCCACCATGTCGTCGTGATCTTATGTGCTTGTCAGAAGTGCAAAGGAAGGATATGATGGAACATACGGCTAAGATGGCGGCCACGACGAAGATAAGGGTCCCAGTCGTATAGATGGACGTTGGAGATTCAATGGGGAGGATTTGAAGAAGCCTTGCCATGGATTGAGATGATGAATTGTAGAGAATTGGATATGGAAAGAGAGAATGATGAGGAATTTGAAGAAAATGAGAAAAGAAAGATACCGTTGGTGTGTATGGTGTATCGTGTCTTTTATAAAGTGTAGAGGAATTTTACGTGATAGGGAAGGAAATGCATATTTAGGTTGATGTTTGTAAAGAATTTCAGAAATGCCACTGGTTTCGTTGGTAAAACCTACGTATTTGTATTGAACAGAAGGACTAAATTATCCTTGAGTTTGTAATAAAAGGAGTGAGCGGTTTTGCCATGCAAACGCGCATTTCGAAGTTTGCCACGGGCCCGTTTGGCATGTTAAGGAAAATCCAATATGCACATCACGTGGCCCCACCAATTATGTGATCCATGAAGGGGAGGACGTGTAGAGGTTGAGCAACGCCTTCCTCGGGGGATAATTATTCCGAATTTAAGAAACTTACTTAGACTCCTTATAAAGATGCCTCAAATCCACTAGGGAGGGATAAAAAATAAAAAATAATTCTAATAAAAGATGATGAAAAACGAACTTATAACCTCTTAAATAATAACATAAATACTAGGAAGAAGTTTCGAAATTAAACTACAACTACAACTCCTAGAAATTATGGCTTATTATAAATACTAAATTTATTATTTATAGGCAATTTATAGACAATCGTGATTCCTATTAGACATCACGATTTTCAGCCAAAGATATTAAGTGTATTATTTTACTCAACTATATATGATATTCTCCTAATTATTTTAAGTACATTTCATATTGGACGCAGCTCCAAAAGTCCAATGAATAAAGAATTATAATCAAAGTAAAATTTATTATACATAGTAATAACAAATATAAAATGAAATTTTTGACAGTTGATTTAGTAGTATTTCACAAATTTAACATGTGGCTAGAACAGCTTGTCCTACTCCAAAATTATATATGACATGTAAGATAAGTCATTTAGATTTGCAAAATACATTGATTTTAAATTATAATGATCTAAATCGCCTTCATGTCCGATCAAGCCTTCTCTGGTCCATTTTGGTCATGAAATTACTTGTGTCTCACTCTATATTATAATCCCGATGGGACATCAGGCTGGTCCAATCATTACACATGCGTTGAATGTGGTTAATTGACACGTGAGGTGTTTGAAAGATGAATGTGGATTTAAAAATGGCCTGGGCAAAGTAAAATTATATAAACCCAGCCCAACAGTTTAGATTTCAAGCCGAAGCCAACCATAGGCTGGGTCCATTGATAGTAATGGTCAATGACATATGGCGATGAAATAAAGACGTGGGATGCAAATGAAAAGGGTACATCAGTAATTTGGTAATCCAAAGAGGTGTTTTTGTCATTTCTGATGTTCACGTGGCACTTTAGACTCCGGGGGTATAGCAGTAGTTTTCTCTGGGAAGAGAGGGCTATAGTTTGCTAACGATCCCTACCGTGTTTCGCCGGTCGTCTCACGATGACTGAGTGGTCGCTGCTGACAATTGACTACCGGTCCTTTCCGTTTATCTACCGCCACTACCGTCAGAGAGGACGCGAATTACCCCCGTGTACCGGGTGGAAGAAGTTACTGTAGTTAGAAGCTGTGTGGGCCCACGGAGATGTCCGTGACAAATCCACTCCGTCCATAAGTTTTGCAAGATATCAATAGAACTGGAATCTAAATTAGGAATATCCAAAACTCATGGGGGCCACACCATAGGAAACAGCAGGGATTGAACACCTGCAATTGGAAACTTTGTGGGGGCCACAGAAATTGTATCAGAATGATATTTGATTATTTGTGCCTACAGTTTATCTGAGTGGTGGACATTTCCGTTCCTAATGTTTCTTGTTGTGTGGCCAACATAAGTTTTTTGATCTCTCTGATTTTTAGAATCCTGACCTATTGTGGTCTTGCAATACTGATGGACGGAGTGGATTTATCACGGGAATCTCCGTGGGACCCACACAGCTTCCCACTACAGGAAGTTCATGTGCCCCCTGCACAGGCAATCCGCATCCGTTACAGAACCGGGGAATGATCGGGTACGTCCAAAGTATGTGATCTCGTATATTCAATTGTGTGGGGCCCACTGTAATGTGTATGTGCCATCCAGCCCGCCCATCATATGCCTACTATGTTAAGCCCAAGGCTCAAAAATGGGCCAGTAGAAAACTATGGAAAACTGCCGGACCCAATGTACTACGTAAATGCCATCTAATCCATTAATCAAATGTGTCCCACCATTGTGAAGACGCTCTCCAAAAATAATATCATTTATGACTCGTGTCGGCCACACCATGTGAATTTTGAGGTTTTTGGATTGATTTTACATTGTCTTGTGATGTGGTCTACCTGACTTTTATATCTGCAGATTTTTTTGGTATGTACGGTGAAATGAGGTGACAGACCTGATGAACGGTTTAAATTCCGCACAAACATCAGTGGCCGTTAGGACGCTCGAACTTACGGGGACTCACATACGTGCAGACGTTTTCACCATTCCCACACGGTACGTGTCCGTACGCCCTGACCAGCCGGTTAGCCAATCACAGTCCATGGTCCACAGCGAGTGGATTATACGCTTAGAAGCAAAGAAAGCTGACCGGCTATATATTTTAAAAGGCCGGCGTCTCGCAGGAGTACACCAAATTGTAGTTCCTGGGGGTCCCACTTTCATGGCCCTGGCCCCATTCAAAAATAAAAAAAAGACTACAATTGGACGGTCAGCATCATCTGGTTGGTTGCCGTTACCCACTGATGGTGGGGCCTGGCAGATGAATTATTCCGATAGTGTAGAGGTGACTACAACTTTGGAGGGTCCTGTGGACTACTAAAACGGTGCTTACATTTTTTTTTTTTCCGGATTGTCAAACGGTCCTCCTTTTAAGTTTCAGTTTAGCTTTGGAGGAGGAATTGGCAGGTGGTGATGGATCCATTTTGTACAAGAGGGACCCACGTTCAGCCATCCAGACAGTTGATAGGTGGGTCACCTGTGGATTTATTTATGCCTCCAAAATTTTCTCGTTTGAATGACTCTATCCATCTGGTAAATGGTTATTATCTAAGACCATTTCGGTTTTTTTTTCATATTAGCCATTGATTTTCTAAGGATCCACCATCCGTTGGGTGTTCCTTTGTATCAACGGTCAGGATCAAGAATCAATATCGTTACGTGAAGAGATTGACTCCTTAGGACAGCATTCACGTTTTGACGCATCAGGATTGTATAATTTTTCATAAAGAAACTAATATTGATAGATACGCCCACCTTTCTACCTCTGCTAATTCCGTAGTACAACTTTGTACCATTCTGAATTACCAAAAGTAGAAAAGAAAGACTAATAAATATTGTGGGTGTTGATATTATTGCCTTAATCCTATGGCTGGAGATAAATTATTTTTTGGACGACTGTTGCTTGCTTTGCGTCTCAAGAAAGATACTGAAAAGGCTTCTAAGCTAATCACATGCCGTGATCTTACCAGAGGCTTTTGAATCGAGTCTGTGGGGTCCACTTGATGTTTACATGCCATCCGTTCTTTTTATCAGACGGATCCCTCTTTGTTTGGCGAGTGGTCCAAAAAATTAGGTTGATCTGAAATTATGGTGGGCCACAGCAAGCGATGACAGTTGGGAGGGGACACTACCGTTGGTTACATTGGGGCCCACTTCATTGTTGGAATGGTCTGATTTTTGGCTTATCTCTTCATCTATGGAGTATACCTCAGATCAATGGATTGCATTCCATCTACGGAGGATGCTTCAGATCAATGGATTGCATTCAATGTCTATATGTTATACCGGACTCTACGCACCCACACTTCAATGGTGGCGATGCGACCCTTCTCAATTGGTCCCTGTAGTGTGGTCCTCCTCAATCATGGATTGGTCTGATTTTTGGATCAAGGTCCAAAATCACTGTGCATCTGATGGACGGGGCAGATGCAATGCATACATCACGTGCGTTCCACAGAGCTCGACTCGGCCATAGGTTCCGATGGAGTCGATTCCACGCGATCATTTCCCAGATAGCATGCAGAGGAGAGAGGGTGTTTCGCGCAATTTGTTGGACTGCTATGTTACAGTACAGCTGCCGACAATTGCTGATTTTGACGTTCTAATGACATCCAACCCGTCCAAAGGGATGGATCATCCAGGAAGATCACCCAATGAAAACATAAGGCCAATTTGCTCATATAGGGCCATACATTTTTCTTAGATATAATCAAGGTTGTTCAATGGTTTATTCAATGTGGCCTACATGAAAATTTTATCTGCCTGATTTTTATGTCATGATTATTTTTTTTTGCACGGGTTAATGTTTGGACGGGTTCGATGTTGCATATACTTGACATGTGGACACCTGGACAGTGTACACTAATTGCACGGTGAGTTGTCGTCCAACCATTTGAACATGTGGGGCCCACCATTTGTTGATCCGGAAATTTAGTGGGCCCTGTCAAGTATGGGCGATACCCTGGAGACCGCCACGAGATGATCCAAGACTGATAAATCTCCTGTTAAATGTGAACCACAGCCGTTCATTTGTGACCATCCAATGGATGGCTTGGATAATCTGATAGAAAAGATACGGATCAACCATATGAACGGCTTAGATTACCCGGAAGAACCATCCCACCTGTACCATTGATGGGCCTAATGATCAAGCATCCCACGATACTCCCTCGGAAGGGAAGGGAATATCTCTGTCACATGACCTGCGTGATGTAGGGTTGAGATTGCATGTGGCCCATTTGTATGCCGATCAGTATCATATGAATGGGCCCTACGAGGGGTAGCCTAAATGTGGATTATGGCTTATTTTTCCCTTTAATGGTCCATTTGCAGGCAACTGATTGGACGATCAAGATCACCCAATATTTGTTTGGTAGGACAACACGCACATCAATGGTGGACTACAATTTGGATGGTCCAGATTACTTTATTGTGAATGTTTTTTAACGGCTCACATTTATGGACCCATGGCACTCGAGTATGTTGACAGGGAGAGACTGATGGGGTGAATCGCAACCGTGCCAGTCTGGCACAGACGTCCGATCTCTGCTGCCATCAGGTGGGGCCCACTAGGAACATGTCCATTCAACGAACGAGTACGATCCATCCAATGAGTGGACCATCGATCCGTACATACGGCTACATCTAAGGTGATGGAGACCGTTTATCCTGTGGGCCCTATCATACATGTCCCACGTGCCGTAGGAACGCCACAGTCGACTATTCTAACTGAGCCATTAGTGGCTTGAAGTATACCAACGGTTAGCATACAACCAGCAAAAATCATTAATTTGCATGGCAAGATCCAACACAAATTGCATAATCTTGGCCTTTGGCCCCACCCGTGTGTGGCCCACCAGATGACTGATCCATATCCCTATTCAGATGCTTCGCACAGGGTGGTTTTATAATTTCGGTACTATCTCATGGACCACGCGTCGATCTGGACCGTCCATTAGTCTGGCTCCACTTTCCGTGGGCCGTCAAGAAAAATAACACCAATCAAAAGAACTTTTCCACCAGCTATGTGCCATGCAAAATGAACAGTTGGGACGAAAGAAGTTCCAGTAGTCAATACGAGTTGTCCATTCAGGATAGTATACGCCTCTTAAGGACCCATTTAGATCAAATGGCCAAAACCATCCCATCCGTGTCTTAGAAGACCAACGGTTAAAAGAAGAGAGGCCAATGTTTGGAAGGTCAGGATCCTCACTCATATGGTATTGATCTTATCTTACATGGTGTGAAACAATAAAAAATTCACGCCCTAAAACTTCCAGTTCACTTGTTGTGGCTCACTTTGCTTTCAACCACTCTTACCACCCATCCTTGCGTGGCCCACCTGATTACCCAACGACTCTCCCACACCCAGTCTATGTTAGTTTTCATAAGGGCCTGTCTGGGAGGGTGGATTTGGAACCCCTGGATTTGAAACCCTCCTACTGTGTTTGGCACCTAGATTGAGAATTAACTTTAATTCAAAATTAACCATGCATGGTATATTTATATAGGTTTGAATTTAATAACTAAATTAATTTTAATATCTCTAATTAGTGAAGCATGTAATTTTTGACACAATTTATAATAAGCTTGTTGAAATATATGCTTTGTCCGAAAATGATGAAATTCTAAGTCTTAAATAGGTCACAAGCATAAGATCATGTTCGAGTGACCAACCAATGATTTTTAACCATTGATTTACATAGGCAATGTTTGGATGGTGTTGATCATCATATTAAAGTAATTATAGTGATGCAATTGATAATCTAATTGTTTTTGGATATCATTAGTAGGTCATGTGTCTAATAAAATAATAGTATGGTGACACACATATTACACAAGCAATTATTGAAATGATTTTAGGTGTAATTCAAGCTCTCGCTCTAGATTTCAAACCCCTCTTGAAGGATTTGAAACTCTCTGTTACTTTATGTTGCCAAACAATTAGGGGATTTAAAATCCCCCAAATCCATGGTGCCAGACACCTCCTAAAGCTTTTAAAATCACATAGCACAGCCTGCTTGAGCTTTGGACCACTCTCTCACCACACAATTGCCGACTGTTAGTTTTATATACTAATGGTGGTAATGAGATAGTCTAACCACATAAAACAATGTAAAAATTATGCATAAAACTTCTAAATTTACATAATGTAACCCCACCTGATTTTTCATGACGGACTAGGTTTAGCCAGTATTAGCTATTGGTCGATGCACTCAGGGCTCCATTATTATGTATGTGTTTTAACCGTACCATCAGCTCATTTTTCCAAACCATTTTAGAGCTTGATCGAGAAATACAAGGCAAACCTAAATGTCAGTTGAACCACGCCATGAGAAAATAGTAGTGATTAAATGTTATCCCTTAAAAACATTCTAAGGCTTAATGCAATGCTTATTTGACATCTGAGCTATTGATATAGTCAAAAGGAGGAAAAAAAAAAATCAATTCAATTCAAAACTTTTGTGGTCCCCATTTCAATGGTGGGTGTTCAATCAACGATGTTTCCTTTAGGGCCTGTTTGGCCAGGCAGATCCTATGGTATTAGGAGGGATGAGATCGGCAATATCCTGAGATAGGTGCCTGGCCAAACAGGCCCTTTGCTATATCTTGAGATAAGTTCATCGGGTCTGTTCGACACATTTGGCATATCCGGGAATTTTACCTTCAAAACCCTTTCAATCTGTCCATCCAAACACGCCCTAGTCCCGATTGAACAACAGGATTAGGAGGGATGTGATCAATTTTAAGGTAATGATGGTGATGGCAATGGATTGGTTTAAAATTCATGGGTTCGCTATGTCTTGGGACAGGTTCCCAGGTCTGCTTGGCATATTTCAAAATTTTACTACCCAATCGCTTCCAATCTGTCTGTCCAAACACCCCCCTTAGGCCGTGTCTGGGGCATGGCATTGGGAAGGATTAGGTGGGATGGGATTCAAAAAACATAATTATTACCCATGACAGGGATTGTACCGTGGTACCATGGGATAAGCTTAATTCCATGATTTGTTTGTAATTTGGTGGTACATTAAGTGGATATACCCACCATCATTTGAAATTATTAAGAACAACAGAAGGGTTTAGAAACTAAACTGTTCATTTGTTTTGTAACCTCATTTCATGGCATGGGCCTAAAAATGAGGCTGATCCAAAACTTATGTGGCCTCAAAGAAGTTTTCAACGTTAAGTATTCAATCCCTGTTGCTTTCTATGGTGGGGTCCACTTGAGCTTTAGATCTACCTAATTTTTGGGCCATGTTCTAAAATGATCTCAAAAAATAGGTGGATGGTGTGTATATAGCCCACACATCATGGTGGGACCTACACAACTTGTTAACATTGAGTGAAATTGGCACGGACCGAATGTAATTCCTTCCAAGCTTTTCCATTCTTCCCAAATATGAAGTGGAATTGGCACAGGACCGGATGCAATTCCATCCCACCTAAGCCCATCTACGACCATGCGCCAAACACGCCCTTAGTGTTATCCCGAGATTTGGATTTATGTCATTTTTTTTGGCTCATCTAATAAAATAATATGAAAACATAGATGGACAGTCTCGATGAAGCACATACATTATAGTGGAGCCCACAGAGTCCCTAGCCAAACCTCGTCCTGGAATGACTGTGTTGGAGGTCATATAAACAACCGCCGTGGCCAAGAAAATTTCTGTGGTAGGCCTCCCATCCTCACAATTTCTGTGCTGTCGCCTAAATTAGTATTAGATCGTCCTGGTTTACGGCATACTAAAATGAGGTTATTCTACTGATGAACGGCTTGGATTTCATACACACATCAGGGTGGCCCCACACAGCCCAGGTGTAGCACGTTTTTCCTAAGGTTCCCGCGGGTAGCCATTGTATTTCTCTTCATCGAAACGCGCGCACACAACATCATCGCACTCCCGCAAACGAACTATTGAAGATATCTCGGGAGAGATGGCGTTTGGCTGCTTGAAGATTGTAAACGCAAAATCTCCTCTTTCATTTTCAGGAAAAGATTCCAACATCAAACTCCAAACGCGGAATCCAGCATTTGTAATAATTTCTCAGGTAATTATTTTATAAAAGAAATTAGAAAAAAGATTCCCAACTCTTCTTTTTTTTTTTTTGACTTGAAATCCTGTCTTTTTAAATCCACCGTTGAAATCTTCCATTCAAGCCTTTGATTTCCTGACCCATTTCTTGTTCTTTTGATATATATTACACCAAAAAGACGCGTGTCGTCTCGTCCTTTGATCTATCACACACGAGCATGTTGTGTATATATACAATAATAATGGCGTATACCGAAGCTCAGTGTACAAACTATCCATACTCTCAATGAACTTGCGTGGATGTCGATCCAGGGCGTCCAGTTGATATGCCCCACCTATTAGATGGGCCATGGCTGAAAATTCACGCTGACTGAGTGTTGGGGGTTAATGGAAGGGCATTTCCTTAGTGGTAAAATGGTCATTTTTTGCTTGTTAGATGAGGGAATCCTGTAGAGAGAGAGAGAGAGAGAGAGAGAGAGAGATTCTTTCTATGTTCATTGTATTTGAGCATTACCTCTCTTATATCTTGTATTCTTCTTATTTTGTATCTTGTATTCTTCTTATTTTGAGAGTGAAATGATTTGCTAGTGCTTCCATATAGATATAGTGAAGATGTGATGAACTCTGTATATCTTGTGCCTCATTTTCATGTATTACCCAAATCTATGGTGATTATTAATTCACATTGCCTTTGCATGAAGCACTTCCCCAAGTGGGAGCTCATTTGTTTCCTGGTTTGATGATGGTGAGCTCCCAGTTTCCGCTGCTTCAGGGATTGATCCTGGGGCGTTTGGATATCTGTAAATGGTTTAAGTGGTAAATGATTTACAGAGAGGTGTAAATCATTTACAGCCTGTCCTGTTTGGCTGTAAGCTGTAAATGATTTACAGGTAAATGATTGTCTGTGTTTGGATAGCCTGTAAATTGTTTAAGTCTGGTAAATGGAGAACCTGTAAATGAAATCACAACCTTTTGCCTGTAAATCAAATGGGGCTGAAAGCTGTAATTTACGGGCATTTTTCATCATCCAAACACAGACTGTAAACCATTTACCTGTAAATCATTTATAGTTAGCCCATTAACAGTCATCCAAACGAGCATGTAAATGGGGCAAGTTGTAAATGATTTACGAGGAAATCATTTACATTTTGCGTCTGGATGACCTTTTTTGCCTGTAAATCATTTACAGGCTTAAATGATTTACAACATTAATCCCCATCTCATTTACAGGCAAAAATGTAGGATTTCATTTATAGGCTCTCCATTTACAACCTAATGGCTATATTTTCAAAGATTGACTCTCCATTTACCAGACTCAAATAATTTACAGGCTATCCAAACATAGACAACCATTTACTTGTAAATCATTTACAACTTACAACCAAATAGGATAGGCTGCAAATGGTTTACACCAGTAAATCATTTACCACTTAAGTCATTTACAGGAATCCAAAAAACCCCTAATGCTTTTGTTAGAGTTTGGGTGATACTTGAATCTTAAGTAATTGGAATATGGTTATTTGTTGAAGTTGTAATTGAACAAGGGGATTGGTTGCTAAAGACCAAGTCCACATGTGCTTAGCTGTGTTAAGATCTTTTGTTTTGTTTTGTCTTGTTTTTTTTTCTTTTCTTTTCTTGTACTGTTAAGATTATGATAGCATGTGGTTTGGCTATATATAAAGTGTAAGTTCGTAAGTTAATGCCATGGCAATAGTGTGACAAATCAACATAAATTTTTAGTTGTTTCGTTTATCTCTTGTGTGCTTGCTTAAGACACTTGGTGTTTGTGGGAGGGATACTTTTCTTTCGCACAAGTGGCTTGTAGATTCTAAGTTGCTCAAGCAATGGTAAAGTAGAAAGCTTTTAGGTTTTCCATAGCATAGAAGTGGTATACGAGCCAAGGTGCAAACATGTATTTTTTGATGATTTGGCATGTGCATATGGTGATCTTGGTATGTATACATGTGTTTTTGTTTTTGAAGTAGTAATTTTGAATTATGCAGTGCTTTGTTGTGGTTGAGCTATGAGTTCAAATAATACACTTCAAACTCAATTCTAGCAGCTTAGTGTGAACCAATGTTTTCAGTATCAACAATATCGGCTGATATATCCCACGATATATCTTGTATCCGACTCGTGCAAAACAAAACACATATATAATGCCGATATATCCCACCTATTCGATCTAGTGAGCATTTTCAATCCGTTTGAGTAAATCATGTTAAATCAATGTCAAATGGTTACAAATCCATGATTCTTCATGTTTTTTCCTGAAAAATCATGGATTTAGAGCTTTGATTTCGAGAATTAGGAGAGATGGGCCATGTTGCAGAAAATCATGAAAAATCAAAATTTCTCAATTTCTCGTGAATCAGAATGTAACCTGATTTAGTGATCCTTCTTTTGCATCTGAATGTATTGCTTGTGTTTCCATACATGTCTTCTTACATTTATAAATTATATGAATAAACTTTGAATATACTTGCATCACTTCAGTCAAACAACGCATAGATTAGGACCCCATACAAAAGAAACATATGATGTGCACTTGTTTTTTTTTTCTTTTGGTAATATTTTTGTTAATAAGTGTTTGTTTATGCCTCTTTTAACAACCTCTGAAGTTTAATTGGAAAATTCGACCAATTTCCCAATGTTTCCCCATGTTTCCCAACAACAGTGATACATTACGCGATACAAACAATATATCCCATGTGATAACCGATATGTATCCGTATCCCAAATGTGCGATACATCATGCGATAATGATATGGAAAACATTGGTGCAAAGAATTATCATCATGGGAGTATCCAAATGAGAGTGATTTTTGAATACTAAGATCTATGGGGTCTAGTGGAGAACGGTTACATCGAAGTGACTGAATGAACAAAAACTTTGATTCACAACCACAATCACAGAAGGAAGCACTAAAAATAGTAGAAATGATCGACGAACCCCCTTTTTTTTTTTGAAAGGTAACATCATTTTATTAAAATAACCCGCCAAAGCAAAATCTAGTGTTGGAGGAAAAATTAAAACCCGAACAAAGATAAAAGATTACATTCATCTATGACAGTATTGTCAAAATCCTACGATTTACAGTTTGCAATTTATGATTTCAGTCAAATCTTAGGCAAAATGATTTGAATCCCCACATTGAATTCCTTGTAAGATGAATCCTATGAGTCTATGATTTGAATCATATGATTTACAATTCAAATATCGATTTATATTCAAATTATACTTGTTCTCTTCTGTTTTAATCTTTACTAGCTTCCATTTTATGTTTTTAAATTTGTGGGGGCTTTAAGAATCATTTAGAAGGGGTCAATTACTCTATTATGTTCTTTATAAGAGATTACAAGATAAATGTTCTCTTTGACGTTAAATGATTTTGCATTTTCTTATGATTTCTTACTTGTTAATTGGTCGAAAGACCAAGTTGATATGGTATTCAATAACAGAAACGATGGTCGTAACAACGGGCTTGATGATGTTAGCTCATTTATATTTTCTTGTAACTTTTAGTATTCCTAGGATATTAAGTACATAGGAAAGTGAAGAGTCTTTTAGATCTCCTAGATCATTTATGTCATATTGTATTTTTCATGTATTTAGAATCATCTCCATAAGTCTATAAATAAGCCAAGGGTCCATAAGGTGTACACCCTGATCCATAGCTCAAGTGGTAGACCTGAAGATACCCTCGTTTCAACACTGAGGTCTTGGTATCGATTCCCTAGTGTGGGTGGCTAACAGTGGAGTTTGTACTGACAGTGGGGTGTGTACTAACAAGCTAACCCAAAAAAAAGAGGGTCCATAAGGTGTAATCAAGCTTAAAAGCTAGCAAAGCCTTGTACTATCATTTCTAAGTTAAAGAAATACATTGCAACAACAATATTCTTCTTATTTTTGTACTTTCTTCTTCTTCTTCCCCAACAAATTTGGTATCAGAGAAAGGTTCACCAATACTCATCCATGACAGCAAGTTCCAACAACACCACCTTCAATTATTCATAAAACGTGGTGCCCATATTCAAACGAAAAAGCTATGACTATAGGACCATTCAAATGAAGATTCTCTTTATCTCACAAGACTTGTGCGAGTTGGTGGAAGACGACTATGAAGCACCAGAAAATGCAGTAGCATTAGCAACATGGACATAAGCAAGACAACAAGCATTCAAGGAGAATAAAAAGAAGAATGCCAAAGCTCTACTTTTCATCCAACAAGTGGTGAGCAAAAGCATCTTTCTGAGACTCTTGCTTACAATTACTTCAAAAGAAGCATGTGAGATTTTAAAGAAAGAATTTCAAGGATCAGAAAAGGTAATCACTATCAAACTTCATTCTCTTTGGAGAGTTTTTGATAACTTGTAGATGAAGGAATGTGAGTTAGTTCAAACTTCTCTCATATTTCTGGCATCATTAATCAAATAAGAAGTTACAGAGGTACAATCCAATATAAGAAAATTGTGGAAAATATTTTAAGAACTCTCATAGTAAAATTTGATCATGTGGTAGCTGCCATAGAAGAATCTAAAGACTTGTCTAAGTTAAGTTTGCATGAGCTGATGGGTTTTCTTCAAGCACTTGAACAAAGGGTGAGCAAGTTTGTGGAGCAAAGCATATATCAAATTTTTAGCTTAAAATAAATATAAGAAAAGAAGAATATGGAAGCAGACATGAAAAGTCAAGAGGCACATCTAAATCAAATATGACAATCCAGAAGAGGTCGCGGGAGGACAAACTTTAACTATAGTCGTGAAAGAGGCAGAGGACCAGAGGTAGGTCCGATTTCAACAACCAAAGAAATTCAAGAGGCAACTAGCAAATTGATTCTTAATGTTTTATTTGTAAAAAATGTAATAACGTTGATAAGGATTGTTGGTATAACAAGTGCAATATATGTAAAAAAAAAAAAAGGCCATAGAGATAAAGATTGTTGGTACGAGATCAAGAATGAAGCATTTTTTTTTTTTTTGAAAAGACGGAAAAATAACTTTATTTTATTTTATTTTTGTTTGAATACTCAAGAAGAATCGAATGATATTTGGTATTTGAATAGCGGTTGCAATAATGACATGACAAGAAGTCGGAGTTCTTTTGTTAATTTGAATGAAGGAGTGCACTGAAGTAAAGCTTAGAGATGGAAAGCTTTAAAATATCGAAGGAAAATGAGTCATAGTCGTACAAACAAAGGGAGGTAATTCTAAACTTATCCATGATGTTCTTTATGTTCTTGGTTTGGCTCAAAATTTGTTAAGTATTGGACAATCGATTCAAAGAGGATATTCGGTCAATAAAGATGAATGTATGATCTTTGGATAAGAACAAGTAAATTGTGGCAAAAGTGAAAATGATATCAAATAAGGTTTTTCCTCTTAGCATGCTAATAAAAAGAAATTTTGCGTTAAAATCTAAAGATGTTGATGAAACTTGGCGACGACAATTGAGACATGGCCATTTAAATTTCAGAGGCTTAAAATTATTGAAGCGGAAGAATACGGTGATTGGTCTACCTTTTATAAGCTAAGGAGATCATAAAGTTTGGGAAGGTTGCATCTACGGAAAATTTCACAGGCTTCCTTTTACAAGTTTATCATGGAGAGCAAAAGCTCATCTTGAGCTTATACATGCTGATATTTGTGGCTCTATGCAAATAATCTCTTAATAAGAAGAGATATTTTCTACTCTTCATTGGTGATTATAGCAAGATGATGTGGATATATTTTCTTAAGCAAAAGTCATAAGCTTTTACAATTTTTCTTCAATTCAAAGCATTTGCAGAAGAACAAAACAACCAATTCTTGAATGCTCTAAGGACAGATCGTGGTGGAGAATTCACATCAAAAGAATTTTGGAATTTCTGCAAGTCAAACGGCATCAAAAGAGAGTTGACAACTAGATACATTACGTAACAAAATGGCGTGGCGGAAAGGAAGAACCGGACAATCGTAGAAATGGCTCGAAGCATGTTAAAAGGCAAAGGACTTTCAAATGCTTACTGAGCGGAAGCTGTTTACACGGTGGTCTATATCCTCGATATACTCCAACAAAAGCAATAAGGAACATGACTCCATATGAAGCATGGCATCAGAAAAAGCAATCGGTAAAATATTTCAAAGTTTTTAGTTGCATTGCATATGCTCACATTCCATCACAAGAAGGTAAAGAAAAGTGAAATGAAAAGGGAGAAAAATGCATATTCATTGGCTACAATGAGGACTTTAAAGCCCACTGCATTTATAATCCCACTTCTGGTAAATTGGTAATTTTTAGAGATGTGATATTTGATGAAACAACATGATGAAAATGGGATGAGAAACAAGACTGTAATAACCTTAATTCCTGTAGCGATTTACACACTTTTGCACCCACTTAAACCCTACAACATATGGAACTTAGTAGACACTTAAACACACCATTA
This sequence comes from Magnolia sinica, assembly GCF_029962835.1. Classification (NCBI taxonomy): domain Eukaryota; kingdom Viridiplantae; phylum Streptophyta; class Magnoliopsida; order Magnoliales; family Magnoliaceae; genus Magnolia; species Magnolia sinica. The sequence goes on from NC_080574.1 coordinate 135,680,154, forward strand.
ATCAGAAGGAGTATCTTTTCCTGTCCACACGTTGGGTGTGTTTGAATTTTGAGGACAATTCTTATAAGGGGGGTAGAATGTAGTGACCTAAGATTTTGGTGCACATGCATGTATCTTTATACATGCACACCTGCATCCATCTAAACATTCATACATAATCCTTCCATATACATGCATGCATACATAAAGTATGCAAGTTGTGATGTGTGATTGATTTATTTAGAATGTATCGTTGATTGATAATTGTATGGTTTTAATACACACACACACACACACACACATATACATACGTGCAATCTCTTTACTCATACACTTAAGATCAACCGTTCATTCATTAAGTAGCTTAAATAATTGTATGGATCCTTGTTCTTGCTCGGGTGGTAGACTCCCGGGAGTTTCAACACCCAGTCAAGGGTTCGAGTACCCATAGGTGGTGAAAGCCTACTACGGCGTGAGTGTGTGGGGGTGTGTGTGCGTGTGGTAACTGTAAAACATATACTAAATCCAACTGTTCATAAGCCATATAGGGTATGCGGTCACCCACTCATCCATCCATTTTTTAGGATTGTAATTTAATCATCTAAGTTGTTTATCCGATGATCCACCTATTTGATCAACTAAAAACCCATTTTGCACATATCTAAGTATGAGAGTAACTGTACATTAACGTGTATATCGGATTAGAATATTAATTGTTTGATTATTTTACCTATATTTTATCATCTAACCATACATCATACCTGAATTTGCCAATTGAGACACTAAAAAATCTAATAAAAATCAATATGATGATTTTCACATTTCTCCGGATAAAATTACTGGAGTACTTCTTACATTGGAATATAATTTAATTAGTTTTAGAGGTTCACAAGCCATATACATATTTTGGTGGTAAACTTGTAATTTTAAAAGAGGAGAAAACCATCTATGTATCTATACATACAACTGTAAATCCGACGCCCTATATCTTGTAACTGGTAACCCATTCATAAAATCAACTGTACGTTGACCTCTCTACTCATTGAGATACCACATGGTCCACTTAAAGCTTATTTTCAATACTTCCTAACCATCCATCCATGTTTGGTATAATTCTTTAATGGAGTATGTATTAAACGTGTGTAGCGTGCCCATTTAAGTTTTAACATTTTAAGGGGTTAATAGCATATATTAAATATTATTTGTTTTTAATAAAATATAAATGTATATTAATTGGTATTTAAGTTATTATCACGGGAGAATTGGATTTAGGAATGTAAATGCATATGACTATCATTAGGGGTCACTAATCTAGACCACTCATCACAATGACTAACTCAACAATTTCAAATTATCCAAGTTTTATTACAAGATTAGCCAACCATCCGTTCGTTAACTCAAACCAACAGAATGAAACCATTAAATACTTACACAATATCAGCATCGTCCATAGAACTTCTCAATTCGTCATCCACCACCCAAATTCATCCATCAATTTAATCCATCAACTCACCCACCTGATCAACCATCCATTGTATATTAATTATTTTACATGCATGCCTATGTATACATTGCTCATACATGGGTACTATGCACATGCAAAACCATGCACGTGCACAATCACGACCCACATGCATCACTTCATACACACACGTGATGCATATTTTTGTAATAAATGAAACTAAAGGTGGGTGTTTCAATTACACAAAATGTCATTTAAAGATAACCATTTTATGTTATTTTTTATTTTTTTCACATGTGTGTATTGCGCATGGTGGGACCTCCATATTATAAATAGGGTGGTGTATGCACAAGAAGGGAAAATGTGGGAAAAAGATAATAGAAAAAATTTAAAAAAAAGAGAAAAAAAAAGGAAGCATTGTGAAGCTTTTGTCTAGGTGGGTGATCCATCTCTAATATGAAGTTTTTATAATTGTTGTTATTTAAATTTTAATATCTAATGCAGGGGCATTTTCACATCGGGCTCGAGTGGGGTCGCCTATGGGATGCAGAGGCACACTCGGGGTGGGTGACCCATGCGATTTGGGGCCCACGGGGGAGGTATCGTGTTCGAGACTCCTTACCAGGGGTGATTAATGCGCATTTCACACCGGGCTCGAGTGGGGCAGCCCGTGGGATGCGGGGACACACTCGGGGTGGGCGGCCCATGTGATTTGGGGCCCACGAAGGGAGTTCAGCTGATGTCCTAACCCATGAGATGTGGGGCTTGGGCTATGAGATAAATGGATAAATTCGCCATACTCTAACAGTTCGAGCTTTTAGAGCAAGTGATTAATTGTCCTGTATCAAATTGGTATCAGAGACAGGTGGTCTTGTGTTCAAGACTCCTCACCGAGGTTTATTAATGCAGGGACATTTTCACACTGGGCTCGAGTGGGGTTGCCTGTGGGATGCAGGGGCACACTCGGGGTGGGTGACGCATGCAATTTGGGGCCCACGGGGCAGGTATCGTGTTCGAGACTCCTTACTAGGAATGATTAATGCGCATTTCACACCGGGCTCGAGTGGGGTAGCCCGTGGGATGCAGGGACACACTCGGGGTGGGCGGCCCATGTGATTTGGGGCCCACGAAGGGGGTTCGGCCGAGGTCCTAACCCATGAGATGTGGGGCCTGGGCTATGAGATAAAGGGATTAATTCGCCATACTCTAATAGTTCGAGCTTTTAGATTAAGTGGTTAATTGTCTTGTATCAATATCAGTATAGTTAATTGATTTTAAATTGAATTTTATATGAAATTATTGTTTATTGTTAATATTTTTATTGCTGGAATATATATATATATATATTCAAGTCCAATAAGATTAAAAAAAAAAAAAAATCTAAATTAGAACGCTAAATTTATGAATTTAATATAAAATATTTTTAAAGTAGTTGAATTATGTAGGAATTAAATACAAAATTATTTTGAATGCATGTTACATTTTAAATTAATTCATTTGATGTAAATATGTAGGTTGACTTAAGTTAATAATTTCAGAATTTTCTATTTAAGAGTAATTAGAAATAATATACCAAAATAATTCATACTAATAAAAATAATTATATTTAAAATATAACGTAAATTTTTATGATAACTAAAGTCCAAATTTAATATTTTAATATAACTTACTGGAATTAAACATAAATTGGGTACAATTTCAGTTTAAGAATACTGATGTACAATTAACAAATCTAAATTGAGATTTAATTTAACATTATTTAATTTAGTTGTTCATAAGTAATTTAATTAGGTTATAAATTTTAGGATTTATATAATTAATTTTGATTAGGTAAATTTAAATTTCAAATTTAATTCTAAATAAATAAAATAAACAATAATTAATATAAATATTAATATTCGATAAATTAGATTCTATATATTAGAAATTAGTTATTAATGTATATTTTCTATTTGTGTAGTTACCAAACCTTAATAGGCTGAAATTTAATAAAATAGAAATTCAACTCTTGGGGTGAAAAAAAAAAGAATTCAATTAATATGTTTAGAATATATCTTTTTTACAATCTATTAAAAGGAAGCAGAAAAATATTGTAAAATAGTAAGATTTTATTCATATATTACTAAATTAATTAAATTAGAATTGTTAAATCTAAATAATATATTAATTTATTTGAATTTGGGATTTAACATGAGTTACATTTAGGAGTTCCTACGCTTTACTGATTTGCAAATTCATAAAGAAATTTTAATTTGAATAAAATTTTAAATTTGATAAATTAATTATTAATTTATATTAAAAAAATTAATTTTGAATTTATAATTGAGGATTTTAATTATCTAATTAAAATAATTATTGAGTTAATAGCTATCGAACCTTACAACGACTTCTATGCATAATTTAAGAATAACAAAGAATATGTGGTGTTATGCTATATAATTCGTTACTAACCCGCAGTAAGTTGCATATTTAATAATTTCGATTTGAATGGATGGTGATTACTCATATCATGTACATATTTATTTTTATATTTAAGAATGAATGTTGGAATGCGGGTGCGCAGCCCTGGGGATGTCCCTAAAAGGTATAAGCAGGTAGGGCGATTGTGTCCCTTGGGTGAAAGTCCCTAAAGTCAGCTAGTAAGGCGATTGTGTCCCTTGGGTAGTAGACCCTAAAGCCAGCAGGTAGGGTGATCGTCTCTTGGGTGAAAGACCCTAGAGTCCACTGGATCCTTTGGAGTCTCCTTTGTGTACGACGTATGAGTACAATTGTGTGCACGGACATACGCCAGATGTACAACTGGAGCAGTAGTCTGACCAGCTAACATATAAATGGGTCCCTCACCTCGAGTTACTATTTTGTGGGCGTTAATGCAATACGACCATCCACTTGGGTATGATGTTGTAAAAGATAATGGTTATTTAATTTTGTTATTTATGTAACTCATGGAAAGTTTGGCATTCGGAGCATCTTTACAATTCCAGTATTGTATTTATCTCATCTTTTAAGATTCAGTACTTTAATTTGTATTTTAAAATTTAAACAAAGTATTTTCATTATTTGTATATTTTGTATAATTATACAAAATTCAGATTTGGGTTGGATATGATCCCACGAGTTGTTATGCTCACCCCCACATTAACGGTGTATCAGGGCTCAGAGTTAGTTAAGGGTGAAATGGAGCGACGATTTAACCATTTATCTAGTGATAGTGATCTTTTCTATTTGTGTTTAAAAAAATGCATAGTGAAAAAAATAAAAAGTGAGTCTAAACTTTGTATTAGATGAATATTTGATTTATTGTAATGTAGTTTTTGATTAGATTTGTGGTTGATAATGTTAATTTTTTATTTTTATTTTATTATTTATTATTATTATTATTATTTTAAATCACAACTTGAGATTTGGAGTTGGGTCTGTCCAACTCAAGCACCGAATTTCGAGGCGTGACAGGTTTAGAATCACATGTGTGTATTGCGTATGGTGGGACCTCCATATTATAAATAGGGTGGTGTACACACAAGAAGGGAAAATGTGAGAAAATGATAATAGAAAAAAATAAAATAAAACGGCTATCTTTAAATGACATTTTGTGTAATTGAAACACCCACCTTCTTTAGTTTCATTTATTACAAAAATATGTATCACGTGTGTGTATGGAGAGATGCATGTGGTGCGTGGTTGTGCACGTGCATGGTTGTGCATGTGCATGTGTATGGTGCCCATGTATGAGTAATGTATACATGGGCGTACATGTAAAATGATTAATGTACAATGGATGGTTGATCAGGTGGGTGGGTTGATGGGTTAAATTGATGGATGAATTTGGGTGATGGATGACGGATTGACAAGTTCTATGGATGGTGCTGATGTTGTGTGAGAATTTAATGGTTTCATTATGTTGGTTTGAGTTAACGAACGGATGGTTGGCTGATATTGTAATAAGACTTGGATGATTTGAAATTGTTGGGTTGGTCGTTGTGATGGGTGGTCTAGATTAGTGACCCTCTGATGATAGTCACATGCATTTACATTCATAAATCCAATACTCACGTGATAATAACTTAAATACTAATTAATATATATTTATATTTTATTAAAAATTAATAATATTTAACATATGCTATTAACCCCTTAAAATGTTAAAACTTAAATGGGCATGCTACACATGTTTAATACATACTCCATTAAAGAATTATACCGTACATGGATAATGGTTGAGATGTATTGAAAATAAGCTTTAAGTGGACCATGTGGTATCTCAATGAGTACAGAGATCAACGTATCGTTGATTTTATGAATGGGTTACCCGGTTGTAAGATATAGGGCGTTGGATTTACAGTTGTATGTATGGATACATGAATGGTTTTCTCCTCTTTTAAAATTATAAGTTTACTACCAAAATATGTATATAGCTTATGAACCTCTAAAATTTATTAAATTATATTCCAATGAAAGAAGTACTCCATAATTTTATCAGGAGAAATGTGAGAATCATTATAGTGATTTTTATTTGATTTTTGAGTATCTTAATTGCCGGATCCAGGTATGATGTATAGTTAGATGATAAAATATAGGTAAAATAATCAAACAATTAAGATTCTAATCCGATACGCACGTTAATATATGGTTACTTTCATACTTAGATATGTGCAAGATGAGTTTTTAGTTGATCAGATATGTGGATCATCAGATAAACAGCTTACATGATTAAATTATAATCTTGAAAAATGGATGGATGAGTGGGTGACCACATACCCTATATGGCGTATGAACGGTTGGATTTGGTGTATGTTTTACGGTTATATTTGAGCTACTTAATGAATGAATGGTTAATCTTAGGTGTATGAGTAAAGAAAGTGCACGTATACGTATACCTATAATATATATATATATATACACACACACACACACACACACACATATGTATATTAAAACTATACAATTATTAATCAACAATACATTCTAAATAAATCAATCACACGTATCACAACTTGCATACTTTATATATGCATGCATGCATATGGAAGGATTATGTATGAATGTTTAGATGGATGCAAGTGTGCATATATGAAGATGTATGCATGTGCACCAAAATCTCAGGTCATTACATTCTACCTCCTTTATAAGAATTGTCTTCAAAATTCAAACACACCTAACGTGTGGACGGGAGAGGATACTCCTTTTGATTCATGGTGTGTTTAAGTGGCTGCTAAGTTCCATATGTTGTAGGATTTAAGTGGGTGCAAAAGTGTGTATATTGCTAAAGGAATTAGGGTTATTACAAAGACCAAGTCTCAAAGACATTTGAAGAAGCTGAAATTATACCAAAGGAGACTCTAGCTCTAAGTTCTCCTCCACTAAGCTCTACTACACCAAATTCAAGTACAAGCGGCTCTTCAAGCTCATCAAGCGGCTCTTCAAGCTCATCAAGTGGCTCTTCATCATATTTTGATTCACCTCCAAGAAAGGTACATTCTCTAAGAGAAATTTATGATACATGTGATGTTGTGTTCTTTGCATGTGAGCCATAAATATTTGAAGAAGCAATAAAATAAGAAGCTTAGATTAAAGCGATGAATGAAGAAATTGTCGTTATTGATAAGAATTGCACATGGGAGCTTGTTGATCAGGCTAAAGGAAAAGATATCATTGGCTTGAAATGGATTTACAAGACTAAGTATAATGAAGATCGCTTCATCCAAAAGCACAAAGCTCGATTAGTGGCGAAAGACTATTCTCAACAATAAGATATAGATTTCAATGAACTTTTGCTCCTGTTGCTTCTATGGAAATCATAAGGATTATTTTGGCTCTTGTGACTCAATTAAAATTACAAGTTTTTCATTTTGATGTTAAATCGGTATTTCTCAATAGAGAACTTGAAGAAGTATATGTTAAGCAACTATAAGGTTATGTGGTGAAAGGAAAAGAATAAAAAGTATACCGACTTAAGAAAGCTCTATATGGGTTAAGAGCACGAAATAGCAAGATTGATAAGTACTTTCATCAAAATGTCTTTAGAAGTAGTCCAAGTGAACCATCATTGTATGTGAAGAAAGAAGGTACGCATGATTTTCTCATTGTTTGCCTCTATGTTGATGGCTCGATCTATACTACTGCCAGTCCAAAGATGATAGAAGAATTCAACAGGGCGATAATGAAGGAATATGAGATGACTGATCTCAGCCTTATGAAATACTTTCTTGGCATCTAAGTACCGCAAAATAATGGTGAAATATATTTTTTTTTTTACGAGAAAAGTATGCCAATGATCTCTTAATGAGATTCAATATGTCAAAATGCAAATCCCTCGCAACTCCAATGGCTATAAATTAAAAGTTGTCAAACATGATGGAGCACAAAATATTGATGCGTTAATTTATAGAAGTTTGGTTGGTTCGCTGATCTATCTTTCAAATACAAGGCCATATATTGTATAAGCAGTTAGCTGGTTTCGAGGTTCATGAGTGAGCGTAACAAAAATCATTTTGAAGCTCTAAAAAGAATTTTGAGGTACATCCAATGGACCAAAGTTATGACATCAAATACTTAATGGAAGAAGATAACAAGCTCATTGGATTCACAAATAGCGATTAGACATGATCAATTGATGATAGAAAAAGGACTTTAGGATATGTATTCTGCATGGGATCAAAGATTGTCCCGTGATCATCAAAGAAGCAAAAGACAGTTGCATTATCATCTGTCAAAGCAGAGTATATTTTAGTCACTGGAGCATCACGCGAAGCTATATGGATTAAAAGGATTTTGGACAATTTCCAAAATGAACAAAAATTGCCTACTTCCATTTTCTGCGACAACATGTTAATAACAGTGTTTTAAATAGCGGTAGCGTGATGTGTAGCGCTCAACCCTCTATAGCGTGTAGCGTAAATATGTAGCGTGTAGCGTAAGCTACACGATACTTCTATTTTTTTAATTTTAAAATAGGACAAATATAATAAATAGTGAAAAAAAGAGGAAAAAAATATAAAAATGCCTAAAAGATGATTCATTTTATTAATTATAAGCATGTTCAAAAAAGTTATTAGTTATCATTTATCAAAAGCCAATCCACATATATAAGCCAAATCAAATAATTATCACATCAACAACTTTCTAAGCAAACCACTTTAATTAATAATGTCTAATTGAAACCACAAGTCACAATTATGAAAAGAAATAAAATCCCATAGGTTAAAAGTATCAAGTACAATACAAGTGCCACATGCCTCAACATTAGAAACAAAGAAAACGTGAAAAAATAATAAAAAAACTAAAATAGTAAAAAAATACATTGTAGTTTACGCTACGGACGTTATGTGCTACGTAGCTGTAGTGTATGCTATAGGGGATTTACGCTATTTGGGACGCTACGTAGCACTACGGCCACGCTACGCTACGTAGCGTATGCTACAGGCGCTATTTGCAACACTGGTTAGTAATTGCCATGATAAAGAATATGGTTTTCCATAGTCGATCAAAGCATATCGAGTTATGCCATCGCTTCATCAGAGAGTTAGTTGAAGAAGGACAAATCGAATTGAAGTTTTGCAAGTCCGAAGATCAGCTCGTAGATATTTTCACCAAGGTCGTGACTATAGAAAAGTTCAAGTTCAGAAAGATGATGGGAGTACAAGATTTTTCAAATTAAGGGGGAGTGTTAGAAGATAATTTGAAAAATCATATTTAAAAATAAAAATATCAAATATCTAGAACTTTATGAAAGTATCTTTTAGTTTTCTAAAGACATTAATGTATGTCCTTTAGTACAAAAACAAGAAGATATTGTTGCTGCAATGTATTTCTTTAACTTAGAAACGGTAGTACAAGGCTTTGCTAGCTTTGAGCTTTTGAGCTTGATTACAAGTTATGGACCCTTGGCCTATTTATAATCTCATGGAAAGGATTCTACATACATGGGAAATACAAAATGACATAATAAATGTTTTAGGAGATCTAAAAGACCCTTCACTTCCCTTCGTACTTAAATGCATTAAGAAGATTAAATGTTATAAGAAAATATAAATGAGCTAACATTTTCCTATGCATACATTAATACATTTGAAAGACTAAAAGACACATTAATGCCTATGGAATACTGGAAGACACTTCTAGATAATATTGTTATTATTATTATTATTTTTGATTTTTAAATTAAAATTTCAAATTAACTTCTAACACTCCCCCCTTAATTTGAAAAATCTTGCACTCCCATCATCTTTCTAAACTTGATGAACTTTTTGGTAGTCATGGCCTTAGTGAAAATATCTGTGAACTGATCTCCTCACTTGCAAAACTTTAACTCAATTTGTCTTTCTTCAACTAATACCCTCATAAAGTGATGATGTAACTCGATATGCTTTGATCGACTATGGAAGATTGGATTCTTTGTTATGGCAATTGCTGACATGTTCTCGCAGAAAATGGAAGTAGGTGATTTTTGTTCACTTTGTAAATCGCCTAAAATCCTTTTAATCTATATAACTTTGCATGCTGCTCCGGTGGCTGAAATGTACTTTGCTTTGGCGAATGATAATGAAACTATCTTTTGCTTCTTTGATGACCATAAGACAACCTTCGAGCCCATGCAGAATACATATCCTGAAGTATATTTTCTATCATTAACTGATCTTGCCCAATCACTATTTGTGAATCCAGTAAGCTTGTTATATTCTTCTGTTGAGTATTTGATGCCGTAACTTTTGGTCTCTAGGATGTTCCTCAAAATTCTTTTTGCAGTTTCAAAATGGTTTTTGTTAGGCTCACTCATGAACCTTGAGACTGGGCCAACTTCATGTTCAATATCTGACATTGTATTTAAAAGATAGATCAATAAACCAACCAAGCTTTTGTAAATTTAGGCATTAATTTTTTATGCTCCATAATTCTTTGAGAAGTTTTGATTTATAGCCATTGGAGTTGGAATAGATTTGTATTTTGACATGTTGAATCTCATTAAGAGATCTTGGCATATGTTTCTTGTGAAATAAATATTTCACAATGATCTCATAAGGCTGAGATCAGTAATCTCATATTCCTTCATCATCGCCCTTTTGAATTCTTCTATCATATTTGGATTGGTGCTGGTATAGATCAAGTCATCAACATAGAGGCAAACAATGGAAAAATCATACGTACTTTCTTTCTTCACGTACAAGGATGGCTCACTTGGACTCCTTTTGAAGCCATTTTGATGAAAATACTTATCAATCTTTCTATTCCATGCTTTTAGTGCTTGCTTTAACCCATATCGAGCTTTCTTGAGTCAATATGCTTTTTCTTCTTTTCCTTTCACTATATAACCTTGTGGTCGATTAACGTATACTTCTTCTTCAATCTCCCTATTAAGAAATGCCGATTTAACATCAAATTGAAAAACTTATAATTTTAATTGAGTAGCAAGTGCCAAAACAATCCTTATGGTTCCCATATAAACAACATGAGCAAACGTTTCATTAAAATTTATACCTTGTTGTTGAGAATAACCTTTTGCCACCTATCAGGCTTTGTGCTTTTGGATCCATTTCAAGCAAATGATATTTTTTTTCCTTTAGGCCGATCAACGAGCTCACATGTGCGATTCTTCTCAATAGCTGCAATTTCTTCATTCATTGCCTTAATACAAGCCTTTTGTTTTACTGCTTATTCAAATATTTGTGGCTCACATGCAAAAAAGGTAATATCACATGTATCATAGATTTCTCTTGGGGAACATACCTTTCTTAGAGGTGAATTAGAATTTGATGAAGAACCGCTTGATGAACTTGAAGAACCACTTGAGCTTGAATTTGTTGTAGTAGGGCTTGGTGGAGGAGAATTGCTTGAGCTTAATTTGGTGTAGTAGGGCTTGGTGGAGGAGAACCGCTTGAGCTTGAATTTGGTGTAGTAGGGCTTGACGGAGGAGAACGTGGAGTTGGAGTCTCCTTCGGTATAATTTCAGGTTCTTTAAATGTCTTTGGGACTTGGTCTTGTTTCTCTTCCCATTTCAATTATGTTTTTTCATCAAATATCACATTTTTCGAAATCACCAATTCATCAAAACTGAGATTATAAAGGTGATCACATTTTTTTGGAGTCCTCACCATAACCAATGAATATGCATTTTTCTCCATTTTCATCAAACTTTTCTTTTCCTTTTTGTGATGGAATGTGAGCATATGCAACGCATAAAAAACTTTGAGATATTTACCAATGGCCTTTTTTGATGCCATGTTTCTTATGGAGTCATGTTCTTTATTGCTTTTGTTGGAAATCTATTGAGGATATGGACCACCATGTGAATAGCTTCCGCCCAGTAATCATTTGAAAGTCATTTGCCTTTTAGCATGCTTCGAGCCATTTCTACAATTGTCCGGTTCTTCCTTCTACCACGCCATTCTGCCGCGGAGTGTATCTGGCTGTCAATTCTCTTTTAATGCTGTTTGACTTGCAGAAATTTCAGAATTCTTTTGATGTGAATTCTCCACCATGATCCATCCTTAGAACCTTCAAGAATTGACTGCTTTGTTTTTCTGCAAATGGTTTGAATTGAAGAAAAATAGTAAAAGCTTCTGACTTTTGTTCAAGATATATCCACATCGTCCTACCATAATCATCAATGAAGAGTAGAAAATATCTCCTCTCCGTGATGAACTTGTAAAAGGAAGCCTATGAAATTTTCCATCCATTCAAACTTCACAAACTTTATCTTCTTTATTAAAAAAGGTAGACCAATTACCATATTCTTCTGCTTCAACAATTTTAAGCCTCTGAAATTTAAATGATCATATCTTAAATGTTGTAGCCAAGTTTCATCAACATCTTTAGATTTTAACGTAAAATTTCTTTTTAATGGTATGCCAAGGAGAAAAACTTTGTTTAATGTTATTTTCACTTTTGCCACAATTTGCTTGTTCTTCTTATCCAAGATCTCATATTCATCTTTATCAAATTGACCGAATATCCTATTTGAATCAATTATCCAACACTTAGCAAATTCTGAGCCAAACCAGGAATATAAAGAACATCATGAATAAATTTAGAATTACCTCCCTTTGTTTATACAGCTATGATTCCTTTCCCTTCAATATTTTAAAGCTTTCCATCTCCAAGCTTTACTTAAGAATGCACTCATTCATTCAAATTAACAAAACAACTCCGATTTCCTTTCATGTGTTTACTGCAACCGCTATCCAAATATCAAATGTCATTTGATTCTTCTTGAGTATTCAAACATGAATAAAATAAATTTTCTGATTTTTTTGTCTTTTCGGAAAAAAAAAAATGCTTCATATTTTATCTTGTTCCAACATTCTTTATTTATATGGCCTATTTTATTTTTTTCCACATATATTACGCGTGTTGTACCAACAATCCTTATCAGTGTGATTAAATTTTTTGCAAATAGAGCATTGGGAATCAATTTGCTTGTTACCTCTTGAATTTCTTTGGTTATTGAAATCGGAAATTCGCCTGCCTCTTTCACGACCACGGTTAAAGTTGTCCTTTTGCAACCCCTTCCAGATTTCCATATTTGATTTGGATATGCCTCTTGACTTCTCTCGTTTGCTTCCATATTCTTCTTTTATGATATATTTATTTTGGATCGAAATGCTTGCTCTGCGCTTTGCTCTATGAACCTGCTCATCCTTTGTTCATGTGCTTGAAGAGAACACATCAACTCATGCTAACTTAACTTAGATAAGCCTTTAGATTCTTTTATGACAGGTACTACATGATAAAATTTTACTGGAAGAGTTCTTAAAATCTTTTCCATAATTTTCTTATATTGGATTATATCTCGTAACTTCTAATTTGATTAATGATGCCAGAAACATGAGAGAAGTAAGCTTGAATTGACTCACTTTCCTTTATTTGCACATTATCAAAATCTCTCCAAAGAGATTGAAGTTTGATGGTGATCACTTTTTCTGATTGTTGAAATTCTTTCTTCAGAATCTCCTATGCTTATTTTGAAGTTATTATTGTAGGTAAAAGTTAGATGCTTTTGCTCATTCCTTGTTAGATGAAAAGTAAAGCTTTGACATCATTCTTTTTGTTCTCCTTGAATGCTTGTTGTTTTGCATCCGTCCATGTTGCTAACGCTATTGCATTTTCTTGTACGTCATATTCATCTTCCACCAACTCCTACAAGTCTTGGGAGATGAAGAGAGTCTTCATTTGAAGGCTCCGATAGTCATAGCTTTCTCCTTCGAATATGGGCATCACATTTTATAAATAATTGAAGGTAGTGTTGTTGGAACTTACTGCCATGGATGAGTCTTGGTGAACCTTGCTTTGATACCAAATTTGTTGGGGAAGAGGAAGAAGAAGGTACAAAAACAAGAAGAATATTGCTGCTGTAATATATTTAACTTGGAAAATGGTAGTATAAGGCTTTACTAGCTTTGAGCTTTTGAGCTTGATTACGCCTTATGGACCCTTGGCCTATTTATAGACTCATGGAGATGACTCTACATACATGGAAAATACAATATTACACAAATGATCTAGGAGATCTTAAAGGCTCTTCACTTCCCTATGTAATTAATACCCTAAAGGTTACAAAAAAATATAAATGAGCTAACATTTTTCTATGCATTACATTAATACCTTTGGAAGATTAAAAGACACACACTAATGTCTTTGGAAGACTAAAAGACACTTTCATAAAATTCTAGATATTTTATATTTTTATTTTTAAATATGATTTTTCAAATTACTTCTAACATGGCTGTTATGATACGGGCCATAATGGTTGTTATAGCCTTGTAATGGTCGATTTTTTTAAAAGGAAAAAAAGTATTGTCCATGTATTTGTCTGTTGCGGACTTGTATCGGCTCGTCAAGGCCTTTTTTTCTCTCTTCTAAATTGGGTGTTAGGGCCTCGTATCACATAACGGTCACACCATTACCATTATGTAACATCTGTCTTGGTGTAACGTAACTGTTTTTAATACCATGTGCATAATTTATCCGTGTGAAGAAGAGGATGACTAGTTATCAGTTGTATTTAGATACTGGGTGTAGCAAACGTGTGGGAAGTAATTATTTTCTTAGCCACATGTAAGCATGTGCGAGAAGAGAAATTTGGAAACAAATCTAAAATTTCAGTTAAGAGAAAATGTATTTTTTTGATTCACTTAAAAGATAGTTTACCGTACTATATGTTCGATGTTTTCTATGTTCCAAATTATTATTATAAATAATCTGCTAAGCATGAGACAGCTTTCAGAAAGGGTCATAAAATCAACATTCGAGGAACGGAGTGTGTACCATATTAGAATGGTGAGAGGGGCCTTATCTAGAAGACACAAATGACTAAAAATCACATGTTTCTTTTAACAATATGAAACATAGTGTTACCAAAATTTAGCATGATTGTTGAGGATGGTAGTTGGTTGTGGCATCTTCAATCAGTCATCTCAATTTCAGTGGCTTGAAATTTTTATCTAAGAAGATTTTCTGTTGATAGATTCTCCTAGTTGTCCTTGTGAAGGGTGCATACTAGAAAGCATTATAGAGAACCATTAAGGAGTTTTAAGGATTATGCTGGAAGTAAAATAGGTGTTGCATAACAGTGTTGAGATTCGATAGAGGTGGTGAATATTCCTCCACGTAGTTTCATGAATTCTCAAAGAATGCACACTCAAACATCAGCTTACCAATAGTTATTCACCTCAACAGAATGGCATTGCATAAAGGAAGAATAAAACTATTGTTGAGATGGCTAGAAGCATATTTAAAGCAAAGTCTCCACCAAAGCATTTTTAGGCAAAAGTCATTGCCTGTGCGATGTGTGTTCGTATAGGTGCCCTACAAAGAGTGCGTTCTAATATGACTCCTAAAGAAGCATGGATTGGAAAAAAGCTAGATGTCTCATTTGAGAGTATTTGGTGTCTTGCATATTAGCATGTATGTAACGAAAAGGCCAGGAAAAAAGATGATAAAAGTGAAAAGTGCATCTTTGCTGTTTATATTTTTATCACTAAGTTTTATAAGTTGTACAATTCAAAGACAAGCGAAGTAAAAATGAGTATAGATGGTTCTCTGTCTGAAAGATGAAGCTTGGAGGACTGTTAAAGAGAAGGGATAGTTGGATATCAATGTCAATGTTCAAGAGCATGTAAAGAAAGGCCACAATCAAATAATTCGTCATTCCATCAAGAAGAATGGTGGTTGGAGCCCACTTCTCTTTCTAAAGGAAAGTAGGCGATTGGTGTCAAGTGGGTTTTCAAAATTAAGTACAAGCTAAATGGTGAGCTTGAGTTTTGCAGATTTGCAGATCAATGGTAGATATTTTTACAACGGCATTGAAGGTAGAAGATTTTCTCAGGTTGAAGACCATGATAGGAAACGAGAGGAATTCAAGTTCCAAAGAGGCTGTTAGAGTTTGGGTTGAACTTGAACATCAAGTAATTAAAATTTGGTATTTGAGGTGAGTTGTAATTGAATAAGGAAATCAATCTATGAATGTACAACGATGCCAACATTTGTTTGAATTGAGCTAATAATCATATTTCTGTGTACATATGAATGTTGCTTTGGAGAATTATGCATATTGAAACTTGGTGTTTAAGCCAATTATACATCAAAGTGGTGACATGCACATCAATCTGGACCTTCTAAGCGAAGGACTACTAATCAAGAATCAACCCCACCGAATCATCATGCATGCCTGTCAGCTGCAATAGCTCAAAATCAATGCATGATTGAAGGCAACATTCATATGGAAAATCCAAAGCTTTCTACTCTACTATTGCCACCAGAATTTGGAATCCAGGAGCCAATTATAAGAGAGAGAACTATCTTCCATGTAAGCACCAAAACTTGGAATCCAGGAGCCAATTATAAGAGAGAACTATCTTCCATGTAAGCACCTAGTGTCTCAAGTTTTGCAGATTTGCAGAGAAAAAAATTGGTTGATTTCTTTTACTATTGCCTTGTCATTAACTTACAACTTTACACCTGTATATAGCCAAACCTTGCTTTCATAGTCCTAACACTGCAAAGAAACAAAAACAAAAGATCCTATCAGAGCTAAGCAAGTGTGATCTGTAGCAACAAATCTTTAAGGGATCCTATCACAACTTTGTCACAATCATGGACGAGCTAGACTTCTTGGCCATGAAAAATGCCTCTTGCATAATCAAGCTGCCTCTTAATAAGCTGCACCTCTCTTTGATCCATCCAAACACCCAGCCCTCTACATAACATGCTCTCAGCAATGACGACAATAGAGCATCCTGCCTTGTGATCATTTGCATAAATAGTAGAACTAAAATGATAGTCCTTCGGCAGCCATTCTCCATGCCAGCTCAGATACAGACAAGGTTCTCAACCTTGCCAAAACAATCAGGCCGGTCAGGCTTCACTCTGTCAATTTTTTTCTTTGACAACAACGGACAAGCTCCAACTTGCTGCCAAATCTGTCACAAACCGAGCCCACGATTGAGACATGTTTCTACCACTTTAGTGCTTCTCGCAGCAACTAGCTGTCACAATCCTTTGCTGGTCATCATCTTGGTCCAAGTCAGCAAGTCAATGATCCTCCCAAGACACACAATGGATCCCAGACTCAGGAGCAATGAGTTACATGACCTTTGATCCGTCTCTCCTACAACAGTCTCAACACTATAATAGCAGTGATCATGTTGTCGTCATTGATGGTAAACGTTTAAGCATCTCTCATGTTGGTACATCTTTTATTTCAACAAATAAGTCCATTCTCTTTTTAATTGGCATTTTATTGGTCCTGGAACTAGTGCCAGTTGCACATTTAACACGAGACAACTGTTCTATTGATTTTTTGCCTTGCGGATGCATTGGGAAAGACCTATGCATGCAGAGCATAATTATGAAAGAGAGAATTGATCCATATTTATATTCTACACCAGTTTGGCACACATATGACAGATAGCAGGTGATCATGCTCTATGAATCTAAGGCAACTGCATGTGTTTGGCACAAAAGGCTAGTATATCCCTCTTCAAGGATTCTCAGTTATATTTACTTGAGCAACACACTTCTTTTAATTCTTTAAGGGTCAATTAAGTGTCTCTTGTCAAATGAGAAAAAGTAGAAAACAACCATTTAGTGTTTCTACTCGTTGAACTACTGCACTTCTTTAATTAGTTCATTGTGATATTTGGGGACCGGTTACATCAAACTTTCTTATTCCTATTACATTCTTTTCATGGATGATTTCAGTAGGTTTTGTTGGGTATATCCCATGCTTCTTAAGACTACTTGTGTTGATTTTTTTTCATTACTTTGTCTATGGACAAAATTGTCTTGGACCCCAGTATGAAGTATTTTCAAAGTGATGGTGCTCTAGAATTAACAAAAGTGCTTTCAAAGAATACTTTGCAATTGCAGAATTGTTTCTTGTATTACATACCCTCACACACAAGAATAAAATGGTGTCACCAGGTGCAAGCATTGACACATCACCTAGATGAGAATGACATTAATATTTCAGTCATCTATTCCTAAGAAGTACTTGAGGCCTTTGTGACAGCAGTTCATCTGATCAATAGATAACCTGCACCTGTTCTAGGAGGGCTCTCCCATTATGAGACACTA
Organism: Magnolia sinica; assembly: GCF_029962835.1. NCBI lineage: Eukaryota > Viridiplantae > Streptophyta > Magnoliopsida > Magnoliales > Magnoliaceae > Magnolia > Magnolia sinica. The sequence goes on from NC_080574.1 coordinate 135,698,164, forward strand.
TTTGGTACTTAACTAGATTATAACTTCGATAGGGTCTTTGGATGCCACTGTTTTCCATATCTTGGCCCCTATGGGAGTAACAGACTCAACCTAAAATCTCTACCTACTGTTTCCATTGGCTACAATAATGTACAAAAAGGCTACTGTTGCCTGTATCCACATTCTAGCCGTGTCTATATCACACCAATCATGTGTTTTTGACAAGGACACTTCTCCGATGCAGAGACTCAGGCAATGCCAATGACGACTCCCATCCTAGTCACTCCTGCCCACTGCCCACCAGTTCACAAGCTGCAGACAATCTTTCAACCAAATCCATGGCTACTCCCACAACCTCTTCATCTTAAAATCTGCTGATTTCTATTACTTCTCTCCTCTAACTGCTTTTCGAGTGCAAACCAGTTCAGGCCAGATTCAGTGAGTTGATGATGACCGAATATCAGATTCAATAAGAGATGGATGGCGGAGAAAACAAGTTCAGTCAAAACAGGCTTGTGGCAACATTTCCAGTCATAAGGCTCAGTGCGGTCAGTAACAAGTCGGTCAGAAGGCCCGGCACAATAACAGGTCCAGTCGAAACACCTGGGACAGAAAATGTCTGGTCAGAAGGCCTGGTGCAACGGAGAACAAATCAGGCACCTGGAGCAGCAGAGATGATAGATGGATATGACAGTGGCAGTGGATGTGCGCACACAGTTCAGTGCATTCACAGAGCATCAAAAGTAAAACATAAAAGAAACGTAAAAGGAATCCACCTTTCTTGTCCTCTTTGCAATGGATTATATCCAAATTATTGACAAGAATAGGGTCCAGAGGTCATTGAGTGCAGAATCATAAGTTGCAGGTTGGGTTCTGTTGGTCTCGGATTGGCCGATGGTAGGGTGGATTGCAGCATTGAATTTGGCGGTGATTGTTATAGATGTGGATTTACACAACAGAAAATACTGTGTTATTTCTGTTAGCTGCACAAATATTCTTTAAAGGACAATCCTAATCCTCCAGTTTGTGGCCTACAAAAAGATGAGTAAGAAGAGAGATGCAGCAATGGTCTGCATCCAGCTGAAAAAGAGCCCAATCTTAGCATCTAGCATCTTCCAATGTGATGGAGTTTTGCTCCATGGTCCATCCATGGGACTCAACAACCCAGAGGTCTTGACCACTGAACTATTGGTCTCACTTAACTGAAATAATTGGGTGGATGGTCCCAAGATCCCAACTGTTGTTTGGTTGACTATCCTGTTATTGTTGCTGAGAATCCCATTCCATAGAGCAGAAAACTCACTTAGAGAAGAAAGAGATGTGATGGTTTACTTGACTGCATCTCTGGTGATTGCTCTCTTCCCAATCTAGACCCTCGAAGCATGTTCAATGAATGCGGTGAATAAGAGTATGGTTAAGGAGAAGCTTGTGAAGCTTCAAGGGCAAATATGTGCATGATGATTTGGTGGGGCCAATTCTTGGTTAGTGGCCCTCTGGTTAGACTGTCTGGATCGATGCACGCTGATTCAACAGTATTGTTAGTTTATACATCAAGCTTCAGTATGCATACCTATACACATAGTAACATGAGCTCCATTCAAACAAATGATGACTTTGTTGTACATTCGTAGAGTTGTTCTTGGGATTTTTATTTTTATATTTATTTGTTTCTGGCTCCCGATTGCAATTAGGCCACCATCGATCACCATCCATCCATTTCATTTTTGTTATTTTTAGTATTCCTCTTATCTGAATCTATCAACCAAAACATAAATTTATGAATTCCAGGATTTGTGATTCTCGATCCAGGTAGGATATCCAAACAATTGATTTGATCATTGGACTAACAAATAAAGGATGACCACTCCCAAGATTTGTAACACTCTTAGGACTAACAACTCCCACCATCCAAATGGCCCCTAAGTTTGCAGTCTCCGAACATATGAATCTAAATCTTTTAATTCTCAAAAGTCTTATTGCATGAAATCGTAACATCTTGTGTATCGTCTTGTTTGATTGCTTTGCATTGAAATCATTTGGCTGTTTGGTTATGTTTACACGCATGCCTTTTCTTTATATATATATATATATCTCCGTTGACTGTTTGTGGTGTGGTTTGATTTTGGTTTTGTCAGTAGTTCGTAATTTGTTTGGTTAGTGAATCTATTTTGCATTCGGTTCACCATCGGTTTGTTTAGTTTATGTCATTATATGAAGGGTCATTTCCTTAACATCCTCAGTCCTATAGAAAATGAAGCCTTTCCCTTTTCAACAGTTGTCCTCAGATGCGACATTTTCCTTTCTTTCATTTACATTTTGGTTTCCACCAATCCAAACAGGCTAGAATATATCCAAATTACAATTTGAGGTTACTTCCTACGATTTTTTATTTTTTATTTAATCTCGTCATCACTAAATGAATGCTTGCAGTTCAATTCACTTGCGAGTCCAATTATGGTCTTGGAAACATCATTAGCTTTGTCATGCCCTCTTGAATAAACAAAATGTTTCACATTTCAATCCACTTGCACATCAAAACACAGCTGAAACCTTATTTTGACTGACTGTGTTTATGATGGCAAAATCTCTAGTGGAACCTAGCATGGTTCAGGGCACGTTTGGCTGCCTTGTTATTGGAGCTATGACAATCTACGATGATGGAATAGCTAGCTTAATAAATAAATAGATTTTTAGGCCCCGAAAATTTCCTCAATAGGGCAATCCTAACCCTTCAATTTGTGCTCCATAAATAGACGATTAAGAAGAGAAACACAGCAATAGTCCGTGTTGAGTTGAAAAAAGGCCTAACATTAGTGGCTAGGATCTTCCAATCTGGTTGAGTTTTGCACAATCGCCCCTCCATGGTGAGACCCAGCAGCCCAGAAGTATGGACCAGTGAACCATGGGCCCCAATTGTCCGGACCAATCAGGTTTAGGATCCCATCCGTTATTTGGTTTGCTTCTCTCCTGATATTGTTGCTGAGAATACCGTTTCCTTTTGCAGGCAATTCAGGAACCGCCGCAGCTGAAACACGCATTGGGAAAAAGAGGTGCAATTGTCTACTTGACTGCATCCCTGGTGACCGCTCTCTTCCCAATCGAGACCGTTGAAGCACGGACCACAAAGGCAGAGAATAAGAGAAAAGTCAGGGAGAAGCTCAAGAAGCTCCGAGAGAAGGCCAGAGCATCTGAATCGAAGGCTGATTCAAGCTCCCGCGGTGAGAAAAAGGAATCTAAAGTTCCCCAAAACAGCCTACTGACTGAATCTCCTGTTGAAGTGATGATTCCCCAGTAGAACTACCACTCTCTAGCTGCGTTTGAAGTTCTTATGTCCAATGTTAAACACTTTCTGTTCTTACTGTGAGAATAGAGGCCATGTGGGGTGTGAGTGGGTGTGTAATATATATATATATATATATATATATATATATAGTGGAACGCTCACCTACGAACCAGTTCACAGGGACTACCTACTAACTTTTTTGAGAACTATGATTCTAAAAAATCTGAGCGGTCCACATGAAGCAGAACCTCATGAAACCCCCTGGTACCAATTTTTACTTTGAACCAAAACTTTCGTGGGCCATAAAAATGCAAACAGTTTTTTCCCTTGATTTGAATTTCTCTTTACTATGGCCCACTAGAATCTTAGATCAGGGTGAAAATTCACCCCCTAAGGTTTCATGGGATTCCGCATCTTATGGACCGTTCGGATTCGATACCCATGACACGTATGGAAAGGTGCGCATGTATGTGGGAGAGCATGCCTCTCTCTCTCTCTCTCTCTCTCTCTCTCTCTCTCTATATATATATATATATATATATATTGGGTTGCTGTCTTATCTTTGAGCCTCTGAAGATGATGTACGGTAGATTTCTCGCGGGCATCACGGTGGGCCCCACATAACTTCCACTTACAGGAATCTGATGAGCCTGGTCTTTACTGTACTGAACTTGGGTGGGATACCCCAAACGAGGCGATGTGCAATCACACCTAAAACCTATATATTCACGTGTTATTGCCTACCTAAGCTTTGGTGTGTTCCTCCGTCCTGATGGGGCCATCTGACGATTGGATTGGACTGCATATACACAACACAGTGGACCGCACATTCCATTTAGAGGTTCCTAAAATAGGCGTTACCCTCTCTAGTGTCCTGCATTATTCCCTTTAGCATGGCCCACCTGTCACGGATCAGGTTGGACTGGGGGGCTCGTCGGATGGGTTGGACGGAACTCACACGTCTAGGTGGCCGCACGAACCTCCAAAATACGGTAATCACCACACATTTGAAAGCATGGGATCATTCCCATGAGCAAAAGCTATTAAAAAACACAGCCATTCAACCTACTACCCATAAACAACAGAGGGGTCTGAGCTCTACACAAGTCTAGCTTGGCGCAGTTTGGCTCGGTTCAATCAGTAGCTCAAGCTAAGCTAAGTTCAAGCTTACTAGGTATTAAAATCAAGATACAAAAGTAGTCTTATAATAGAAAGTTGGTTTTTTTTTTTTTAATGTGATTTGTTTGGTATATATTTCTTCCGGTGGCAGCAGAGAATGTATGCACCTGTGGCAACACTTAGTTCAGTCATTTCATCAAACACTCAACAAGCATCATTAGTATCAAAATAACCAAGTCATCACCTAGCTGATTTGATCTAAGTGGATTCGAGTTAAGTCGAGATCAGACAAGCTCGAACTCAGCTCAAAAATTTTTTGAGCTCCAAAAACCAGCTGGATTCAGTCCGAATCTAATTTCAAGCTGAGGCAAGTCTAGCTTTTCCGAGCCCCGTTGAGCTCGCTGATCGAGCTAACTTGTTTGATAAACTCACAAGTGTGTGCAGGCTAACCCATACACAAGCAATCACACATGTCATTATGCCGAGCGTGTGAGTGAGACATGCAAGCATTCAATCTGAAAACGGGCCACAGCATCTAGAACGAATGGTTCTCTCGCATCTACTCGTTCTGGATACCGTGGCTCACCTGTGGAATGAATGAATCGGTCTGGGATTGGGGGGAGTGCATTAGGGGTTACCCTCACCGTGGGGCCCACCTTGATGATTTTTAGTATATCGTCCATCCATTTTTGTGCCCATTTTAGGAAGTAGTACCAAAAATTAAGCAGACACGTGTGACACAGTGGAACTTGGGCTCAACAAAAACAAAGAACAAGCCCCATATTTTTGATAGTTCAGGCCCTCTTTTTATTCATGTTTTTAACAAGCTGCCCCATCTGATATCTCCAAAACATGAAATAAGCCAATCCCAGACCAATCAACACAAAAACCCAAACCTTGTCTCCTCTCTCTCCCCCCGAATCGATCTCCTCGATGCTAAACTCCATCCTCTCCACATTTCCCAACATGCCCTCGTCCATATGCCCATATAACACATATGCCTTTTCCCCCTCCCTCACCGTCACTGCAGTTGGGAACTTCTCAACATCAAGGGCAATTTCGTCATAAACCTCCGCCTCTCCCCACCCGTCCTTGCTCTTCAGGAACCACGCCGTGTGGTGGGCCACCACCACCGCGGATCTGTCGCTCATGATCGCGATCCCGTCCGCCCCCGTCAGATCCTTTGGCAGGCGGAGCAGCTGGGCCGCGCCATCCTCGCCGTTGATCTTGTACATTTTTCCGGTGTTGGATTGGACGGCCAGGAAGTAGCCTCCGCTGACGTAGGTGATGCCGTTGAGGCCGCACCAGTTGCCGGGCTTATCTGCGTACACGTGCTGATCTCGGAAGATGGACGAGTTGGAGAAGATCGAATCTCGGCCGTCGATGTCGACCTTCCAGATGAAGTTGCTGGCGGAGTTGGTGACGTAGGCGTTGCCGGAGGGGTCGACAGCAACGTCGTTGGCAATCGGACGGTCGGGGTTGGTGGGGTCGGGGAGAGGAGTGAGGAAGATACGGGGGTGGTGGGGTGGACGGCTGAGATCGTAGGCGGCTAGAGCGTCGAATGGGGGGAAGGGTTCGACGGCGTGGATCGCGGCGAGGAGACGGCGATGGACGGTGTCGATCGTGATGCCGAGAATGGTGACGTTGGGGGGGAGGTCGGGGTCGGAGATGAACGGCTGGATGAGGCCAGAGTCGGAGACGGAATGGATGGAGGCGTGGCGCGTGGAGGCAAGGATGAAGCGGTGGGAGGATGGGTCCCACTTGAAGCTCTCGGGGAAGAGGTTGGGGGATTGGATGGTGATGATGTGGCGGGCTGAGGTGGGGGCCACTAGGATCAGGAGGGACAGCAGCGAGATTGCAAGGGCCGGTGGCATTGTCGGTTTTGGATGGAGTGGATGTGGAGATGGTCGAGCTCGATGGATTTATGGGCTGGATTTTGTTCGGGAATTACGGTAACGCCCTTTTGGAGTAGAATTACGAAAATGCCCTTTCTTGTTGGTGGGGTTAGTACTAACGTATTAAATTGAGAAAAACCTGCAGTCGAGCCGATCGATTCTGCTTTGACCGACGTATTTTTTTTGCTACCACCCTAAAATCGCAATTTTATATTTTGGGTCAGGTTAATAAGTCTTCATTCATGAGTTATTTTGTAATACCTTCCTAATCAAGTCATACATGTTTATGAATTCTGTTCAAATAATTTTTTTATGAAGTTTATATACAAGTTCATCTTGTGCAAACTGAACAAATTCAACTTCAGTCATAACAATCTTACATTGATTTTTTACAATTTTAAACCTGATAATGTAATTTTCATAATTCTTCCATAATATTTGCTGAAAATGGGTGAAATTGGATATGGTTATTTCTCTATTCCTAAAGAAAAATTGAGTGTTGAATTTTGCTTTCATTTCTTGCAAGTATGCATTGAATTTGACAATAAATTGAAATACCACGTAAAAACTATTGTCGTTAACGAATGATCAAATAATTACAACTTATGATTGATATCATTTTCCAACTTTTCGCATTGCCTAGTGAATGGGCCGATGTGTTTTATAGTCAACTGACTAGAATCACATGGAAACAGAACAAATTTTGGTCGATAATTTCATGGCAATGGATGTTGCCGATTTATCCATTCAGGATAAGGTTTATGGTACATTGATATAGTATTGTCGCTGAATACCTAGCCTACAATTTCTTATATAATTTGCATGATTTGATCAAGAATTATTCATTGAGGCTCGATGACTGGTGGTGGATTGGGACCCAATCTATTCAATCTCTCTTGAAGCAAAAGATTCTTAGGAAATTGTTGAGGGTTATATCTTTTTAGTAAACCTTGATTCTGAATTTTCAGGTACAAAATTTCTAACCTCCTGTTCTAGTCGTATAAGTTCAATGGAAGGTGAAATATTTCACATATCCTAAACTGGGATTGTATGGTAGGGATGGGCCAAGATTAGGCTTCTCCAACATGATGTCAGCTGTTTTGGTAACTTTTGAATGGGCCCCACAGCATGTAGCTGACTAGAGTCCTTTGTTCTCTTCGAATGGAGGTAAATAAATGATAAAGTATGACATTTTGTACGTATTTTCAGGGGCATGCCTCCATAGGGGGCACACCCCTGACTCATGTAAGGGGGGGATGCTATCTCGTGACTTTAGCAAACTTAGCTTGACTCATGAAAATGTTGGCTACATGAATAATACACCTCTAATAGATCCCAACAGAAGCTAGTACTCCATTTAGGTTCTTTGTTGGCTTTAATACTCCACATTCCACCTATCATTCAGCATGGATGGCAATAGGCCGGTTTCATGGCCTTGGCTTTAATCAAGCTAGAATGGTCTTACAGGGTTAGGCCTGCAAGGAAGGGTGATCAAATGTCTAAAACAAATTCAATTTAAATTTTCAGTTGAAAGGACAAATGATTTGAACCATTGAAGCATAACTCCTGATTCGATTATGATTTGTTAAATAAGCATGCCCTCCTAATGAAAACTATTAACAAGTGTCTTAAAAATCATTATAACAGCAGCCCACTTTATGATTGGACCAGACCATCATCATTGGCCCAAACCAGCTCTGCCGAGGAATCACTCCATATCACGCTCTGGCCTGCACTCGGACCTGGTACTCCACCCCGGCTGTCCATTACCACCTCTTTATGAGTTCCTTTTTCCTACATAGGATCTGAGGATCCCTATTGTAATTGAGGCCCACATGCTGAGTAGTCCAATGATATTTGTTTTATCTGCACGGTTTATCTGTTTTTCCAGCTCATTTTAGGGTACGAGGTCAAAATTAAAGTATATCCAAAGCTGAAGTGGACCACAGAACAGAAAAGGAAAAAAGAAAAGAAAAAAAGAAGTGAGGATATTGATGTTCACCATTGAAACCTGCTTAGGTCCTGACCGTTTCCTGTGGTGTGGTCCAGCTAGGCTTTGGATATATTTCAATTTTGAGATCATGCACTGAAAAGAGCTGGAAAAATGGATGGATGGGATGGATAAAACACATACATTACGGTGGGTCCCATAAAAACCACGCCATGCTATAGCGTTGTGAACTCCTCATTGCACAATCCGTGTCCCAGTCGAGTATTCATCGTGTCAATGATAAGGTACGGCCGGGCCAAGCTCTGTCCAAGCCTTTTCCACATTCTTTAACCTTAGCTCAGACCCAACCGGGGCCATGGCAAGCGAAAATAGGTCAGCTGGAGCCTTGCCTGGGCCCAAGCCTGAGAGAGAGGGGGGGGGGAAGGCATTCCCAAATGCATGGACTGAAAGAATTTATGTGGCGAGAAATTATTATTATTTTTTAAATTTATTTTTATTATTACTTCTTCTTTTTTTTTTGCGAAAGATAATTGGCTTAAAATTTGAAATTCCAATATTTTGAAAAAGATAACCGCCTGGACTCAAGTCCAAAACCCAGCCCGCCTATGAAATGAGCTCAAGTTTCAAGTCCAAACGGCCCACAGGCCTGGTACTCCAGCCCTAGCCTAGCCTGGAGTGGGTAGGCCCAAAAGGCCTTCCGGACTGCCCAGCCCATTAACTGCCCTAGCACTCAACCTAATAATGGGTCATGGATTTGAGAAGATTTCAAATCCCATGGTATGTTTGACACTATAAAGTAAACAAGGGTTTCAAATCCTCTCAAAGAGGAGGTTTCAAATTAAGTTGAAAGCTTGGATTATATCAAAAATTCTTCCCAAAGTTACATGTGTAACATGTGTGTCACTAGGCTATTAATTTATTGGGCACATGGCCCACTGATGATATCCCAAAACAATCAATTGCATCACTATAATTACTTTAATATGATAATATGTGCCGTTCAAACATTGTCCATATAAATCAGTGGTTAAAAATGGTTGGTTAATCACTTGGATATGATCTTATGCTTGTGGCATCTGAAACATGGAATTTCATCATTTTTAGACAAAGTATATATTTCAACGGGCTTATTATAACCATTGTGTCAAACATTATATAGGTATAGTAATTAAATATATTAAAATTGATTTAGTAATTAAATTCAAACATATATACATATACTATGCATAGCTACTTTTGGATAATAGCCTATTCAAAATTTAAGGTGCCAAACACAATAAAAAGATTTTAAATTGGTTTTGAGTCAAGGTGATTTCAAATCCACTCCCAAACAGGCCATAACTTTCAAGATTGGCATTGTGTGTTACCCTGGAGTCGGCTTCCTTTGAATGTTGTTGGGAACTTGCTTGGGCCATTTAGGAAACGGATTGGGCGTAGTGATGTCACCCAAGTTATGTGGGTCCCATCATGAGGTATGTGTTATATTCAAACCGTTTGTCCATTTAGCAAGCTCACATTGAGGCTTGAGCCAAAAAATAAGACAGATCTAAAGATCAAGTGGACCACGATGCAAAAAGTAGCGGGGGATTGATTGTCTACCATTAAAACCCTTTTAGGGTGATAAAAGTTTTGGATTAATATGATATTTGTTTCTCCTTTTCATCAAAGCCTGCATAAACTTAAAAACAAATTTGTATGTAAAATAAACATTATGGTGGACCTTAGTAGCATCGTAGGGTTCACTGTCCTATTGTTATTTGTGGTGTGGTCCACTTAAACTATGACTCATTTTTAGGAATATGGTTTAAAATGATCTTGCCAAACGAATGAAGGGTGTGTAGTGTCCCATTCTCGGATTCTGGCACTCTCATGCCAGATTCCGATCCTGGGATCCTACAAGGAAGATTTTCAGTAGAAATTTTTTTTTTTTGTAATAGAGCATAACCATAAGCATAACCAAGTCACAAAACAACATCACCACATATCCACTATATCGAAAACTTTTAAGTACAATGCGTATGAAAGGAAAATACAAGGTGATCAAAAGCTTCAAAATAAACTGATGTGCACTCCTGCCTCAGCGCTGCTGCTGTCCAACACTACCTGCACACAACGGTCGTGCATAAGCTTACAAAAGCTTAGAGGGTACTGTAAGTGTGTGTGCAAGGCCGCGCCAAGTGTACAATATTAGAGTAATGCAAAAATATGCAGGTAAGTCCACGAATGTAATCAACTATACCAAAACGATGTGATGCAAGGCATGAATGCTATCGGCCATACTAAGGTCATGCGATGCGAGGCCTATATAGCCAAATGTCATATGCGAGATGCAACGCAAGCATGCCAGTCCTCATCAACTACACATATCAGTTCAGTTCCTCTCTGGATATCACTAGGGTCTAATATACCTCACACTGACTGCCTCCTCCCTAGCTGCACAATCAAGTAAGTGGAAGAGACCACACTATCCGCCTGACTAGTAGTCTGCCAATACCTACCCGGCTCGTCGATAGCGAACTCATTTGCGAGCTGATCAAACTCAGCCTAGCTTATAGCCCCCTCACTAAGGCGGATAAGGCCACACCCCCTTCCAACCAACCATGATACAGTGAGAGACGCGGCCTACTGGTATTCGGCACTTGGGTGCTCGTGCATCCACTTGGTATAGACGTTGGAGCATCTCTTGGTACCAAAAAGGTTCTGGAACTTTCACCGAAGGACATCCTAAGTACCCACAGTGCTAGAACCAAGTATTTTCGGTATCCGATACGGTCATCCACGATGTGTCTGTGGAGCCATGGCCCTGATGTCGCTAGGGCGTGCAGTGATCAAGTCACCCATATGCGGAATGCATGAGTCACATCGTCAAATCATGCAGTAATCCTTCGCGTACCACGCACTCATGTGGGGGCACTCCGTCTCATAAGGAGTCCCGTAAATGCCTCAGCCCAACGGCTTATGCTATGATCAAACATTCCTCATATCAAGCATACATATGATGCGTATGGGCATGTATCATGGAGCTATACTAAGCATGTTATAAAGTGATGAATTATCCTTACAATGCAGATGGGCCTAGACGGCCTACACACAAGTACGGCCTATCAATGGGCCCTAGGGAGAGTCGTAATGCGGACATTTAACCAACATTATACTTGCAATGTGGACATCAAACCAACATTGCTCCCAAGGCATAGCCTGCCACAAACCATGGAGAAATCATGCATTGCAATGGACCCTAAGGACAACCCGTTGGGCCTCGATCCATGGGCCTTAGGTACATCAAATGGGCCGTATCACATGGGCCTTACATTCATCAAATGAGCCACATTAATGGGCCTTACCAACGGGCCTTATGTACATTGCAATGGGCTATAACCCATGTGCCTTAGAATATATCATAATGGGCCTAATCACATGGGCTTCAAATACATTGAATGGGCCCCATCACATGGGCCTTACATGTATACCAAGGTGGGCCACACCAAAATACAAGTGGTGATGATGATTTCCACCATTAAAAACCCTAAGGCCCACCAACAAATATATATTATATAATATATATATATATATATATATATATATATATATATATATATAATGATATATATATATATATACACACACACCACACGCACGCACACACGCGCACACACGCGCTCACACAGTGGGTCCCACCGTCCCAGGTGGACGGTGTGGACGAACACATACATCAAGGGACCCACCGTCCGTCTGGACGGTGGCAGCAGCACATACATCATCGTGGGTCCCATGTGGGGCCCACCATAACGCTTATCTTCCATCCAACCCGCTCACAAGGTCATGTAAACCCATGATGGAAGGAAAATGAATTTCTTTGATCCGAACTTTCGTGGCCCATAAAAGGGTTTCAATGGTAGAGTTCAATCACCGCTGTTTTCTTGTGGTGTGGGCTGCCTGAGGTCTGGATCTGACTGATTTTTGGAGGGGACCCACCTCAAGGGGTGGTCCACCTCATGGACGGTGTGGATACAAAATATACATCATGGTGGGGCCCACATGAGGGGCCGTGGGTCCCTGCACGGACGCCCGCCTACACGCGCAGGCAGCGCCTGCGCCTCTGGCGCTGTCAGCGGCAGCAGCGAAAGCTGCTGCCCTTATATATATATTTATTTTTTTGAAAATCACATTTTTGTGTGGTTTTTCGGTGGTAGGGCCCGCATCAACAAAATCCACCCCAGCCATTGGACTCTGTATCCTGTGACAAGTCCATCAAGTCCAATATTGGATATGGTTTGGGGTACAAAAACATCAGGGCGGAATTCAACGGTAGAAAATACCGTTTGTTATGCTAAGGCCCGCCAGGACATCGGATTGAGCCCATTTTTCAGCTCAACGCCTGAAATGATTTAAGGCATGGAATGGACGGCGTGGATTGACCACATACATCAAGGTGGGGCATAGACCAGTAACCCACCCCAAAAGCTTGTGAACCAAGCAATATTTGTGTTTTCATTTCAGTCCAGGGACGTCCCTGGACAGGGACGGCCTATGCATAGTGCATGCACAAGGTGGGCCTTGCTCCTGTGGGCCACCAAATGGATGAATGGTAAGGATAAAACATACATTAAGGTGGGGCCCATCCAAGTGGGTCACATGGCCACCCCATCACACACAAAGATAAATAAATAAATAAATAAAAGAGAGGGAGAGAGAGAGAGATAGAGAGAGAAATGGGACACGCATGATGGAGGGCTCCGCCACTATGAGCCCTCCCTTACAAGCAATCATACATCGAGTGGGTCCCATTGCATGTGGGCCCACCAAATCAAGGATCAACGGTGGAGATCCCTTCTCCACCAAAATGAAAGGTCTAGATGACCCTTTACAAGCTAGAAAATAAACATCATGATGGGGTTCATAGAGAATGGCCCCATCACGGAATGATCATGAAGATCAAGGTGGGCCATCGACCACATCTTAAGGTCCCAAGTGAGATCCATACCATTGATCGGTAGGCCTCACTTGGTCCATCATCAAAACATGAAAAACCTATCCTATAAGGCACCCACCGTCCGATCTTCTTGGTCCGATGGAAAGCCGACCTCCTTGTGCTTCACTTTGATGGTGGGAGATGAAGATTCAAGGGCTAAGATGGAAGATTTTGGGATGGAAAGTGGGCCACACTACTCACTTCTCTTTTTCTCTCCTTGAAAAAATGTGGACGTGTGAGGCTTATGGGTTGCTTGGAATTGGTGTGAGAAAAGAGAAAGAGAGAGAGAGAGGGAGATAAGGAGAGGTGATGGGTGTGATGGGTGAGTGATGTGAGGTGAGGGATGGGTGAAGTGAGAGGTGGTTTGACTTTGGTGAGAAAAAGCATGGGTTGCTTTACTTGTGGAGAAAGGTGATGTGTACTTGACATGAGGTGATGGATGGGATTGATTTGACACATTGTAGAGATTCTCTTGGGATTGCAAATGCGTGGCGTTTTCTTCGAAATAAACGCCGGCTCACATCTTCCTGCCAGGGTATCGGATCGGTACAAGAGACGCGGCGTTAGAACAGCGACGACGGTGCGGTCGCAAAGGTACAAGTCTCGAATTAAATCGACTCAAATCTACAACATACGACTTAGGGTCGATCGCAACATCGATTATGGTGGACCTTAGTAACATCGTAGGGTTCACTGTCCTATTGTTATTTGTGGTGTGGTCCACTTAAACTATGACTCATTTTTAGGAATATGGTTTAAAATGATCTTGCCAAACGAATGAAGGGTGTGTATATAATAAATACATCAAAATACATTATTATCGAGCCCATGTAACTGGAGGTGTACATGAGTCGAGCTTGGCACAGCTCAACTCGGGTCGGCCACTAGCTAACCTCAGCTGGAACTCTACGCGGCATGATCCTTGAGCTTGATTGGCCAACTCGGATCAGTTCAATCAGCAGCTTGGGCCAATTCGAGCTGAATTCGCATATGCAGCATTTTCATAAATGCATGAACTGCACTTCTAAACTCTCTCTGCATGTAAAACAATATTAACAATTTTATAGGTATTTTATCAAACACCTTATAAGCAACATCAAAATTAAGGAAAAATGGTATTTGTCTGATGAAATGTATCTTTCTTGTTACCAACCTACACTTCCTTGAGTCATTTCTTCAAACACTTGGTGAGCAACATCAATACCAAACTAAATGAGTCAGTGAACTGGTTTAAATCTGAGTTTGATTCGAGGGTCCAATCTAAGGCGCGTCAAGATCGGGCAAGCAAGAACTCGTGTTGGATTTTTTTTTTTAGCTAAAAAAATCAGTTTAACTCGGCTCCAACTCAGTTTCCAACCAGGTCGGGTCCTGCTTTTTCAAGTCGAGTCGAAGAAGCTAACCTAGCTAATTCAGTTCGTATGCAGCCCTATACGTACCTTAAACTCATTCGAACGATAGGTGGTGTGTGTTACACCAGCCAATCAAATCTCACTGTCTTCTACTATCATGGCCACTAATCAGTCATATTCCTTTCAAATGTTGGGTGGGCCATTCCTAGCATCAGGCCTAATCAAATCACATCACGTTGGGTCACCATCAACGTCCCCAGTCACAGGATCACCACGTAATCTACGTCAAGACGACACGAAGAGAAACTTTCATACTCTGACAGACTATGGTGGATGATGCGCAGGTGCTGTAAAATATTTAAAAATTTCATATATAAAATGTAAGTATTCCACGTTAATCTGTCCAAATTATGGATCCCAACTTGGATGGGTTTTCGACAAAAAATGGAACTTATTCGATCATTTGATTATTGGATTGGTAGACATTTATTCGACGGTGAAAATAAAAATTCCCACGGTCCTATTTCCACAAACAAGTGTCCACGAATCGGACGGTAGAAATGTTTTTTTTTTTTTCTCATTTTAGGATAAAGGATTAGAGATAGCTGTTTCAACCATTTACTCGGTTTTAATGGTAGCTAATGCGTTGAATACATGCAATTTACTAATGACCGTGTATCAAGCGTCGTACTCTGCCCGAGTATTAACTCCCACAGGAAGAACATCACAAGAAAATATCTCTGACAGACGCCACTTACGTGGCAACGTTTTCGAAAATATCTCCTCCAGAAGTTTCCGGATCCCAAATCGAATCCCGCGCTACCGCCTCCGGAGTTTCTAGACTCTCTCTCTCTCTCGGATATTTTCTCCTCGCCTTTCTTGTATGTTTTAAATACGTCCGCTTCAACTACCTAACAAACTCAGAAAACAATCTCCATCTCCCGCCCTCTTTCTTCTTCTCCTCTTTCTACTTCCCATCTACAGTCCGACGAGAGCTTGGTTCTTCTCACGGTCCGTCACACCTCCAACACAACTCAGACTGAAACTTATGAACTGAGTTTCTCCCGGTCGTCATGGATCTTAATCAACGGCCGGGATCTTACTATAACGTGCTCAGCGTCGACAGGAATTCTTCCGTCTCGGAAATACGGAGCGCTTACCGCAAGCTTGCGATGGTAACGTACAGCGCATTTTAGCAGAGCTAGTTGTCGAGCCTGTTTTCGTAATTTCGGTGGAAGTAAATGGTTTTTTTTTTAAAATTTTAATTTTAATTTTGTGCAGAAATGGCATCCGGATAGATGGACGACAATGCCCTCGTTCATAGAGGAGGCGAAGCGGAGATTCCAGCAAATTAAAGAGGCTTATGAGGGTAATTATCGTAATTAATCTTGATTAGGCGTTTAATCCCTTGAATTTGTATTTTTTTTTTTTAATATATTGAGAGGAGATTTTTGTTTTGGGGGCAGTTTTATCGGATGAGAGGAAAAGGAGAGTGTACGATGCGGGTCTATATAATCCAGATGAAGAAGAAGACGAGGTGGGTAGAAACGAAAATAGTCCGCGGACTACTGAAATGCTCCCTTCTGTTTTTATAATTTATTTATTTCTATGATCTGATTTTCTTATTTTCATTTTTTCAGGGATTCTCTGATTTTGTTGAAGAAATGGTTTCGCTCATGGCCGCTGTAAGGAGAGAGGTAAATGCTTTCTGTTTTTGTATTTTTCCTTTCTTACCCTCTAGTTTTCATGGAATTCACAACAGACCCTCGGGTCTTGTGCGTTATTGGGGGATTTTGTCAAGGGTGAATGTGTCATTTACAAAAATGTGAATGAGCTGTCAATGGATTGGAGCCAACTGGGCCCTCCTGTCCAGACCTCGTGCCGCAGAATCACACGAACTGGACTGCCCATCTTAACTGTATTTCGTCCGCTAATTGGACGGTTACGATTTCATGTAGGAGGGCTTATCATCACCGTAGGGTCCACGTGCTAGGTGGTTTGTATTCCCTCCGGGCCCACCAATTGGGTCCTGTGGCAGATACCACGCTGGGTCCCTGCAGCCCTAATCCCTGTGGGGCCTACCATGACTATAGGCAACTCATCTTTTTCCCTCCATCAAGATCAGAGTTACCTTATTAACCGATTTGCCGGCATGTGAACATCACAGTGGGCCCTAGGAAGGTTTCAACGGTGGGGATCTTTATTCCCATCATGTTTCCTGTAATGTGGTCTACCTGAATTTTGGATCTGCCTCATTTTTAGGCTCATGCCTTGAGATAAGCTGGTGAAACGGATGTACGGAGTGGATATAACACACATCAACATGGTCCTACAGATATCAGGGCAGCAGGTAATCGGCGGGGTAGATAGGTGATGGACGGGCCCCACAGATATCAATGGTTGGGTCCAGTAAACGGACGGTGTGGATTGTCTACGTTTCTGATATGCGTATGAATTTGCGCAACCACGGGGGATGGATGACGTAATCCAGCTTCACCAGAAAGATAAACTGACCGACACGCAATTTATGTAGTACCTCACCATCTTTTCCGCCAACATGGCACTTATGCAGGGAATCGGGACCGTTGAAAAGGTCGGTAGCACAATGAGTGGACAAGAACTTAAAATAAGACCGCTGGTTTCACCGTTGGAATCGATGGGAATCCGATGATGACTCGATATACTGGTGTGTCATCAGCCTAATTTTCGAGAAGCGTAATCTTCACGGTGGGATCTACGATTTTCACGGCAGTGATGTCCTTTAAAAAAAAAAAAAAAAAAACATGTTGGCGAGAAAGATGGTACAGTACAAATAGTTCCAGTGCAGTCGCTTGTATACGATTAAATCTCCACAAAATATCTCAGACTCCTTGTTTTGATACTCTGGCAGAGTGCGATGGATGATACGCAGGCACTTAGAAATTGCATACTCTTGCGTATCAACCGTCGAACGCTGCTTGAGTATCTTGTAAATTCCTTGAATGGCGGTAATTATGGTCACGGTGCATGTTAGCCTGAGAGAGATTAGGTAGCTAACGTGTTCGCCTCGGCTGTACTGCAGGAGAAGAGTTATAGCTTACCGGAGCTACAACATATGCTGATGGAAATGGCGCGCGGCTGGGATTCTCCCACGTGGAACTACAGAGGGAATTCTAGAGGCTCGAAGCGAGCCCGACAAGACGCAGATGCGGCGGTCCGTAGGAAACCGCAGTTCAACGTCGCCGGCAATACTCGTGTCCACGTGTCAAATTATGAGATGTTTGGAAGCTGAAGCGGATTGGTTGCTGTACCACACATCAGCTTTGTTGCTGTTGTAGATACGTGTCGCTCGAAGACGAGCACTGACGCTCCTCTCCGAGTTGTACGAACGGTTCAAAGGAGATCAAAGTTACATGGGTCATACAGTGATGTATTTATTATATCTACACCGTTCATCTATTTCTAGAGATCATTTTGGAGCATTACGAAGAAAATGAATCATATCCAAAGATCATATGACCACACCACCTATGGCCGTGGAGATAATAATTTTCACCGTTAAACAATTCGTAGGGCCCACCATAACGTTTATTTTCCGTGCAATCTGTTCATAAGGTCACAAAAACCTGACCGAAGAGGAAAAACAAATTTCATAACGTTTATTTTTCCTGCAACCTGTTCATAAGGTCACGAAAACTTGACCGAAGTGGAAAAACAAATTTCATAGCGTTTATTTTCCATGCAAGGTCACGAAAGTCTAACCGTAGCGTGAAAATAAATTTCATATTGATCCAAGACTTCTGCCACCCCAAAAAGGATTTCCAAAAAGGATTTCAATGGTAGATTTCAATGGTAGACGTTCAAGCCGTGGCTGTATTTTTGCAGTGTGGTCAGCTCGATAGTTATATCTATCTTATTTTTCGTCTCAAGCCTTAATAAGATAGATCTGACCCACGTAACTTGCTGACGTCAACACAGCAGATCCTCACACCAGCCAATCCGCCTCTTTGGAAGCCCAGTTCACTAATTTTATTTTTTATTTTTAATAATTTGGAATCTTCTTTGTAAATTCGTTTTTTTTATACAAATCATAGGGATGCAGAAGTCGACTCAGTCATTTCTGCCCTCTAATCAAAACCATTAATCTGGGGGACCCATTGTGTATAATACAAGCCTTCAATTTCGCCCTGGTTTTAGTGGGTTGGCGTTGGGGTTCTAATGGCCAAATTCCAGAAATTTGCAAATGGGCAAGTTCGAATGCATACTCTCTTTCCGACTGGGACACTTAAAGCCAATCGACTGATCCATACCGTTCAGTAGGTTCGATATACGTTTTACAAGCAGCCATCCTAATCTCGAATAATTTCTTTAAATATTAACCATTAGATCAACGGGCCTTCAGCATGGACAGAGGAGAGAAGATGAGAAGACCAGAAAGAGATTCTTCATCCCCTCTCTCTCTCTATTCAGCTCCTACAAATGTTTGTAAAGAGAAAAGAAATGGAGATTCTTAATTATCTCTCTTCTCAGTACGTGTATTTTGATTAGAAGGCTGATAATATTCTTATTTCCCCCTTGAATGTTGTTTATCTATCTGTTGATCAGATGGGTCACATATGCACCAAACTAATAATAAATAAATAAATTTTAAAGGAATGAAACCGGCAATTGGGTCTAGCTAAAATGACCCGTAGCA
This sequence comes from Magnolia sinica, assembly GCF_029962835.1. NCBI lineage: Eukaryota > Viridiplantae > Streptophyta > Magnoliopsida > Magnoliales > Magnoliaceae > Magnolia > Magnolia sinica. The sequence goes on from NC_080574.1 coordinate 135,717,387, forward strand.
CTTGCATGTAAAAGGTTGGGTCGAGCTAAAATGACTCAAGCCCAAGCTTGGTTCAAAAATTGATTGGACCATGCATCTGAATCCCAGATCCAGACTCAGCCCACAACCCAATCAAGCATGTCAAAGCCCGGGCCATACCTGTGCAAGGCCTATACTCGCCACCCTTAAACAGGAACAAATAATGGTACTTGGATTATCTGTTTATAGGATTCGTTGATATTTATTGAAAGGTTGAATTAAAAATATCAATGGTCATATTTTAACCAAGTCCATTAATCAGATGGTAGGATTTGCTTAAGCAATCTGATTTTTGGGACTATCACTTTGGGATAGTGGGTTTTGCAATTTGGTCTGTTTAATTTTAGTAAATGCATCCCCTTTCTGCATATGCTTTCCTAGACATCCAATTTCCCTACATATTTTATTAACCTTTGATTTTAGTGGGCCATTGATAAGGGGTTAAGATCTTATAATAACTTGCACATCAGTACCCAAGAAACAAATAAAATAAAATAAAATAAGTCACATAGCTAGAAAAGGCACTTGAAAAATCAGTACACATTCATCTTACCTATCGCATGTGTAAGATCACAGAGCCAAAAACCCATCGTTGGGGCAGCACCGTTGGATAACCATGTTTCATAGTACTTGTGTTAGGACATCAGCATCAACTCAGATTTCAACGAGGAGAAAGCTGGAAGGAAAGATATGTGATGTAATTGCAGCTGACATGATCATGAGATCAGATGTGGGGACCACGAAGATGAGAAGCTAAGGATATCAGCTAGAGATCGGAAGAGGAAGAAATGGAGGGTGTTGGTAAGGAAATGGAGTCACCTAATTAAATGTAACAAGGCCTATGGCGAGGGAGGATGTGGGTTTGCTTGTGCGGAGTGGATTAGCATCGCCCTTAGCGTGGGCTGCTGATGCATGTATTCTATATCCATGCCATCCATCCCAGTCATTTTAGGATATGATCTAAAAAATGAAGCAGATCCAATACTTAGGTGGACAATACCATATTAAACAGTGGTGATTGATTATTAATAGGTCATTTTTTTTCCTTCATCCAAATTGATGTGACCTTATTAACAGGTTAGATGGAAAATCAACGTTACCCAAACCTTATGGTGGGCCATAAGAAGTTTTTAATGATAGGGTGTTCAATCACCATTGTTTCCTATAATATGGTCCACCTGAGATTTGGATCTTATTCATTTTTGGGCTCAAGCCTTAAATTCATCTTGGAAAACAGATGCACAGCATGTTTGGAACTTTTCTAGGCCCAGACCCAGCCCATTTGAATCCTTAACTAAATTGCTTGACGATTGCTCGGCTCATGCGTGTGGAACCCTAGGCCCAAGACAGCCATTGACAGGTCCAGGCCAAAAAGTGGTGTTAATTTTCATTTAATTGTAAGATGTCAACCGTTGGATCCTTTGTCCGCAGATATCAGATGGGAACGAACGTTCAGATCATTTGGAGCCTACCAGGGATGGACTGTCGGTTTTTATACCATCAATGACAATCTTCAACGTCAATCAGGTTAAACTAGATCCGACTTTGCTTGTCCTGCTAACATGCCACGTGTAGGGCATCAGAGCCCTTCAAATGGTGGTCATCCCCATAACAAATCAGGCCGGTTCACTGTAGAAATAGTGGACACGATTGATCTGACCTGACATACGCCATGCCCATGTGATGCGTGGATAGGCTTGTTCTCACACCAGGTAATCTTCATGGTGGGGCCCACTGTTTGAATGGCTTGGATGTCCTGCATAGGCGACGTGGTGGGAAGTTGTTAGCTTAGCATGCAGGGGGTTGTACGGGATCATATCTCAGGGCGTGGTTTGGGTGGATCCACGGATCCGGATCCACCGATGTCGATGGATCCCTGTGGGCACACTGTGATGTATGTGCCTCACATCCACACCGTCCATCCATTTTTACAGATCATTTTAGGATATGTTGCTAAAAACAAATTATATTCAAATATTAGGTGGACCATACCACAGAAAACAGTCGTGATTCAATCCACACCATTAAAAACTTGACGACGCAACTGGAACGCTTATTATAAGATCACAGAGACCTGGATGAAGAGACCGCAGAAATATCAGTTCGATCCAAAACTTTTATGGACCACGAAAAATTTTTAATGGTCGATTATCACTTTTCCCTGTATTATGGTCCACTTGAGACTTGGGTCTGCTTCCTTTTCAAAAAAAAAGTTTTCAAAACGGATGGACGGCATGGATATAAGGCACATACATCAGGGCGGGCCCCACGGTCAGGGATCCACCCACCTCGGGTCGGTGGATCCCGGATCCACCGAAGCCTTGCTCCATATCTCAAGTGCATGGCAGTGGATTTCGCGTTGGGTTGACCCGGACGGGGATTACCTGCCAAGTAGCTTGGATACTAGGTGGGGCCACCATGATTTTTTTGAGAAATCCACCCCGTCCATCTGTTTTGAAAGATCATTTTCAGATATGTGACTGAAAACGAGATGTATCCAAAACTCAAGTGAGACACAAGAGAGGAAAAAGTGTGGATTCAGTGACCACTGTTGAAACATTTTTATAGCCACAAAAGTTAAGTATCAGGATTATTTTTTTTCGTGTTTTCACTTCATCCCAGTGGGAATGACCTCATAAACCGTTTAGATGGCATATAAACATCAAGGTAAATCCCAGGACGGTTTCAACGGTAGGAAACTCTGTTCCCAGTTTTCCCTCTCGTATGGCCCACTCGAGTTTTGGATCCACATCATCTTCTTCCTCAATAACTAAAATGACCTCAGAAAATGGATGAACATGGTAGATTTCTAACAAACATTACAGTGGGCCCCACCTGGCATCCGCGTCCGGTTGACCTGACCCAGCTAGGTTTCAGTATCAGACACGGGGGCAGCAATGGGTCAGCTTTATGTTGGACCCGTCTACTAAATGGGCGATCTGGGACCCATGATCCTGCCGCCCAAACTGACCTGATTAAAAATTCATTAAGCCCAACCCTGCCAGACCTGACCTGGCACGGCCGACCTGGGTTAGGAAACATGCATACATCATGTCTATGTATTTATATTATCGTCTGATAGTTTTTTGGGATTTTTGGTTAGATTGGACTATTTTAAAGTTACATGGGTGAGTCAGATTGGACTCATGTAGCTTGGCCCACATTGGAATTGGGTCAGGCCGGTTGATCCATGGGTGGACCAGCCCCATTGCCACCACCCCTAATTCAGTCCAAGGCCCAATCAATGGGCCGCAGGATTCAGAATGCTTGGCCATGGCCCAGCTGTGTTCATCGATGATTGTTATTGAGGGCCTGGCCCAAAGGCCACAACATTCATTCTCAAGCTTTGTGCTGGGCCCACTCCGTATGAAGAAAACCAAGTCCACTTAGGATTGCAAATCCAACGGTGATCAGCTTGTAGAAAAGGTACATATGGTGGAATCGGATGCATAGAAAGCGATGTGTATGCATGTGGTGAGGAGAAAAAAAAAACAGAAGATGCTTCCACGTAGCTGTTGGCCGGTGGGCTTTTCTCCTATTTCCTCCATTATTCATCAATGCATGTGGATTCCTTTTCCTACGACTGTCTTTTTTCTCATTTCTTCTACTCTATCCACGGTAGGTTATCGGTCTCTATCGTACTCATTACTTACAACCGGCTGCATACTAACTTATTGTACAAATCCATCCTCTTACCAATGTGGCACTTTTGTGGGACATCTGAGCCATCAGAAAGGTGGGCCCCACTATTGATATTATCCGATGCAAGAAAAATAAATCTATTCTAGTCGCTCATTGGGCGGATCATACCGTTGAAATAAATGGATGGTGGATGGTTAGACTCATTGTTCAAGTGCGACCCACCTAATGAGTTGATGGCCTGATTTTCGAAGTGGGTCATTTTAATGGATGGACCCAGATTTTTGCATGCCAGATATGTCCTACACATTTGAGACATTGGTGGGAATAATGGGTGTACATACTAAGATAGCATACACCCGGGTGTAGGTGATCGGTTCTCTCATCGCCATCTTCAATACACTGAATTATAACGTTGGAAGGTCTCCCACGGTACGAGAGGTACATGAAAAAAACGTGCAAGTAGCTGTGTGTGGGGTCTACTGAGGTGTCTGTATGAAATCCAATCCATCCCACATGGTTAAAACATCATCATAAGATGATAAATGAAAAATATTACTGACACAATCATTATGTGCATCACATGATAGGAAACAAATGAAAACCACCCGAACATCTTGAATCATGTGGTGGTCCACTTGATGGTTAGATCGGCCTTAATTTTGGTAAACCCAATTTTGATTACGGAAAAACCATGTTAAACCATCTGGATACCATAAATACATCATGGTGAATCCCACTTCCAAAGCAGTTCCATTTAAAACAAGTTGTACCTTTCCAAGTAAAGGGGACCATCGTAATTGGGCTGTAAAATGGGCCATACATGGGCTTGGGCTGGGCCATCACATTCAGATTATGAATAGGGCTATCCAGAACCGTTCAAAATCCCTTCCAAAACTGATCCATGATCTCTTTTAATCAGAAATTTTCTAGAGCGGGGATGAACGGCATGCGATCATCGTTCCAGAAGGAAGTGGGCCCACCATTGTAAACTCACCATTCAATTGTCTTAAAGCTGGTGGTCCCCACATTTTTGAAAGAAAGTAGAAATGTCCACATTATGGGAATGTGAGTGCGCTCCGTTGGCTAAAGAGTGGAAGCTGAGTTGTGGATGGTGGGGCCCACTTTCCCAAATGGATCTGCTTTGTAAAGATTCCCTACTTTCCACATGAGCTGTTTGAATGTCCAATCTAATTCAGGAACGACCTTGCTTGCTATGCAACTACTAATCTACGGCTACAGAAAAAGGCCCACTAGAAAGTATTTAGGTCTGGGCCTACATCTGCCTAACCATCCAAGTCGCTACAGGTTACAGATGGGCGATGATCAAGGCCGTTGGTAAACTTCATGGTCATGGACTCTATGATTGTGGGTTATGGGCCATCGACTATCTGGCCCATCAAATCAACGGTAGTGAAGTCACACTATCGTCCTCATATGCTGGAAATTACATCATCCAACTTCCTGTAATATAATACATAAATCAACCGTGCATCGTGACGTTGGAAGAAATAATGAAGGGGTTGGAAAGGTTGACCGTCTGACGCGCGGAACTCCGCCATTCACGTGGTGGTCGCTTTTCATTTTCCACAGTCCACGTTCCACACAAACGGAAAACAAGGTGCGGATTGCCTGTGGGGCTGTGTGGGGCCCACAGAGAAGTCGGTTACTAGTCCACTGACTACAAATCTACAATACGACGGGAATCTAAAAATCAGGCAGATCTAAAACTCATGTGGGCCATACCACACGAAACAGTGGGGGATTGAACGCTTGGCTGGGACAGAGGTTTTGTATCAGGATGATAGTTGTGCTTACTGTTTATCTGAGTGGTAATAACCCTATGAACGGTTTAGATGGTACATAAGCATCATGGTCAGATCCAGGAAGATTTCAACGGTGGACGTTTCGTTTGGTGTGGCCCACTTGAGGTTTGGATCTGCCTGATTCGATTATAGTCCTACCGTGGTCTTTCAAAACAGATGGGTAGAGTGGATTTGTCACGGAATTCCTGTGGGATCCACACAGCCCTTGGTACATGAATATTCGTGTGCCAGGGGTTACAGGCAATTCGCTTCCAAACAAGGTAGAGAAAAATGGCCAATTTCCAACTGTACGACCCATTTATTGCCCACCAACCTTTTAAAGCCCACTTGCCCTTCACCTCCCAGGATTACTCGCCGGACGTACGGACAGCTATTTCATATTACCAAAATGCCCCTGCTTTTCAAAAAAGTAATATTTGAAAGCTGTGCTTTCCTACTACTACGGATTATAACCGTAGCTATAGCGTACCCACTGACCTAAAAGTTATAAACGGAATGGCAAGTCAGGGTCGACCGAGTCATGCTATTTTATGGAAGCACTATTTTTCTTTTTTTCTCTGCATGGAGAACTTTATTCTACCTACATTCTTCTCTAATACATATTTATATAAATATGTATATATAGGCATATAAAAAAAAAATTCTCTCTTTTTTTCTTTTCTTCCTTTATTTATTTAACAAGAGTATCTTCTAAACCAAAGTTAGTTACTTGACGTACCCTATATGATTTTAGGGTAGGAGAAGCTACTTTAGCCAACCAACCTGGTTATTTTTCAAGATTCCATCAAGTTGATGTTCGAAAATCTATTTCATTCACTTCGCGATCAATTTCAATCAGTTCGCAGTCAATTTTATTCATTTCATTTACTTCACGATCAATTCCATGCATTTTAAGGTCAATCCCGGTGATTCCCCTTCACTTCACAGTCAATTTCATGCATTTCACGGTCAATTCCCTTCACTTGACGGTCAATTCCGTGCATTTCACGGTCAATTCCCTTCATTTCACGGTCAATTCCAATGATTTCCCTTCTCTTCACGATCAATTCCCTTTACTTCAACGTCAATTCCGTGCATTTCATGGTCAATTCCCTTCATTTCACAATCAGTTCCATGCATTTCACGGTAAATTCCGGCAATTCTCCTTCACTTCACGGTCAATTCCCTTCACTTAACGGTCAATTCCCTTCACTTCACGGTCAATTCTATGCATTTCATGGTCAATTCCCGTTACTTTACAGTCAATTCAATGCATTTCACAGTCAATTCGCTTCACTTCACGGTCAATTTCGACGATTTTCCTTCACGGTCAATTCCATACATTTCATAGTCAATTCCCTTTACCTCACGGTCAATTCAATGCATTTAATGGTCAATTCGCTTCACTTCACAGTCATTTCCATGCATTTCACGGTCAATTCCCTTCATTTCACGGCCAATTTCATGCATTTCACGATCAATTCCGACGATTCCCCTTCACTTCACGGTCAATTCAATTCACTTCACGGCCAATTCCCTTCACTTCACGCCCAATTCCATGCATTTCACGGTCAATTCCCTTCACTTCATGGTCAATTCAATGCATTTCATGCTCAATTCCCTTCACTTCACGACCAATTTCATGCATTTCATGGTCAATTCCCCTTACTTTACGGTCAATTCAATGCATTTCATGGTCAATTCCCTTTACTTCACAGTCAATTCCATGCACTTCATGGTAGGGGTGCACACGGGTCGGTTCGATCCGGTTTTAGGGTGAAATTCGAACCGAACCATTCTTAACGGTTCTGCAATTATTAGAACCGGAACCGGACCGTTAGCACCCTAGAACCGAACCGGAACCGGACCGTAAAGAACGGTTCGGTCCCGAATCGGATCCACGGTTCTGGGCTTTTAAAAATCCAGCCCAGCTTATGGAATTACAGAGAGCTTTGATCCAACGGTTGAAAAGTAGTATTGGGGCTGATTGGTTTTAATGCATTGCTAGAGAAGAAAGGCAAAAAAAAGAGGGTTTTTTGGCAGATGGATTTCTTCCATTGATAAAGGAGAAAAATTACATGATTTTTTTTGGGAACTGGTGATGGTTTTCTTCAGGTTGCAGAGGGATTGCCGAGAAAAGATAGAATTTTGGTTGATGGGTTTTTCATGGATTTGGAGAAAATAGTAGTGGAAAAGAGATTGGAATAGATGGTGATTCTTGGTAGCTTGGTTTTCATGGAATTGGGAGAAAGATGACAGAGGAAATGAGATCAGAGTAGATAATGGTGGTGATTTTTGGAGCTGTGAAAGATTGCTGAAAAGATATTGAAGTTTTGGATGATGGGTTTTGCATGAATTGGGAAAAAAGTGGGAGAGAAAGAGATGGTGATGATGGCCTTCCTGTTGTAGCAGAGAGAATGCTGAGAATGGTTTTGAGCTTTGAATGATGGTTTTTGATGGGTTTGTGGGAAAATGGCATTTCAATATACAGTGATGACAGTTTTCTCGGAATTGCAGATAGATTGCTGAAAAATATTGAAGTTTTGGACAATGGGTTTTGCATGGATTGGGAAAAAATGGCAGAAACTAGCATTGGCCTTGTTTTAATTGCAGAGAGATTGCTAAAAAATGGGTTTTTTTTTTCTATTTTTTGACTGATATATTTTAATGGGTTTATGGAGAAAATGGCAGAAAAATGGTACCTGAGTATACAGTGATGTCCGTTTTCTTGGAATTGCAGAGAGATTGTAGAAAAGATAATTGATTTTTTTCTAGTGATTGGGAGTTAGGACGGGCGGACGGTGAGAGAGAGAGAGAGAGAGGGCAGAGCGACTGAGGGAGGGTAGAGAGAGTGCGGCGAGAGAGAGGGCAGAGGGCAGGGAGTGCGGCGTGAGAGAGGGCAGGGAGTGAGGTGCGAGAGAGGGCAGGACGTTAAACGACATAGGCATTAAGGTTTTTTTTTTTGGTTTTAAATACATCGGATCGACAGTTCCTGTCACGGATCGGTTCTACGGTTCGGTTAATAGTTCGGATTAACGGTTCGGTTCGATTCTACAGGACCCTAAACCGGAACTGATCTGTAATCAATGGTTCAGAAGATTTGGGAACCGGAACCGGACCGTTAGCACCTTGGAACCGGACCAAACCGGACCGATCCAACTGTTCCGGTCTGGTTACACGGTTCCGGTTAAATGTGCACCCTTACTTCACGGTCAATTCCCTTCACTTCATGGTCAATTCCCTTCACTTCACGGTCAATTCCATGCATTTCACGATCAATTCCCTTTACTTCACGGTCAATTCCCTTCACTTCACGGTCAATTCCATGCATTTCACGGTCAAGTCCGGCGATTCCCCTTCACCATATAGTTAATTCCCTTCACTTCACGATCATTTTCATTCATTTCACGGTAAATTTCGGCGATTGCCCATCACTTCACTGTCAATTCCATGCATTTCACGGTCAATCCCCGCGATTCCCCTTCACTTCATAGTCATTTCCATGCATTTCATGGTCAATCCCCTTCATTTCACAGTCACCATAACATTTATTTTCCATCCAATCTATTCATAAGATCACAAAGACCTGGATGAAGAGGAAAAACAAATTTCATGATGATCCAAAACTTTCGTGAACCCTAAAAGGGTTTCAATGGTAGACATTCAATCCCGCACTGCCTTTTACAATGTGGTCCACTTGATAGCTAGATCTATCTTATTTTTCGTATCAAGCCTTAATACAAGTTCGCCAAATAGATAGACGGTTTGGATATAACACATACCTCATAATGGGACCCACAAAAAGCGATAGGAATTACAACAGGGAAAAAGTCGCCAGGGTTGGGACCTAGTTGACCGGGTCAGTAGATACGGATTATAACCATAGCCATAATTGTAGAGTTGGGGATTACAATGGTTATGGCTACAGTTATAATCCATAGCCACTGACCTGGTCGACTGGGTCCCAACTCGGTCGACCTCGACTCACTGACTGTTTTTTCCCCCTATTGTAATCCCTGCCGCTTTTTGTGGGTCCCATTATGAGGTATGTGTTATATCCAAACCATCCATCTATTTGGCGAATTCGTACTAAGGCTTGAGACGAAAAATAAGATAGATCTAGCTATCAAGTGGACCACAGTGTAAAAGGCAGTGCAGGATTGAACGTCTACCATTGAAACCCTTTTAGGGGTCACAGAAGTTTTGGATCATCATGAAATTTGTTTTTGCTCTTCATCCAGGTCTTTGTGACCTTATGAATAGATTGGATGGAAAACAAATGTTATGGTGACCGTGAAGTGAAGGGGAATCGTCGAGATTGACCGTGAAATGCATGGAATTGACCGTGAAGTGATGGGGAATCACCAAAATTGACCGTGAAATGAATGGAAATGACCGTGAAGTGAAGGGAATTGACCGTGAAGTGAAGGAGAATAGCCGGACTTGAATGGAAATGATCGTGAAGTGAAGGGAAATGACCGTGAAATGCATGGAATTGACCGTGAATTGCATGGAAATGACCGTGAAGTGAAGGGAATTGACCGTGAAATGAATTGAATTGATTATGAAGTGAAGGGAAATTGCCGGAATTGACCGTGAAATGCATGAAATTAACCGTGAAGTGAAGGGAATTGACTGTGAAATGAATGGAAATGACCAAGAAGTGAAGGGAATTGATCGTGAAATACATGGAATTACCGTGAAGTAAAGGGGAATCGCCGGAATTGACCGCGAAATGAATGGAAATGACCGTGAAGTGAAGGGAATCAACCGTGAAATGCATGAAATTGACTGTGAAGTGAAGGGGAATCGTCGGAATTGACCGTGAAGTGAAGCGAATTGACTGTGAAATGCATGGAAATGACCGTGAAGTGAAGGGAATTGACCGTGAAGTGAATTGAATTGACCATGAAGTGACCATGAAATGCATGGAATTGACTGTGAAGTGAAGCGAATTGGCCATGAAATGCACGGAAATGACCGTGAAGTGAAGGCAATTGACTGTGAAATGAATTGAATTGACCATGAAGTGAAGGGGAATTGTCAGAATTGACCGTGAAATGCATAAAATTGACCGTGAAGTGAAGGGAATTGACGGTGAAATGCATTGAATTGACCGTGAAATGCATGGAATTGACAGTGAAATGAAGGGAATTGACTGTGAAGTAAAGGGAATTGACGGTGAAATGCATTGAATTGACCGTGAAGTGAATGAGAATCGCCGAAATTGACAGTGAAGTGAATGAGAATCGTCAGAATTGACCGTGAAATGCATGGAATTAACTGTGAAGTGAAGCGAATTGACCGTGAAATGCACGAAAATGACCGTGAAGTGAAGGGAATTGACTATGAAATGAATTGAATAGACCATGAAGTGAAGTGGAATCGCCGGAATTGACTGTGAAATGCATGGAATTGACCATGAAGTGAAGGGAATTGACCACAAAATGTATGGAATTCACCGTGAAGTGAAAGGAATTGACCGTGAAATGAATTGAATTGATCGTGAAGTGAAGGGGAATTGCCGAAATTGACTGTGAAACATATGGAATTGACCGTGAAGTGAAGCGAATTGACAGTGAATTGCACGAAAATGACCATGAAATGAATTGAATTAACTGTGAAGTGAAGGGGAGTCGCCAGAATTGACCGTGAAATGCATGGAATTGACCGTGAAGTGAAGGGAATTGACCGTGAAATGAATTGAATTGACTGTGAAGTGAACGGGAATCATGCGAATTGACTGTGAAATGCATGGAATTGACCGTGAAATGAAGGGAATTGATTATGAAGTAATTGAAATTGACTACGAAGGAAATGAAATTGACCGCGAAGTTAATAAAATTCACCGTGAACTGATTGAAATTGACCGCGAAATGAATAAAATTGACCGTGAAGTGAATAAAATTGACCGCGAACTGAATAAAATAAATTTTCGACCATCGACGTGATGAAATCTTGGAAAAGAACCAGGTTGGTTGGCTAAAGTAGCTTCTCTTACCCCAAAATCATATATGATACATCAAGCAACTAATTTTGATTTAGAAGAGATATTCTTGTTAAATGAATAAAGAAAAAAATGAAAAAAAGAGAGAATTTTTTTTTTATATTCTTATGTATATGTATTTATATAAATATGTATTAAAGAAAAATGTAGGTATAATAAAGTTTTCTATGTAAAAAAATAAAAAAAGTACATAGACCATTGTACTATCGCATCACTATGGTTATAGCTACGGTTACAATCCGTAGCCACTGACCCAGTCGACCAGCTACCATCCAGGTCAACTCCTACGCGCCTGGAGTTTTTTTTTTTTTTTTCCCTGTTGTAATCCCCACCACTTTTTGTGGGTCTCATTATAAGGTATGTGTTATATCTAAACTATACATCTATTTGGTGAACTCGAATTAAGGCTTGAGACAAAAAATAAGATAGATCTAGCTATCAAGTAGACCACACTGTAAAAGGTAGTGGAGGATTGAACTTCTACCATTGAAACCCTTTTAGGGGTCACGGAAGTTTTGGATCATTATGAAATTTGTTTTCCTCTTCATCCAGGTCCTTGTGACCTTATAAATAGGTTGGATGGAAAATAAATATTAAGGCAGGCCCTACAAAATTTTTAACGGTGAAAATCAATTTTCCTGCTGCTATTTGTGGTGCGGTCCAGTTGATCTTTGGATATGATTTTTTTTTTTTTTTTTGTTATAATGCTTCGAAATGATCTCGAAATATGGATGAAGATTGTGGATATAATAAATACGTAACTGTGGGGCCCGTGTGACTTAGATATCTTTTGAACCGCTCGTACAACTCGGAGTTCGAGGAACGTCAGCGCTCGTCTTCGAGCACCAGGCGATCCTCTTCCGGAAGGAAAAGCAGGGGCATCTTCGACCTGACAAATGGGGCCGCACAGCTGGGGCTTATTCTCGGGAGGTAAAAAGCAAGTGGGCTTCAAGAGGTTGGCGGGCCATACGTGTGTCGTATGGTTGGAAATTTCTCGATTTTATAACTGTCCATTTAAGAACAATGACCATGGATTACTCATGCCAGGAATTACGGTCAAGATATCTCTCTTTCTCTGTAGTACACGTGGCATTAATATGCATCTATCATGACTGTCCATATAAGAATAATGATCATGGATGAATCATTTAAAAAATTCATAGTCATTAAATAATTCCAACCGTTAACTGATTTAGTTTTCTAAAGTCTCTTAGAAGGGCAATGATCGGATGGCTAGAATCAAAGTTTATTTTGAGCCACATACCATCCAGAATAGGGGAAACTAGATGGACAGTCTCGATTGATGAAAAATTTTACTGAGATTACTGTGTGGAGATGACTCTACCATATTCTGGTTCGTCTGGCTGTACCGTATTATCTCCCAACAAGGGAAGAGAACCGTCAAACACGTCACCTTGATCTTAGCCTGATGACTTTGTCGTGACTAACGACGTGTCACTCCAATCACTCCCACCAGCATAAATGGTCTTATCATCTGAACCGTCGACGGGACTCATAGATAGAAACTTCTCTGCACGTCTTCCACGAGAGAATAACAATTCCGATTCCACGGAACTTTGAATTATATACTAAGAAAGAAAGGAGAGAATAAAAATAAATTCAAAATTAATTAATAAACAAATAAAAACGAGTTCATAAACCTTTAAATAGGAATACTAAGCAGTAAGAAATTAGAATAAAACTACAACTAAAACTCCTAAAATTCGCGGCTTACTATTTATAGACGGTCCTTATGTATACTAGTGCGCAAGGTTTTCGGCAAAAAATAGTGAGTGTACTATTTGGTGTCACCAAATCGTTTTCCAATTTTTTAAAAGCTTTTTCACGTTGGACGAAATTAAAATAGGAAAATAGTCATCGATCTGGTGGTATTTCACAAATTTGATTTAAGCAACCTGGCGTAGCAGGGTTGGTCAGTTAAAGTAGTTCATTCTACCCTAAAACCATATATTTTACGACAGATAATTCATTCCGGATTGCAAGATACGCCCAATTTAAGGTCCGATAGTCTGGATCACTTCTGTCATCGACCGGGCCTTTTCTGATCCATCTTCACCATGTAACTATCCGTGACCCGCTTCACATCACTATTGGTGCATGGACCCTGCAGAGTTGGGCCCACAAACAATATAGATGGGCTTGAATCACCGAACAATGGGACCCGAATACACAAACCTCGTACACTACCCGACCAATGGTTATACCTCACCTTAGTTTCATGCCCCAAACGTGAAAAAGAGTACTCCTTGTTTTCAACTCCCATTAGTTCTCGTTTTCTTCAGTTCCCATCTTCAATTACCGAAAATTCATATCCCAACCACCCAAAACAATATAGAAAGGCCTCTAAACGCTTTTTGAGATAGATAGATAGATAGAGAGAGAGAGAGAGAGAGAGAGAGAGAGAGAGATCATCTCCCACCACTAGGAAAATGTCTCAGGCCCATCAATTACTACGGATAGCATTGGCCATCATCATGATCACCGTCCAGATCGATTGCTCGCCATCGAGAGAACTCGACGAAAGCGGGCTGCCTCCACCAGCACCAGAAGTCCAGTGTAGCGTGTGCACGTCTTGCAACAATCCGTGCAACCAAAGTCCACCTCCGCCACCACCGTCGCCACCGCCGACCCCAAAGAAGCCTCGGTCGCCAGACTGCCCGCCGCCTCCACCGACACCGTATTTTTACATGGGGGGGCCGCCTGGGTCCTTGTATCCCATCGATCCAAATCATTTTCCGTCGGGCACTAATCGGAAAATCATCTCATCGCTGACAATTTTCATATTGTGTGGATTGTTAGGCCTGGTGGCGTTTTGAAGATTGTAAGGAATTACTCTATAAAACCATGAAAGTTTGGTTTCTGTAGAGCTTTTACTTTGTTTTTCTCATCATATTCCTCAGTTTTAATAAAAACACTGATGAATTATCTCTCTCCCTCTCTCTCTCTCGCTCTCTTCATCCATCAATCCATTAGCCAGCTTGCCTGAGAAAATCGTTGATACTCTGGTAGAGTGTGATGGATGATACACGGGAGCTTATATACTACTTTGATATTGCATACCTGGTTTACATGTATAATGACCCCAAAAGTATCTTATTTGATGATAAGGCTATCGGATTGGTGGACATTCATTGGATGGTTAAAAATGAAAAATATCCAATGTTACCATTTTCAATGTACACGTGTCCACTAATAAGCGGCTAGGATTGTTTGGTAAATCTGATCTTCGGATGGGACTGTCACTTGTCAACACTGAGTTCGACACTTTAGTCGGTTTAATTTCAGCTAAGGTACCCGCGTGTAGAATTTATGAGTGCCTGCGTATCAAGCGTCATATGCAACCGGTGTATCAAATAACTCCCCAGCTTGGCTAAGTCTAGATTTGTTTTGTGGAGAGCGCGCCTCGAGGCACACGTGCCAATGTTGCATACGTGTTCAACATCCCGGCCATTCTTCAGGTGGGGCTCTCACTGGCTAAAAAATCAGGTGGGTTAACTTATCATGTGTATCATGAATATGGAATTTTGATCACTTACTTTTAACTGCACGTTTTTCTCATGTACGTGTGGCCCATCCAATTGCTGAGTAGAATGGCGTGATTAATAGGCCACCGCATGTTCGCGGTAGTCCAACGTGATGAACGGTTCAGATCTTGAATTAATAGCCAATTGTGGCCATCTTATCTCACTCGCATGACGCCAGTTCGCAGGTGTATGTGGACATATACGTCGTGTTCCGATCTTAATCAACCTGAGGTTTACGGCTGTTAATGCTTTACTAGGTATGGTAATCCACGAAAGAATATATCCTGCCGTCTACGTGCCAAGCTCGCACGTGTTGAACATCCAGGCTATCCATCAGGTGGGCCACTCCTTTTAGATGCCTGCCCAAAATTGGGCCCACTCGGCACATCATGTGTGCCACAGTATTTGAATGGATGGCTGAAACAAATCGGTCTGGTCCTTTGTTGCCGCCAATTTGTTTTGTGCATCATGGCCTACCTGATTACCGTCCTGATTTTTGGGGCATGGAATATAAACTAGGACCCAGCGGATGGATGGCTTCGATCACATACACGTGCCATAATAGATGTGGCAGTGTCTAGAGGGATATACACGTGTGGATTAGCAGCCTAGAAAACTTAGTGTATAAAATACATCTACGGTCTGATAGGTGCAGACGTCTGTTGATCAGAACCGTCCAATCGAAGGGCTAGTATGCATGTAATATTCCCAAGTTGTGAAAGTTACGGAAAACGATCTTCAAAAGATTCTCCCACTGATGTGAGCTTTGCAACCGTGCGATTGGCATCGTTTTGTCCTACGTATACTTGTACATCAGACAGTTTATAATCTACGTCTAGTGTCTGATTGGTGAACGTGTCCATTGATCAGGAACGTCCAATCAAAGGGCGACTACAGGATTTCAATGTTCCCAGGTGACGAAAGTCACCGGCCTGCGGATCCGACGGTTAGAAACGTAGAATCATGTGATTGACATGGTTTTGGCCTATAGTTATCCAAGAGGTGGCCCATCGTCCCTACCGTTGGTTGTGGTACACGCCGTGATTTTTAAGATTAGAATAGGTTTGCCTCTAGTGGGCAATATCTAGTGGTGCACTCATGACGATTTTGGTTGGGAAGGCAAGGCATTTGAAATTAAAGGGTTGGTGGTGTGTTTGGTGTGGAGATTCCAATCCAAACAAATTGCAATAAAGAAACATATTAGTTTGCTGTATGTATGGAGGTGTACTAATTCCATACGCGTGTGAAGCCATGCCCATTCACACGTGCCAATATGGAACAGTGTGCTTGATCAGATCTTTCTATCAGGTCTGATACACATTTTAGATCTTCTCATCTAAAAGTCAGGCCTTCCACCCATCAGGTGGGCCACATCATACAAACAAATGGATTATTTTAAGGTCAGTTTGTACATCTTGGCCCAACCGAGTCGTAAAACCGGCTGACTTTAGGAGAACATCTTGTAAGCATTATTCCCCTACAGATGGAAAGCTCAGATCTCCTGCACGTGTTCAAATTGGCATATATGCCTGCGTGTGAATTTGCTGGGGCCCACACGCGCGCCGAGTTAGCAAAATTTTTGTTGGGTTGTCTTGGCATGTTTCAAAATAAAAAAATGGCAAATGCCGTAATCTAGACACCGCATCGTAGCCTTGGAGAGATAATGAATGCCTAGTCATGACGTACGGATCTGTGGGCCACCTCCTAGATGGGTCACATCCTACGGTCTACTTTTCATGTGAACTTGACACTTTTTTTTGGCTGTCCAAAAGCAGGATTTGATTGGACGGGTTGGGACCCGAGACAAAAGAATGTGGTGATTTCTAGAGCATGATCCATCAAGTAAATGGCATATGCGTTGATCATACGATGTTATTCACTGGTGGGGCCCATCAGCAAGAGCCAGTAGAAGTGGCCCATCAACAGACGGTTTAGATTAAATCCCCTATTAGTTCAATGGATAGGATTTTTTATTACGATGTGAATTCAGGTTAATAGAGAATTTAATATCGACTCGATTATTGTTCTAATGTCTCTCTCGGGATACGGGTGCAAGATTCAAGCCATCCATCGGATGAGTCCGACTGTGTTGTTGAACTTTAAAAAAATAAAGCAGATCTGCTCATCATAAGGAAATTGTCCTGCTTTTCTTTCAACTGTCCATTTTTTTTTTAATTATTTTTTTTTAGGTTGTTAGTACACCCACTGTGAATTCACACTTCACTGTTAGCCACACCCGTCAGGGAATCGATGCCAACACCTCAGTGTTGGAAAAAAGGAGGCATCTTTCACTCAGTCTACCACTTGAGCTATGGATGTGGGTGTTTTCAACCGTCCATTTGCTTAGCAAGCTGTGGCCCGCCTGATGAGTGGATTGGCCTGATTTATACAGTACCTTTAGCGCACACGTGGGAGCTGTGGTTTAGTAATTCATACGGTTGATATGATGCGCCACTTCATGGACGGCTCAATTCATAGATGGAAAAAAAAAATGGTTACAATTGAGAGAATCCTATTATGTATATATAAAAAATATAATATTCAATTGCCAGGATCTTCTTATCTAGGAAGTGTAAAACTGGACGCAGAATTACAAAGTAACGTGTTATGCATCGAATATGAAATCAACTGTATAAAAGGCATCAACTATATAAAGGTGTACCAGGACGTAATTACTATAAGCTTGATGTCGCAGTCTTTCACAACTTTGAGAAAAGCATACGGATAACGACATAAGCTTCGTAATCTTTTGTAGGGTTGGTGACGTATGGAAAGACATGAGGTTGAGCACTGTCTACAAAGTATCCTATTTAGCTTTTTCTAAGCTCTTTTCACATTGGGGGCATCTCTTAAAGCCTAATGGATGAAGAGTTATTATCAAATTAAAACTTATTATTTATAGTAAAAATAAAATTAAAATAGGGAAATGATCGATCTAGCGCAAATCAGGCTTGCAGGGTTGGGTGGCTAAAGTAGCTCATTCTACTCTAAAATCATATATTTTACGTCCGATAACTCATTTCAGATTGCGAGATATGTCTAATTTAAGGTCTGATGGTCCGATCACTTCTGTTGTCAACTGGGCCTTCTCTAATCTATCTTGGTCGTGTAATTGTCCACGACCTTCTCTACATCACTTGTTAAGCAACTCTGTTTATATACCTAATATGGTTGAAGAGTTTGAAATTCATTGAAACTCTTCTCCACGTCAAATACAATTGTAACACACCATACATGATTTTAGATTAATCATAATTAAGTAGTGTCTATTAATACTCCTGATCACACTATTCAACCTTTAAGATAATTTAGATGGTTGACCAATAAGACCCACCTTATAGAATTCTTGCAGTAAGTTCGGTTCAACCATACTTGCACAAACTAGAAAAAGGCCAACCGACAGTTTGGATCGATACCCAACCTGGGGCTTGCCATAACTAAACAGGCGGCTTGGGCCATGTCTCAGCAGATGCAAACCCGGCCGGATATCAGGCCTGGGTCGACAATATAAGGCCCTACGCCGGAGCCCTGTCTGATACTGACGTCGGCCTAGCACATCAGGACACCAAGCCGAAAAACAAATAAATGGTTCAGGGCCTGACCGTGCTTGATCCAGCCTGTCCTGAAAATTGAAAATTGATCATTCCCTATTTCCCACGACGAATGTTCCAATTTCATCCCTTGATCAGGTGGGCCACGCATTTACAAATAAATATACCTTTATTTAAACATAATCCTAGTTCTAAACCCTTGATCAGGTGGGCCACCAAAATTGATCAGGCCACACATGCCAGGTTCAGAACCAAACCCAACCCACTGGTAAAGTTAACGAGTCCAACCGCAGTCCAAAGCCGGGTCCGACCCTGATCAAGGCGCAACGAGCCAGCCCATCCTGTTGCGAAGCCTACAATATCACCCCTTCTCTCCCACGTGAGTATCGCACGTGCCTTCTATCGATTGAATTTTATTTAAAAAGTTAAAAAGAAGGAAAAGAGCCAGCAGAAGATTCCGAGAGGGTAGAGTTGAGAATAAGACGTTGGTCCTTTCTTAAGGTGAGGTGATGTCAAACACTTCACTTCTTCTTGTGCAATAGTATTTGATTTGATAGAATAATCATAATGAAGTGGAATGATTTAATACTCTGGCTTCTGATGTTCAATATTCAGCCACTCAGAAATTGTACAGGCGGTGCCCATTAACTCAAATTAAACTGAATAAGTTGGTGGACACTTGTTTGGTGAAACAGGAACGTTGGATATTTTCATTTTTGACCGTCCAATAAATGTCCACTTACTAGTCAGATAACCAGGTAACTGTAATTTCTGCTTCGTGATACGTCTGAAATGAGATCCCCATAGATACAGTTTAACTCTACTTTCTTGTATGCCACGTGTACAATTTCGAAGTTCCTGCGATCATGCTCTGCCACCGTACTTAGCTTTTCTTCGACGATGCTAATCCCATGTATCTCAAGACAATCCGCTGACAACACCATCATTACATTTAAATCCCATCAAATCCACCCTAATCCTTCAAATTTGCCTGGGACGTGTTCGGTTTGAGGGATTACAAGGGATGAGAAGGTTTAATACCGGGATTGGCCGGGCGTGCCAAACAGACTGGATTTAGCAATCCAGGGATATATCAATCCCATGGATCTCCAGACTATCCACTGACAACACCATAATTACCTAGAAATCCATGCCGTCCACCCTAATACCATTCAATCCCTTTCGAGTCCGGATCCTCGGTTACCGGTTCAACAGAGAATTCCTGATACCCTAGTCCTCATTGGTCGACGTCACCGCTCACTGAAAAAATAAAAAAATTTAAAAAAAGGCTTCGGACGCCGAACCATTAGGATAACAGGAAATCCCTGTTGACCAATAACAGAGGATCTCGACTCATCCCTTCCAATCCACCCGGCCAAACGGGCCCTAACTTTCACATGAATATCCCCCATGATTCGCGGTACACGCTCCTTGCTGGGTGCGATCAAGTCCACTCATTTTTTTCATGCTCCTTTGTTTATAATATGCAAGAAGTATTTCTTTATGTTGATCCAAACCGTTGATTCATCATAAGGCTCTATAAAGGAGCCATAGACAAAAATTTACGACGATCAAGCAAGTAGAAGTTACTGATTGGATATATGTGGTTCTTTTAGACCACTTGCTGAATGGCTAGGATTGTATTGTTAATCTGAATTTCTTTTGATATGTGGTCCATTCATGCTTTCTCCTAATGGATGAACCATGTGGGTTGTCTTGGAAAGCATGTGTACAAAAGTATGGAAATAAGCAAGTTGACTGACTTTATGGTGTACTGAGGCGACATGACTCATGCAGTCGCACCAATAGGCTAAAGTGTCGGTGGCTGTGCTTGTTTTCTTATTTGAATATAGAGATTTGAGATGCATTAAGTACAAGGGGCACGTGTCTGATCATCTAAGCTGTTCATTGATTTGGAACAATCTAAACTGTTCATTCATTGGGAGAAGCATGAATGGTATTGCATGAGCAGGAGTAGAAAAATCAAAGGCAATGGAAGAGAAATAGTAAAGGGCTTGTTTGGGTGCCACTTAAAAATGAGTTTGTCAAATGTATTGCGCAATGCATACAGCTAAGAGAAGAAATAAGCCATAAATGAAAGTATAAAGCTTAGACATTTAAAATTAATCATTTTATAGTCAAACAAATTGAAATTAGCATCATATGCTTCTTGATTCTTGATCCGTGCAATCACAAATTACTCATATAATTAATTAGAGAAATAATAAAATTGAAAGGAAATGAGAGGAGGCAACAATACTTATTGTTAGAATTGTAGGCCATGTATGGCATGATTCCATCTGGCGATGACATGATTAGTTTAAATTAAGTACATGACCAAAAGCGGAGCTCACATCGTGGTAAGTGTACACAGTTTGTTATGGGCATAAAGTATAAGAGAGATTAGGATGGAGGAGCAATGGGCTTGGAGGAATCCTACCATGAGTGAGACCTTCACGTAGTCTCATTTTATAAGTGAGTACTCAGTCCCCAAATACTTTTGCGAACTTTTCTCTTTCCATTAGAAAACGCATGCGACCGTAGGTGTATGGGGGATTCATGCATGTGCCACTGAGTTACCGATGGCTCTCTTAAACATGGTATGTGGGTGATCAAATACGGGCTATGAATCTAACACTTATCAAAGTCACTTTCTCTAACATGGGAGAAATGAATTATCATTGATCGACCCTATTCATCAGGTGTATCATCTCTTGTTTAGCCTTGATCTGAAAATTACGTTGTTTAGACAACTAGGTAGGCTACCATACAAATCATACCTAAAAACCTCTAAATTCATATTATATGGCCAGCTTGGATTTTGGAATACTATGATTTGGATAATTCTTTCATCAAGATGAGTCATATCAGATAAATGGATATGTATAGCATATTAACACCATAATTCTTTCATCAAGATGAGGCATATCAGATGAATGGATATGGATGGCATATAAAGGGGCCACAGACGAATTTTTGTATGATGATCCAAACCGTTGATTCAGCTCTATAAAGGGGCCACAGACAAAAGAACACAATGATCGAATAAGCAGAACTTACTGATTTGATATGTGTGGTTCTTTTAGACGTGTGTCACATCTCTGTACCCAAATCAGAAAATAAGTAAATGGACAGACTTTCTAAGTCTGCTGGAGCGACTTGAGTCACTCGACTCATGTAGCCGCCCCAATAGACTAAAGGGTCCATGGGCTTGCTTCTTTTTTATTTTAATATAAAGATATGACATGCCTTAAGTAGATAGCACACATGTATGACAATCTAAACCGTTCATTCATTGGGAACAAGCATGAATTTTGGTATTTTAATATAGTATCTTCATTCGTCCAATCACAAATTACTCATATAATTAATTAAGAATTTATAAAATTGAATGAATACCACAAGCAATGTGTAGTGTAGCACACGATGGTACCTGTCAGGGTCACCTTTTTATTTTTTATTTTTCACTATAATCATTGAAACCCATGACCTCAGTATTGAAGCACACTTTCATTATCATTGAGCCATGGTTAGATCCCACCTACCGGGGTCACTTTCTCTACATATAAGAAAAAAAAATGCATGTGAAATCGACCCTACTTGTTAGGTGCATCAGCCCTTGTTTAGCCTTGATATGGAAATCAGGTTGATTAAATAACTAGGTGGGCCACCCTACAAATCATACTTAAAAACCTCTAAATTCACATTGTATGGCATACTTGAGTTTTGGAATACTATTATTTGCGTAATTCTTTAATCTCATGGCATATAAACACCTTGGTGGGCCTTGCATAAAACTAATTGTGCTTGTCATGTTCTAAAGTTTTTTTAAGGTGCAGTTTATCTAAGTTGTGGATGGTCATGGTTTTTAAGTTTCAAGGTAAACATGAAACAGCACACCGGATAGAGTGAATGAATCACATGAAAGTTCCAACCATGTGGCTCTGTGGGTATTGTACCCGGCATAAGATGAACTCATTTTCAAGTGGCACCCAGATAGTCTTTAAGTGAAATTCACTGAGATCCTTACTGTTGCTCCGGTGGTAGACTCTCAGGAGTTTCAACACCCCATCAAAGGATCGAGTATCTATAGGTGGTGAAATCCCCACTACCGTGTGAGTGTGTGGGGGTGGATACAAATGGGTAATGATTACTTATTCTTATAATTGTGAGGTGACATTACTTATATTTAATGTATATCCAATTGCAATGATTATATTATATCACCTTTTGTTTTACATAACCACTAACCTGAAAAAGAGACTTTTAGTATATAAAAATATAATGATTATAACTTACATTAGGCATGTTTGATTTCTAATTCACCCTGATTAATCTCTATAAATAAGTAATAATTACTTTTTAAAAGAGGGTGCTAATTTGACGTGGAGCCCACTTTGATGTATATAGCTTATCTAAGGGGTTGATATTATGGCATGAGCTAAAAATCGAGGCAAATCAAAAGCCCAAGTGGACCACACCACAAGTACTAGTGGGATTTGAATACCAACCGTTAAAAACATTTGGGAGCCAAAAAGTTTTGGATCAAGCTAATATTTATGTTTTCCTCTCTTATATATCTATGGGATCACATGAATGGGTTATATGACAAATAACCAATTTTGTTGACCCTAGGTAGAAAAAGCTTTTCAGCCGTGGATATTTTACGACCAGGATTTCCTACGGTGTAGGTCACTTGAGCATTATTGGATTTGCTTCATTTTTAGTCTCACGCCTTAAAATGTTACGGTAAAACATATGAAGGGCGTGAATATATCAAACACATCATGATGGCCTCGAAATTTAAGTCAATACTTTTGGGATCACTTTTAGAGAAAAAATATCCTTTGCTTTCTAAAGAGGTAAAAAACAATAATTTGTTATTTACATGTGTTTAAGCAAGAAAGAAAAAATCAAACACTCCCTTGCTTATTATCTGTAAATGCATGCAAATGTAAATGATAATAAATAAATAATCATGGCTTTGGTATTTGTGGATGTTGATTGATAAGATTTTTGAAAATAGACTTCACTGTGTCACGTATATTCTATGGGCCCCACTAAGATGTTTGTGTTTCATCTAAAACTTTTTGCAACCTTAAAATTTTTTCAATGGTAGGCATCCAATCGCCACGATTTTTTCTATGACCTGGTCTCTTTGAGCTTTGGATTTGTCTCATTTCCAGACTCATGCCACACACTCACGCTGTAGTGGGATTCACCACCTATGGGTACTCAAACCCTTGACTAGGTGTTGAAACTCCTGATAGTCCACCACCTGAGCAAGAGTGAGATGATCCAAAAAAATAAAAATAAAATAAAAGGATGATGTGGATATATAGTCTACCACCGGAGCAAGAGTAAGATGATCGAAAAAAAGAAAAAGAAAAAAAGAAGGACGATGTGGATATAGCATATATGTCATGGTGGGGGCCACCTGTTACAAGACTGAGTTTCCCTCTATAAATTAAACAAAGAGCGCTGTAATAATTGCTTGTTTGCCACCATTTACCTATTTACTTAAAGTCTTGTTGTTTCTTGTATGGTAAATTTTTTAATCAAACACTTAGAAAAGCTAATAATGACTCATTTACTTAATGCTTAAAACTTAATTAAACAAGGATTATAATTAGTCTTTTGTCTTCCTCCTTATTTATTTATTTATTTATTTTCTTTCCACGCGACACTCAATCCCCAATATGAATGCACGGAAACTTTGATAACTTTGATACTCTGGACACTGTGCAGGCTGATATGCATCTTATCGCTGGAAAGGGTTAATAAACCCATGTGGGTATACAAAGTGTCTAATCTATGCATCACTACAAATGGCAATGGGATACATAAACATTTATCTAAGCCATCCAAAAGGTGGATCCACCTGTTTTGATTCTATGGAACGAAAATCGCTCCAATCAGTACATCAAGTGGACCACAATTTACAAAAGAAATGGACAAAAGGAAAAACACTGGGTAAGCTTTCCTAAGCCGTTCAAAAATTAATAATTTCCTGGCTCACAGGAGGACCATGATGGTTCGATACTCGTGCCAGAGGATCTAAACAATGGGACCCACGTGATGGATGGATTGGATCTTGTTCCCACGTGCTACTCTCACGTGTACATGAACTGCCTTATGCATGCTTTTGGGGTCTTCAGATCCGGTGGTTCGGCAGTGGGCCCACGGATAATAAGGACGGGGGCCAATCCCGAGTGCACAAAACAAAAGCTCGTTGGCGTTATCTCTTCCGTAAGGAATCGGCTTTCTCTGTCATTCGTGGAATGTTGACGTTTCAACGGCCCCATCTCTCCCACGTGCTTACGTCAGCGGTTCGCCTTTCTTTAAATGCTATTTTGCACCCGCGCGTGCTGTTGCGCCAAACACAAGCGCACACGTGTGAGGTATACGGAACGTTCATCACAGCCGGCCTTTCATTACGAACTATTTTCTATAAGTTTAATTCGTCCACTCATCAGTTGGGCCACACATATACGTTGAACGTGGACTATTCAGAAGTCCCGATTTCTTGGGCCCAGGAGCATCCAAGAAAGGGCCAGCCCGATGAACGGCCAAGATCTAACAAACCATCTGTCACGCCGGACCAGGAGCCCCAAATAGCTTTTATCTAACATCACCCATCGGGCAAGATCAATCATTTTTTAATACTCTGGCAGAGTGTGATGGATGATACACAGACACTTAGAAACTGCACAAGTAGCATACAAGTAATTCAAACTAAACTGTCCAAATTATGGGTCATGAACAGAAAATTACGCTTATTAAACTGTTAAAAATGAAAATTATCTAATGGTTCTATTTCAACGAACAAGTGTCCAAAGAATCAGAGGTTAGGATTTTTCAAACAACCTGATTTTCGGCTTATCACTTACCAACAGTGTATTCCACAATTTATACGGTTTATTTGAGTAGATGCATGCAACATGTACAATTTCGAAGTGCCTGCGTATCAAGTGTCGTACTATGCCAGAGTATGACCGGATCATTCTGCGTATGTCTCGCAGTTCCATCTGAAATCGTCCTTCGCAGTTCCACCATGTATTTAGTGTATATATATCAGTGATCAGAAACGTTGTCTTTCTGGGCCTAAATATGGATGGCCCACCACTCAAAAACGACAATGACCCAACATTCCTAGCCGTTAGAAGTTTGAACTTTCACGCTGTTATGATCACCGCACACGTGTACGGTGTAGATGGGAGGGAGACAACTTAGGAAGGGGCACGTTTTTTTTCAAGGTAAGGCTGATTAAATTCAAGTTGTTAGAGTAGTTGTGGTAGGAGAAGTGGTTCTTGAAGTTTCAAAGGGTAATATTGTTTTGTGCCGTCTCTTTCTTAAGGAGCACGTTAGTGGTTGGAAAATTACAATTTTGCCTTTTACTGGGTCAACTGGGCCAGCCTGGGCCCATCCAATCTGAATCGTTCGTTTCTGAAGTGATGAGAACATCAATCCAGCGGTGTTTAATAAGCCGGCATTGATCTTGGCTCACCAACTTTCCGTTTCCATACTCAACCTTAGATCCATTCCATTGCTTATCTGTCAGGAAAAAACAAGGGTCCAGATGCATGCTCAGCTGAAAATAGAACGCTCCAAAAATTTGGCCAATGCAAAACATTCGGTGGGCCCATGTGAATTTGGAGATTTTTGTGTGTTGTCTATTGTTTTGTACGTGTGGGCTCAGCTAATGGTTGGATTTCCCTGACTTCAGGGGCATTTCATTTTCATTTTAGACATTGCCATGAACAATTTATTCAGAAACAGTTATGTAATTCGGGATTTGAAAAATATTGTCAGTACTAATATTGATAATGGGCAGATAATGGACCATAGCTGACCGTTGAATTTTTTTTTAAATTTTTTTTAATTGTTTTCTTTTTATATAAATTAGGATCTTCGTGGGACCGCGAAATGGCTGGGATTTGATTGACCTTGTGCTGTAGTTAGAGATGAAGCCCGGTCGTGTACGCAGTGGCGGTGTACTACTCAACTGTAACTACTTTCAACCATACTGTGGGTGGGCTCCATGACTAACGGTAGCACATGCCCCAATCAAATTTCATCGGGTGACCTGTCACTACACAACTTGCTTTCAGCTATTATAATCACAATTACTTTACCCATGACTCATTAGATGCGGTCTCGTATGAAGTGTGATAATTTTATTGTCACAATTATTATATGAAATTGCATGTGGAAAAGGATATAACGACTATGTATGAAAGTTTGATGTAACTATGGAATGAAGGATTGTCCTAGAAGATAAGATTACGAACAAATAACATTTTTGTCAATTATTATATAATTGTTTACTTAAATTAATATGTCAATTTAAATAGAGTAATAGAATTAATTCTAAGGTCTTCAAGTTAATGAAAAGTCCAATCACACATGTCACAATAGATATAACATGCTAAGTAACTAGTTTATAAATAATAGTGTATATGTGTGTAAGATGTGTTAACTATTAACTCATAACGTTCATCTAATCATGTATACATATAATTTACTAATCAATTACTAAAGCATAATTAGAGAAGTGCACAAATGACAATCCTAAATATAAGCATGTATATTAGTTCAATTTTCCTAATCCACTCTCGTCGGACATACTCAACCTATGAATATACTAAATTTTATTATAAGACGTTTTAAATTAGGTTCATCTCTAACCTTTATAGTCCTATATAAGGACCTAACGTACACTTCTGTCGGAGGCTCACATAATAGACTTTAGTTGGTTTTCTGTTGACTAACTAACAATGTCGGTCCTAGTTTAAGGACCTATGTTTACTCCCGCTAGAGGCTTCTAAAGAGACTAAAATGTACACACGTGTTCGGTGAATTCAAACTTACATAAGAGCATATGTTCTACACAAGAACCTATCGAGTTTGGTTTATAATACCCTCAATCCTAGATAAAGAAAGAGAATATTAGTTCACTAATTGACACTTGTTGAATTGAGCCACTTTAATACGTCGTCTTGGGTTGCTTGATCAATGCTTTCCTGTGCTTCAATCAGCTCTCATTTTGCTCCACTGATCATTGATGCCGATGTGTTGTCAATGCTTCAGCTCCAAGATAAAGTACTTTGCATGCGATGCTCCATTGATGTAACCAGGGTGATAGGAGTTGGATATAATCTCTTACAACTAATGAAAAATCGAACTCATAGGGATTCTCCTTGATAGACACTTTAGAGAAGGCTTGACATCATGATATTCTTGTAGAGAAGCTCGTAATGCTCATTAGAGTAAAAAATTACTAAGAAGAGAGCATGAATTTCATTAGGATAGATCTTAGGAAGTTTGGTAAAGCTTGGGATGCGCTAGGGTCTCTAAAATGCAAAAATTCATAATTTTTCTAAAGATTCAAATGCAACATATATAACAAAAAGGCTTCAACAGATCTCTAATGACTAAGCTCGAGCGATCAAGCCTGACCCTCAATCGAGCTAGGCAAAAAATGGTCAAAGAAACTCGCTGGACAATTTTGGCTATGTTCAATCGATCGAGCTCGATCACTCGAGAGGAATCAAATATTCCTCGACCGATCAAGTTTATGCCTTGAGTGCTCAAACCGAATCATTTTAGGCCAGTTGCTTGCTAGACATTTTTTGCTATGTTCGGTTGATGGACTCTATTGATCTAGCTTTGCTTGAGCATAGCAAATAGTCGGCTAGTTTGGACAGTTTGTTTTCCAGCAACTCGGGACCTTTATAGTCTATCTTATCATATTTCAATAAGGCTCCTTAAGCTAAGGGATGATCACACAAGATTTTCCTATTAAGACAAGGATTATTTACATAGATGCATGTGATTAACAAACAAGGTATACAAATAAGTACACTAAAACCATAATTAATACCATACCATGGGATGCAGATTGGCGTGGAGCTGGTAGTATTGTAACATGGTTAGATTTTATTGGGCCACATAGCATTGTGAGATATGATGTGGGGCAGAGCATGCTTGAAAATTTTAAGCTGCATGTTGTTGTCAGCTAACAACTTTCAAACTATTTACACCTAGCTTGATATAGTCCATGTTGCTTAGTAAGAAGTCGCCACATGATGACACATGTATATGAATGACGGGAGTTAAATGTAGTCACGCTAGGAAGGATTTTCGGTACTTATCTGTTAGTGACATATAGCATACTAAAATCAACGTTGCTTAAAGTTGTACGCACATTTATGTTAGAAAAGAAAAAACATTATTCATAGGGCATGTGATTGTCACACAAGTGATACATATGACCTCTAGTGCACGTAAGAAGTTTTCACAGTCTTGTCAATGTTGGATTCTTCACAATCCAACTTGCACACGGCATGACCATCTCAAAACAAATCAAATCAATACTAAAAGGAATTTTTTCTTGACGGATGATATATATCTTCTTAAAGATAGCAAAGAATTAGGAATAGGTAACGGAAAGCCTATCAGAATTTAGAAGCAGATCATACACAATGGTGTCAGGCAGTAGGGATTATATTCCTTCTTAGGATATGACCATTGCGCAGTCATTGATTTATGCGGAAACCATAACATAGCCACCACCACTCAAAAGCCTATAAAAGTAGCATTCGAAGAAGAGTTAGAGGCTTTCACCACAATCAATCAATCTCTCCATAATCCAATGTTGTTTATCCTTTTTAACTTAGTTTCTTAACTTTATGTACTCTACTTCTGTCCAACAATGTTGCATTAAGTCCGGAGCCATTATATTAGCTTAGATGCGCTACTATCCAGCGCCATCACTACAGTGCATCCTAGAAGTAGGTTAAATATCAACGTCCATCATCGTGAGATTCCTAAATATCGAGTTCATACTTGATACATCGCTAGTCACATCTTACTCACTTCATACCACAACTGTTTCATGGCCATCGAGTACTTTTCGCAGTCGTTTAGCCAATACAGGCTACCATAGGTTTTTATTTCTTTTCTGCTTAATTTGTTTTTGTAACGCCCCGAAAATCGGCACTCGAGTACATTGACTCTGGTCCTTAGTTTCCAGGTGTTAACCAAATGAAAACGCTAAATAAAAACGCACGTGTGTCCTCATTCAGATTCAAATTCATTTCACACATAGATAATCAGAGTTGCGTAATTCAACTTAGGATAACTAAAACAAGGTAAAGATAACAAAAGATTTACAAATATAGGGATAAGAGTAAAAATACAATTCCAATAATGATGATCGCCCACAATGGAGATTATAAAAGCCACAACGAACATGCAACAAAATTTACACATAAAGCACAGAACTAAAATAAAAGTAAGTTCTTTCAGCTTCGCCTGATGCTCCCAAGGCATCACGGCGAAAGTGCAAGTCGACCAAAGTCTACCCGTTAGAGGCCTTGGTAGAACTTGCATCAACAACAATGCCTGATTAGTGTTTTAAAACACCGTCCCAGGTGGGAGTGAGTAGCTAACTTAATGGTTCTATTAGTTCTAAATTACACATGTTATTAACTCAATCAACGCAGTTAATGATAAATAAGACATCAAACAATTTCTAAATACTCTTGTTAAATGCGTATATGAATATATGATATGATGAATGCTCTTTTCAAATAATACTTCTTCACATATGACTTCAACGCTTATTTCGCAAATACCAACACTTCCTCATCACATGATTCTAACGCCAAATCTCAATATCCTACTAATACGATGCGATTAATGCGTATGTTAGTCGAGTAATTATTAAATTCCATTCATCCAGCATATTAGCAAAGTTAGGATATCGACATCATATCACTAGTCCTTATTCGGATTACGTGGCTCGTCGCAGCGCGTGGCGGCTCTTCACCAGTGTCCCTTGATCTAAATTTAGGTATCACTTGTTTATTTCACAAATAAATGATTTTAAAGGTATGACATGATACTAAATATATGAGGATCAACTCGGTATAGGTCGTCACCTAAACACCGAGTATGATCACTCAGTTAAGAGGTGTGGGCTTGTTAAATAAAATCAAACCACCATAAAGGAAAGGGTTAGTCACTCAATTCCATTCACGCCCGAGTCGCTCAAATGATACTTTGGCACGTAACCATCGGCCGGATAATTTGACGGGGGTCCTTCGAACAATAGTCTATCACCTCTATCAGTGCTTACTGGTCACTACGGAGAGACTCATCACCCCGGCGTAGCCCGACAACTTAGATATGGTGTCCCATACCACCATGCCCGACTAATGAGTCTTAAGGGGATTGTATTGCACTAACGGTTATGAATGAATTATCCATTGAGGACGGGGTATCCTAGATTTAATTTGGTCGTATCATACATTATGAACATACATGATCAATCAGTTAATGGACTAATTTGATTGACCTTGGAGAACCTCAGCGTAACCGACATTGGGTGTAAGCATCCCGTGTAGTCTAGTTATTGTCAGTTGTCTGTGTTCACTCAGGTCGATTAAACAAGCCTAAGGTGGCAGCCCTAACTCAGGCCACCCGTTAATTTGGGCGATTTACCGACTGACTCATCATCGTAAAAATCATAAGCATCGCTATGAACTAAACATTACATCATGCAATTATAACATACATACTACTACGCAACGACCTATGCATTTCATTGAATATGTAAGCATCAATAGAGCAATACATTAACTTAGGCATTTCATCAAATATGTGAGCACTAATGGAATAATGGATCAATCACTTAGGCATTTCATCAAACATGTGAGCAACAATTGAGTAATACATTCATTGGAGCATTTAATCAAACACATGAGCATAAACATATCAACGCATTTAATATAGAATTCAATCAATCATATAATCATGCATATGCAAGTAATGACACATATTACAATCAAACACAAAATATGAACATGCTAGCTATTTACAAATCATTAACTGAGACCCTCAAGGGTCCATAAACCTAATTATAATGGTCCGCACCTCTAAGAAGAAACTCCGATTTTGAGCGCCTAGGTTTAGGGATTTGGAAAAAAATTATTAAATCAAAATCAAGAAATACCATTAATGACTAGAAATCTATACTAGGTTGCTTAATTGAAGGGTAAAATATAATTTTTACCTCCAATTCTTGGCATTGGTGGATTTGGTGGAGGTGTGGTAGTAGCTAAAGGTTTGGTTGAAGAAGTACCAACCCTACAAGCACTAAGATTTTCATCACACACACACACATACACACACACACACACACACACACACTTTCCATTCTCTATCTGTAACAGCCCGAATTTTCATGGCCAGAGTATGTACTCGTGCCCGAGGAAATCGGGTATTAATACTGTACAACTGGATGCTTTAAAATCGCACCCTTTTTTTTTCTTTCGTTTGTTTAGATTACATCCAGATACATTCAAGAAAGTAATCATACACGAGAATAAAATCAACTGTATTGATTATATTTCATCAGAGTAAAAGAATAATCATATGACCTCATAATGGGAGGTTTATTACAACATCAGAGTTCACAGCGAAAGTATAAAACTAAATAGTAAAACTGTCTTCTTAGTCTTTCAAGATAATCTTTTATAGGAAAGTAGTCTTCTACGTCTTTAATATGTATGTCACCTACATCATCTGTACGGTTGGGAGAGAGTCAATGGCCTACTCATAGTGAAGGTTATCCTTTAAGATTATCAATAATTCAAGAGATTCATAATAGGTAAAGTAAGGGTCTGATATGTCTCGTGCTTCACTAACACGAGGGTATCAGTATGCACAAACAACCTACATGAAATGCATGCCTAGCAAAGTATGTGGGGCTCATTATACGTAGTAATCATCACATTGTGGAATACGATTTATAGATAACCGACTTAACCCGCACTCTCACTATACGGATATTCGCCTGCATGGCCAATGCTACCGCGGATTTACGAGAACTCCTCAGAGCGCACAACACATGGGCTAGGTGAATTACGTGACACGATTTGTTCATGGAGTGACTATTTGCGAACATCCAATCCTGGGGTGATGTGGAACTGCATTAGAGAATTACCCACATCGAAATGTGCACCACTACCCGAAGGCTCAAGGACTTACATGCCCCAAGAGGGTCTCTACCCAGAGCGCATTACGTCCATGATAAAATATTTGAATCACTAGTTGTGATACATCTTACACATCACTTGCACTTATAGAGAATATAAACTGAATCATAACAAATATAACAGAATCTGAATAATTAAGAATATCAACTGAATTATGGAAGTTCTGGAATGGTAAGACACAAGCCCGACCTATAAAGATGGATAGTACGAGGCCAGCATAATAAAAAGAAGAATGACATTGGTCAACTCAACAAAAGTGGCAATGACCAACATAATAAGAAAAGAGTGACAATGGTCAACTCTATAATATGAAGAGTGGCAATGGCCAACTCAAATGAAGAGACGAGTGGCAGGGCCAACTCAAAAAGGTGATGAGGCAGGGGCAAGGCCTGCATCCATGGCCTCACACAAATTCAGAGAAATCTCTTATAATTGACATCATGTCGTAAACCCAAAGGGCCAATAATTGTAATGATAATAATGGAATCAATTGATAGGATAATTCTCAGGAAAATATAAACATAGAAGGCAAGATAAATCACATCATTAAATGTATGAAAAGGCATGATAACTCTCATCATCAAAAGTATGAAAAGGTAAGATAATTCATATCATAAAAGGCATGGAACGGCAAGATAAATATAGTAACGTAAATTAGTATAAGCTTAAAGGATAAAACCTTCACCTTTCAATCTTGATTTTGCTGTAACATTGTTAGATCGATGTTATCACCCTCTAACTCTAATAGAATCGATATGATTCATCTATTTAGGTTATTGTATTGTCTGGAATAATATAGTTAGGTTATGATTCAAACTAAGGCAGTCGGGTTATGTTAGGTCTAAGCTAATTTAATGATTTAATTTGAGAGTATAACCTACTTCCTTATAGAGGTGGGTATCTTCTCTTGTTCAACTCTTGAGCATGGAAGCCTAATTGTTAGGGATATTAGATGGAAATTTCTGACTAATACTTGCCATTAGGACAGTTGGACCTGACCCGATCTTGGACCCGAATCAGGTACTCAGTGAGTTACCATCTCATGCACAATACCCAATTCCCCTCTCTCTCTCTCTCTCTCTCTCTCTCTCTCTCTCTCTTTTCTTCTTTCCTTTTCTTCCCTTTCTTTCTTTCTTTTCCTTTCCTTTCTTTTCTTTCTTTCTCTTTTCCTTCCCTACTACTACCTCCAGCAGGGAATTGGAATTCGGTATAAACTGGTTTGACTCAGTGAGTCAAATCATTCTCTCCAACTTCCCCTTGATCTCTCTCTCTCTGTTCTGTTGCAGATGTCCTTGGGCAGTAGATGGCATCTTCTTCTATTCTTTTTCTTCTTCTTTCTCTGCTTTGCTGCTAGGTAGCCAGATTCTCTCTTTCTTGCTGATCAGACAGAGGGTCTGGACAAACCAGACTCTCATCTGCACTCTCTGTTCTGCTGGGATGTCTCCCTACTGCCGCTGATTGGTTGGAGCTCCCTCTCTCTCACTGCCTTCCTTCTTGCGGGTGGTAGAGCCTTTTATAGGCTGTCCGAATGTAACCTATGCAACAGGTCTGTCTTACGCAGTCCTTACGCAATTAGGACTGTGAAACTCCTTTTATGCAACTCCTTGTGTGCGCAGCGAAAGGAGAGAGATACCCCTGCTTCTTCCCTCCTTATCAACGTAAAGGGGATCGTTTTTGGACTGGACTCCACCTGGATGGTTTGGATTAGCCATCTGATTACGGGTTGGGCAACACTTCGGCCAAGGGAAGGACCTGTTTGATTTGCGTAAGGTTTCTGACTTCCGTTTCTTACCGCCGAATCCCGGACGAGGTTTCGTCTGGTTTTCTTGGTCAGTTTAGGAGATGAAAACCTAGGGTTTGATCCTCTTGATCTTCCGGCCATGATGAACGGTGTAGATTAACCCATCGGATGGTGATGGTGGGCCACAACAGTCCTCAAAATAGACGTTGTCCGTTAGTTTTGGCAGTGCAAAGATCCTCTTTTGGTCCGAGCTCGTGAGCACGACCGTGATCAGTATCCCATGCTACTTCTTGAGTTGGGACGGTTTCATCTGGGCTTCTTGATAGACAGTTTAGATCAAGGAGATGGTCGAAGATGGTGGCCCACTACGCCCTTCATACGGACGGTTGCATGCGAACGGAAAATAGGGAGAGAATGAAGGGATTTGGGTCATCCGTGTTTGACCGGGTCTCCCAGTCCAGTGTGCGGCGGTTGAACGTACCCCACATGTTTGCTTGCCCATGTGTGGGGCCCACGGTGCTTCTTGTGAGAAATCTATTTTGTCCATTCATTTTTTCATGTAATTTAAGGCGTTAGGCCCAAGATTGAAGTATATCCAAAGATCAGGTGGCCCCTAAATTGACGGTCAATAGCTGATCAATCAATTGGGTCACTTCTACTATGATCTAAGGGCTGAAATTTATTTTATACGGTTATTTTATGATGTAAGGGCATAATATGAAATCTCACATTGAACGGATAGTGGGAATCGTGTGATTTGGGAATCCCATAGCCTAGGCTAATGGCGTTCTTGTAATTATTGCTGATTTGGGGGTGTTTGTGAAATCTAATGGCTCCATATGATTTTAGACCCCTTTCTAAGCATTTCTTATGAAAGAACTTATATCTAAATCCTTAGGGTTGAAGGATTACACATCGAGTTGTCTTGGAATGTACACATGCTAATCCACATGATTGACAGTCGGATGACCTGATCTATGAATGAGGATCACTCACAATGGTTAGATTCGTGTCTGGGGATAGATGTAAGGTTAGGATAGTTGGATTTGATATCGTATACATGTACATAAGGTAAATTTCTAGGTAACGCTCGAGAACTTTCAATACTCGGTATTGAAAAGTTCGGGGCATTACACTGTCTCTTTCTTTTGTCTCCATCTCCCTCTTTCTCTTTCTCTTTTCCCTCACTCAAGCTAGGGTATGAAATTCATATGGGTGAAAGGGGTGCTCAAATGAGGGCATTATATAGTGCCAGAATTGATGAAAATGGGCTTAAGGGTGGATTTTTACTATACTAGCCCTAGAGGAGTGTGTTTCTAACCTTTGGGGCCTACTATGGGGTGTATGGGTCAATATCCACCGTTGGATAGTTGGCCCTAATGATGATCTATGTATAGACACAATTAGCCTGCCATTTGGATGCGTCAATCGACGGGTATGATCAGAAGTCTGTTCATCAGTCATTGATGGTCGATCGGAGCCGCGGCTATATGGATATATGCAAGATATTAACTTAAATTGTTGTCCTAAATTTGATTGTAATCTAACGGTCTGAAAGCCACAACTTGGGTAAAGATCGAACACAGATAAGTGACTTAAGTTCTTGGTTAATTTCAAGAATATTCGCACAACTCATGCATCGACCTTGCAAGTCCAAGTTGAGTGATTTGAGTCACGATCTCGACTTGATGTATCGTGATGGACATCAAGCCCACTATGACGAACATATTTCTATAGCCTCAGGTTTAGTGGCCCATTAACGAGCAGTTTAGAACTCGTTCAGATAATCAGGGCATTTCTGAATGAATTGGGTAGCGAGATTTCTTATCCACAATGATTAGAGTTTGAATTAGCTAAGTTCATAATGTGACTTATTTGCAACTAGCATAAATGACGATTCGATTATAATTACCTTAAGTCGTTGGTTCTTTGATTAAAATGATAAGTGGGTTAGTTTGGTTTATTGATTAAGATCTAACTCCTAATTGTCTTGACTTTTGGTAGATCTTTATTTAGTTACGGTTGTCTCAATTAGTCAGTGATATGTTGGGTAGATTTGGGCCCCATGTGAACAAATCATGTGGCTAAATTGGGTGTTTAAGTGATCGGCGGGATTCGTTGACTTCTTATATTTGATTAATTGGATTTATGCGGTTCTTTACCGATACCACCCGTGTATAGGCTCATTTCGAGCATCAAGGGCCAATAAGTGACAACGTAGGCTAGTTATATCGAAAGTTTTCAAGAGTTTTTGAAAATTCAAAATAGCAAAAATTCAGGATGCTACAGTTTTTCTCTTTTCCACTAATTATAGTGCTTTTACATTTTGATAAATAAAATTAACGATCAACCTTATTTTTAATTCTTCTAACTATTATTGGCTTAGAAACCTGGTACACTATGACTATTGAAATAAACTTTTTCATTTCGAAGGATTAACCCTTCATTTCTAAAATCGTACAATCGTTATAATAATTGGTGATTGAATAATCAGACCAAGCTTTATAGGTTTAGTCTTCATCCGGTTAGCTCAGTGCCTAGGGTCACAAGTGTTTAATTAATTTGAGTAGGGTATGACTTTAGTATGCTCGTCACTATTCCTAATCGCACATGTTTGACTGAATTCAGGTCATTCCTTAAACATGTGGCCATGTGTTCAAATTAAGCAACAACACAAACATGCTTTGCATGCCTCATAGCTAAATTAAATCCCGCCACATTCCAACACCAACAAGCCCTTGATTATGCTTGGTCACCATGCACTTGGTGTTCCTTGCCATGTACACCCAACTCCGTAGGCCCAACGTATAACTAGTTACAAAACTTTTAATCCACAACTATTTAGTGTGACAGTGAGATATTCTGTAATGTCATACTAACATATGCTAACTTCCACATCAAATTACATTGACTCATTTTCCATCATCTTTTGATCGTGATCATATAATTGTCGAATGTCTCAACTGTAGGCACTCGGTTTAGTTTTAGTCACGTGTGGTGTGTGCAGGCATGCAAGAACTGATTTTGCAGCTCGAGTCAAACCGAACAACTTAACCTCAAGCGCTAAATAGTCAGATACATCAAACATGAGCGTATATGACCGAAATCTGAGAAGATCGATCAACTATTTAACCACTTGTGATGGAACTATAAGATGATCATGCGATATTCAGAAAGTGGGTTTATTCCTCTGATGATGGGTTGCTTCTTGCCTTCCGTATGAAAGGACTTTAATATACAAGTGCAATCGAATAAAATAAAGATAAAAATACTTACAGTTGGTCACTGCGAGCAACTGCAAGAAGCCTTTTTGAGAGATGAACTTGTATTGAGAATGGAAATAGATGAGCACAAAAGCATAAACTTGAATTACAACCAAAAATAATTTGTTTGTTGGATTGGTACGAGATGATTTACTTTACCAATCTTTTCGTTATTTATAGATTTCTTCTACATCCTTCAAATACTTCTTTCTTTATTACAACAGTTGAATCATTGTCATGTTTGGTTTCTCATATCCTTTCGTCTCCTCTCCACACATGTCCTTGTCTAACTATTTTTTTCTCTTGACCGCTTTTGTCTCTTGGTCTTCTTAGTCGCCTCGTCATCAGATAACATGTAGGATGGTGTAGTTCAACACCAACTGTATTTCGTAGATCTTTTACATGCCATTTTTTTACTTGCAATGACATGTGTCATTTCCCAATGGGCTAATTTAGGATCACTAAGAAATGAGTGCAACATGATTACCATCAGGTAGTTGATTAGGTGCGAGGACAACCTCGTGGTGATAGAGGACTGTAGAATGGCCAAACTATGATGAGGCACGTTGGATTAATCAAGCGTTGTTTGTTTCTCAATAAATGACACATAGCAGGTAGATTTGTCGATCTAGGTTGTTCATATGGTTGATCCTGCCAGTCTTTTAATCGACAACAATGAGCTAATCGTAAGACTGTCAACCAATCTTCTCCGTTGTACATGTGACCATTTAACTGTTTTTATTTTGCCATCCATTATGACGCAGGGATGAACATGATGAGGTCAATCACCATATTCCTCAAGGTTAACTACTCCAAATCCACGGAGCTTCTCTGGACTCCTCACAGAGACTTCTCGGATCCACTAAAAAAAAAAGAAAAAAAAGAAATAATTTCTATAAATTCATAATTTGATTGATAGATAAAATAAACGATTTTACAACCTTTTAAATAGGGATACGTGCCTTGGAAGAAGTTTTGGAATTAAACTGCAACTAAAACTCCCAAAAATTCGTAACTTACTAATTTACTATTTATAGTAAGTGTCCTATGTAACTTAACCATGTTATTCTCCTAATTTTTCTAAATACTTTTTATGTTAGACACAACTCCTAAAGCTCAAAGGATGAAGAGTTACAATCAAACTAAAACTTACTATTAATAGTAAAAACGGAAATAAAATTGATTTTCAACTATCGATTTAATGGAATCTTGCAAATTTGATGTTGGCAACCCATTTATACCGGGTTGGTTGGCTAACGTAGCTTCTCATACCTCAAAATCATATATAGTACGTCGAGTAACTCATTCCGGTTTATGGTATATGTATGTTTCGAAGGTCTGGATGATTTCCACTTCCGATCAGGCCTTCTCCGGTTGGACATGAAAGTACTGTCTATGACATGCTCTACATCACATTAGAAGGCCACCTTTCATATACCCACAGTAATCCATCTGGATTCTTTTTTACCGTGGCCCATCAAAAGATTGGACGCACTAGAGGGACGATTTAGATCAACCACCCCTCTTCAGGGGAACCCTTAATCTCGAGCATTGGCCATTAATGGATTAAAAAAATCAGAATCGTTCATCTAGTGGGCCCTACATTGGACATGTCATATGTTGGGAGCGTTGCACAGAAACCTTAGGATCTCGCCTCCCAAAAACACTAGAATTATGGGATATTGTAAAGCAATGAAATAAATCAAAGCATAAACCATATGTCAGAAGAGATTTTTACGTGAAAAACCCTCAAGAGGTAAAAACCACGGGACCTCGTCCAGAGCAACAATTCACTATAAAGTAGAACGTTACAACCGATTACAAGCACATGCCGCTTGGATCAAACCTTCTTCGCTCACGCAGGAGTGGATGAACAATAAGAGATAAAGAAAATGGAGAGATCTTACTGATCACGAGGACGTAGAAGCGCTGAGACGTCGATCGCAAAGTAAATCACCTCTACAAGCAGAATCTCTCTTCCACAAGCTTCATCTCTCTCTCACACATTTGATAGCCCTAAACCCTTTAGCAAACCCTGACAAAGTTTTAGGAAACTCTCTTGCATTGCCCTAAAATAATCCTAGGACCCCTATTTATAGTTTAGGCAACTCCCTTTCACACCTCTTGCGAAACTGGCTTAGATTTACGCAGTCCGCACCAAATCCGGACTGAATCTACGTAACTCTCGACTAGTCGAGCTGGGTGCTCGACCAGTTGAGGTCAGTCGAGCCTGACCTTGACTGGTCGAGCACCATGAGATTCTAAAATCAAAAACTCGCTGGACTTTGAGTCGAGCACCACTTGACCAGTCAAGCAGCTCACTCGACGGTCGAGCAGCTCGGACTAAGGAGGAAAAATTCCATCAAATCTCTCCCTTTCCGACTCAGGAGGAATTCACCTTCTTCAAGCCTGCCAGGTTTCTACAAACCTTAAACTTACCCTTGAGCAATGCCTTGGTTATCATGTCTGACTCATTATCGTCCGTGTGGACCTTCTCAAGCTGTAACACCTTCTGTTCCAAAGTATCCCTGATCCAGTGATACCGAATCTCTATGTGCTTCGACTTGGAGTGCTGACTTGGATTCTTGCTCAAGTGTATAGCACTTTGACTATCACTATAGACCACGAGCTGCTCTTGCTTCAGGCTAAGTTCTTGTAAGAACCTCTTTATCCAAAGTATCTCTTTACATGCCTCTGTGACCGCAATGTACTCGGCCTCTGTTGTCGACAATGCTATGACCTTTTATAGCTTGCTCTGCCAAGAGACCGCTCCCCTTGCAAACGTGAACATGAACCCCGATGTAGACTTCATGGAGTCTATATCACCTACCATATCTGCATCTGTGCAGCCTTCTAACACAAGTTTTCTGTCACCATAGCATAAACTCAACCTGGATGAGCCTCTTAGATATCGTAATATCCATTTCACTGCTGCCTAATGTTCTTTGCCAGGATTGGCAAGATACCGGATGACAACACCAATCGCATATGCTATGTCTGGGCGTGTACACATTATAGCATACATCAAACTTCCTACCGCTGATGCGTAGGGTATCTTCTTCATCTCATCCATCTCTGCCTTCATCTTGAGACACTACCTGTCGCTCAATCTGAAGTGACTATCCAGTGGAGTACTGACCGGCTTCGCTACATTCATATTGAATCGCTCTAAGATTTTCTCAATATACCGCTCTTGTGACAACCAAAGCTTTTTACTGCTTCTGTCATGGGTTATCTCCATTCATGAGATCTGTTTAATCGGGCCCAAGTCTTTTATCACAAACGACTTGCCTAACTCATATTTCAACTTGTCAATCTTCTTGATGTCTCTACCCATAATGAGCATGTCATCAACGTATAACAACAGAACTAAGAAATCATCATCTGAGAACTTGCGTGTGAACACACAGTGGTCCAACTCCATTTTGTCATATCCATGCTTTAACATGAACGAGTCAAACTTCTTGTACCATTGCCTTGAAGCTTGTTTCAGCCCATACAGGCTCTTCCTTAGCATACACACCATATGCTTTTTGCCTTTGACTTCGAACCTCTTTGGTTGGTGCATGTAGATCTCTTCGTCCAAGTCATCATGGAGAAAGATAGTTTTAACATCTAACTGTTCTATCTCCAGATCCATGCTAGGCGTTAACCCAAGCAACACCCGTATAGATGTCATCTTCACCACTGGTGAGAATATCTTCTCGAAGTGTATACCTTTTTTTCTAACCAAACCCTTTCACCATAAGTCTAGTCTTGAACCTTGTTTGTGAATTCTTTTACTCAACCTTCTCTCTGAACACCCACTTGTTGCTCAGAGCTTTCTTACCCTTAGGCAATTTCATCATATCATAGGTATGTTTCTTATTCAAGGATTTTATCTCCTCTTGCAAAGCTTTCAACCACTCCCCCTTATGCTGTCGGATCTTCTAGCTCTCCCCTATCAGTGAGCATAATGTAT
Source organism: Magnolia sinica (assembly GCF_029962835.1). Lineage (NCBI taxonomy): Eukaryota > Viridiplantae > Streptophyta > Magnoliopsida > Magnoliales > Magnoliaceae > Magnolia > Magnolia sinica. The sequence goes on from NC_080574.1 coordinate 135,758,980, forward strand.
TCATGCGGCGAGTACCTCTTGGAAGGATGTCTGTCCTTAGATGACCTCCTCACTTGTGGCTCAACAGGTGGATCAAGTGGGGGTTGCTCCCCCTGTCCATTTTTTATAAAAACTCCCTCATCCTCTGCACCTTACTGTACTCTCCCATCATCAGGCACCACGGGAGGAATAATCGGATCCATGTCCTTTAGCTCACATGAACTAGATTGGGTCTCCTATAACTTACAAATGTCTTTTATACATTGATCTTTAAAGAAAACCATATCTCTACTCCTAAGAAGCTTCTTCTCGGTCAGATTCCACAATCTGTAGCCGAAATTTTTATCACCGTACCCCAAGAACACACATTGCCTGATTTTCATATTGAGCTTAGACTTCTCGTCTTTTGGTACGTGAATGGATGGCCTGCATCCAAACACCCTGAGGTGACTGTACGATGGATTTTGTTCAGTCCACACCTTCTAAGATACTTCTCCATTCAACGGGGCTGATGAAGACCTGTTTATCAAATATACTGCCGTGTGCATTGCTTCTCTCCAGAACATCTTGGGCAACTTTACATGGGATAACATGCATCTGATTCTCTACAATGGTGCGACTCATTCACTCAGCCACACCATTATGCTGGGGGGTCTTGGGAACCGTCTGTTCATGCCGTTTACCCAGGGACTTACAATACTCATGAAAGTCACCGATGTATTCACCACCATTATCAGTGCAGATGCACTTCAATGATCTACCTGTCTCTCTCTCGACCATAGCATGAAACAATTTAAACACACAAAAGACTTCGTCTTTGGATTTCAAAGCGTAAGCCCAAACCCTCTTAAATGCATCATCTATAAAAATGACAAAATACAATGCCCTACCCAAGGTTTTTGTCCTCATAGGACCACAAACATCAGAATAAACCAAATCTAATGCATGTAATTTATTAACATGAGAAGTATATTTAACAAATGAAACTCTATACTGTTTCCCTGATAAACAGTCAATACAGGTTTTGAGAGGTATACTTGTCACGTCTGGAAGGTGTTGCTTCTTTGCTAGTAGCTGAAGCCCTTTTTCACTCATGTGGCCTAGACGCCTATGCCACATGTCAATAGTTGAATCTTCCGATGTGTTCAACCCACCCTTGCACATACTGACACTTGTTTTGTGAAGGGTGCAACACTTCTTTCCTCTGACTGCGATCAACGAAACTTTGATGAGCTTCCAGCCTTCCTCATCGACATCAAGTTGAGGCGAAGGTCTGGAATGTGCCTCACATCCCTGAGAACCAATGTGCAACCCACATCAGTCTTCACACAATTATCATTGACCCCTATGATCTTCAATATACCAGAATTTCTCATCTTCACGGTCTCATAATCACTTAACTTGTAGCTTGTGAAGAAATCCTTACATGGAGTCGTATGAAACGAGGCTCCCGAGTCTATCACCCAGTTGGTGTCCTGACTCGTAGCCGTGAGACAAACATCATGATCTACTGAAAGAATAACTACAACATCGCCATTTGAAGCGACTGTAGTGGAGTCTGATTCATTTTCCTTCTTATTTCCTTTTACTTTCTTGTCGTTTTTCTTCTTACGACATTCATGCTTGTAGTGGCCCTTCTTGCCACAATTATAGCATTTAACATCCTTCCTACTGCTCGACTTGCCTTTTAATTTATCTCAGGCTTTCCCGCCCTTTTTGTTCTTTCCTCTCCCCCATTTTTGTGTCACAAGGGCCTCTTATTAAGTAGACCCCTGAGACTTCCTCTTTGTCTCCTCATTGAAGAGACAACTAATTACTTATTCCATGGACACATTTCTGTCTGGCGCGGAGTTACTTAGAAACACCACTAATGTCTCCCAACTATCAGGCAATGAGCTAAGCAATAGTAAAGCCTGTAGTTCATCGTCCAGAACCATCTTCATAGCGGAGAACTGGTTCAATATACGGAAGGTTTTTAGTTGCCAATAACTAATGTTTCCTATGGTGTTGTCCACCTGAAATTTATATTTCCTTTATTTTGGACCATGCTTTAAAATAAGTTAGGAAAAGATATGAATGATATAGATATACATTGCATACATGGAGAAATAAATGGATGGTGTGGATATACATTGCATACATCGAGATGGGCCATACGGTCAAGGTCACACCCACATCCAAGTCACTCTCCGAAAAGAAAGCGGCGTGCGGGTAAGTCCACAAAAATTAATGTACTTGACTTTGTGGTTTCAAGGCTTGGATTAGCCTGATGCAACCCACTGGATGGCTTCAATGTTGGGAGTGTTGAATAAAAACCTTAGGATCTCGCCTCCCAAAAACACTAGAATTATGGGATATATTAAAGCAATGAAATAAATCAAAGCATAAATCACAAGACACAAGAGACTTTTACGTGGAAAACCCTTAAAGATGTAAAAACCACGAGACCTCTTCCAGAGCTACAATTCACTATAAAGTATAACATTACAACCGATCACAAGCACATACCGCTTAGATCAAACCTTCTTCACTCACGCAGGAGTAGATGAACAATAAGAGAATAAAGAAAATGGAGAGATCTCACCTATCATGAGGACGTAGAAGCATTGAGACATCGACTGCGAAGTAGATCACCTCTACGAGCAGAATCTCCATTTCACAAGCTTCCTCTCTCTCTATCTCTCTCTCTCTCTCTCACCTTTGATAGCCCTAAATCTTTTAGCAAACCCTTGCAAAGCTTTAGGAAACTCTCTTGTATTGCCCTAGAATAACACAGTCCGCACTAAATCCGGACTGAATCTGCGTAACTCTTGACTAGTCGAGCTGGGTGCTCGACCGGTCGAGCCGGGTGCTCGACCGGTCGAGCCTGATCTTCGACTGGTCGAGCACCATGGGATTTCAAAACCAAAAACTCGCTGGACTTTGAGTTCAGCAGCTCGGACTGTGGAGAAAAAAATCCCATCACTATAATCCAACTGATCAGTGACCTCGTATCTAGACCACCCTTAATTTTGTAACCATCTGTTCGTAAGCAACCAATGAGATGGCCCTGGAAGGAGCTAAAAATAAATAAATAAATAATAATAAAATAAAATAAAATTTATGGAAGAGGTAATATATAATGCTCAGGCCCGACCATTGTTCAATGATCCAAAATGGTAGATATCATGGGCCAGGCCATGGGTGGCCCATACGCTAAAAATCTTCCATATATTGAAAAGTCCAAAGGCTTTCAACCAGCAGCGGAGAAAGAAATATTCACATATCACACATCAACATTTCCCATTCAACCTATATAAGGCCACGTATTTTATGGCTCGGATCTTCCAATTTTGGGATTTTTGGTACATACGCTATCCATGGTAGATCCCATGGTTTCAACGTTTTAGATCATTGAACAATGAAGAAATATGGATGATACAGTCACCAAGTTATCTACACCGTCAAAATTTTTGGACGGCCAATGCAGTCCCTTTAATGAATATATTATTTCAATTTCTCCTGAACATAATGTCAATGGTACGTTCTACCATTTTCACGGTTCGGATTCTCCACCCAACTGACACAATATCAGAAAACTAAAACGTTGTATGTTATAATTCAGCTACAACGTTGTATGGAAACCATTTTGACACCCCCGTCAAGCTTTCGACACGCATTTGACACCTACCTGATATCTTACACATTACTGCAATGCACTCAATGGTCCAAACGTCTTTTTCCACGTATCTCCGAGACAAAAGCCCCACGCACGGTCTCAAGTGCCAAAACAATCCCCTCCCAAATCTTCCATTTCTTTCTCATCTCCTCCATCCAATTCCAGATGAAAATGGCCACAATTTTCATCCAACCAATCTCAGCCATCCTTTTCTTGATCATGGTCACGAAATTCCCGATCGCAGAAACGTCCGATGCAGCAAATTCCAATAAGATTCAATACAATTCGCCATCGCCTCCGACTGAATGCGAGTACCCATGTCTGCCGCCGCCCACATCGACCGCCACGCCGAACGGTCCACCACCATCCCCACCATCTCCGCCTTCCGGGTTGGGCTCTTACAATCCGCCTCCGGCGACAGGAGGTTATTATTACCCCCCACCTTCTGGATATTTACCTTATGGCCCACCACCATATCTTACTTACCCTGGACCTCCTCCTCCTGATCCAATTCTACCTTATTTTCCTTTCTATTCCAGAAAATCGCCTCCCTCATCATCGGCGATCGCCATCGGTAACAATCCTACGGTTGTGATTTTGCATTTGATCTTCTTGGGCTTTTTTCTAAGTTAATGATTTTTTTTTTTTTTTTTTGGGATTAGTGTAATGAGTGATGAATATGGTAGAAATTCCACAGTAGTTCTGTGTCTGCGGATACCACTAGCATGGTGCAATCGTCGACCGTACACGTGGCTTTCATTCACACTCATCTGGAACGTGGGTCCTATGGTGGATGTAACATGGAATGAAATTTATAATTATTAGACGATCTTACCCGTTTAATTTCTCCCCGTTGATTTTCGACCATGTTTATTTTATGGTCACCGATTGGATGGTTATGATTGTTTGATCAGTGTGATTTTGGGACTAAGATTCATCCATGAGGGTGAGCACAATTTGGTCGGTGTGGATTGGCGTGCATGTATGCCATATGTACGGTGGATGAGTTGTAGTAACCCTTTGTGTTTTTTTTTTTTGAAATGGTGGGTAATGGATGAAATGAAAGTGGACTAAAAGGAGGTTAGAAAGAGACTTTCGAGGAAGAGAATGAATGTTTGGTAGTATCATTCTTTCAAATCTCAATAAACTGTAATTGTGTTACAACGATTTTGTTACATGTGCTACAGAACCGTGCCCGAGCACCCTTAATCGAGTGCCTATGATCAGATCCAACCCGTCCATCTGGCACGTTGCACCATTTTCACTATGGAAACGAAAAATCAGGCTGCTCCAAAACTTAGGTAGACCACACTGTAGGAAACAACTCAGACAATTAGTTGTGTGGGGCTACCAAATTGTTTATATGACGTCCAGTACATTCAACTGAAGCTTTTAACAAGGATCGAAGAACCTCCAAAATTTCCGCTATTTTAAAATTCAGATGAACATGAATTTAAAGGTTTTAGGCATGGTTTTACATTATTCTTTGTACCAAGGTACTCCCGAGCATTGGGCCTGCCTGATTTTTGGCATTAAGGCAAGGAATAAAGCGGCTCGTCTCACAGAGATGGTGGGTCTTATGACTTGTGTACATAAAATCATTTCTCTCACAGAGATGGTGGGTCTTATGACTTGTGTACATAAAATCATTTCTCCTAACTACTATTGATGCATAAATCTGGTTAGCCTTCCTTGTGCCCGTGAAGAACAAATAAAGAAGATCTTGGCTCATGCCGGAGACCCTCCGATACATAAGTCAGAAATCTGGGTCTAGTTGAATGTCGAGGGTTTAAGGCTAGAGATTGTGCGTACCTCTCCCTTTTGGGGATATTCGTATTTATAAATGAGAAGAGGCGGTGGCGTAGGGGTGCAATCGTTCCTGCTTTGGCAGAGACAAAATACTAGGAGGATTCTGAGTTTGCGCGCGGCGGAGATCCTTCTAGATCTTCAGCAAGGAGAACCGTGTTGGAGATGGTCTTCGGGATTTTCGGCGCGGATCACGGACAAACAACAACTCCGGCTAGGTCGTGCTTGGTCTACTGTTGGGGCCGAGCTTGACATGATGGTGAGAGGCTGAGCTCTTCTTGCTTGGGCTCTGATCCGATGAAGTTAGACTCGGCATATTCACTGAAGTCGGGCTCATAATATTTGCTAAGGTCAAGCCTGACATATTTGCTAAGTTTGAGCTTAGCATATTAGGTGAGGTCGAGCTCGGCATATTTGTTGGGGTCGAGCTTGACAGCCGAACTCGACCTGATGGTGGGAGATGGGGTCTTCGTGCTGGTTGGATGAGAGGTGAGGGTGCTTGGACCGTTGGATTGCACCTGTTGCCATTAAGACACCCGACCTGACCCGTTGACGATAGGTAGGCATATTTTCCCCATAACACCTACTATTAGGGAATTACATCATTAAGAATAACAATCAATCGTATTTATACACATGCATTTAGTGGGCCTAATAACTATGGCTATTTGTAAAAAATCACTTCAATTAATTGTCTTTGGACCATTAAATATTTTTCATTTTTATGTCATTGTTTTAATAACCACTGGTGGGATAGATAAGGATGTCTAATAGGTGTGATTTTTATAAACATTCAGTCCTTGTCAGGTCTTGTGGATGAATGGACTTGATTGCCAGACAAATATGTCACTTGGATTAAAGAATGATGATGGCTTTACATGATATTCAAGTTACTCTTTTTGTGTTTTACTTTCACGCCATTTTTTTTTTGAGGAACCGTCCCTTGAGGGAGCGGATTGCGTCCTACCCCGCCCAGACGGTAATCCGTCCGGGCAGGGCTCTGTGGGGCCCACAGAGATGTAAGTGTTTTATCCATGCCGTTCATTGCTTTTATCATACCATTTTAAGTTACGATCTTAAAAATGAAGCAGGTCCACAGCTTCAGTGGACCACAACAAAAGAAGCTGCAGTGATAATGACACCCACCGTTGAAACCTTTCTATGGGCCACTGTGATGTTTTTTAACCATCCAACCTATTAAGAAGTTCATGTAGACGTGAATGAAGTGAAAACACAAATATAAGCTTGATCCGAAAACTTCTCCAGCTCCTAAGAACTTTTTAATGGTGGACGTTTAATCCCCACTTTGTGGTCCATTGGAGCTGTGGACCTGCCTCATTTTAGGAGTCATATCTTAAACTGATCTGAGAAAATAGATGAACGGCGTGGATAAAACACTTACATCACGGTGGGCCGTTTTCAAGAGGACATCCTGTTTTCATCAAGGTGGGCCGTTTTAAGAGAATGGAAGAGAAAATTAAATTAAAATAAAATGAAGTGCGAAAATGTTTTAAAATTTTCTCCAAAAAGGGGCTACCATGCAGGAAGGCCGTTTTCCAAAGGACATCCTGTTTTCGAGAGAGAGATTGGGTGGACATCCCGTTTGAGAGAGAGAGAGAGAGAGATTTTGGGTGGTTAACCAAACCCCACCTACTTAGCTAGTGGAAAAGCTTTTATTTGCCATCTAACTTATTCATAAAGTCATGTAACACAAGAGGAAGGGATAACATAAATATCAGCTTGATCTAAAACTTTTGTGGCCGGTGAGAAGTTTCAATGTTAGGCGTTCAATTCCCATTATTTCTTTGCCATGTTTCCCTTCTCATTGTATCTCCATCATTTTTTGCTCTCCAACCTAGCCGCCACCTCAATGTATGCATGGTATATGTACCCCCTGTATCTATTAGGTTGGCTTATTTTAAGGCATGGTCTAAAAAATGGAGTACATAAAAATTTCAAGTTGACCACCTCAAAGGATTTGGTGGTCACGGACAATTAAAAAGTTAGTATGACCACAAAAGTTTTGGATCAAGCTAATATTTATTTTTTTCCTTCATCCGAGTCCATGTCACCTTATCAACAAGTTGGATGACAAGTAAATACTATGGTGTATCTTAAGAAGTTTTTAATGATGGGCATTCAATGACCACTATTTTCCTGTGTTGTGGTCCACTTGAAATTTATATTAAACTGAAAAATAAATTAAAGGCATGATATATAATGTGTACATTGAGGAGGGCCCACATGCATGGTCCTGCCCACGTCATTGGTTCCATATGGCAGCTAAAATGGATGGACGGCCTGTATAAAACACATCTATGATTATGGTGTTCACAGAACTTTTCCACGGGCTAGCTGGATGATGTAGGGGTCACCAGCCAATCCGCTGCGTGCGGGCAGGGATGCATGCTTTGCGGACATTCAAGCTGATAGAGGAGCTGCAGTAGAAAATAGAAATGCTTGGAAACGGATTGGCTAGTCCCGCTGCCCCAATGACTGGTGGTCGGTGCTCTGTGGGCACCACCATCATTTATGTGTTTCATCCATGCTGTCCATCTATTTTTATAGATAATTTAATGTTATAAAGAAAAAAATTAGGAATATCCCAATCTCAATGGACCACATTACAGGAAACAATATTGAATGAACCTAGACAATTAAAATCTTTTTGGAGGCGATAAAAGTTTTGCATCAAGCTGATCTTTATTTTTTTCCATTCATCTGGGTCTTTATGACCTAATCAACAGATTGATGTCAAATAAAAAGTACAGTGGGCCTTAGGTGGATTTTAATGGTGGATATCCAATCACTATTATTTTCCTGTGGTGTGCTCCACCTGAGATTTATTTCCCTCTCATATCTTTTTGTGAGTATTAAAATGATCTCTAAAAATAGATGAACGGAATGGATGAAACACATACATCATGGTGGGCCCCACAGAGCACCGACCATCAGCCACCGGGCTGGTGGCAGGGGGAGTAGCCAATCCGTTTCCAAAATGGCTTCCGGTTGGGGATTGCTTTTGAAGCTTCAAAAGGTGATATTGACAAGTGTCCTCTTTTTCTTGAGAAACACGTTATTGGCTGGAAAATTACAATTTAGCCCTTTCCTGGGTCAACTGGGCCGGCTCGGCCCCAGCCAGACTTAACGGTCCATGTCTGACGCCACGTGAACATTAATCCAGCTGTGTTAATGAGCCGCAATGATCTGGGCCCACCAATTATCTTTTTCATACTCAAGCTTTGATCCATTCCATTACTTATCTGTCCGTTAAAAGTGCAGGTCTAGACCCAACGGTGGAGATGATTGTATCGAGCAAAGTGTAACGCGTCATGGGCTCCAGCCAGCTTGTGGATCCTCTGGCCCAACTAATCATGGGGCCGGATGGGACTTAAGAGTCTTAGGCCCAACTGGTTAATTGGGGCCCATGGTGATGCGTAATGTGCATTTAGCTGTGAGAATGTCTCACATGTAGAGGTGTACACGAGTTGAACTGGGTTGAGCTTGGCACAACTCAACTGAGCTTGGTCAGTAGCTGGGGCTAGTTCGAGTTAAGATCAAGCTTGTGTAGCATTTTCATAAATATATATAGTTCACTTTCAATTTCTTTTATATATATATATATATATATATATATATATATATATATATATAAAACAAAAGCATCTGATTACAGATATTTTATCAAACACTTTATAGGCAACATCAAAATTAAGAAAAAATGGTATTTGTTTCATATACATACCTTCCTTACCATCGGCCAACACTTCGTTGAGTTATTTCATCAAACACTTAGTGAGCAACATCAATATTAAAGTAACCGGGTCACCGAATTAGTTCAATCGGAGTTTAATTTGAGTTGGGGGCCGATCTAAGTTGAGTGAGCTCAGGCACGTTTGAATTCAGTTTGAAATTTTTTTGAAACTCAGCTTCGAACTCAATTTCGAACGGAATCCGAGCTTTTTCAAGTCAAGTGAGCTAACCCAGTTCGTGTAAAACCCTATTCACATGAAACTTTTAACGTAGTTGTCCCTACATGAAAAGGTAACTGTCCAGAAATCTAGCCAATCCAAACCATTATGCGGCCCATGTGTATTTGGGGATTCGTGTAGTTTTCTATTGTTTTGTACGGTGAGCCCAGCTGATGGTTGGATCACCTGACGTTTGGGGGCATCATCATGCTCCAAGTCATTCAAAAACAGTTATGCAATGGCCATGGTACGTAATGCTTGATTTGAAAACTATCGTCAGCAATGGCCCAGTAAATCAGTACATTTAATGATTTAAAAATTTTTGAACCTTCACTGTCATGGATAACAAGTTTTTTTTTTTTTATATAAAAATATTAATTAATTTATTTTACATACAGACATGACACACGCATGCAATAGTGGGATGTCACCACCTATGGGTATAGAACTCGAGACCTTGTGTTGAAACTCCTTGGTGTCTGCCACCGAGGTAAGGACTCGAATGATAAATGCCCAGTGATCTAATGTAGCGAAATTTAATTGGGTCATGTGCCACTGTTATAGATGGATTATTAATTTTGGTTGTAAATATCCACACTATCTACCTATTTTGTCAACCCATTCTAAAGCATGAGCTAAGAAAAATAAAGCAAATCTTGATCTGCTGTAAATTATACTTGATTTAACGTCAAATATTAAAAACTTCTAAGGCCTGCTGTAACATTTATTTGCCTTCCAATCCCTTGATCAGACAGACGTGGATGAGAGGAAATCACCCATATTAGCTTAATTGAAAACTTCTTTGGCACCTGGGAAATTTTCAATAGTAAGCATTTAATTCTCGCTTTTCTTGTGGTGTGGTCCACCTTAGGTTTGTATGTGCCTCATTTTTTAGCTTATGTCCTAAACTAAGTTGGAAAAATAAATGTACAACATGGATAAAACACATACATTATAATGAGGCCCATGTAGGTTTGACACCAGCCAACTGGCGGCTTTTGGGTCACCAGCCAAACTGCGTCGGTCGAGTATTACTTGACTAACGACTTTCAAGAATGCTTTAGGTAGGCTCCATCTCTCATGAGACGTGGCCAATCAAATCTCACAACGTCTGGTGACTGCCTTCTGGCTATTATGATCAAAGCTACTGAGCTGAATTTCTTGCCATGCACCTAACACGGTAGGCCCCACATATATCTAATTGCTGAACTTTTCAGATAAAGCTACTTTGGGTGTGAGTGTGTGAGATATTCTAGAATGTAGTATAATCCCATCCTAAACTCACGCATCAAATTACAATCTGACACGTTTTTCATCCTTCGATCCTGAACGTACAATTGCCAAGTGTCCCAACACCATCCGGTAGCTGATTAGGTGTGGGACAACAAAAAGGACGCGGATTTCCTGTTAAAGTTGCTGATGGAAAGTGTCAACCAATCTTCTCCGATGGATCTGTGACCATTTAACGGTTTTTATTTTTCCATCCATTAGAAGGCCACCTTTTGTATGGCCACACTAATTCTCCTGGTGTGACTTTTTACCATTGCCTATTAAAAGGTTTAACGCATTAGATGGACGATCTGGATCAACCGAACCCCCTTGGGGAACCCTTGATCTTGGCCATTAGCCGTCGATGGATACGACCCACTAGATGGACAATCTGGACCACCGCGCCTCCTTCCACTTGTAACTGCAAGGTACTGAGCCACCTAACAAATGAAATGCGGTTGTATAGTGCACCATGTGGCCCACTACAATTTGGACTTTTCACCTGTTATCAACATGATCAGAATCGTTCATGTAGTGGGCCCCACATTGGACATGTCGTAGCCCTACGGATCAGTGGACTTGATTCCAGACAACCCTTAAATTATTATTTTTTAAAAACCTGGCCCCGGAAAGAGAAAAAGGGAAAAACATCAATGCAAAAGGCAATATACCATGCTCGGCCCTAGAGATTGTACACTATTCTTCAATCTCAGTTTCGTACAAATAGAGCCATTGTTCAACGATCCAAAACCGTCGATATCAAGGGCTACACTGTGTGTGGCCCATGCACTAAAAAAATCATCCAGATGATAAAAAGTCCAGGACCATCCAACCAGCAGCCGAGAAAGAAACAACATTTCCCATTCAACCTATACAAGGCCAAGAATTTTATGGCTCAGATCTTCCAATCTTAGTGAATTTTGGTGCATACTCTATACGTGGTGGACCCTATAGTTTCAACGATTTAGATCACTGAACCATAGGCCCACTCATACAAACCGTAAACCAAAACATACGTGCCCGAGCATTGTAATATAAGAAATGTATCGAGTGTCAAACGCTCCCCTAAAATAAGATGAGAAAACTGGATGCTGCATTCATCACGTTATCTACACCGTCAAAACATCTGGAAAATCGATGTGGCCCCGCTAATGAATATATTGGTTCAGATTCTTCACCAGATGATTTCAATGGGCTATTCTACCATTTTAGCGGCTTAGATTCTCCACTCAGTTGACATATTATCAGGAAACTAAACCATCGTATGAAAACATCTTTCATGTGAAATCTGCCATTTTTGACACCACCGTCAAACTCTCGACGTCCATTTGACAGCTATCCAATTCCTTAGACGTTACTTTCAAGTCATTTAATAGACCAATTGCATTCCACGTAGCTTCAAAACAAAAGCGCCGTCCACAGTCTCAAGCGTCTAAACCGCCCCCTTTCAAGTCTTCCATGTCTTTCTCCATCTCCTCCGTCCATTTTCACAGGAAAATGGCCACAATGTTCATCCAACCAATCTCAGCCCTCCTTTTCTTAGCCATGGTCACTAAATTCCCGATCGCCGCCGAAGCATCCGATGCTGCAATTTCAAATCAGATCCAATACAATTCGCCGCCGTCCTGTACGTACCCATGCCTGCCGCCACCCACGTCCGTCGCCACGCCGAACTGTCCGCCGCCGCCATCCCCGCCTTCTCCGCCTTCTGGCTCGGGGTCTTACAATCCGCCTCCGGGGTCTTACTATCCGCCTCCGGGGTCTTCCTATCCGCCTCCGGCGACAGGAGGTTATTATTACCCCCCACCTTCTGGATATTTACCTTATATGCCACCACCATATTTCAATTACCCTGGACCACCTCCTCCTGATCCAATTCTACCTTATTTTCCTTTCTATTATAGAAAATCGCCTTCCTCATCATCGGCAATCGCCATCGGTAACAATCCTACGGTTGTGATTTTGTATTTGATCTTCTTGGGCATTTTTCTAAGTTAGTGATCTTTTATTTATTTTTTATTTTATTTCAATGAATGCACTGATGTAATGCTTAAGGGATTGTAGAAATTCCACATTAGTTCTGTCTCGAGATACCACTTGCATGCTGCAATTTTCAACCGTACACGTGGCATACGTTCACACCCATCTAGAACGTGGGGCCTTTGTGGATGTAACATAGCCCGCGAATTATATTATTAGACGATCTTACCCGTTTGATTTCTCATGGCCACCGATTGAGTGGTTGTGATTGTTTAATCAGTGTGATTTTAGGGCGAAGATCCATCCATAAGGTTTATCACAATTTGGTCGGTGTAGATTGGGGTGCATGTATGCCACGTGTACGGCGGATGGGTTGTGTGAACCCTTTCTTTTTCTTTGTTTTTCTTTTTTCTCGTGACTTTTATGTGCTGTTGAATGATGGCTGTGGATGAGGAAAGGCTGAGCAATGGATGATGTGAAAGAGGATAAAAAGGAGGTTAGAAAGAGCCTTTCAAGAAGAGAATGACATGTTTGGCTGTTTCATTTTCTGAAATTTCAATCCAACGTTTTTACATGTAATTGAAGAAACCGTGCTCTCGCAGGCATAGGAGGTGTGCCGACCGTTAAATGAGCACCTACGATCAATCTGAATGAGATCCAACCCGTCCATCCGGTAGGCTGCATCATGTTCGCCATAGAACTCAAGAAATAGGCCACTCCAAAACTCAGATAAACCACACCATAGGAAACAACTAGGACAGGGACTCCCACTATTAGTTGTGTGGGGCCCACCATATTGTTTATATGCCATCCATTAAATTCAACTTTCTTTCCCCACATGGATCAGGGATCCCCAAAAGAATTTGCAATTTCAAAACTCAGGTCCATGTGAATTTAGAGGTTCAAGGCATGATTTTACAAGGGTTTTGGGTCGGTGCGATTTTTGGGATTTATACCTTAGGATGAACTATCAATTGGGTCAATGCATTTATTGGGCTTAATAACACTAGCTTTGTTTAAAAATTCGCTTCAATCAATTTCATTTTCAACCGTTGCTTTAATAGCCACCGACAGAGATATGAGAATGTCTAAATAGGTGTAACTTACATAAACAGGCCATCTACATCAGGGCCAAGTGAATGAATGGACCTGATTCGTAGAAAATTACGTCACTAAGACTAAAGAATATGATGGCTCTACAATATTCTGATTCCTCTTATGTATCTTCCCTTGCGATATATATTTATTTTTTTGCCACCGACAGAAAATAAAAAAAGAAAAAAATCATAATAAAATTAAAAAGTTCTTGGATGGGGCCTACAGGATAGCGAGGCCAACGTCAGGAGGTCTTCTCTGTTTACTATATTTATAAACGGTTGATTGTGCGAAAGCTACTTTGCTGTTGGTAATTGACTAAAATAAAAACGAAATGGAAGGACCTGTACATACTATATATTAGATATGCACATGCAATGCACATTAAAAGAGAAAGGGGAAAGGAAACTCCCAATAGAAAGAGATTTCCCGGGGGACCTGGACCACAAAGTATGGTATCAAGCTATGGCTGGGTCTGGCTCTATGGTTGAGCGGTAGATAGACTCTGGATTAACACTGAGATCATAGGGTTGAATGCTCATGCGATGGCTGGGTTTGGCTTCATGGCCCACGTGATGCAGCACCCGTTTGAATTTTATGGGCCCAATTTTCAGCTTGATCTAAAACTCTAATAGACGATATCAAAGAGAAATTGACGCAGGGGAGGACGTGAGGTTGAGCACCGTCTTCCTCAAGAGGATAACTATTCCGAATCCACGGAACTTCTCTGGACTCCTCACAGAGACTTCTCGAATCCACGAGGAAAGAAAGAAGAAAACAGAAATAAATTATAATAAATTCGAAATTGATTAATGAATGAGTAAAAATGAGTTCACAACCCTTTAAATAGGGGTACCAAGCAATGGGAAAGAAATCAGAATCAAACTACAACTCAAACTCCTAGAATCCGTGACTTACTATGAATAGTAAACTTACTATTTATAGACGGTCGTGATGTCTACTAGTGCGCAAGGTTTTCGGCCAAATATAGTAAGTGTCTTATTTGGCTTCACTAAACCGTTCTCCTAATTATTTTAAGCTCTTTTCACGTTGGGTGCAACTCCTAAAGCCCGACGGATGAAAAGTTATAATCAAACTAAAATTTACTATTTATAGTAAAAACGAAATTAAAATAGAGAAATTGATGTTTTATTTTAAACCAATCTGATTTAAATGATTTTAAACTCGCAAGTATATGAATCAGATGTAAATATGGTACGTATTACGAGATCGTTCCCACGAGGACTGGTTGTCACAATTCGAAATTTATGATTCTTCTTAACTAATCCAACAAATGGTTGACTAGTGATTAAGTAAACTAAACAAAAATCAATGTAAAGGTAACCGAGAGCAATAAGGAAAATCCAATCAAGGAAAAGACTAGGACTTTCGAATCCATCCCTAATTATCCTAATCCTTGTTTTACTTGTTGATTCACCCTAATTCAGATTGGTATCAAAATAAATAAAGCGCACTTTATGTCCTTGGTCGGGCACACAGAATGTATAATTCCCTAAAGCATGTAGATCACATATTTCCATCCATGGTCAAGCATGGAGAGATGTAGATTCCTATTTCTTCATCTATAGGAAACCTGTTCATGGTCAGACACAAGCACCTAGAATAAGAATCCAAACAACATCCACATCTAGACTTTGATTAAGCTCATAGAATGGAGAAGTATGGAAATTTCAGTTAAGCACACTAGAGAAAGAAACAAATCAATCAAATCAAGATGAATTCAACCATAAACAAGAGTCATTCAAGTTAGGGGCTTCATCTCAGCCCTAGCTAAAAAATTAGCAATCCATAAATTCAAATAAAAAGAAAGAAAAATAAAATTAATAAAAGGAGAACATCCTTCTCTCTCTTCTTTTTTCCTCTCTCTCTCTTCTTTCTTCCTCTCTCTCTTTCTCTTCTCTTTCTTCTTTCTCCTCACCTTGACTCTGGATTTGCTTTTTCTCCTCTCCCTGGCTCTCCCCAAGCTCTGGCTCCCTTCATCCACATTTTGAAACTCTTTTTATAGCTGTTGGAGTGGCTGGAGTGGTAGAAATCGTATTTGGAAAGCTATCGCATGCGCAGCGAAAGCCTTTTCGCAGCTAAGTTCGGGGCTTCATAACTCCCGTGTTTCTTGTATTATGTCTGTAAAATCAACGTATCTTGGGACGTTTTTAACTGCTATACACGATGGACGGTTCAGATTTGCCATATGATCAAAGATGGTGGGCCACAACCGCTTGGAAGTCCGAATTTTGCGGACGTGCGTAAGCTTTCGCACGTCCAGCGTTGTCGTGATCGGTGGGCCCCCACAGAGGTGTTTTCTGGGAAATCCACCCCATCCATTAGATTCAGGACTAAATTTCAGTCAAGAATGGATGATTTTGAACTTCCATTGATGCGGCCTAGAGAAGAAATCACAATAAAATCACTTTTGAACGTTGCAGGGCAGTCCGTTTGTGGCCTCTGTAATGAGCACGTGTGTACACATGGGCACCAACGGTCAGCATGGGTTCGACTCTTTCGAGCCCCTCTACATGATGTACGGCTTAGATAATCTGTCCGAATGATGGAGGTGGCCCACCAGCTTCCACAAAACGGACGCAGTCCGTCCGTTACTAAGGAAGAAGGAAATTTCCTTCTTTCCCCTTTTTTATTCGGTCAGAGACAGTCAAACCATCTCCGCATTTGCCGTGCACGGCTAGTGCACTTGTGCACTATGCACACTCTGTTCGGGTGCGGTCCACTGCGATGTTCTTGAGAAATCTAATCCATTCATTTAATTGGTATCCCCATTTAAGGCATTAAATCCAAAGTTGAGGCATATCCAGATAGCAAGTGGGCCCCACTTAATGAATTAAGGGGCTGATTTGGCTATTGGGCCACTTCTTGAGATATCCAATGACTAAAATTTTACGTGTATTGTTAATTTATAGTCCCCAGGCCATATATGAAGTTTCGAGCCAATCGGATGGCGGGAACCATGTGATCTTGCATTCTGCACCAATTTCGGGCCTCTTTAACGTGAACGGCTTGATTTCCTCGGATCCCTGGCATGTAAATTCTTCAGTCTTGGTTCTCTAGAGTGCGTCTCTTGCTCTAGTGACTTCGGAGTGTCAAATCCACGCTTTTAGTACTCTTTTTCAGTCCATGCTCCTGATTACATCCTGCAATAAAAACACAATTAAAATATGACATTAAGTATTATCATGTACGTAAAATCAGGCAATAACTGGGGTCTAATATGCAATATTCGACCCTATCAGAAACGACCGTCGATTAAGGGGTTTTTCGCAATTTCGGGCTGCGCAACCCGGCGTAGCGGGGTTGGTTGGCTAAAGTAGCTCGTTCTACCCCAAAATCATATATTTTATATCAGATAACTCATTCCGGATTGCGAGATACGCCCGATCTAAGGTCCGATGGTCCGGATCACTTCCGTCATCGACCGGGCCTTTTTTGATCCATCTTGGCCATGAAACTGTCTGCGACCCACTCTACATCAGAAATGTAAATCAAGAAGGGAAACTTAGACAAGATCTGACGCAGGGATGAACATGATGAGGTCGATCACCATTTTTCTCAAGAATAACTACTCTGAATCCATGGAGCTTCTCTTAACTCCTCACATAGACTTCTCGAATCCACGGAAAAAATAAAAATAAATTCTAATAAATTTGAAATTTTAATTGATTGCATGAAATAAACGAGTTCACAACCTTTTAAATAGGGATATAAAGAGAAATCAGAAGCAAACTATAACTAAAACTCCTAGAAATTTGTAACTTACTATAAATAGTAAATTTATTTTTATAGTGTCCTATGTGGCTTCCGGCGGATGAAGAGTTATAATCAAACTAAAACTTACTATTTATAGTAAAAAGAAAAATAAATATGGAATTTGATTGTCGATATGATAGAATCTTGCAAATTTGGCGTGGGCAACCTGGCATAGCCAGGTTAGTTGGCTACAACAGCTCATCCTACCCCAAAATCATATATGGTACGTCAAGTAACTTATTCTGGTTTGTGAGATACGCCTATTTTAAGGTTCTAATGGTCCAGATGACTTCTATCTTTAATCAGGCCTTCTTGGATCCATCTTGGACATGAAAGTGTCCACGTCCTTCTCTACATCAATATCGACGACAACTTAAGAAGAAATTATGTAATTATTTATTGTTGCATTGTAAGTAGCATGAAAGGTGATTTTAAGTGTATTTCATTAAATTGGTGAGTATTTCTTTTTTCAACGCTAAGCTATAATTTCTTTATGAAGATAATGTATTCATTTGCTTACCACATTTCTCTGAAAGGTAGCCTGTTGTGGTGAACCACATAAATCTTTAGTCCCGTGATTTATGGTCGTGTATGGTTAGAGCTGGGCAGCGGATCGAGTCGGACCAGATTGGGTCCAACCCGATCCGATCTTAAATCTCAATGGCCTGACCCGAACTAGATCCGATCCGGGTCCAACTTGGTCAGAAAAACCGATCGGATCGGATTGGGCAAGGTTCGGATATCCTCGCTGTTATTGTTGGTGTGGTCCATTTAAGCTTTAGATGTGATTATTTTTTTTCTTCAAATGCTCTAAAATAATCTCTAAAAATATATGATCGGTGTAGATATAATAAATACATCACTGTGAGGCCCTTATAACTTTGATATCCTTTGAACCGTTCGTACAACTCAGAGCTCGAGGCGTAGGGTTACATGCACAACACGAAAGTGCATACTTAGGTGCACTTTGCTGTATTGAGGTTAGCAAGTTCTATGGGTTTGATCATAGGGTATGTGTTATATCCAAATCGTCCATTCATTTGACAAGCTCGTCTTAAGGCTTGAGACAAAAAATAAGAAAGATCTAACTATCAAGTGGACTGCATGAATTGTTTCATGGTGAAAATCATTATCCCTGCTGCTATTTTCGGTGTGGTCCAGATGATCCTGGATATTATTCATTTTTTGGATAATGCACTATAATGATCTCTAAAAATATATGAAGGGTATAGATATAATAAATACATCACTATAGGGCCCATATAACGTTGATCTCCTTTGAACCGTTCGTACAACTTGGAGCTCGAGGAGAGTCATTACCCGTCTTTCACGCTGAAATCTTAACAGTTACAACTATAGTTACACCTAACACGTACCTGTAACTCTACATCAACTCGGTGCTCTGTGGGCCCCACATGATGTATGTGTTTCATCCATTCCATCCATCTATTTGTCCATATCATTTTATCATATGAAACTAAAAATTAGGTATATCCCAATATCAAATGGACCACATTAAAGGAAACAATGTTTAATGAGCATCGACCATTAAAAAGTTTTTGGGGGCCATAAAAGTTTTGAATTAAGTTGATCTTTGTTTATTCCCTTCATCTGGGCCTGCATGACCTAATCAACAGATTGGATGTCAAATAAACAGCACAATGGGCCTTAGGTAGATTCTAATGATGGATATCCAATCACTATTGTTTTCCCATGGTGTGATCGACTTGAGATTTATATCCATCTCATTTTTGGGATCAAGACCTAAAATGATCTTAAAAAATGGATGAATGGAATGGATGAAACACATATATCATGGTGGGCCCACAGAGCACTCACCACCAGCAATGGAGCAGGTGGCAGGGGGAGTAGCCAATCCATTGTCTAAATACGGGTCTCTCTCCTATGAAAGCGCTCTCTCCCTCTGGAGAGCTCCGTCTCTCTTTCACGAAAGCTACTTCTCTTATTGAAAATGAAAGCTTTCTCTCTCTTACCAAATATGGTAATACACGTCCGCTCGAGTCGGGTCGGATCGGTTCGGTTCTAATCGGATAGGGTTTTCGGTCCGGATCTGTCCGAATAGACCTTTATTCGGACCCGACCCGAAGAACGACCGGATCTGGATTTCCAGACTCGATCAAGCCTGATCTGGGCCGTCGGTTCTATTCAGAACGGGTCAGATCGGGTCGGATCCGCCGGATCGGGTCAGGCATGCCCACCTCCATGTATGGTGTATCTTATTCTCAAATTTATTTTTCTTTATTTTCTTACATTTAATTTTAAGAGAAATTGAGGTGAATAGGTTTGGATGAGGTATTTTGCTGCAAGAGGAAGTACAGTTGGTCATCTTACAATCACTTGGTATTACATGATCCTCCACCCAAGGACATGCACCTTCTAATTGTCAATTAGAAAGTATGATTCACTGATCCAAGCCCCTCTGGGCCCACCATTGGGTAGACCATGTATCCAAGTTTCCTTCCACCAAAATATGCAACTTGGTTAGTTGAATGTAGGCCATCGATGTATTTTTATTCTTAACCGTCCGTTTGGGCCAATTGTTGGAAGGTTAAGATTCTCGTATGCATAAACATCTGGTCGAAAGAATCAATGGTCCCTTACATTGAAACATGGACCCCACTTATACAAATGAAAACTCGAGTAGAACCTGCATATAATTTCTCAATTAAGGGAAGGGGGTCCCACATAGGTTGGTCGAGGATCATATAATCCTTCTTGCCGTCATTGTCTTTTTGCGAGAGAGTGAGTGCGTGGAAGGTAGGAAGGGACAACAGATTCGATGGCCTGCCTTCAAATCATTTTCCCTTTAAAAACATGTAACAGGTGCAACTTTTTACTTTTGGTATTAAAATACTACATAATATAGAGTTTTTGTATTGGTATATTCTCAAAAGTAGACAAAATGGGTGTATCTATCAAATGAATGGATGTAGGTTCCATCAATTCCCTTTCTGAGAAGAGAATCCTGCAAAGGTTATATCTTTTGGAGGTATAGCTAGCTCTAGATGTACCCTTCCAAATGCACCTCCTGCACACACGTGCCAGGACTTGTTAACCTGGCACGTGTAGGGCATTGATGATTCCGAGCTATCCACAGGTGGGTCACAGTCTAGATCATCCCACAAATGGTGGGTGGCCCACACATGGATTAAAAAGATGGATGGTGTAAAGGGCTACTATGCAAAGATCCAAAGGATGATCCAATCCATCCTGCCTTTGGCTTTATTCTCTACATCCATCCTTTACAAGCCATGGAGGGATTGTTTCAGTTGCCTAATAAAAATGATTCTTTAGGATCATAAGCATTCGATAATGGGTCCTAACAAATAGATGGATCAGATTGCTGGTTGGACCTATTTTTGTGTAAATGATCTTGACCGTCCTTGTTTAAGACCAGTGATAAGTAACTAATATTTGTCAGATCAGTGTGATATTTGTACAATAACCCATGAAATGTGCTGGACGGAATGAACGGTCTTGATCAATGGATTGGACTAAGTGTCCCAATGCAATGGCAAGGGAGAGATCCTGACCATTGAGATGAAGCCTGGGCTGATCATTAGCAATTCTAGGCTGGGACTAAGCCCCTCTGAATTTACTCTCTAAACACTACGCCTGAACTGATCAAAGCCAACGACCGGACGCCAAAATATGTGGAAAACAAGGGCCAGCTTGGATATGGACGGGGCCAAATTAAGTCAATCAATTGCGGCCTACCACGATGTGTACATAGAATCCAAACCGTGCATCTGGACCTCCTTATCATGTTCACCGTACATCCATAATACATCCCGATAAAAAAAAAACTCATGTAGGCCACATCACAGGGAACACTGTATAATCAGGCCAAGAAACCTATTTATTCACTTGTGGTGGCCAACCTAAGCTTGGAATGGCTTGATTTTCAGTTTCTCCCTCCATCATGATAGTGCACACTTGATGTCTGGATTGGATGTTGGAAACAACAGTGGTTTCCAACATTCCATATGGAAGATGCTAAGTTGGCACAACCATCCTCAATGCCGTACGTTGTTGCTTTTTTATGTGGCCCACCTGAAATATGGTTTCAGACTAGAATTTTAAGATCTATATCTAACGTAGTGGCACATCTAACAGACGGCTTGGATGGCACTAACACGTCATGGACCCCACAGAACTGGAACATATGCTATCATTTCCCATGCATGGAAGCTGGACACGCCTTGCAACTTGGACATTGGCCAAGCCCAATTGTCAAAGACTCACAACAAAGCCCAAGTTCAGCCCGTGGTGCGGCCCAACTTGTCTACGGGCCAGTTTGATTTTTGAGAGCTCGTGTAATTACCCCTGTAAATGGGTAATAATTACCATTAATTTCACCCATTTGAAAATCAACTGAATTTCTGCCTTGAAAACTGGTTCAAAAGAGTTAATTTAAATTTTTGGACGCGAGGGTGATGTGTATTATATATCCATTCCGTCCATCCGTTTTAACACAATATTTCAAGGCATGATCCGAAAAATGAGGCAAATCCAACACTTAAGTGGTCCACACCAAAAGAAACAGTGGCCCAAGAGGTTTTTAACGGTAAGTGTTCGATTTCCTTTTTCCCATGCCGTGGTCCAAGATCACGTTTGGGCCCCACATCAGGCACCGATCTAACGTATGTCATTGGTTTGTTTTTCAGAAATGGACCATCCACAATAGGGCCCAGAACATGTATGGTCCAGATTCACATTCCCCCGCCACATTTATGCACTCATAGATGGCCCAGTCCGATCAACCATTCAATTTCTAGCTATCTCATGGGTAGGCTCTGTGCTTACCTGACCGTTGATAAGATGTCGGATGATTCGGCTCAATGGGCCAAAGAGCTTCAACCTAAGCCTTACCCAATAGTAATCGGGTTTGAACTAGGGAGCTCATACAAAGTGAGGGTCCTTTGTGGATAGAATGCCTTCCAATGGTCCAGATTTAATGTGTGAAATCAAGTGGTTGAGATCTTCTTCCTCAAAAATCAGTCAATTTCACTCCTCAGGTGGGCCACAGTATATAAATTAAACTATAAGTCCATCTGTTTATATCATGTGGCCCACCTAAGGTGTAAAATGCTCTCATTTTCAGGTCAGACCTTCCACACGTTTTCCATAATGCCACATGGAGGTTTTCTAATTCTACGTGCACGTGGGAGCCGTACAAATAAACATGCGACATATGGGTGAGATCTGAACTACAGTATTGTTTAAATATAGTGGCATAAAAATCAGGCGATTTAACGTGTCAGGTGGGCTACACTGCTAGAGCATATCAAAACAAATGAATGGCTAGAAAAGAGATTTGGCGACCAATTTAGTTTGTGGTCCACCTGAAATTGTATGATTTTTAAAGCAGAAGATGCAAGCATTGTTTCCAAGCTTATGGAAAGCTCAAAGGGATTTACACGAGTGTGGAATTAGCAAACCTGAGGTAATATACATTTCCAAAGTCAAGAAGGTTTAATAGCATTGTCTTTGATCATTTATCTATAATCCAACATCCATCTCATCCGTATGGGAGATTTATAGCCACTCGATTCTATTTTATTATATTATAGATAATATGAAGATGGCCTCTGCCAACGTACTCTCTCTCTCTCTCTCTCTCTCTCTCTCTCTCTCACAAGAACACACATACTCTCTCTCTCTCAAACACACACAAGAACACACATACTCTCTCTCCTCAAACACACACACAACCACACACACACACTCTCTCTCTCTCTCTCTCACACACACACACACACACACACACACTCTCTCTCTCTCTCTCTCTCTCTCTCTCTCTCTCTCACACACACACACACACACACACTCTCTCTCTCTCTCTCTCTCTCTCTCTCTCTCTCTCTCTCACACACACACACACACACACACACACACACACTCTCTCTCTCTCTCTCTCTCTCTCACACACACACACACACACACACACACACACACACACACAAGAACACACACTCTCTCTCTCCCTCCAACACACACACGAGAACTCTCTCTCTCTCTCTCTCTCTCTCTCTCTCACACACACACACACACACACACACACACACACACACACACACAAGAACACACACACTCTCTCTCCCTCCAACACACACACAAGAACTCTCTCTCTCTCTCTCTGTCTCTCTCGGTGCCATTTCTCCCATCGTCGCCAAACAGTCACGTTCCTTCGTTCCTCACTGCAAAGAGATGGATAAAATAAAGCTCTCAAAAATCATTGCCACTTACACTTCAAATCCAGAAATGTTTAGCTGCAACCATCATACAACCAGTCTCACATGCGTATGACATCCAACACATGCACAAGGTAGCTCCCATGGCCATCGAATCAGTCCTTGTCGCTCCACTTACTTGGTTTAAATTCTACTCATATTTTTCCTCCATCTGCTCTTCACACTGTGGCCCACCTTTTGCACGGTTACAATGTTTTCCACAAATGACACGTTCGCACAGCCTACACACATTTTGCACCACTTCCTACATGGTACTGACCCATCAACGCTACATGCACGTCAATCCCGATCGTCCATATCCTGGCCTCACCGTCGTCCAAATACTGAGCTGATTGGGTGATCTCAACCGTCCGATATGATCAGTCATTTTCTCGCACAAATCGGATGGTTAGGATCATCCGATAATAATTACAACTTTTGGGATATATTACATTCACAATGGGGCCTGGACTTGGATGGTCTGGATGGACGTACATGTAGATTCAATAGAGAAAAAGGGCGGCTGAGATCACCTGGGAAGGCTCGTAGAGGCCTTGGGTCGAGGACATGTGATGCTGCATCATGAACGGCGGAGGGACTTCTTGTTGCCTGCTCATGAATTCCTGAAAATAATTACGCTACTGCCATTAGCTTGATTGAGATTTCTACGGTAGGCGGTGTATAATACAGTACACATACACCTGAGAAAAGCTCCACCCTCTCCGCTTACTATAAGTTACAGTGCACCCAATTGCTCTGGTACAATTCCACAGTCCAATCCATTGATCCAGACCGTACGTTCCTTAGGTCTAACTGACATTCATGAGCTACCATATAAATATCACACTAATCTGACAAACATTAGCCATTTGATCAATGGCCTTTAATATGGACGGTCAAGATCGTTTATAGAAAATAGGTCCAGTCAACAATTTTATCCATCTATTTGCTGGATCTCATCATAGATTAGCTAATAGCCTAAAGAATCACTTTTGTGAGGCAATCATAGCCATCCCATCCGTGGCTTGAAAAAAGGATGGCTATAAGAAAAAAAATGCCAAATCAGTGATGGATCGGATCATCTTATCATGAGATTTTTGCATGGTGGTCTGTAAAATGCGTAGTGGACTAATTAAAAGAAGGTTCAAGGGGATCAATTGGACCGTCCAAGTGTAAGATGCAACTAAGTGCACTACAACGTACAGTGTTACGAGAGCAATGGAGCATTTCTCATGTACTACTGGGAGTTTTACTATAAAATTCCTCAGAAATCTACTTTTACCAGATAATGCTCCTTAGAAATTACTGAGAGGATACATATTATAAAAATGCTAGCATCTAATTTTTCTTTTTAAAAAGTAGTATGGGCCCACATGGTATGTGTATAACATCCAACCCTTCCAACATATGTCACATACATGGTGATAACAAGATGAAAAATATCAGCCTATCTGATCATCAGATGGGTTACATTTGAATTGAGATATTTTGAACGCGGTATATTATTTTTTATGGATTGGCCCACCTTATGATTGGATTCACCATTTTTTTTTTTTTTGGTTAAGCTAGTAATAATGTTGATAGGCATCTGTTAGATGGGATAAATGTCAGACACATACGGTGTGGGTTCCACAATTCTCGTTTCTCCACTTTGTTTTTAAAAAATAAAATAAAATAAAGAAGAGCAGTAATGTAATTGATATACATCCGGGAATTTCAATTTCTCAGGGCACTGTTTGGTAAATTCTAAATCCTAAAAGAAATTTGAGGTGAAAATCCCTATACTATTCACTTTTATTTTTGAAGGATGATATTGTTTACAGAACTTTGCTAAAGCCCAAATTCAGCAGACATGGGAGCCCAGCTATATGCCAAATATGTGTGAGATTCAAGCCGTCCTTCATATGGGCCCCACTATGCAGATGCCCTTGACCAAAAAACCAGGCCTCTAGACAGATCAACTCAGCTACTGAAAGTTATCCAAGCTTTGAAAACCTGTCATTTTTATTCTAACAATGTGGCCCATTTGATGAGTGGACGCTTGATTCTTCAAAGGGGCATCTACATAGCGCGACCCACTTGATGAATGGCTCAGATATCCAAGTTTCTTAGCCTTTAATGCATGATTGAAGCATGAATGTACAGCACAATCCAATGGTTATCATTCCCTGAGTTTTTTAGAATAATACAAAACCTCCAATCTATAGTTAAAAAACCCGAAAACTGGCTTGACTCGATGTCCAATCAGTTGAGTCGACTTGAAGACTCGACCGAGTTTCGAGTCAACTCACTGATTTCTAGAACAATGCTCTAATTCATAGGTGTAAGATACTCACTTCATGAACACTTCGGTTGAAGGTGGTTGATTGCATCAAAGGGAAATGCATTGCATTGCAAGGAAAAGCTTCATTGCTTGCCCAATTCCCTCCAGATTCTTCCTCCTCCTAGTAAAATCCATTCATTTCTTATTAGTAAAATGCTTTTTAATCTTTTTCATGGACAATAAGACCCTAGAAGAACTTTGATACTCTAAAAGAGTGTGATGAATGATATGCAGGTGCTTAGAAATAACTTAGAATTTGCATGTGGCATACAAGTAACTCAAATTAAGATTCCACAGTTTAGTAAATTTAATTTGATTTAATGTATGACACATGTACAATTTTTGAGTGCCTGCATATCAGCCATCACACTCTGCCAGAGTATCAAATGACTCCCAATATGAATATTTAAGTATTTGAGCGTTTCCCTATATATATATATATATATAATGTAGAGCAAGTACGTAGACAACCTCATAGATGATCGGATCAAAAGAAATCAAGTCTGAAAGTTATAACAAAGCGATTGGTTATCTTTTTGCATGTATAATGTGTCATTGGAAAGCTATCCACAAACTTTTCATCATGATCATTCTTAAAGGTTCATTTACTATCAAACGATTTTGCAAAATTTCATTGCTTTAGGGGTTGATTTGAGTTTTAAGTCAAATTTACCTATTTTAGTTATCATTCAAAAAGGATTTAAAGTTTGTTTGCGATCGGAAGTTCTTATTTAGTTACCTAAGGCTTGTTTATGAGTTTAGATAAAATTAGGCATCTTTTATTATTTTTAGTAATTTTATAATTTCAATTTCTTTTCTCTAATTTGAATTGGAATAGGAATGGAGGGACTCTCCTACCATTCAATAGTATCAATTTATCTTCATTTTAGAGATTTTCTCTCCTTTTGAATTCAAGGATTGTCAACTAGAAGCAGACAGGGATCTTCTTCCTTTCATCCACGCAAACAATACACTAGTATTTATTTATATACATCTCTCTCTCTCTCTCTCTCTCTCTCTCTCTAGGAAGGTTTCTCTACAAGTCCTTGTAGAATAAGCTTATTCTACAAGGTTGTGTGTGGGGGCCATTGTTATGTGTGTATGTTGTCAAACATGTCTAATGAGATTTCCTTATCATTAAAAGTTGGACAGCGCAAAAAACGGAGCACATTCAGCCATAATTTGGGCACCACATAAATTTCAAAGTTTTGGGGCTGGTTGTCCATCCATCCAAAGTTTTAGGGCCCGTTTGGATCTTAAGTTGCTTAAGAAAAGTAACTTATCTTAGTTTCTACTTATTAAAAACATGACTATGTTTGGTACAACCTTCTTATAAGCTTCTCCTCTTTGGTCTCTCATATGCCTCTCTTTAGCAACTTATGAAAAGTAGAAAAGTTAAGAAATATTAACTGAAATAATTATATACTTTTAAGTAAAAAAGTTACTTATAACTAATCATAAACCAAACTTACTTACCGGAAATAAGTTACTCTCTACTGCTGTAAGTAAAAAAAGTAACTTATTTGGTGGTATCCAAACGTTCCCTTAGTAATTGGAAATGCCTAATTTTTGGAGCATCCAATCATTATGGTAGGACTAACTTAATACAGGGGTTACTTGTCACACATACAACATTGTGCGCCCCACATAGGCAATACTAATGCATAAGTAGGTGAATAACTTTTAAAATTCATCCTATCTTGTAGAGTATATACTGTTTGTCACGTGGAAATTTCTTACGGATTTGTATCATAATTAAAAGACTTGAAAACCCAACTCCTTCATGTCTAGTCACATCGAATTGATTCAAAGATTTCAGATGACTCTTTACTTGATATATAATAGTTAGATTAATATTATTTATAAATATTTTAAATAGTCATTTGCAGGCAAAATATAAATGAAGAAGATGTAAAGGTATAGTGCATATTTTTCTGGTTAGATCAGATGATCACTTTGCAAAAGATCTTGGTTCAAAAATGCCTCCTTAGCGAGTCACTCACTTCATGGAGACTCAACTCAAAATCTCATCAAGTTGAGTTGACTCAGCCAAGTTTTGAGTCGAGTCACCAAGTTTTAGAATTATGATGTGTACGGTTTTTAATAATTATGGATTGAATTGTTGAGAAAATCTCTTATTTATTATTTTTGTTTTGTATGGTTAGACATGTTCATCCAACTAGGGTATTAATAGCTTTGATGGTTTTTTCAATTGGTATTAGAGCATAGCAGGAAATACTTTACTAACATACCTTTTCATCATCCATTGGAACGACGTCGATCAAGAAATCTAAAACCTCAGTTTGGGTTATAGCATGTGCAATGTCGCTCCTCTGCAGAGTGCGACGCTTGTTCTCTTCTGTTTGCAACCATGACCTCAGTGTGAGCTCCAGGATGAAAAGCTCACATGCTTTCGAAAATAAGACAGGCGCATCGGCACTTATCATCTGTTGAACATGGCAATATAGGAGTTGAAAGTATGTCACCAACATAGGATTAATAGCCTAATTATCGAAGCGACTACACTGGACATTCAAGCCATGCATTAGGTGGGTCACACTTCCCAAATTACCTTGCTAAAAAATAGTTAGGTGGACTCATTATCTGGGCCACACAAGTTTATAGACCCATGGACCATTTAAATAATTGCCAATGGTTCACATTCAATGTACACATGTGGCCCACCTAATGGTTTTGCTAGGTCATCTACATGATAGGCCTATCTCACATTACAACAAGGATATGAATTGGATACACTAACCTTCACATCTTCATCTGACTTCATAATCCTCTTGATCCTTGCAAGTGGAAGCTGATGCTGCTTAAACTCTACAAAGTAATACATGGATTTTCAATTTAAATAACCCTATACTATGGAAGATAGTTAAGTGTCTAAATGTTTCAAATGATCGTAACCTTGGAAGATTTCATTAATTTCATATCATAAGACTTTGTTAATTTCATGGTATCTAAAATAAAGAAGGATGATAAATGGGTTCCCACACAGGCAAATGTTCAAAAAATCCCACGGCTCATATCACAATGAAATCTTATCTCAGTAAGATATAGGGCTACAGAGCTTGGATTTTTTGCGAGTTCCATAAGAGGATTTTGGAAGGTTAGCCTTCCAGAAAAACAGGTCGTATCCTCTTCAGATGGGGATATAAGGCAATGGCTGTGGATGGTGCCCATCAATGTGTATGTGGCATCGAAACCATCTAGAATTTTCCCCTAACAATGAAATTGTGATGCCCGGAAAATCTGACCAATCCACACGTGCCACCCTTTGAGGTTAGAGAATTTTGAGTGGCCATCCATTTTTTTGGGCATGGCCCACTTGAAGATTGCGAAGGCCTGAAGTTTTGGAAATACCATCATCATGATTGTGTTACTCATTTGATGAACGGATTGGACCATATAAAAACAATACAGTGGACCACACCATAGACAATAATGGACAACCACCCAATAACCTCCTATTCATGTAGTGGCCCACAAGATGATTGGACCAGCCTGATTTTTTAGTCATCATAATATCACGGTGGAGTGATCATTGTCAACAGGTTGGATGCCATGAAAACATTATGGTGCCTCCCACATGCAAGAGTCCCAAAATGAGGGTCCCATGTATATATAGGTGTGTGTATGATATTAATGCAGAGGCATTTTCACACCAGGCTTGAATGGGGTAGCTTGTGGGATGCGGGAGCGCAATTGGGGCAGGTGGCCCGTGTGAGGTGGTACCCATGTGATGTAGGGCTCACGAGGAGGGTTCGACCGAGGTTGTAGCCCATGTGATGTGGGGCCTGACCTATGAGATAAATGGATTGATTTACCATGCTCTATCAGTTTGAGCTCTTAGAGAAAGTGGCTAATTGTCCTGCATCACCGGAGGTGATTAATGCAAGTGCATTTTCACACTCGATCTCAAGCAGAGTAGCCTTCTCAGAAAAGAAAATAGACCAGGGAACTTTGGTCATTCAGTGGCGAAAAAATAGTGAACAATTATATCAAAGCAAACTGTCCAAATTATAAGTTTAAATGGGTCATGTGTCCACCAACTAGAGTTTATGATTGTTCAACTAATTTGATTTTTAAATTTATTTAGTGTAGTAGGTTCCGTAATTTAGTTGGTTTAATTTGAGTTAATATTTTCCAAATTTGCAATTTCTAAATGCCTGAGAATCGAGCCCCTTACACAACTAGAGTATTAAGTAATCCCCTTGGTAAATTCAGATTTATTAGGGATCTATGGCGTAAAAACACTTCATTTCCACCACAAAGTTACTCAATAGTTTTTATTTTACTATCCTTGGGAGTTGAAATGACCAAAGCACCTCTCTCTCTCTCTCTCTGTCTCTCTCATTATTATTATTATTATTGTTATTAATTTTAGTGGTGAAGTATAGCATTTGTAGAACCGCAAGGTATGTGCATAACTTCCAACGCATTCGACAAGCGCACCAACTGCATTAATTACACAAACAAAAAATTAAGCTGATTCAATCATCAAGTGTTAACACGACTAAAAAACAGTCTAAAAAACCAAAACAATCTCCAAATTCATGTGCGGCGACAGATCTACTATTTTATTTGACGCATTAGACGTACACATACCATGTAGACCCCACAGTGCTTCACTACTCACAAATAAAGGAAATTAGATGAGGACACTTTTGCAATCTCAGCTTCATAAATGTGCTTTTGTGATTTCAAACGGTCAAAGCACTGTTTGGTAAAATCTGAACGGTTAACGAACTAAGAAGGTTTTCAGCTGATGCAATACCTCTCTCATTGCATAACGACTGCCATGCAATCGAATTCAAAGCATTAGATGTGAGTGATATGGGCAGCGATATACTGAAATTTTAGATTTTGAAAATTTAGCCGCTCAAATCCAGCTCACCCAATGGCCATGATATTGGTTGCAATATTGTTACAATAATAAATTATAAGATTTAAATAATGTATAAATCAAATTGATCATGTTCTTCAAACGGGTCGAAACATGATGGGACCCACCATAAGGATGGTCCAGATTGGTATATCAACCTGATCATATGTATAGTGGAGAGATAGCTCCACCAAAACACAGAAGAAGAGCCAAATGTATGAAATAACGAAAACCTGTAATTTGGTCCACTTCTAGCATTTGTTGCTGCCAGAACAACTGCAATTGCTGCCTTTTTACCTGCATCATAGTAGCATAGGAACTCAGTACTACCAAATGATAATCTCTCTCTCTCTCTCTCTCTCTCTCTCTCTCTCTCTCTCTCTCTCTCTATATATATATATATATATGGGAAAAGGTCCTATGCCATGGAGCTCATGGGAACTTTCCATGAGGTCGAGCTGTGTGGGCCCCACCATGATGCGTGTTGAACATCTACTCCATCAGTCAGATGCACCATTCCATGGTGGGCCTAGGGCTTACACATCAAGTCAATCCGTGACTTGTGTGGGCCACACCACATACAAAAGTTAAGAGGGATTACCCTCCATTAAAACGTTCATAATCATTTTTTGGGCCCACTGAGATGTGGTTCACAAATCCAGGCCATCCATTATGTGTGTCCCGCTTGGATGAGGGGTCAAAACAAGTTTCAAATGCATTCAAATTTCAAGCGGGCCCCACCATGTGCTTTTACATGTTTTAAGTTTGTCTCTACTTGATTTTAGATGGTATGGCCCACATGAGTGCCATATACAACTGATTTTTGGGATATCCCATAATTTAAACGGACCTATCAAATGCATGGTATTAATGTTCGAAATCATCACAAGTCATGTATACCCAAAATCTCAACCGGGCATGTGATGCAACACTCCATGAAACCTTGTATCCCAACTTTCACTTTGATCCAAAACTTTGGTAGGCCATGGAAAAAGGAAATTGTTTCCTCCCTCGGTTTGCCATGACCCACCAAAGTTTTGGATCAAAGTGAAAGTCGGGATCCAGAGGTTTCATGGGGTGCATTATAACATAAACAATTCGGATTTTGGGCTACATCATGTGTGATGAGTTCTGAAAAAGTTCTCACAAGCTTTTAGTTATCTCTCTCTCTATATATATAATAAATAATAACAAGAAATTCATAAAATACAGGAATCCACGCACGAAATTAGATGAATCAATAACTCAAATGGGCCACACCACAGAGACATTAAAAATGAGGACTCCTACTAATTAGTGCATGTCAAACACCCATCATGGTGGGCCCAGGAGAGATTTTTGTTCCACAGGCTCCCTCCAACAGTGGTGGGAAATCCGGGTCCATGCTCCACCCTAGATTTAGGGCAACAACACGTGAACGGCATCTTGAGACCTGCAAATTGTGGGACCATTATGGATGGAACATAGCTAGAAAATCACACTCATCAGATGACCATAACCATCAGATTTCGCAGGCTGTGTTTGAACCAATGAGCATTTTATTTTTAGGCATCCATTTGATTACCACCAAATGAACGGTTAGGATTCTCTTTCATTCCTACAATTTTCAGGCCATGCCCCATCTACAATGCTCACCAAAGTTGGACGGCCTGGATGGAGGCACATGTGCACCATTCTCATACTCAGACGCAGTTGCACTGGAAGCTTCTCACCTCATGGGACGACTGCCTTTGGCGAGGGAACATGGTTGGGGGCACGTGCATGAAGCTGTGCACGTGAGAAAGCGGGTTTGAAGAAGAAGAGTACTGCAACGATTGGTTTGGATCCATGGCCTAACCTTCAGTGGGTCCCTTCGTAAGCTAAGAGGCCTATCATTGTATGAAGGGCTTCACGCCCTTAAATAGAGAGAGAGAGAGAGAGAGAGAGATAGAGAGCAGATTAGGTGTTACCCTCATCGTGGGGCCTACCTTGATTATGTGTTATATATCCATTCCGTCCACGTTTTTCCAGACAATTTTAAGTTATGGCCCAAAAATTTAATCACATTAAAATCTCAGGTGGACCACACCATGGGAAACAGTGGTGATTGAAAGATCACCATTAAAATATTCCCAGAACCACTTTAAGAAGAACTATGACGTATATTTAACATCAAGCCTGTTGATAAGGTAAAAAAATATCTGGATGAAGGTAAATACAGAGATAAGGTTGATCTAAAACTTCTCTAGCCTACAAAAATCTTTTAATAGACATTCACTACAATTTACAGGGATGTGGTCCACTGGAGATTTGGATATTCTTAAAAATTTTAATAACAATATGAAATGATCTTTAAAAATGGAGGGACGGCGTGGATATACAAAAACTTAATGATGATGGGACCCACACGGAAAGTGTAACACCCACTAAGGTTTTACCCGGGTAACACCTAATCCGCTCCAAGAGAGAGAGAGAGATCTGCAGGTGAGGGAGTTAAAAATAGCAAAATGCATTAAAATGTAAGTACAGCATCCGCTGGATTTTAGCATGATGTGTCACCACGGCACTGGAGATGAGGACGCGGATTGCGGTCCTACCCCCGCCCGGACAGTAATCCGTCCGGGCAGGGCTCTGTGGGGCCAGGATGATGTAAGTGTTTTATCTACGCCGTTTACCATTTTTCTCAGATCATTTTAATGTATTATGAAAATAATGAGATAGACACAGTGCTTAAGTGGACCACAAAGTGGGGATTGAACTTCCACCATTAAAAACTTCTTGGGAGCTGGAGAAGTTTCGGATCAAGCTGATATTTGTTTTTTCACTTCATCCACGTCTACATGACCTTATGAATAGGTTGGGTTGTAAAAAAACATCACGGTGCACCTTAGGAAGGTTTCAACGGTGGTTGTTATTACCACTGCAGTTTCCTTTGGTGTGGTCCACTGGATCTGTGGATCTGCTTCATTTATAGAACTTAAAATGATCTGAGAAAAATGATGAACGGCGTGGATAAAGCATTTACATCATAGTGGGCCCCACAGATTCCTATCCGGACGGATTACTGTCCGGGCGGGGGTAGGACGCAATCCGCGTCCGGAGATGAAGCTTTCGAAAAATATCGCGATACTTTCACGAGAATTTCTTAAATATGTAATATCACGATAATGTCAAGATATTTTCAAAATTATTTATTAATTTATCATAAACATTTTTTAAATACATTATTTTCAGTGAGATATTCCCCACAACATGATGAGAAAAATGTCAAAATTTGAAAATCTCCCGAGAAATTTCCGAGAACGAGATATGGCAGGTGAGAGGGAGAGTGAGGGAGAGAGAGTAATAGTGCTTTTGTTTTAGAGCGCTTGCGAACGACAGTTTTCTTACAATGACTGGCTCTTTTTAAATGCACTCCTTTTAATTTAATCTTTGGATCTGGTAGACTGCAGTGATAGTTCACCACCGTTTTAGACAGGCAAATGACAAATATTTTCAACTCTAGCCGGGTGTGATAGATGATACGCAGGGACTTGGAAAATTAGTTAGAATTTGCATACGTGGCATATAAGTCGAATTAAACTTTCAAATTATCCAGTTTAGATGTATCATGAACCTGAAATCAGGCCTATTTTATTATTTGACTAATAGGTTAGCGGTTATTGATTGGACGGTTAAAAATGAAAAATTCCAATGGTCCTGTTTCAGCCAGCAAGTGTCCACAAATCAGAGGTTAGGATTGTTCAAAATTTTGACTCTGACTTACTGATAATGGTTTCCACAATTTAGTATGGCACGTGTACAGTTTCTGAGTGCCTGCGCATGGAGCGTAGCATGCTGCTCGAGTATCATATTCATGTAACTCCCCCAATGATAATATGCGCGTCGATGTAACTGAAATTATATACACCACCTTCCTTACCGTGGGTGCACCAAACATGTTTGATGATCGGGTCTGTTGTTAAGGTGGGCCATCACTTCAATGGGCATATCCCAACAAAAGCTGTTGTAGCCACATGATCATTGTCATAAATAAGGAACGGTTGGATCAGCAGTCCACGTTCAACCAGAAAAAGTTACAACACCTGAGTGGTCAGATTTTATGCTTACAGCGATTTTTGGGCCATCTACATGGTGGACCATCATAAGACATGTTTGCCACTTGCCGCGAGCAAACTACGTAGAACTTTGTAGTGACCTGGACAGTCTATGACTCATCCGCCTTACATGTACAGAAACTCGGACGGTCCAAATGGTGGGATCCATTACGGATGGTGATATTGTGGAAATTTATTCGTTTTGACGATCTTAATCATCTGATTTAACTGGATGAATTTGCTGACTATTCATTTGATTTTTAACCG
Source organism: Magnolia sinica (assembly GCF_029962835.1). Classification (NCBI taxonomy): domain Eukaryota; kingdom Viridiplantae; phylum Streptophyta; class Magnoliopsida; order Magnoliales; family Magnoliaceae; genus Magnolia; species Magnolia sinica. Next base: position 135,794,329 of record NC_080574.1, read on the forward strand.
TTCATTGGATAGGCACCAATTGGATGGTAAGGATTACTGGATCTGTCCGCAGTTTACGCAACGCTCCACCCATATGGGTCCTAAGATTGGACGGTGTGGATTGGTGTCATGTACACCACCCGCACAGTGGATGAGGCAGCTCTTTTTTAATATGGTGGTCGACAATCATGGTGGCTATGAGGTCTGCGCAGATCACCGTTGAAACATTTGTGTGGCCACAAAAGTTTCGTATCAGGCCAAATATTTTATCATTTCACTTCATCCCACCTTATAAACGGTTTGGATTGCATATAAACAACAAGGTGGAGCCCAGGAAGGTTTCAACGGTAGGAAACTCTTTCTCAAGTTTTCTCTCTCGTGTGGCCCACTTGAGCTTTGGATCCGGCTAATTTTTTGTATAAAATCCTAAAATGATCTTTCAAAAGGGATGGACGGAGCATATTTCTCACAAACATCACGGTGGGCCCCACCTAGCATCCCGAACCTCGTGCGAAAGGCTTTCGCAGGAAATCCGCGTCCCAGAAAGAAGCGTCCGATTCTGTGAAATGCCTCGAGTCTAACGTCAAGTTCTGTACCCGCCGAACCACCCTAATTGATGGTTTTGCGCCGTTGACATGGCAATCTCATTTGTTCTCGTACAATAAAATTTCTGTGGGCCCCACCATGGATGGCCCATGGTCTTAAATATCTACAAATTGGATGGTTCTACCCGTCTGATGCGTGGGGAAGACGAATGGATGTTAAAACAAGATGGCAGACCGTTCACTACAAAAAGACAATTATTCAGTAATCTAGATTATCCATTCAGTTTTAATTTGGGGCACAATCCAATTACGTTATGGACCACCATCCGAAAGTCTCTGGCCACCGTTCATTGTCCGCAACTGAGGTGGAGATTGAGGAGAGTCACCAATTCCGGTGGTCAGGCGGGTTACCAATATTTTGCCACTTTCACTTGGGTTCGTGCTACTGCACGCTCAGGTCAGGGAAATCTCAACTGATTGAGTCAGGAATATTCCATAAAAGTTGGTTTTTAAAGTAAGTCGCAACTCATGCCCTTACCATGCATCGCTAATCAGTACCCATATGGCCTCATGATCTGATGATCTGAACCATCCATATAGTGGACCCAAAAGTACATTTGTGCACACATGGTTGTTGGATATTTTAGCTTCACATTAAGATTATGCCCATGCACAGTTGGCTTTGAGACAACCCTAAGCTGAAATGGAGTACACATCTGGACCATCAGGAAGTGGGCCCATATCCCCAGGAAATCTAACGGCGGATCATTGATGCTACTGCATGCCTCCGACCATCAGATATGCCACTACGATGCACACGCGCACTGCTACCACAGCTAGGAGTACAATCCAACACCTCGCTTCACCATCCCTGCATGCATGCTATGTTGGTTTTCGGTGAACCCGTAATCACACGGACGAAGAGGCACGTGTGAGAGACCACGCCATTTGGTGTAGAGCGGGTGGCGGACAGTTTCATGGCCAATGTGGATCAGAAAAGTCCCGTCGACGACAAGAGTGATCCAGACCGTCGGGCATTAGGTCCCGCATATCTCACAATTCAGAATAAATTATCTGACATAAAATATATGATTTTGGAGTAGAACGAGCTACTTTAGCCAACTAACCCCGCTATACTGGGTTGTGCAAGCTACATTTGCTAAATACCCCCGGATTGACCGACAGTCATTTCTCTATTTTAATTCCATTTTTACTATAACTAGTAAGTTTTAGTTTGATTATAACTCTTCATCCGTCAGGCTTCAAGAGTTGCGCAAGCTAGATTTGTGAAATACCCACGATCGTTTCCCTATTTTAATTCCAGTTTTATTATAAATAGCAAATTTTAGTTTGATTATAACCCTTCATCCATCAAGCTTTGGGAGTTGCGCTCAACGTGAAAAGAGCTTAGAATAATTACGAGAACGATTTGGTGAAGCCAAATATAATACTTATTATTTTTAGCCGCAAACCTTGCGCACCAGTAGACATCACGACTGTCTATAAATAGTAAGTTTACTGTTTATAGTAAGTTGCGAATTCTAGGAATTTTAGTTATAGTTTGCTTTTGATTTCTCTTCCATTGCTTGGTATCCCTATTTAAAGGGTTGTGAACTTGTTTATTTAATTCATTAATCAATTTCGAATTTTATAGAATTTATTTTCTATTTTGTTTATTTTCTTTTTCGTGGATTTGAGAAGCCATTGTGAGGAGTCCAGAGAAGTTCCGTGGATTCGGAACAGTTATCCTCTTGAGGGAGATTGTGCTCGACCTCATCACATTCATCCCACGTCACCATTCATCAGATGTTCTCATCATGATTAAACCTGGACCGAAAATCAAGGTGGTCCACTTATCAAATGGGCCAACATGTGTATGAGAAAAATGATCTCTTAGAAAAATAAAAAATAAATAAAAAAAATCAATGGTCTATAGTCTTGTTTAAACGTATAATGGACTTTCCACGTACATTTCATTCTCTAAAAGCTGAAAAAGAGAATAGGATGGGAAGCTGATTGCGTCTTACCCCTGGACTGCCATGATCCGTCTAGGCAAGGGCTATGTGGGGCCAACTGTGATATGTATGTTTTATACACACCACCCATCCATTTTTTTCATATCATTTTAACATATGGGCCAAAAAATGAAGCATTTGCAGAGCTCAAGTAAACCACACCAAAAGAAGCGGTGGTGATAAAAATACACCCACTGTTGAAACTTTCCTAGAGCCACGATGATGTTTATTTTCCATCTATCTATTCATAAGATCATATAGACCTTGATGAAGCGAAAACACAAATATCAACTTGATCCAAAATTTCTGCGGCTCATGAGAAGTTTTTAATGGTGGCATTAAATCTTCATTGTGTGGTCCACTTGAGCATTGAGCCTTGGATCTGCCTATTTTTCGGTTCATACCTTAAAATATGGAGAAATTGATGGACAGCATGGATAAAACCAATAAACTATGGTGGGCCATACAACTATGGTGGGCCATACAGAGCCCTACCTGGATGGATTACCGTCAAGGTGGGGTAGGACACAGTCGGCTTTCTCTTGGAAGACTTCCAACTTTGGAAAGCTAGAAATAATAAATTCCCTTAATGAAGCCATGTTCTAAAACTTAGTGACTCCCGCGGACTCAAAATGTACAATGCTAGCTTATGACTTAGTCAAATTAGCCTTGACTCAGCTAACTTGAATTTTTTAATAAGAAAATAAATCTTATTTTTATTTCTTATTTTTAAAAGCCTTTGACACAATTTTAGCTCTTTGATGGACCAAGATAACAGTGCTTCTACCTCCTAATTGCTTTTCCTTGCACAAGAAGCTTCCAAGCTCCACTCCTAATGCATGATGTGACATCATGTGATGATTGGGCTTACTTGAAGGTAGATACAATCCGTTCATTTTCTTCATGACTCACTATTTCAATAGGAAGACACAAATTTAAATAAGATACAAGATATATGTGGCCCACAACAACCGACAATGATGGCAATTCATTCCCAACTATTTTTTTGTGGTGTGGTACACCTTATTTATAAATGTGGCTCATTATATAACCCACGAACTTTTATGGAATGCTGACTCCAACTAATGGAGTGGATTTGGTGCTTACTCGACAATGGGCCCCACAGACGACGCCCTTGGATGTTAAAAGTAAGGGTACATGTTGTCATGTGTTAAGAACTATGGTTGTGGTCCTAGGTTGTCATGTGTTAAGAACCATGGTTATCATGTGATAATGGTCTAGATTGTCACGTGTTAAGAGTCGAGGTTGTCTATGTTAAGGGTCGTGGAGCTCTCTATAGGGCATGTATTGAATCCACTCCGTCTATTAAATTCAGACTGTTCATTAGGTCCAACACACATTTTATGGGCTATCATGTAAATATCACACTGAATTGATGATCTTATCAATTTCATCAATAGTCTCAAATATGGATGGTCAAGATCATTTGTATGAAAATAAGTCTAACCAGCAATTCAATCCATCTATTTGATAGCTCCCATCATGGATTGCTTATGATTCTAAAGAATCAGTTCTGTTAGGAAATCCTAAGCATCTCATCCATGGATTGGAAGAGGGATGGCTACAAATAATAGGGGCCAAATCTAGCATGGGTTGGATTATCAGAGTCTTATTTTTGCATTGTAGCCCTTGAAATGTTTTCTAGACTTAATGAACAGTTAACATATATTGTAATGTATTTGTTAAAGATATCTGATTCTATGAGTTGACTCGGAATGTACTGTCTGAAACTAGGATGGGTTTGATCACCAGATAGTCATATCAATGCTTTGAGTTGTTACTATCTTCACCAACACGCTATGTTAGTTGGTATCAGAGAGAGATGTCTTTTTGTCGGACTGATGGCTTTTATTAGCAGATTAGGCAGCAACAATCTTACAGACAGTACTTTGGAGAATTTAAGTATTGATGCGCAGAGTTCATGATTTTTTATTAGGAATTTCACAGATGGCAAACATGTGATTGAGGCCATGATTTCTCTAAGTGTGTTCTCGAGTGATTGAGGCTTGGCTTGCAAACATGTTCCTGCAAATGAATGCTAACAATTACAGAAGGGGTTCATGGTTGTCTAGTTTGTTGTCGAACAGGTAGAACATTCATGTCAAATTGTGGCCTACAACTCTACCTTGGCGAGGCTAATCTAGAGAACCAAATGCTTTTCGACAATAGATATTGACGAAGAGAAGTAGACTTGTGCATTCGAAGGAGTGATTCTTGATGATGATGATGAAGAGTAGACCTATGCAGATAGCGTGCCTCTTAAGGAATCCACCATTAGATTGCTCAATGTATCCATGAATGAAACACGCTCCAGACATGCATCGACATATGTACCATCACACCAAGAGAAATACACTGTTTGATTGATTGATGGACCACAAATGGATTGATGGTTGGTCTAGAAACGAAGTAAAACATCAATTGACACGTTGACAGAAACAATCAATGAATTGGCAAAAATGGATTGCTCAATTTTTAAGAAGATGGACAATTATTATCTAGTTAAACTCTATGAAGATTGACACCCATATATATATTCTCAACCACTAAACCACAAACAAGGTGTACAGATCAAAGGCTGATGGTGAATATCGCAAATTCGTTATTAGAAAGAGGTAGAGATCGATGCATTAGACACAGGATTACAAAGAAACAGAAGGTAAAATATCATTTTATAAACTTCAGTTTTATGAATAAAAACCCACTCTAACGCATAGGCCTTCAACATCAGTTGATGCCAGAGTGAAAGAAGACCCATTATAGAGGCGCGCCATGATAATGGGCTACTATCATTAAAAATTAGATGATAAGTTCAACTTTTCAAGTGAAGGGGTTCAATGTAGAACAATGTCAAGGAAAAACTCGTTGGGCAACCAGGATCAAAAGAAACAGGCCAAAACGTTCAATTCAGGGTCTAGTATATACTATAGCTTCCAATTACGATAATTTCGTGATCGTTTACCTGTTTCTCACTTTCTCACCTATAACATGCCATTTGAAAGTCATCACGAACTCTACATCCTGGCCAATGCCAAAGGCAATTGGTCCCCGAAGGGTTTTCAAAAATAAGGTTGTTTTAGGGGCCAAATTTGAGTTTTTTGACCAAAATTTACTGTTTTAAGTAACAATATTTACTATTATAAGTGTTTTAGGATATAAAGAAGTCATGGGTTCAAGTACACATTATGGTGAAATCCCACTGTGGTGTGAATGCATGAGTGTGTGTGAGGTGTGAGTGCATGTGTAAAAAATAAGGATATAAAGAAGTTCAATTATAGTTGAGCCCTCGTTCAAGTCATGTAAAAGAATTTGAGTCAGTTTAGAATTTGTTTATTATTTTTAGTAAGTTCACTATTTTAGAAAAGTTACGGATTTAGGGTTTAGGGCTTATCCAAGTCATATAAAAGGGTCTTATATACAGAATTTATTTATATTTTCTCAATAATATTTTCTATTTTATAGATTTTTTTTTTTTCCTTTTTCTGCGTTGTAAATTCAAATCTCTTCCTTCACTTTCCACCAAGCACCCACTAAGCCGAAAAAATAACTCTAGAATCCTATGACAATTACACCACTATTTATAAATGAGGTGACTCATCCTCCTCACATGGAGCACTCATGTACGGCTATCTAGACCATCCAAATTATGGCACACATTGTGGACAGAGCACATCAAAAACTCACACTGATCAAGCAATCCTAACCATCAATTTTGATGGTTATCAAACAGATGGCTAAAAGCAAGAGACAGAGTGGTCCAGATTCCAAGGGCAAACTCAGATGGGCTACCATCATTTTCTCAGTGTAACTTTTAGGCTATGCTCCATCCGCAACTGGTTCGTGATTTGGACGGCCTAGATTCCAGCACAACTATACCATGCGCATTCGAGAAGTCACCACCACTCCAAAAATTGGAGCTGTCAGTAAATATACAAATACAAACTGAATTTTAAGAACAGAATTTCTCATAGATAGATGTTTTGCAATATTCATAGGCATTTATTTAGTTTGCTTTCAGTTCTCGCACAATGCAAGGAATGTACATTTTCACTGGATTGAAGTAAATGGCTATATATACAATTAAAACTCAAGCAAGAACTTCCTTGCTAGGAGTACTCAAGCATTGAATTTTGTCTACTAAAAATGTAGCTTCCTCCTCTATATATCACTAACTATATTAATGCCATACCACAGATTATATGTATTTGAAAATGAAAGAAGAAAAGAAATAAACAAATAGGTGCAGATTAACTGATCCGCCAGCTGATTCGTGCTGAATTGAATATGTACAAAATACCAACTTGCAGAACATTGAAGAGAAGAATTCAGTAGCTTCTGGTCACATCAATGGTGTCTCATTCATACCCTACCTCTGCCTTGATGAAACGGCCTTTCACACGCTTCCGCACATCAGCTCTGGCTTTACGAGAAGCATATCGGATCCGTTTCTCGTGTCTGATCAGATGTGCACAAGCAACATTAGAAAATTTCATATTTTCATGTGTGAGTAAATTGAATTCCAAACATTCAGTTCATCATAACCGAAATGAAAGATGTTTTCTAGCATGTCCCGATTGAAATTTGGAGCCCGGGCCCTTAGCATGAATGCTAACAAGAAAATTGCAACTTGGTTTTTCCACTTCACAAGATGTAATTGCAATTCAATTTGATACCGCATACAAACACACCCTTACATGGGAAGCACTAAAAAATCAATGATGTTCCTTAAATGACCAAAATAAGTGTCGTTTCTTAAGATAACCACAATACTTCTACTCTTCAGAGTGCCAAGTTGGGGTTGTTGAATTCAGTCCATCTTAAGCATCCAACAATGCATGCCCAGCAAAAGATTCAGCATGATTTGTTTCTTATGAGATCCGAGCCATCTGTCAGATGGGGCCCTTCACGATCATGCTTGCATAAAAATCAAGCTAGTTACACTCATAAAGCAAACCACATATGGTTAGAAACAAATGTCCTGCCGTGATGGGGACATCAGAGGACCTACTCGGGTGTACCATAGACGGAAACGACCACCCACATCAGTGCCGCTTTCTTTGTGGATTGGTGATGAGTTCCAAATGGGGCTTGCCAGGCCATTTTGAAGACCCCACTTGCATTGGACGCGCATCAGGAAGACCCCACCTTGGGATAATGCATGCGGGCTGCTTAGGAGATCATTTTAGTCATAGGATTTCTATTTCGTGTTGATCCGACTATTGGATCTTGTCGATCAGGCCATCGGGCCACTAAATCTTTTAGATTTGGGCCCCTTAGACTCTAATCTTACTTCTTTTTTTTTTTGCTTTTTTTTTTTTCCAATGGTTTTTGGTATTTTTAGGAGTTTTTTGATGGTTGAGATTGATAATATATGTTTTAGTTTTCTTATTTTGGACAATGGGCCACTTTACCTAGGTTAATGGCATAGTTGTAATTATGTTGGATTTTAATTCCGAATTTTATTATTATAAAGGGGGGGGGGAGGAGTTTCAACCCTGGTGGTGTTATTGAGAAGAAAAAAAGAAAAAGAGTGAAGCTCTCTTGTGTGAAGGAATTTTCCTTATTGTTTTCTAAGGGTTTTTTTTTTTTTTTTTTTTTTTTTAAATTTTATTTTTAAAAAAACCCTCCCTTTTAATTAAATTGTGGGAAACTTGTTTGGTGATGCATTCCCCAAGGAACCCTAATTCTCCATATTTCGGATTTTTCCCTTCATAACCCTAATCATAAAACCTACAAATATGTCCATTAAGTGTGGAACGTGCCTATGCTAAATTGGAAGTTCTATCCCTCCATCGGTCCTAGTTTTAATTGATTTATGTGATTTCTTAGCATGCGGGAATGCGATTTAGGTTAAATCAGATTTTATTCATATTGTTTACTCTTAATTAATTCGTAGGTTGGCATCTTTTGTTAATTGAATTACTTTATAGACTCTTTCATAATCTCCACATTGCATATTAGCATTAAATCATGTGTCCTGCATCATGCCGCCTATATCCTGTGTACAAGTGTGACCTGCCTAATGCGAGAAATACCTGATTTTTAGGCAATGACATTATGAGTGCGAGCTCCACTAGATGAACAGCCTGGAATCATACACATTTGCAACAGCAAATCACCTCTTCAATCTATCCTCACAAAATTCAACCTAGTAGTTCTAAATTTCGATTTTATAAATATCACATTCCAAGCAATAGGGGATTTAGTAGAAGCCTTCATGTTTGGAAGTTAAGGGTCCTTATTTGAGCAGGACGGAGGGAAGGATATCGAAACTTCAAGTCCCTCATCAACTCAATCCTAAGGGACTTGAAGTGAAACTGAGCACTCAAGGTTCCCTAAAGAACTTAAAACACAGCCACGACAAATGTTAGAAAGTTGGTGCTTGGACTTGATACCCAACTGGTGACTCAGTCTTCTCTGAAAACCAAGCACCGAGTATGTATACCCACCTTGTTTTTGGGGACCTAAAAAATCAGCATGGATTTCACTAACTCAACTTAGACCATTCAAAAAAAAAAAAAAAAGAGAACTAAAAGAAAAGAAAAAAGAATTGTCTGTGTTGATTAGACTCCTATGATATTCTAGAACTGGCTTCTCTTATATACATATGTATGTACGGTTTTGCTAATGTCCGGCCTTCATGGGGACTTTAGAAATGTCCCCAAACCTTTTAAATGGCACATAGGGTGACCTAGTGTTGAGTAGAACCATTCATTAATTCATACAACCAGGAGCAAGCCATGGTGCAAAAATCATGCCAATTGGGTGATCCTAAGCTTCCAAATAATCGCATGAACACAGTCAAGATTGAGTGGAGAAACAAAATATGTCCAATCATTAGCTTGAAACATCTAGTAGATAGATCCCACTTTGTATTTCTTATGATTCTAAAGTAAAACTTTGATTTTTGATTCTAAACATGTGATTTATGGCTCGTAAACAATGGGCGGTTGTAACGAACTGGCCCCATTCAGAGGATTAGGATCATCCGATCGGTGTGATTCTTGCACCATGGCTTGCTCCTAGTTGTATGAATGAATGAATGGTTCAGATTGCTGAAATGTCACCATGTGTGCCATATAAAAGGTTTGGGAACATTGCTAATGTCCCCATGAAAGTGGGGATTGAGCACGCATGCACCCACCCACACACATGCAAGCACGCGGACGCGCACGTGCACATGCACACACACACACACACACACAAACTCGAGTGTTGACTTAGCTGAATTGCCGATTTTTTCTTGAAACTCAGCCAAACGGTGTGCAGTTAGGGAGTGAGAGTTCCCAGTCAATTTTTTAAATGTGGTCGGAACCATGACAGACTGACTTGCAATTCAAGTAATGGGAATCACATGAGATAGTAATTCCACTGATTGAAATCAATATAGAACTCAGCTGCCAGGAACTGGTGACAGACATCAGCTGATTGGTTCCAACAACAAGAGGTGATAAGAGGAGAAAAACTTTGATACTCTGGCAGAGTGTGATCCATGATACGCTGGCACTTAGAAATCACAATGTGGCATACAAGTAGTCAAATTAAAACATTCAAGTTATCATATCCAATATAGACGTATTAAACAAAATTAAGCTTATTTAACCATCTTCCTATTGGATTTGAGAACATTTATTTGACGGTTAAAAATGAAAATTCAAAGGTCCTGTTTCCACAAACAAGTGTCCTCGAATTGGAGTACGGTATTTTTCAACCAATTGGATCTTGGTATTGTGAGTTGGATACACTGGGCTGCACAATCTACTCAGTTGTATTTGGGTGAATATATCCCACATTTAGAATTTCTGAGTGCCTGAGTATCAAGCGTCATATGCAGCCTGAGTATCACATAATTCCTCATAAGAGATCTGCTTAGTTCTGTTAGCTAAGGCTGCATTTGGATATTATCTTGAATTGAGCAGAGATGACCAAACTGCAATTGTTTTCCCTAGGATTCACATTATTAAGGGGCTCAGCTCCAAATTGCAATTACACTACTTTCAAGTTTGACTTGAAAATGAATCCAGCAGCTACATCTTTGTTATGAAAACTAAGGTAACTGGAATTTGATCATTTCCATATTGTAATTTGTAAGAATAGTCCATCCAAACACAGGATAAATTAGCAGTAAAAGGGTACAATAGAGGAAGACAAGATACTTACATGCGAACCTTCTTCTTCTCCTTGTACCTCATCATGGCATTTCCTCTGGCCTCAGAGTGGGAATTCTCTGAGTCATGTGAATTCCACGGTGGGTCGCCTTTGGCAATGTTGGGTGAAAATTCACTATCAAGATAATCAGCACCATTGCTTTCCGCATTGAACCTTGACAACGAGTATGATAAGCCTGAATAAGCCGATTGAATAGAGCATGTAGAATCCATACTTTCAGTAAAGAGATAAGCATGGTCGGAAGGACCGATATCATTTACTTCATGGGAGGACCGATCCGCTGAGATATCCTGATATACAAGAAAAAAAGAAAGGAATAAGAAAAACTTTTGATCTGTAATTAGATCCCAAAAATTGAAATGGCCTTAAGATCATCGCTAGCAGGATTCAATGTGGGCCCCATGGGCCAGTGATCTAAACCCATTGATCTGAGAGCATCCATCTGGCTATTCAATTGTATCATAAGAGAAATATCAAGGTGAGCTAGAGCAGAAATATATATAGTGGTGAGCTAATGGCGAAAATATCACTGATTAGAGCCTCTCCATCCACACAAAGGTGAGCTAAGAAAAAATGTCCAGATTTCAACAAATGTATGGCAATCAGGATCTCTAATCAGTGGAAAATTGTCATGCAGGTCATCCATTGTGGGACCTAGTAAATGAACAGTTTGAATAAATGCATGATGGAATTCAAGGGGCAAGCCTCTCTTGCGAAGCTCATATCACAAGGGTTGCATTTCTGTCCTAGCGTTCTCTATATTTTTCATCATATCTAAGAGAAAGTTGTGCATTAAATGTAGTATAGCGAGAATCATTGGGAACAATATACCGTAATGCACTATTCAATGCAGGCATATGCACGCAAGCACAACACACACATTGGACACTTACTATTAATATGATAGTGTTAACCTCAATGACTGATACAAGCAATGCCCTAATCTCCTCTAATCCTCTTCCTTTCTGGTCTCTTTCCTCCTTTCCCTTCCAATCTTAAATTCTAAATTTTTACATCCTCATTGAGGCATACACTGATGTTGATTGGGTTGCGTCACACACCAAAAGAAGATCTACAACTGGCTATTGTAAAATGGTTGGTGGAAAATAGTTATTGGAAGAGTAAGAAGCAACCGTTTGTCGATTGCTCCAATGCTGAGGCTGAGTATTGTTCCATGGCACATGATTTGTGAGCTGCTTTTGTTCAAGACCTTAGTAAAGTTAAGCATTCATGCTAATCATTCATTGACAATTCATTGCAATAACTTGGCCATGATTCATATTTCTTCCAATCGAGTGTATCATGAAATGTACAGAAATGTTAGCATGTGGTTTTGTCATCACATGTACAATCCCAGACACATCAAATGGATCCTTAACGCCTGTCAAGGACAGCTTCAGATCTGCACCTAAAATTAGTCCTCCACACTAAGCAGAGCTCTTTGAGCCTCTCTGCCAAGGTTCAGGCGATAACACCTAAGAATCAGGTGCTTAGCCTCTTCTATAATAGGCTTCAGTCTGCCTAGTTTCCATGATTCTACGGAATTGAGCCCCTCTTGTCCAATTAGCATCTGACACATGTCCATAACCGTGTAACAAACTTCCAGAGGAAAATCAAGACCCCCTGTAGGATATGAGCATTTCTCTCTAGTTCTAGACTACATCTTATTTAATATTTGGCTCCCTTGGCATATACCCATGAAAAAGGTTTCATGTATTAATTTCCTAATAAACCTTCACAGTAGAACTGTAATTAAGCAAAACTCCATGACTGACTGATGGAAGATAGGCCATTTGATGAGTTAATCAACCTGACTTCTGGGCCAGAAGAAATTGATTGTCCCATCCAGTGAACTGCACAGATTTTGCACCCATGCCAACATATGGCACATTTGCTGGCAGTTGTAAAGGACTTAGCAGAACCCTGCAAAAGAATAAACTTTTGTGAACTTGCAAAGTGCACAGATTGTGCAATAAAGCTTGTGCGCATGCCATACATGTGACATCATGGCACATACATGCAAGATCTAATCCATCCACCAGGTTGGTCTGACATTGTACATGTTTTCCCAAAACTAAAATCCAGACCGATGAGCATGTGGGCCCCAATATTGGAAACAGTGGATGTGATAGAGACTTCAACCAAGTTTTCAGTGCTGTACATTTGTTTTGCAAACTGTGTGGCCTGCCTGAACAGTAGATTAGATTCTTGGGATGGGGAGGAAATATAGTGGTGACATTCTGATGGATGGATTGGATCTCAGACCTATTGCACCATGCTGACACATGTGTAGTGTGTACACATGCATGTGCTTAGCAAAGCTCTACTTTTGTATTAGTAGTTTATAGATAACACGAGATCGCAATGAGATGGAGACAGTGAACTCAAAAATCAAAAGATAAATGCTTGGAATTACTAATCAGAAGGTAATTATCTGATTCTCACCTCGATGGATCTTGGATAGCCACTGTCTGATTTACCAAGTGATATGCCTTTTTCCATGGAGGCACAAGCCACATCTATATCGTCGAACAAGGATCTATTTTGCTCTTGATCACCCCCAAAAAGCTCTTCATAGTTTCGGAATGTCAGATCAATATCAGGGACGTTGACTCCATCATAGCAATCATTGTCCTCACAAACTCCAAGGTCGTGCAGATTTTGAGACCACAGCTTTAGAAATAAAGATGGACAAACAAATCAAACAACTGATGTGGTATTGCAGAATGACAAAATGAATGAAAGTTACACAAGTCAACTAACTACTCATGCCAAAATACTGTTTTTGAAAAAGACAATCCAATTCAATATGATGAATTATAAACTATGAGACATCCACAATGGGGCCCATGATCTCAATAGGCCAGATTGACATGCACATATGCCACATCTCTGCCTCCGGTGGACAAGTTGCACATGCTAAGGTTGTCAAGCAGCATAAGATACCCACCTGGACCCATTTTTAACATGGTTCTCAATGTTACCATATGACCCATTCCAGGAAAACAAATCAGTGACCTGAGATGATAATCACCAAACCTGGCTATCTTCAGCTGAACTTTTCCAATGCCAATAGGAGTCTCCATGCAGTGTGACTCCATCATTGGAAGAAGAGTTCAAGTGCTCTGATTGAGATACAGGTAACGAGAAAGGTGGCAGTTGCAGTTCGGCATGCATAGCTTCTTGGGCATCAATACCATGACTTTGAGGACGCCCACTATTCAGCTTAGGATCTTGATCGAGCTGTTTCATCGTATGATCTTCAGTCGAATATACTTCTGTTTGAACCTGCCCATGTACCATAGACGACTGACTGTTTCTTTCTGTAAGCTGAAGCCTTTCTAAATCAATAATCTGTTGCAGAATAGAGTCAGTCACCTGCTGCTGTTGATTCTCGTGAATTATCTGCAAGACGTGTCATAAACTCAGGATTGTTAGATAAAGTAGATAACACGAAAGTGCATTTGGATACACGATCAAGTTGAAATGCAATTACATTTGCCTTAGTATTCACAATGAGGAACTGGCATTTGATTGCGCTTACATTCCCTCCAAGTCCAACCTGAAAGAAACAGTTGCAATTTATTTCCTAGTCACTCAACATGAATACCAAGGTAATGTCAATCCAGTCACTAGTTAACAGTTCATCCAAATGGAGCCTATTGAATATTTGAGGATGCATAAAGATCACAATTATGGGCAACAAAGAATAACAATGTTCTTTTTCCATTTGCGCGTCGTCGTCATTGTCGTCTTAACCTTTCTCCATGAATTTCAGGTTGGCTCTTAAATGGTAGATTTTTAAGAAGTTTTGCAATCTTCCCACCCAAAATCAACCTTCCTCTTTCGCCAGGACCTTTGGAACCAGCCATGGAAGAGGCCCACATTGACACCATTCACATGACAACACCGTCCCACCCAGTACTGACCCTCATCCCGAGTATTACATGCACACCCCCGAGGGGTAAGCAAACAATGATCGACCATTTCCATTTGATGTGTATTTGGCAAAATTAATGTAATTAAGAATCAACATTTTAAAACTTTGAGATAGACAATGGAGACCTTTTGGATTTCACAGTGGCATAGAAGTAATATCCACATGCACCTTCACAGTAGTTTCCAAGGGTTTTGGGTATTAGCACACATCTGAAATACTAACTTTCTCAAGATACACCATATGGATGTTAAAACTCAAATTCATTTCATACATTATCAATTATTCCAAATACAAGGGGAGCATAGTTCTAAAACTCATTAACTCAACTTGAAACTCAGCTAGGAAACTTAGGAAACTCAATCATGGAGAGTGACTCAGCCTCAACTCAACAAGCTTTGTCGAGCCATCTTGCAGACTTTGTCAACTCAACAGGATTCGTTGTGACTCAGGCCAAGTCACTTGCCTGGTCAAACTGGTTTTTTAAACAAAAGTAAAAAGAGGTGAAGGGGATTCCAACACTCGACGTCTAGTAAAGCAACAAAGGTTTTTAACAATGCCGTGCACTGTGAATTTGATTGTTTTAGCTATTTTATATACTTTAATCTAACATAACAACTCTAAGTATTTATTCTAAATATTTTAATTTAATTATTAAATATCTAGTAGAGTTGGCCAATAGGTAATAAGATGGGGGAAAGTATACTTAGATGGTTTGGCCATGTGCAAAGGAGACCAAGAACTGCAATGGTTTGAAGGAGTAAGTTAGTTCAAGCTGAAGGCTCTAAACGGGCATGAAGAAATCCCAAAAGGATATAGGGGAGGTAGTAAGAAACGATTTAATGAACTATAGCTTAACTGAGAATATGTTCCTTGATGGAGTGGAATGGTGGAACAAGATTTCTATAGCAGACCCCGATTAGTTGGGATAAGGTTTAGATGGTGGTGGTGGTATTAAGTATCATATCGAGTCAAGAATGACTCACTCAAGTCTTCAAGTCAACCTGACTCAGCTAAACATAGAGTCGAGTTTTCAGGTTTTTGAACTATTAAGGAGAGAAAGGTCCCACTAATTCAAGAGGGTCAAAAAATAGCAAGGTAAACATCCAAGATATGCTGAAAAAGGCAGTTATTCAAGCATAATCTTAGTCATCATCGTAGCCTTGTCCTGATTATTTGGGGCTGACTTTATAATAATGTTTTCCCAGCACAGGAATTCTCATGATTGTTGGAAATTTTTTTTGCGATCGGCTGCCTGGCTTATATCAAACCGCCTCCTTTACCCTGGCTTGTGCAGCCACTACAGGTGGATTTGCTTGAAATAACAAATTATGTCAATGAATGGAATAGAAAAACCCACAAAAGTGTCTTTACACTGTTGAGAAACACCACCTGGATTAAAACATCAAATTTTGAAAGAACCTCGAGACACCATAGAGCCAGATTTCACTGTTGAAACATGCACACAGTCTTGCTTGTTGATAGTTGAAAACTGTCACTAGACTCATGTGGCCAACCCGTGCCAAATCCAAGCCTTTTACATACAACATAGATGTATTTTCTAAAAAAAATAAAATTGATGTTGATCTGGTTATCAGGTTAGGGCATATGCACAAAACAAATGGACCATTAGGAAAAAGTTGACCAGCTATGCACATTCAATGTACATGTGCAGCCCACCCGATGATCATATTAGCGTGACCTGTGAGACCATGAATCACCACAGTGGGGTCCATGTTACGCCATGACTTATTAGAATTGTAAACCACCAACAATGGATAATTAAAGGCGCTTCAATGCACGGGCCACTTCAATATGCCATATCTTCCCATGATTATCCGTTGACAAATACTCGTAAAAAGAGAAAATTGGAACAATAAATCCTAAAGGGAAAAAGAAAATAAAACAGAGCTACTGATAAAAAGGAAACTCGAAAGAAGCAAAGTCTGCTCAAAGAAAAGGTGGGTGTGAGAACACATAAGGAACTTTGTCAACCCAAATCTGCTAATCAATCACTAGATAAATTGATGCTGATTTGGACATGGACACACACGCGAGGGTTGAACAACAAAACCAGTTTTCAAACATAACAATGTTGTGGAATTTTAAATATTACAATATAAAGATAAGTAGAGCTTTGCTGAGCCCACACGTGCATGCAATAAAAGCTCGTGTACATGCTGCACATGAGCCAACATGACAGGATAGGTCCAAGATCCAATCCATCTATCAGAATGGCATCAGTATATTGATGCCCTGGCCCAAGAATCAGGTTGTTCCACTGGTCAGGTAGGCCCAAGTGTGCAAAAAAAATGTATGGCTCTGAAAAGCTTGGATGAGTTTTCTAACCAATCCACCTGTTTCCAATATTGGGGCCCACATGCTGATAGGACCAGATTTTATTTTTGGGAAAACATGTACCAGGTCAAACCAACCTGATGGATGGATTAGATCTAGTGCGTATGCACCATGTTGGCACATGTGTGGTGTGTACACAAGCTCTATTCACATGTGTGTATTTAGCAAAGCTCAGATAAGTATATAAAAGTACTTTAAAAGAGGTAATTTAGGGTTCTCGACAGTATAACGGGATGACGTGGCTTTATCCACATCTTGGACATGTCCATGGCCTAGATTATTTGCTGATATAAGTATCATAATTCGTATCAATGATCTGGGTCAGAATGTAGAACACCTTTAGAAACATTTTCCAAAAAATGGAAAGTGATCTAACACTTCTTAATGGTTTCTCAAAAATAAATGGTGACGAAAATAATATACGCCATTCACAAATTGAGATAAATACAAACATCTGCACATATGTTTATATATTCCATCCAGAAATGAGATCATACAAACATATGTACATATATATTCCACCTAATGACTTGCCCTTGCTTTCTCTCATGAGAGAAACCAAGATACACCAGCCATTGATATAGATAATTTCTAGAGAGTAATATCATTGGCCACTTCAGGAGTGAAGAAACCCGATTTGCGAATTTGAAAATTTACTCTTAGTAGGATTCCACTAACTACAAAACGGAGCACTTTAGTGTTGTATTGGAAAGAAAGAGCTCTTTCATATCTGCCCGAGCATCGTCTCATGACTTTTTGTAAATTCGATTATATGAGTATAGATCCTGAAAATCATGAATTCCCGTGGCGTGGCCCAAATGCTTGAGCCAAGTAATGTCCCCTATCGATTCCATCATAACTCTAGCTACTTGCGCTTGATCTTGAAAATAGCATTCTGTTTCCTTCGCAGGGCCAATGATACATAATTTTTTTCTCAAAACATGTGATAGACCAAAATGGGACTTTTGAGAATTAGACCCACTTTTTATTTATTTATTTGGTAGGTGGGCAGAGTTCAAACACAAATCCCCAATGTTGTGACACAGAGTATTGTCCATTTGGGCCACACCCGTATCCCCCCTAGAATTCAGTTCTCCTTAATCAACATCAAAATGTTTTGCCCAATGAAATTTTGGATTTGGTTATTTCTTAACAATTTTATTTTGATAGTGCATAGAAAGGCTCCCATGGAATGATCTTTTGTTTTTCGACTTTATTAGTAGAGAAGGAGAACTCCGAAACTCTTAGAAGTTCTTGCTACTATTATTCCCAGCCCAGTTTTGAACATATCAAGCACATGAGTAAAGGTCTGGACTCTGATGTGTGCATGCCAGTTGCCACACATGTTAAATGGTCGACTCATCCATGGTACATGTGGCATCAATCCAACCCCTCCAATTAGTGGGCTGTTGCAGATTGAGCATAGCCTGAAAATCACACTGATCATTCCACCTTAACCATCTTTCTTCCCCATTGAAGTTGAACAGTTGACCAATTTCTTCATTTATTGTCCATTAACAGCCACCAATTGGACGGCTAGGATCATGCAATCAGCGTGATTTTCAGGCTATGCACACATTTCTGTGTTCAAAGAATGTTACAAAGAATCTAAGTAACAAAATCAAACTACATCAGACAATCATTAAGCACAAACAGCTCCCACATACCTTGCTTTGGAGCACGGTGGGACCTGTATCACCACCCCCACCAAAGATCGAAGCCATTGAGTCCAACCCCGATGTTGAAGTAGATTCTTCCATCAATGGACGGAACTCCCTCAAAGTTTCCGTGTTATTGGCACCCATAACAACAGAACTAAACTTACTGGAAACACCCCAAGCTCGAGAATCATCACCTCTGAGCAATCCCTTCAATTCATAGCCCCACAGCGCTGCAAAATCCCGAGCTAAAGGGCACCCCATGTAACAACTCACAGCCCGTTTCTGATGCGGCCCACCTGACACCACCTCATGGGAGCTCCGATCACACCCATGGCACATAAACAACCGATGGTCCACACACCATATGAAAGCCGGTTGGGTTCCACAGCCCTCACAAAGGAAAGCCCGAATGTGTCGCTTGGACAGAGAATTTGCTGAGTGCACCTGAGCATCACAGGGAAGGCAAAGGCTCGCTGCATCAGATTTGCAGTAAACCGACGGCCTAGACTTGCCGCAAAATTCACAATTTCTATTCATTTGATTTCCAATCACATTCAGCATCAAGCAAAACTCCAATTCTTGAAATCCACTCCTTGTGCTCGAATTCAATCCCAAAAATGCTTCCAATTAAAAGGATGTTGATATCCAAACGATTAGAAGCAACATTTTCAACCCATTATCTCTCTTCGTTCTTTTTCTCTTCCAATTGGAATTAAAACCCAGATCTTCAAACGCGAGTACTAGGACATCAAATCGAATTCTGAATTTGTAAAGCCCAATCTTCAAACTAGTAAAGGAAAATGTACCCACAAATGGTTTTGAAAATACCCAAATGAGAAAAATCACACTTCCTATCCGTATCTTTTTTTCCTCCTTTTCCCTTCTTTCACACCAATTGAAAATTCTCCACTTTTGGAGTCCAAATTCGAACCCGAATCTCGATTTCAACCCATGTACCCAAAATAAGATCCAATCCCAAATTCACCAACCGAAATATTCGAAACCAATAAAGAAAATGCTGCGAATTAAAGGATTTGATCAAGGAATTCAAAATTCAATCCATCTTTTCTGTTTTCTTCCTTCTACTCCGATTGAAATAGTCTCTACTTGGAGTCGATAATCGAACCCAAATGTTGATTTCAACCGACGAATACAAAGAAAGATTCTGATCCTAAACTCATGAAATCAAAATCTCAACCAATGGTTTCAAAAGAAATTTAAAAGAAGAGAGAGAATTTAAATATTTCTAGTAAGTTATATTCATATCGAAAATCCTATCCACCTGAAATCCCAACCTCAATTTTAATGTAATAACGCGAAGAACGAATCCGAACCTGAATCTGAAGATATGAAAGCGGTACACTTGCATGCACAGATAATTTCATGAAAATTCTATGCAAAAGGGCAGCTCAAAATCCAAAGCGTAGGAAGCTATTAGATAGTTTCGATTGGGGAAAATGTTGGGATTTGAGATGGGTTTTTTAAGGAAATTGATTGAAAATGAGGTGGATTTTGAGAGAAAATCGGAGAGATTTTGAGAGAGAAAAAAGCGAGGCAAGCGCTCAGCCGAGCTGCTTGTGCTTCTTTTCAAGAGCCCGTTTCTAGTCCGGCGAGATAGACTGAAGTAATATGTCACATGTGGACGCATGGGTCATTCTCTTCCCAGACACGTGCTAATCTGGAGAAAGATCTGAGTCGTTCATCTGATAGGAACCAATGTTTATGTATTTTGAAATCAAAATCAGACTGTTTATGCCAACAAGTAGGTCAACCTTGTATGATGAAAAGGGACGGTTAGAATAACTGATTACCAATCTACATTTTATTTACACGTGTGGCCATCTTATGGCCAGATCTCTCTCAGTTTCAGGAAACAGAATGTAATAAGTGGGTCCACTTTCAGAATGCATCAGCTCGTGCCAGCGGTGGGGAATGTAGGATTTGGATGGCCCTAACTTCTGTATGGATTAAGATGGGTCTTGCTTTCATCACAAATGTATCAGTGATTGAAGAGTATCATTTCTTATCCATGGTCCATCCAATTGATGGTCCTCAAACACTTGAAGAGGAACGGTGGTGATCAACAATCCCCACTCAATAAGAATAAAAGTACACTAACTGGATTTTGAGAATCGTTGGATTGTTTTTTATTTTCTTGTTTTGGATAATCTAACGAGGATGACATCATATGGACGGTTCAGATCAGTGGTTCCTTCAGAGAATGTGCGGTGGTGACAGGAGATGGACTGAGATGTGTACGGCCTCACCGGATTGGAAATGAACTCATTTCTAATAACTGCAGGAAAAGCGGCCTCAGCAGCGCTGGCGCTGTGGGTGCCTTTTACTCACGTGGCGATTTTGGCGGGAACTTTATCGGGAACGGATTGGCTACTCCCCCTGATACCAGCCCCGTGGCTGATGGTCGGTGCTCTGTGGGCCCCACCATGATGTACATGTTTCATCCATTCAGTTCATACATTTTTACATATCATTTTAATGCTTGATACAAAAAATGCTAGGATATAAGTCTTGTTTGGGCCACACCACAGGACAAAAATAATGAATGGATATTCACAATTAAAATCCTCCTAAGGCACAATGTACTGTTTATTTGACATCCAATCTGTTGATTTAGTCATAAAGATCCAGATGAAGGGAAAAAATAAATATCAGCTTCATCCAAAACTTTTGTGGCCCCCAAAACGTTTTTAATGGTCAAAATTCATTCAAAACTGTTTCCTATAATGTGGTCCACTTGAGATTGATATATATTTCAATTTTTTTATGATATCATAAAATGATATATAAAAATAGATGGACTGCATGGATGACACACATAAATCATGGTGAGCCCCACAGAGCACTGACCATCAGCCAATGGCTGGTGTCAGGGGGAGTAGCCAATCCGTCCCAAACTTTATCACCTGTATCGGACACGCGTCGGTCCCACCGGCCTTATCTGTACTAAAAAGAAAACTATCCAAAAGTTGAGGGCTTTTACCAATAGGAGCAAGCCACGTGGCATGAGCCGCTGCCCAAGACTCGGATTCTGACCCCTCTGCTACGGATGCGGATTACCATGGAAAACAAGGTGGAGCCCACCGTGATGTTTATGAGAAATTTATACTGCTCATCTTTTTTCGTATCATGTCAGAACAGGGCCCAAAATTAACAGAAATTCAAAAACTTAAGTGGCTGCATTGGAAAATCGTTGGTAAAGAAATTCCTACCCTTGGAACCTCTTGGGATTGATGGTGATGTTTATATGCCTTCCATACAATTTATAAACTTATTTCTATTGTGATAACATAAATAGGAAAAAATTAACCTGACTAAGAACTTGATGGCCCTGTAAATGTTTCAACAGTAAAAGTTTAATCCTTTTCCAGGCAACTCACTTGAATTATGAATTTACATAATTGCTATGTCATAATATATCAAAACAGACAAATGAAATGAATTTCTCATAAACATCATGGTAGGAACAACCTAGCTTCTGCAAAAGGCTTCCACAGTCACTATGGACCTTGTGCAGGAAAAGCTCAGCGGGTCCACCATGATATGCATGTTTCATCCATCCATTTTGCCAATTTATTGCCGAAATTTTGGACCAAGTCCATTTATACATGACCCAGGGATGAATCGTAATGAGGCCTCACGAGAAAAAAAAAGAAGTAAGAAAAATATAAATAAATTTTATAAAATTCGTAATTTGATTGATTATTAACTAATGTGTTTCCTTACATATTAATAAATAAATAAAATAAATCAAAATTCGTAATTATCAAAAATAATAAAATTCTAATTCTAATAAAAATCCTAATTCTAGTAAAACTCTTCTAAATCCTAATTTCTAAAAATAAAAATTTCAAATAAACTTTTACTAGAATAGTCTTATCATAATTACAAGTTATTTATAAAAATGAAGAAAATCTAAAACGTTAAAAATAGAAAAAAAAAAATCAATTCAAAATTACTAAAAATAGTTTTTTTTTTAAAAAAAAAAAATCATTTTTTAGCTGAAAACGCACGTTTTTTGACGAAATGGACAGATGCGACCCACGTTGTGGGTCGTTTCACCTCGGATGGCCCGTTTCAGCAAAGATTGATAGGTTATGCACCCCGTAACGATACTCGGATCAAAAGTTACTGTCAATTTATGGTCCGCCTTCTTTTAGCCCAACCATGTTAGGAACGTATCTGTGACACATTCTACATCAGTATATTTTCTTCTTTTTTTCTTTTTTTTTCTCTCTCTCTTTAAATAAATAAATAAATTTACGCACACTTACTCGCACCTCATGGGCTCACGTAATCTCAATGTTAAAATAGAGTACATTTACCAATCATGGAGCCAGACCCTTAAGTTTATCTGGTTTATTCCAATTTCATGAGAGGTTAGATGACAAAGAAATACCATCCTAGGCCAAGGAAGGGTTCAATGGTGGGTATTATCATCCCCATTGCTTCATGTGATGTGTTCCACCTGAGGTTTGGATTGCCCCTTTTAGATTCATGCTCCAAAATAACGTGAAAAAACGAATGAGCTGTGTGGATAAAACCCATACATCATGATGGGCCGGTAGAGCTTTTCCAATGATGGCATCGCTACTATAGGAGTCATGGATCATTGTAGAATTCAGCCACCCCAAATAGCCATGCTATTGAATATTAATCAGATCCAAATTAAAACTCATGTAGTTCTCATAAAGTTTCCAATGGTAGGTAGAATCCACGCTATTATCCATACCACAGAGTTCCAACAATGTAGGTTTCTCGTGAGAATCTATGTTGGGCCCACATAGCTTTCTATCATAGGATCTTCATGTGAGTGAGGACATGAGCAATTTGTTTCCCTAGAAAAGGAAGCAAATTGGCATAGGAAATTTGTGTTCTGATGTACAACATGTCACAAATACTTTCTGAGCAAGATTGGGCCAAAAGAAGGTGGACCGTAAATTGACCGTAACTTTTGATCCAGGTATCGTTACGGGGTGCACAACCTATCAATCCTTACTGAAAACGGGCCATCCGAGATGAATAGACCCACAACGTGGGTCGCATCTATCTGTTTCGTCAGAAAATGTGCGCTTTCAGCTAAAAAATGAATATTTAGGGAAAAAAAATACTAATTTTAGTAATTTCGAATTTTTTAAATATTTTTCTATTTTTAGAGTCTTAGATCTTTTTTCCTTTTTAGAAATAACTTTTAATTATACTAGGACTCTTCTAGAGAAAGTTTATTTAGAATTTTTATTTTTAGAAATTAGACTTTAGAAGAGTTTTATTAGAATTAAGATTTTACTATTTTTGGTAATTATGAATTTTAGTTTATTTTTTTCTTTATTAATAGTGTAAGGAGACACATTAGAGAATTATCAATTATTCATTAATCAATTTCGAATTTAGTAGAATTTATTTCTATTTTCTGCTTTCTTCCTCGTGGATTCGAGAAGTCTCTGTGAGGAGTCCAGAGAAGTTCCGTGGATTCGGAATACTTATCTTCTTGAGGAAGACGGTGCTCGACCTCATGTCCTTTCATGCGTTAATTCAGTATCAAAGCGAGGTTTTTCTTGGATAGATGACTTCTAATGACGGGTCTGGCAACAATCCCATGGGCGGTGCTCCAAGGAATTTACCTTTAACAGCGGCAACTTTCGAAGCAGCACGACGAGAGAATCGGCAAGCCATGCAAGGGCTGTAGGCTTCCATTGATCGCATGGCAGATCGTTTAGCGGAGGCTTTAAGGCAGCTCCGTGTTCATGTTGGTGATCCACCATCAACAATTGTTGCCATCAACAATTGCTGGAATTCGTAATCATACTGATCGTAAGGCGACGTTATCAGTGAATCGCAGGATCACTGCTGAGAAGGTGCGATTTAGCAACATGATTTCACAACATCCTAGACGAGGCATTGATCAGATAGATTGGATGGATCAAGAATTCAAGATTAAAGCGAGCTTCCTAGTTTTAATGGCTAACTCTACTTCAAGAACTTCTTCGATTGGTTGCTTAAAGTCGAACGTTTCTTCGACTACATGAACATCGTGGAAGGAAAAAAGTTAAACTCATGGCCTACAAGTTGACGGGTAGAGCTTTAGATTGGTGGGAATAACTTCAACTCGAGCGGATGAGACAGATGAAGATGCCAATTCGCACGTGGTCGAGGATGAAGCAGTCATTGTACATGCGATTCCTCCCCCGAGATTATGATTAGGTATTATTCCAACAAAACCAAAATTATTACCAGGATAGCCGACCAGTAAAATGTTTTGTAGAAAAATCATATTACTTGTCCACGAGAAACCACCTCATCAAAATGAAATCGCAACAAGCCACAAGATTCATCAGTGGCAAACATATGGCCCCTATGGGAACGGAGAATAGACCCAAGACTTCTAAAGTGTAGGGACAATATCTCATAACTGGACATGCTTTTGTTAAATAATTTGAAGAAACGAGAGATATATATCCATTAGTTGAAAAGAAAAAATATGTGGAGCTTGTGAATATCATAGAGGATTTTGAACCAGTATTGCAGGAGTTCAAGGAGGTTGTGCTTGATAAACTCCCTAATAAATTGCCTCCCATACGAGATATACAAAATCATATTGATCACGTCTCAGGGACAAGTCTACCTAATTGGCCACATTATAAGAAAGAATATGAGATCTTGAAGGAAGAACTGAAGGAACTAATCGATATTAGTCAAGTCAAGGAAATCATGAGTACATGTATTGTGTCAGCTCAAGAGTCAAATGCCAAGTACAAGAAAATGGATAATAAACATCGGCGCCAGAAGTTATTTCAGAATCACGAGCCAAATCTCTTAAGTAACTCGAGGATGAGTTTTTTTTTCAAGTGAAGGGGTCTAATGTAGAACATGTCACAGATACTTTCCTAGTAAGGTTGGGCCAAAAGAAGGTGGACCGTAAATTGACCATAACTTTTGATCCGGGTATTGTTACGGGGCGCACAACCTATGAATCTTTTCTGAAACAGGCCATCCGAGGTGATTCGACCCACTATGTGGGTCGCATCTGTCCGTTTCGTCAGAAAACGCGCTCTTTCAGCTCAAAAACGAATATTAAGGAGAAAAAAAAACTATTTTTAGTAATTTCGAAAATTTTAAATATTTTTCTATTTTTAGAGTTTTAGATCTTTTTTCCTTTTTAGAAATAACTTTTAATTATAGTAAGACTCTTCTAGAGAAAGTTTATTTAGAATTTTTATTTTTAGAAATTAGGCTTTAGAAGAGTTTTATTAGAATTAGGATTTTATTAGAGTTAGAATTTTACTATTTTTGGTAATTACGAATTTTACTTTTTTTTTTTCTTTATTAATGGTGTAAGGAGATACATTAGAGAATTATCAATTATTCATCAATTTCGAATTTATTAGAATTTATTTCTATTTTCTGCTTTCTTTCCTCATGGATTCGAGAAGTCTCTGTGAGGAGTCCAGAGAAGTTCCGTGGATTCGAAATACTTATCCTCTTGAGGAAGACAGTGCTCAACCTCACATCTTTCCCTGCATCAATTCGGTATCAAAGCGAGGTTTTTCCTCGGATAGATGGCTTTTAACGACGGGTCTGGCAACAATCCCATGGGCGGCGCTCCAGGAAATTTATCTTTAACGGCGGCAGCTTTCGAAGCAGTAGGCGAGAGAATGGCAAGCCATGCAAGGCCTGTAGGCTTCCATCGATCGCATGGCGGATCGTTTAGCGAAGGCCCTAAGGCAGCTCCGTGTTCATGGTGGTGATCCACCGTCAATAATTGCTGGAATTTGTAATCATAATGATCGCAGGGCGATGCTATCAGTGAACCACAAGATCACTCCTAAGAAGGTGGGATCTAGCGACATGATTTCACAACATCCTACACGAGGCATTGATCAGATAGATTGGATGGATCAAGAACTCAAGATCAAAGTCGATCTTCCTAGTTTTAATGGCCAACTCTACTTCAAGGACTTCCTTGATTGGTTGCTTAAAGTCGAACGTTTGTTCGACTACATGAACATCGTGGAAGAAAAAAAAAGTTAAACTCTTGACCTTCAAGTTGACGGGCAGAGCTTCAGATTGGTGGGAACAACTTCAATTCAAGCGAATGAGACAGATGAAGACGCCAATTCACACGTGATTGCGGATGAAGCAGTTATTGTGCATGCGATTCCTCCCCCGAGATTATGATAAGGTATTATTCCAACAAAACTAAAATTATTACCAGGATAGTCGACCAGTAAAAGGTTTTGTAGAACAATCATATTATTTGTCCACGAGAAACCACTTCATCGAAACGAAATCGCAACAAGCCACAGGATTTATCAGTGGCAAATATATGGCTTTTATGGGAACGAAGAATAAACCCAAGACTTCTAAAGTCTAGGGACAATATCTCATAACTAGACGAGCCTTTGTTAAACAATCTGAAGAAATAAGAGATATATATCCATTAGTTGAAAATAAAAAATATGTGGAGCCTGTGAATATCCTAGAGGATTTTGAACCAGTATTGCAAGAGTTCAAGGCGGTTGTGATCAACTCCCTAATAAATTGCCTCCCATACGAGATATACAAAATCACATTAATCCCGTCTCAGGGGCAAGTCTACCTAATTGGCTACGTTATAAGAAAGAATATGAGATCTTGAAGGAAGAAGTGAAGGAACTAATCGATATTAGTCAAGTCAAGGAAAGCATGAGTATATGTATTATGTCATCTCAAGAGTCAAATGCCAAGTACAAGAAAATATATAATAAACATCGGCGTCAGAAGTTATTTCAGAATCACGAGTCAATTCTCTTAAGTAACTCAAGGATAAGTTTTTTTTTTTTTTCAAGTGGAGGGGTCTAATGTAGAACTTGTCACAGATACTTTTCTAGTAAGGATGGGCCAAAAGAAGGTGGACTGTAAATTGACCGTAACTTTTGATCTGGGTATCATTACGGGGCACACAATGTTCACTCCCCAAGTATAGGGTTGTGATGTAGTAATAAACTCGGTGAGACCGAGGTCGAATCCCAAGGGACTGAAACCTGTACGTAATTTGAAGCTAACTAGAACTAGAACTAGAATGAGATGAAATCTAAATTGAGTGTGATTTGAGGAATAATGATGAAATAATTATCTAAAACATAAAGAATTCAGGAAAAGGAACTAGGGATTCAGAGGATCCACTTGTAGAGATTAGGGAGATCTACAGTCGATTCATGAACTCAACTGGACTTCGAGTCCCATCTTCATCCAGTTGGAAGATATAGCCTGAAAATCAATTCTTAACTTTATTTAATCTACTTTTCAAGAGATCAGACGGGTGTAAATTAGAGTGGATTCCATCACAAAATCATGCCCATGAGGCAAAGCAACCAACAGAATTAAACCAATTCACAGCCAATCTGAGTGACGTATGAATGTTAGGAAGAGTTCCGTCATCCAACCATGCCCAGGAGACAATGGTGAACAACAGAGTTCCCAAATTCATGAACCCTATAATGCTAAGAACATGCTCAAAGCTATCGCAGATCTATTGTAATTTCAGTCACAACAAACCATTAAAAACTGGAAGCATTCCTATTAATCAACTAAATCAACATCAGTTTAGTTTAACATGAATCAAAGCTATACATGAATCCAAACCATAGAATCGTTCCCATCACACCACAAGCATCACCTCTTAGCCCTAGCTAAGAGATTTAGCCCAACATGATTGGACTAGATCTCACAAAAAAAATAATAAAAAAAACAAATAAAAAACTCTAAAAATAATACTCTGTTTGTCTCTTCCACGGCTGCCTCCAACTGCCCGTTCAAAGCTTAGATGCCCAAAAACTCTTTTAATCCTCCTTTTCCTCCTTTTCCAGCACTCCCCTCCTCTTTCTTTTATAACCAGCGAGGCGGGCCGGGAGAGCCTGTGTGTAACTCTTTACGCAGCAAAGAAACAGTGTCCCAACTCCCTCATGTCCGTGCTTTCTTTCTAAAAGATTCACGTCCCTTGGGATATTTTTCACCGAACTACATGATGGACGGTCTAGATTACCCATCTGATGGTGATCAGAAACACAAAATGGTCCAAAGCGGCCAGATTTCCCGGCACAGGGGTGCGAACGCACTCGCGCTGGATTCCTGATGGAATCCATTATCGTTGGTAACGGAAGAATCCATACCGTCCATTGTATTTAGCTCGAAAAATTAGATGAAAACGGATGGTTTTCGACTGGATTTGGTGTGGCCTGTTAAGCTTTTTAGACCGCCGTCCGAATTGCGTTTGAACGATGAAAAATCAATCATGTAGTTCTCTTCAAATTCGCTCTCCTAGGTCTACCTTAGCTGGGTCGTTGGAGTTTACTGAACAGTCTAGATCATCGATCTAATCATCATTGGTGGGCCACCACCTCCCGGAACTTCTGGAATTCTTGGACCTGCGTAACTTTACGCACAGAAGCTGCGCTGATGCTTGGTGGGGCCCACTCAGTCTTTCTTTTGAGAAATCCATGCCGTCCATTAGATGCGTCTTGAAAAACCAGTCGAGGATGGCGTGGTTCAACTCAGATTCAGTGTGGACCACAGAGTCTGTCATTACACCGTTCAGCTTCTGTTTGAACCGTTGAAAACCCATCTCTGCTGTCTTCTGGTAGCCTGACACCTAGGCTTCGATGACCAGCCTCGTGGGATTCCAATGGACGGTATAGATCAGGCTATTAATAGCCGGTGGTGACCCACAAAGATCTACCACAAGCTCTGTTCGAGCTTTCACGGACAAGGGAGATGAAGAAGGAATCGATCAACAGCATGTTGGCCGATCTAGCTCATTTGGTGCACAGCCAGTGCACTTATGCACCGTGCACACGAACCCCCATGTGGGGTCCATCATGATGTTTATTTAAAATCCATGCCGTCTAATCACTGTGCCACCCCATTTAAGGGGTTGGACCCAACATTGAAGCATATTCAGATATCATGCGGGCCCCACTTTAACGATTTGTGGGCTGATCTGACTATTGGGCCTCTTCCACAAGGATCTGAGGGCTGAAATTTAACGTGTACGGTTAATTTGTGGTTCTTGGGCCATTTATGAAGTTTCGAGCCCAACGGATGGTGGGAACCCTGTGATCTAGCATTCTGGACCAATTTCGGGCCACTTGAGCTTCAGTTTCTCGATTTTCTCAGGTCTCTGGCATGTAAATTCGTCGATTTTGGTCTCCTGGGGTCCTTTCCATACTTTAGTGAATTCTGAGGATTAAATCTCAGCTTTTAGCACCTTGTTTCAGTCCAAGCTCGTAAATACACCCTGTATCATAAACACGATTAAATCGGGTCGTTAAACAGTACCATGTTCGTAAATCCAAGCAATAACTAGGATCCAATATGCAATATTTGATCCTCAACACACAACCTATCAATCTTTATTGAAACGGGCCAGGTGAATCGACCCACAATGTGGGTCGCATCTGTCCATTTTGTCAGAAAACGCGTGCTTTCAGCTCAAAAATGAATATTTAGGGGAAAAAAATACTATTTTTAGTATTTCCAAAAATTTTAAATATTTTTCTATTTTTAGAGTTTTAGATATTTTTTCGTTTTTAGAAATAACTTTTAATTATAGTAGGACTCTTCTAGAGAAAGTTTATTTAGAATTTTTATTTTTAGAAATTAGGCTTTTGAAGAGTTTTATTAGAATTAGGATTTTATTAGAGTTAGAATTTTGCTATTTTTAGTAATTACGAATTTTAGTTTATTTTTTTATTTATTAATGGTGTAAGGAGACACATTAGAGAATTATCAATTATTTATTAATCAATTGCGAATTTATTAGAATTTATTTCTATTTTCTGCTTTCTTTCCTCGGGGATTCAAGAAGTCTCTGTGAGGAGTCCAGAGAAGTTCCGTGGATTCAGAATACTTATCCTCTTAAGGAAGACGATGCTCGACCTCACGTCCTTCCCTGCGTCAATTCGGTATCAAAGTGAGGTTTTTCCTCGATGGCTTCTAACGACAGGTCTGGCAACAATCCCATGGGCGGTGCTCTAAGAAATTTACCTTTAACAGCGGTAACTTTCGAAGTAGCACGGTAAAAGAATCGGCAAGCCTTGCAAGGCTTGCAGAATTCCATCGATCGCATGGCGAATTGTTTGGCGGAGGCCCTAGGGAAGCTATGTGTTCATGGTGGTGATCTACCATCAACAATTATTGGAATTTGTAATCATACTGATCGTAGGGCGACGCTATCAGTGAACCACAGGATCACTCTTGAGAAAGTGGCATCTAGCGACATGATTTCACAACATCCTAGACGAGGCATTGATCAAATAAATCGGATGGATCAATAATTCAAGATGAAAGTCGATCTTCCTAGTTTTAATGGCTAACTCTACTTCAAGGACTTCCTTGATTAGTTGCTTAAAGTCAAACATTTCTTCGACTACATGAACATCGTGGAAGAAAAAAAAAGTTAAACTCGTGGCCTACAAGTTGAAAGGCGGAGCTTCAGATTGGTGGGAACAACTTCAACTCGAGCGGATGAGACAGATGAAAACGCCAATCCGCATGTGGAATGAAGCAGTTATTGTGCATGCGATTCCTCTCCCAAGATTATGATCAGGTACTATTCCAACAAAACCAAAATTATTACTAGGATAGCCGATTAGTAAAATGTTTTGCAGAAAAATCATATTATTTGTCTATAAGACACTACCTCATCAAAACGAAATCGCAATAAGCCACAGGATTCATCAGTGGCAAACATATGGCCCCTATGGGAACGGAGAATAAACCCAAGACTTTTAAAGTGCATGGATAATATCTCATAACTGGACGAGCCTTTGTTAAACAATCTGAAGAAACAAGAGATATATATCCATTTGTTGAAAAGAAAAAAACATGTGGAGCCTGTGAATATCTTAGAGGATTTTGAAGCAGTATTGCAGGAGTTCAATGCTTGATGAACTCCCTAATAAATTGCCTCCCATACGAGATATACAAAATCACATTGATCCCGTCTCAGGGGCAAGTCTACCTAATTGGCCACATTATAGGAAAGAATATGAGATCTTGAAGGAAGAAGTGAAAGAACTAATTGATATTAGTCAAGTTAAGGAAAGCATGAGTACATGTATTGTGTCAGCTCAAGAGCCTAATGCCAAGTACAAGAAAATGGATAACATCAGTGTTAGAAGTTATTTTAGAATCACGAGCCAAGTCTCTTGAGTAACTTGAGGACGAGTTTTTTTTCAAGTAGAGGGGTCTGATGTAGAACATGTCACAGATACTTTCCTAGTAAGGTTGGGCCAAAAGAAGGTGGACCGTAAATTGACCGTAACTTTTGATCCGGGTATCGTTACGAGATTCACAACCTATCAATCTTTACTGAAAGGGGCCATTTGAGGTGAATCGACCCACTATGTGGGTCACATCTGTCCGTTTCGTTAGAAAACGCGCGCTTTTAGCTCAAAAATGAATATTTAGGGGGAAAAAAATACTATTTTTAGTAATTCCAAAAATTTTAAATATTTTTCTATTTTTAGAGTTTTAGATCTTTTTTCCTTTTTAGAAATAACTTTTAATTATAGTAGGACTCTTCTAGAGAAAGTTTATTTAAAATTTTTATTTTTAGAAATTAGGCTTTAGAAGAGTTTTATTAGAATTAGGATTTTATTAGAGTTAGAATTTTGCTATTTTTGATAATTATGAATTTTAGTTTATTTTTTTCTTTATTAATGGTGTAAGGAGACACATTAGAGAATTATTAATTATTCATTAATCAATATCGAATTTATTAGAATTTATTTCTATTTTCTGCTTTCTTTCCTCGTGGATTCGAGAAGTCTTTGTGAGGAGTCCAGAGAAGTTCCGTGGATTCATAATACTTATCCCGTTAAGGAAGACGGTGCTCAACCTCACGTCCTTCCCTGCGTCAATTCTGTATCAAAGCGAGGTTTTTCCTCGGATAGATGGCTTCTAATGATGGGTCTAACAATAATCCCATGGGCGGTGCTCCAGGGAATTTACCTTTAACGGCGGCAACGTTCGAAGCAGTACGACGAGAGAATCGGCAAGCCATGTAAGGGCTGCAGACTTCCTTCGATTGCATGGCGGATCGTTTAGTGGAGGCCTTAATGTAGCTCCGTGTTCATGGTGGTGATCCACCATCAACAATTGCTGAAATTCGTAATCATACTAATCATAGGGCGACACTATTAGTGAACCACAGGATCACTCTTGAGAAGGTGGGATCTAGCGACATGATTTCACAACATCCTAGATGAGGCTTTGATTAGATAGATCGGATGGATCAAGATTTTAAGATGAAAGTCGATCTTTCTAGTTTTAATGGCCGAGTGTACTTCAAGGACTTGATTGGTTGCTTAAAGTCAAACGTTTGTTCGACTACATAAACATTGTGGAAGAAAAAAAAGTTAAACTCATGGCCTACAAGTTGACGGGCAGAGCTTCAGATTGGTGGGAACAACTTCAACTCAAGCGGATGAGATAGATGAAGACGCTAATCCGCACGTGGTCGCGGATGAAACAGTTATTGTGCATATGATTCCTCCCCCAAGATTATGATCATATATTATTCCAACAAAACCAAAATTATTACCAGGATATTTGATCAGTAAAAGGTTTTGCAGAAAAATCATATTATTTGTCCACGAGAAACCACCTCATCGAAACGAAATCACAACAAGCTACAAGATTCATCAATGACAAACTTATGGCCCCTATGGGAACGAAGAATAAACCCAAGACTTCTAAAATGGAGGGACAATATCTCATAACTGGATAGGCCTTTGTTAAACAATCTGAAGAAACGAGAGATATATATCCATTAGTTGAAAAGAAACTGTGAATATCCTAAAGGATTTTGAACCAGTATTGCAGAAGTTTAAGGCGGTTGTGCTTGATGAACTCCCTAATAAATTGCATCCCATACGAGATATACAAAATCACATTGATCCCGTCTCAGGAAGAAGTCTACCTAATTGGCCACATTATAAGAAAGAATATGAGATCTTGAAGGAAGAAGTGAAGGAATTAATCGATATTTGTCAAGTCAATGAAAGCATGAGTACATGTATTGTGTCAGCTGAAGAGCCTAATGCCAAGTACAAGAAAATAGATAACAAACATCAGCGTTAGAAGTTATTTTAGAATCACGAGCCAAGTCTCTTGAGTAACTTGAGGACGAGTTTTTTTTTTCAAGTGGAGGG
This sequence comes from Magnolia sinica, assembly GCF_029962835.1. NCBI lineage: Eukaryota > Viridiplantae > Streptophyta > Magnoliopsida > Magnoliales > Magnoliaceae > Magnolia > Magnolia sinica. The sequence continues at coordinate 135,828,223 of NC_080574.1, forward strand.
GTCTGACGTACAACATGTCACAGATACTTTCCTAGTAAAGTTGGGCCAAAAGAAGGTGGATTGTAAATTGACTGTAACTTTTGATCCGGGTATCCTTATGGGGCGCACAACCTATCAATCTTTATTGAAACGGGCCATCCGAAGTGAATCGACCCACTTTGTGGGTCGCATCCGTCCATTTTATTAGAAAACGTGCGCTTTCATCTCAAAAATGAATATTTATGGGAAAAAAATACTATTTTTAGTAATTCCGAATTTTTTAAATATTTTTTTATTTTTAGAGTTTTAGATTTTTTTCTTTTTTAGAAATAACCTTTAATTATAGTAGGACTCTTTTAGAGAAAGTTTATTTAGAATTTTTATTTTTAGAAATTTGGCTTTAGAAGAGTTTTGTTAGAATTAGGATTTTATTAGAGTTAGAATTTTGCTATTTTTGGTAATTACGAATTTTAGTTTATTTTTTCTTTATTAATGACGTAAGGAGACACATTAGAGAATTATCAATTATTCATTAATCAATTTCAAATTTATTAGAATTTATTTCTATTTTCTACTTTCTTTCCTCGTGGATTCGAGAAGTCTCTGTGAGCATTTTAGAGAAGTTCCATGGATTTGAAATACTTATCCTCTTGAGGAAGACGGTGCTTGACCGCACGTCCTTCCCTACGTCATGTTGCAACGAGAGAGCCAATTGCTTGATTACTATTAGATCAATTGGGATATCCTTGGCCGGTGACCCAACACGGTGGAATTTGATTAAAGATATGCTTATTAATATGATGTAGCATAATTTGATTGGGCAATATGTCGTAATGGGTGAATTACTAGACCAAAGAACTTTCAAATATGCTATATATGAGCTCCATTGTATGGCACGTGGTCTAATCAAGGAAGTGGATTGTGTGGTATGCCAATCTTCTTGGTGTGTTGTCATCACCAAGTCCTGTGAGCCCCACCATCATGTATGTAACCACCCATCCATTTTGCAAAATCAGTTTAGGGCAGGACTCAAAAATGAGTTAGATCCAAAGCTCATGTGGACTACACCAAATAAAGGAGTGGGGACAATGAATCCCACCATTGAAACCTTTCTAAGGCCCACTATGATGTTTATTTGCCATCTAACTTGGCCAGACTATCGCACACACACATATATATGAAGGGAAAACACAAATAGTGACTTGACCCAAAACTTTTGTAGCTCGGAAGAAATTTTCCACAATGGGCAGAGTTGTCCTCACTGCTTTTTTGTTGTGTGGTCCATTGAGATTTTGATTCCCATTATTTTTGGAGCCATGACTTAAAATGATCTCACAGGATGAATAGACAGTGTGTGAATGCATCCATCGTGGTGAGGCTCATAGAACTCGGTGACATCAACACACCACAATTCATATAATTGGCTTTCTCTAATTAAATCCTGTCACGTTCTGTCACCAGGAAATGATATTCTTGGTGACCTAATGTGGTGAGTTTTATTGGCCATTAAAAAATAGGCAGGACAAAAGCATGTTTGAAGGTTATTTGATTAAACATATACTTAAATAGACCCCATCTCTTACGGCCGACTCGGGATCACCACCCAACTCGAGTCCCACCATGGATATTCCTAGGTGATTCGGTCACGTGGCAATCTCTGAAAGCTTAGTCTGGATGCTTTTAAAGTTATTTTGTTTTTCTAAATTACATAAACGCCCTTATATCTGGGCAGTATTGGACCGAGAATTTCATTGGACCTTTAAGGCCCAGCCTAAGTTGGTCAGATTTAATCCTTTTGGATTCATTTGCAGCAATCAGGCCACATCCAGGGTCCCAAAACCAATGGCCACTGTGCAATTACTAGCTCGTGGCCCCCACACGTGTGGTGCATTGGTTAGAAGTGGGCCTACATGGGCCGTGTTGGAACCCCTAGAGATGACTTGATTGGTCCACTCACCTGAGTCGGAACCTATGGTAATTACCACATGATCGAGCTGTGTGTGGTCCACCATGATGTACGAGTGCAATCAACCCGTCCACTAGATGTGCTTCACGAGGCCAATCCCAAATTCCAAAATCTAGACTGATCCATAATTCAGATGGGCCACACCAAAGGGAACGGTGAGGAACATAGGAGATGGGGATGCCCTTCCTGATGGAATATGGGGTCCACCGTGCTATGTATATGTCATCCAAGCCACTCATGAAGAGGTGGACATGATGGACGGCTTCGATACCAGGCAAACATCACGGTTGGCTCCACACCTTGTGGAGGAACTGACTCCATTACATTGGAAGGGTATACAACAGTAACCTGAGGAAAGCCACACGATCACACGGGTCCCAACTTTGTGTACGTGTGCAACGAGAAGCCAAAATCGGATGTGCACGTGTGTAACACGCTGGCAGTCATTAAACGCACGTATTAGGTCTACCACGGTGGAAACCGACACGTGGACGGTGACAAAAGCTGCAATCTGTGACAAGGCCTAGTTTGCTTATGCGTAGGATTTTGTAGATGTGCAGCCCATGGTTCGAGGATCCCAACCGTTGATCTGATGTGCTCTTCCTTAAACGAGGACTAAGGGAACTCTCCACCTGGGCCGGAAGAAGCTTGTCCAAGCCCATCACGAGTAAGGAACTGTGTCCAGGCCCAGTGTAGCCCATTAGCCAAGAGAATGGGACTTAGACCGAGCTGAGCCCACTATCTCAACCTGCCAATGTTAAACAAGTTGGGCTGATCAAGACCGTCCATCCTAATAAGCCCAGAAATCAAGCCCAGTTCCAATTGCAGGCTTCAAACACGACCCAAATCTTCTCGAAGCGGCTGACTCAGTTTGGACTGGTCTACACATAAAGCCTGTGGTGTGGGGCCGAGATTGAATTGTTGGCAATGGACCAAGTCGGGTATTGCAAGATCCAACACGTTAAAAACCTTACTTGTCAGGCGTTTGATCAAATGGCCGTCCAGGTGTCGGGCCCAAGCCCAATTAAGGCCAGAAAGACTGACGGGTCCAAGTTCGGGCTTCAATAGCCTCTCTTAAAATTGGCCCGACAGATGGCCTTTGTGTACCCGAAATCTGCAATTCTACAACCCGTCCGTGACCAAGAAAAGCAGGAGACAAGAAGCACATGGAGAAGAACAAGCAATTAGCGAAAGCAATTAGATTGATGGGTCTCGCACGTGGGAGAAAGACGAGCGAACGGTTCCACGTTTCAGGTAGTAAATGACTGGCCAGTCGCGACCAATCAAAACCGTCGGATTCTGACCTTGGCTGAGTACCCAAATCTCATTTTTAATTATGTCATAGTATAAGAAGAGCTATGCTAATTCCTCCAGTGCACATGCGAACTTGAGCCACATGTGTTAAATCCAAGCCGCTCATCAGGCTTGCTGAACCTTTTAACCTAAACGTTAGGGCAATCTGCTCTTTAATTGGGCCACAAGCATTCGAAATGAATGGATGGTTAAAAACAGGCCGTGTACATATGTGACATGCCTTTTAGATGGTTGAATTCTGGCAGCGGCATGTAGATGGTAAGGCCCACCTTATGAGCAGCTTGGATCTCAAACACAGATTCAAGTTGGCACGTGTGCCCATGTGAAGGTTTTGATGGTAAACATCTCAGGAGGGTGCGGTACCACCATTTTGTAAACATTGGAAGGGGTTTGCGTTCTGCCCTCTCCTGGACGGACTCGGTCCAGGCAGGGGCTCTGTGGGACCACCATGACCTATAGATTTTATCCACGTGTCCAATCCAATTTTCCGGATTATGAGCCTATTAAATAAACATCACGTGGGCCCTAGGAAGGTTTCAACGATGGGTGTTATTATCACTGCTGCTTCCTCGGCCCCTTGATGGATGGCTCAGATCTTGCTATTTGAGCTACATTTCTGACAGTGGATCGGCTAGTATTCATGGCACGAGTTGCTACAGTTTTGCACGTGTGATAAATACGCCAATGGGCCAACGTCTACAATTTAGACGGGTCTGAAATCGGACCCGAAGCCGTTGAAATAAGATCGGGTCCGGTACAGGTTGACGGCAGACAGCCTACATTATGTCATTCGGATGGAAACGGATTGCATGGTGTGCAACGCACCACCGACCTCGGTGGTGTGTTGATCTCACCATGTCTATGAGCCTCCATGATGTATGTGTTATATCACACTGCCCATCTATTTTTACTAGACCATTTTAGTGCAACAGCCCAAAATTTAGACAAATCCAAAGCTCAAATAGACCCCACCATAGAGAGCAGGGGAGAAAATGATTCTACTTACCTCTACTTACCATCCAACGTATTCCAAATATTACTAGTCTATCTTTCTAAGGCCTACCATATGTTTATTTGCCATCTAATCTGTTAAAAAGATGACACTGACGTAAATGAAGGGAAAAGGTAAATGTAAGACTGACACAGAACTTCTTTCATCCTAAGAAGTTTTCAATTGTAAGCGTTCAATCCCCACTGTTTTCCATGGTGTGGTCCACTTGAGATTTCAATCTATCTCATTTCTTGAATCAAGCCTAAAACGTTCTCCCAAAGTGGACGGACGGTTTGGATATAAGGGCACACAGAACTTGGTGACGTCAACACACACGCAATCCGCTCGGTGACGTCAACACACACGCAACCGAAATGTACAGTGGATTGTCCATTGACCATTAGGACATTCTCGGCCGGGAAATGATTCAGTAGAGCCGGCTGTACTGAGTTTCTATGCGACTCACCATATATTCTGCGGTGGTAAGGCAGCAAGGATGATGATGAATTGACGCATCCGTCTAATGAACCCTGTAGCTGGTGGTCCCCAGTTGAGTTGTAACAATATGGGCCGTCGGTTTCATCCACTTCTCTTATTATATTGGGACCGTTGATCGTTTTGTAAACACTCTCAAATTTAAGGACAATCATCGGGTGACGAACATTGTGCGTTTTGTGTTTGATTCTAAAATGTGGGCCATCACCCATCAGTGCCCGGTTAAACTAGATGAGCGGTTGAGATTCATTAAAAGAAAAAAAAAACCTTGCGTCCTATACAGTGGAAGGTAGATTGCATGGGAGTTCTATGGACACGATTCAATTGTATCCTTTTTCTGTTCGATTCATTAGCATCCGGGGAGTCAACGCCCCGCCGAGTTTGGACTTTCCTGCAACACCTGCCATATGGTGCCCGTGCAACAACAAAAAAAAAAAAAAAAACCCTGTGGGGCCCACCGTGATGTCCGTACGACATCCATAATTTCCATCCTTTGCCCTCAGTTCATGCTGAAGATACAAAACTTAAGTGGGCCACGTCGCATGAAATGGTGTGGTATTCTGGTGGGACACATAAATATCAGACGGTTTTGTTGCACGGTCTCCCTGTAACATTTAGTATTTGTGGGGATCTGTACAGCCAGCCTGGATCAGAGTCCGCTACAACACCTGTGCTCCGCGGAAGGTAACATTTACACCCTCTTTTCTTTGAGGGGCCCACTTTGTGTGCATGTAGCATCTACTCCGTCGGTCAGTCTTGAATCCTCATTTCCACCGAACAGACCAAAAAACAGTCGGATCCTAAACTAAGGTGGGAAGCACCACGTGTAACAATGTAAGATCACGACTAAAACAACTCAGTTCACTCATCACGCCCTTTCTGAGTTATTTATCAGTCTGATTTTTGATATGACCGTTCCTACAAGTGAGTCCCACCGGATGCACGGATCAGATTAAATATTCCCAAAATAGCGGGTCCTACGCACAAAACTATTATTGGTGTCCTCTCCTCATTGTTCCCTGTGGTATTGCCAATGTGAGAGGTAGATCGAAATGATATTTCACTTGATGAACAAAAATATTTTGAATCACCTAATGAACAGGTTGGATTTTACACTCAGAACAAAGTGGGCCCCACAGATCTCGGGTGGTGTACCTGCTGCGTACAACTAGTTTGTTGACTATTCCCGTCCATTGAACCCCCCTACCATTTTACAGGAAGCGGATGGCCTGTGTGGGGTCCAATGAGGCGTTCATAACTAATCCACCCTGTAAATATGTTTTTAAAGAGCACAATAGGACTCTCTCGACTCAGCTCAGCGCAAGCCCAGTCGGGTTTTAACTTCAAAAATTTTTGAGCCGCTTCTGAGATAGACGGAACTTGACCTGACTCATCTTAACTCAACTTAAAATTTAACTCAATTCAAATTGATTAGACTTGATTTAGATTCACTTAATATAAACATTTTGTAAATATTTATATATTTAAATAAAATGTATATTATATATATTATATATATTAAAAAGCTTAAAACCTAAATTCAACTCAGCTTAAACACTTAATCAAAGGTTCAAGCATACATAGGTGGTGAAATCCTACTGAGGTCTGAGTGTGTGGTGGTGTGTGTGCGTGTATTGAGAAAAAAAAAAAACACTCAGCTTAAAAGATAGAGCTCAAGCTGGGCTCAAACTTACCTTCAATCTAGAGTGTGCCTGTTAAACCGGACATGGATCCAAGCTTGACCTGAAGTAGCTTATTGCCTGAGCTGAGCCGAGCTTAACTCGGTTCAGCTAGTATACAACTCTAGTCAAACCGGACAATATCTTTCTGTGGGCTGAGGTAAGTGGGGAGGAATTGGAGCCACACCCAAGATGGTAAAGCCCTTGTCATGATGCCCACCTTAATGCATGTATTTTATATCTACACTATCCATCCGTGTTTTCATATCATTTCATGCCATGAGCCCAAAAATGAAGAGATAAACACCTCAGATGGACCATACTACAGGAAACATTGGTGATTGAACGTCCCACCATTTAAAAACTTCCTAGGCCCACAATAATGCTTCTGTAATGCTTATTTTCTATCCTAGATAAGGTGAGAAAAATATGCGGTGAAGACAAAACAAATCATACTGATCCAAAACTTTTGTTGCCCACAAGAAGTTCTAGATTTGTATCTACTTCATATTGGGTTCTTTAAGTAAAATAATCTGGAAACACAGATGGACGGCGTGGATATAGAATACACATATCAAGGTGGGCCCTACGGTAAGGGCTGCACCGTATGGGGTGAGGCCGGGGCCGCACCTAATCCGCCCTCCGAGTTAAGTGGACTTCTGCTCCAGCGGCTAACTCGTGCCACTCGTAGCTAAGTGACTAACACGCATGGTTACAGCGGTCGCCTCCGGGGCAATAGGTAGACGGTGGACCTCCGTTTGCTATTTCCAGCGTGCCAGAAATGGCAAACCGCCAAGTATTCTCTGAGTGCGCGGGACGCGGACAAGTTCCTGCACTGAAACCCATGTGGGACCCACTGCAATGTTTGCGCGAAATCCTCCCTGTCCATCGGTTTTGTGAGTTCATTTTAGGACATGAGGCTAAAAATGAACCGCAACCAATGCTTAAGTGGGCCGAAAAAGTGATAATTGAACGTCCACAGTTGAAATATTCGTGGGGCCACAGAAGTTTTGAATCATGTTAATATTTGTTTTTTCAGTTCATCCCAGTAGGAATGACGTTATTAACGGCATGGATGTCATGTAAACATCACTGTCGTAGCCAGGGAGGTTTCAACGGCAAGAATTTACTGAACACCTTTTCCTTTAATACGGCCCACTTAAGTCTTGGATCCTGCTCACTTTTGATCTCATGTTCCAAAATGATCTCAAAAAAACGGATGAACGGAGTGGATTCCTGACAAACATCACGGCGGGCCCCACCTACAATCCCAGGCAGGAATCTGCGTCCGAGTGCGTGAATTCCACCGTTAGTGGGGCTACATCTGTGATCTAAGCCGTTCATCATGTAGGCCAGACATGCAGAAATAGTTTGAACCAATGATCAACTTCATTTGACCTGACATTTCTTTTGTCCACCTGCGGATCACCTGAGGATCATTTACATGGTTGGAACTCCCTGATGAACGGCTCCCATGCCGCACACGTTGGCCACCTCTCCACGAGTAAGCTGAATACCCTTACGAGCGAGTGCAATTAGCTTCCCTCAATGGGTTTGTCGCATCTTAGGCAACCCATCATGGGTCCCATGAACGGCTCCGATCCCGAAGGTGGGCCCATGTAAAGTGGTACCAAAAAATATAGGTTGTCTCATCTTATAGAACGTTATATGTGAACGTGCACGCCCTCCCGCAGGAACACGCAGTGGGGTGAAGTCCTCTTTTTATCGACTTTTTCGGTCACTCAGTTCCATTTTGATTTGATTTAGATGTAAAGTTGTCACAAATATAAAAAAATTAGTTTTAACTTGGAGTGGATACTAACCAAATTAATCTTAAAATTTATGGTCAGTTAAAAATCATAAAATAGCTTAAATGTCAAAATCTTAAAATTTTAAAACTCAAGTGACTTTCGTGATTAATTTGCAACCATATATTTCAAGTAAGGGCATCGGTTATGGAAAGGTAAAAGGTTAGGCATTCTTTTTTGAGTACGGATCCTCTGCCTCCCGGAGGCAGGAACTCCCTGCCTCCAGCGTTTTCATTGGTCAACGTGACTGTAAGTGCCACCTCATCAATTTTTTAAATATATTAGAAAAGGTACATTTAATAAAAACTATAACGGAGACGTTAAACGGAAGCGGTTTGCGTGCTGAGTAACTGGTAAGCGTAATGAGTAAAGTCTGTGGAGTCCACCGTCATTGTCATTCGTGCATTGTATCAACTCCATCCATCTCTTTTATCATCTAATTTTAGGATTTTACCACAAAAATTAATCATATCCAAAGATCAAGTGGACCACACCACCTGAAATAGTGTGAATTGAATTCTACCGTTGAAAAGTTTTTGGGGCCCATGGAAGTTTTATATCAAGATGATATTTATTTTTTCCATTCATCCATGTATTTGTGATCGTATGAACAGTTTGGATGAAAAATAAAAATCATTGGGGGCTTAGAAACACTTTAATGGTGAAAATCAATACTTCCATCTTTCCTTTGGTATGGTCTACTTGAGCTTTTGATATACTTCAGTTTTGGGCTCAACTTCTAAAATGATCTGAAAATATGGATGGACGGCATGGATAAACCACATGAATTCACAGTGGGCCCAATAGAGTTTACTCAGTACAATAAGACTCGGTACGCAATCCGATTTCATGTTAGAGACGGATTTCCTGCCAAAGCCTTTTGCAGTAAGATCCTGCGTAAGGATTCCGGATGGGCCCACTTCAACATTTGTGATAAATCTAACCGTTCATCCATTTTATATATCATTTTAGAACATCATACCAAAACTAATGAATATACAAAACTCAAATGGGCCACACGAGAGGAAACAGTGGGGATTTAGTGTCCACCGTTGAAATATTTATATGGCCACAAAAGTTTTGCATCGGTCTAATATTTTGGTGTTTTCACTTCATCCTAGTAAAATTGACCTTATAAATAGTTTGGATGGCATATAAACATCAAGAGGCCCAGGAAGGTTTTAACGGTAGGAATTTCTTTCTCCACTATTTCATCTTGTATGGCCCAGTTGAGTTTTTGATCATCCTAATTTTTGGTTACATGTCTTAAAATGAGCTCTAAAAATGAACGAATGGATTGAAATTCTTATAAACATCACGGTGGACCCCACCATACATCCCAACGTTGGAACTTCATGCAAAAGACTTTCCCCAGTGAATCCGCGTCCAAGGTTTCCATTGGAAACGTATTGGCTACTCCCCTGCCACTTGGTGCTATGTGGACCCACCATGATGTATGTGTATCATCCATGCCGTCCATCTATTTTTCTAGATCATTTTATGGTCTGAGACCAAAAATGAGGTATAACCCAATCTCAAGTGGACCACATTACATGAAACAGTGTTGAATGAACGTTGACCATTAAAAAAATTTTGGGGACCATAAAAGTTTTGGATCAAGCTGATCTTTGATTTTTCCCTTCACCTAGGTCTTTATAACCAAACCAACAGATTGGATGTCAAATAAACAGTACGGTGGGCCTTAAGAGGACTTTAATGATGGATATCCAATCACCATTGTTTTCCTGTGGTGTGGTCCATATGAGATTTATATCCCTTTCATTTTTGGGATCAACCCCTAAAATTATAAGTAAAAATAGATTAACGGAATGAATGAAACACATACATCATGATGGGGAAGTGATGTCACCCATTTATATGGGTCCGACTATGATGTATGTTTTGTATTCACACCGTTCATCCATTTGGAGAGATCATTTTAGGACATGAGCCAAAGAATGAATCGGATCCAAAACTCGAGTGGACCCCACCACAGAAAATAGTGGAGAGAGTCACGCCCACCATTTATTACGACTGAATCCAATCCAAACTTCGTCACTTTGTCTACTGAACCCCGTCACTTTGTACTGCAACCCCGTCACTTTGTCTACTGAACCCTGTCACTTTGTACTGCAACCTCGTCACTTTGTCTAGTGAGCTTCGTTACTTTGTACTGCAACCCCGTCACTTTGTTTACTGAACCTCGTCACTTTGTACTGCAACTCCGTCACTTTGTCTATTGAACTCCATCACTTTGTACTGCAACATCGTCACTTTGTCTAATGTACCCCGTCACTTTATGCTACAACCTCGTCACTTTGTCTACTGTACCCCGTCACTGTGTGCTGCAATCTCGTTACTTTGTCTAGTGAACCCCATCACTTTTACTGCAACCTCGTCACTTTGTCTACTGAACCCCGTCACTTTGTACTGCAACCTTGTCACTTTGTCTATTGTACCCCGTCACTTTGTACTGCAACCCGATCACTTTGTTTATTGAACCCCATTACTTTGTACTACAACCTCGTTACTTTGTCTTGTGAACCCCGTCACTTTGTACTACAATCCCATCACTTTGTCTAATGAACCTCGTCACTTTGTCGAGTGAACCCCGTCACTTTGTTGAGTGAACCCCATCACTTTGTATTACAACCTCATCACTTTGTCTACTGAACCCCATCACTTTGTACTACAACATCGTCACTTTGTCTACTGTACCCGTTACTTTGTTTACTGAACCCCATCACTTTGTACTGCAACATCGTCACTCTGTCTACTGTACTCAGTCACTTTGTGTTGCAACTTCGTCACTTTGTCTACTTTACCTCGTCACTTTGTGAAGTACCCCATCACTTTGTGATGGAGTTTTACTAGATAAAGTGATGGGGTTAAGTAGGGTTACTGGACAAAGTGATGGGGTACAGTACACAAAGTGACGAGGTTGCAGCACAAAGTGATTGAGTACAATAGACAAAGTGACGATGTTGCAGTACAAAGTGATGTGGTTCAGTAGACAAAGTGACGGGGTTGCAGTACAAAGTGACGGGGTTCACTAGATAGTGACGAGGTTCACCAGACAGGGACGGGGTTGCAGTACAAAGTGACAGGGTTCACTAAACAAAGTGACGAAGTTCAGTAGACAAAGTGACGGGGTTGTAAAACAAAGTGACGGGGTACAGTAAACAAAGTGACGAGGTTGCAGTATAAAGTAATGGGGTTTAGTAGACAAAGTGACGAGGTTGCAGTACAAAGTTACGGGGTCCACTAAACAAAGTGACGAGATTGCAGCACAAAGTGACGGGATACAGTAGACAAAGTGACAAGGTTGTAGCAGAAAGTGACGGGGTACAATAGACAAAGTGACGATGTTGCAGTATAAAGTGACGGAGTTCAGTAGACAAAGTGACGGGGTTGTAGTACAAAGTGACAAGGTTCACTAGACAAAGTGACGAGGTTGCAGTACAAAGTGACGGGGTTCAGTAGACAAAGTGACGGGGTTGCAGTTCAAAGTGACGGGGTTCAGTAGACAAAGTGACGAGGTTTGGATTGGATTCAGTTGTAATAAATGGTGGGCGTAACTCTCTCCACTGTTTTCTGTGGTGAGGTCCACTCGAGTTTTGGATTCGATTCATTCTTTGGCTCATGCCCTAAAATGATCTCTCCAAATGAATGGACAGTGTGGATACAAAAGATACATCATAGTGGGACCCATATAAATGGGTGACATCGCTTCCCCACCATGATGTATGTGTTTCATCCATTCCGTTAATCTATTTTTACATATAATTTTAGGGGTTGATCCCAAAAATGAGAGGGATATAAATCTCATATGGACCACACCACAGGAAAACAATGATGATTGGATATCCATCATTAAAGTCCTCCTAAGGCCCATCGTATTATTTATTTGACATCCAATCTGTTGGTTTGGTCATAAAGACCCAGGTAAAGGGAAAAATCAAAGATCAACTTGATCCAAAACTTTTATGGTCCCCCAAAAAGTTTTTAATGGTCAACGTTCATTCAACACTGTTTCATGTAATGTGGTCCACTTAAGATTGGGTTATACCTCATTTTTGGTCTCAGACCCTAAAATGATCTAGAGAAAAAGATGGACGGCATGGATGAAACACATACATTATGGTGGGCCCATAAGCACCAAGTGGTAGGGGAGTAGCCAATACGTTTCCAATGGAAACCGTGGACGCGGATTCACTGGGGAAAGCCTTTTACATGAAGTTCCAACGCTGGATGTATGGTGGGGTCCACCGTGATGTTTATAAGAATTCCAATCCATTCATCCATTTTTAGAGCTCATTTTAAGACATGTAACCAAAAATTAGGATGATCAAAAACTCAGCTGGGCCATACAAGATGAAACAGTGGAGAAAGAAATTTCTACCGTTGAAACCTTCCTAGGCCTCTTGATGTTTATATGCCATCCAAACTGTTTAAAAGATCATTTTTACTAGGATGAAGTAAAAACACCAAAATATTAGACCGATGCAAAACTTTTGTAGCCATATAAATATTTCAACGGTGGACACTAAATCCCTACTATTTCCTCTCGTGTAGCCCATTTGAGTTTTGTATATTCATTAGTTTTGGTATGATGTCCTAAAATGATATCTAAAAATGGATGAACGGGTTAGATTTATCACAAATGCCGCAGTGGAATCCTTGCGCAGGATCTTACTGCAAAAGGCTTTGGCAGGAATTACGCGTCTAGAACGTGAAATCGGATTGCGTATCGAGTCTTATCGTACTGAGTAAACTCTATTGGGGCCATTGTGAATTCATGTGGTTTATCCACGCCGTCCATCCGTATTTTTAGATCATTTTAGGAGTTGAGCCCAAAACTAAAATATATCAAAAGCTCAAGTAGACCATACCAAAGGAAACAGTGGAAGTATTAATTTTCACCATTGAAGTGTTTCTAAGCCCCCAATTATTTTTATTTTTTATCCAAAGTGTTCATAAGATTACAAAGACATTGATGAATGGAAAAAACAAATATCATCTTGATATAAAATTTCCGTGGGCCCGAGAAACTTTTCAACGGTAGAATTTAATCCCCAAAAACTTTTCAGCCGTAGAATTCAATTCACACGGTTTCAGGAGGTGTGGTCCTCTTGATCTTTGGATATGATTAATTTTTGTTGTAAAACCCTAAAATTAGATGATAAAAGAGATGGACGGAGTTGATACAATGCACGAATGACAATAAGGCTCCAGAGACTCTACTCATTACGTTGACTTTACTCATTACGATTACCATACTGAGGCGCTCAGTGCGCAAAGGTTTAACGTCTCCGTTACGGTTCTTATTAAATGTATTCTTTTTAATGTATTTAAAAAATTAATGACATGGCACAAACAGTGACGTTGACCAATGAAAACGCTGGAGGCAGGGAGTTCCTGCCTCCGGGAGGTAGAGGATCCGCACTCTTCTTTTTTACCTCATGATATGCATTCTCTACTTTATAAGATCTTACAATTTTTTGGGGAAGTTCGTAGAATTTTGATACTATTGCATGCATTTAGCTGTGCTTCATGAAGTTTGGGACTCAAAGTAGACAAAAGAGAAAATAGGTGGCATTTTGATGTAGAGCGAGTCGCGGACAGTTTGATGGCCAAGATGGATCAGAAAAGGCCCGGTCGACGACAGAAGTGATCTGGACTATCGGACCTTAGATCGGGCGTATCTCGAAATCCAGAATGAGTTATCTGACGTAAAATATATGATTTTGGGGTAGAACGAGCTACTGAAGCCAACCAACCCAGCTATGTCGGGTTGCGCAGCCCGGAATTGCGAAAACCCCCTGGATCGACGGTTATTTTCCTGTTTTAATTTCGTTTTTACTATAAATAGTAAGTTTTAGTTTGATTATAACTCTTCATCCGTCGGGCTTTAGGAGTTGCGCCCAACGTGAAAAGAGCTTAGAATAATTAGGAGAACGGTTTGGTAAAGCCAAATAGGACACTTACTATTTTTGGCCAAAAACCTTGCGCACTAGTAGACATCACGGCTGTTTATAAATAGCAAGTTTACTATTTATAGTAAGTCGCATATTTTAGGAGTTTGAGCTGTAGTTTGATTCTGATTTCTTTCCCATTGCTTGGTACCTTTATTTAAAGGGTTGTGAACTCTTTTTTAATTATTCATCAATCAATTTCGAATTTATTAGAATTTATTTTTATTTTCTGCTTTTTTTCCTCGTGGATTCGAGAAGTCTCTGTGAGGAGTCCAGAGAAGTTCCTTGGATTTAGAATAGTTATCCTCTTGAGGAAGACGGTGCTCGACCTTACGTCCTCCCCTGCGTCACATTTAGACCTACTATGAAGGGTTTAAGACCCCTGAGTAGGCAAAATAATAATAATAATAAAAGATAAGAGAGGATTACAAGACCAATCGGGAGAGAACAGTCATTGTGGATATTGGTCCAATTGGCCAGAAGAGAGCAGTTGTTTTTCCTTTCGGCCGGCAAATATGGTTGTCTTGTCGATCAGCCAGCAGGTTTCGACCATTACGCCAATAGGTCAACATACGACGGTCGTTGCACTAAATAGCTAGTGGATTCCAACCGTTGTATTAATCTACCAGCCAATATTGACCATTTTGCAGATCGGCTAACAAAAAATGGTCGAATGTTTCCTTTGCGCTGAACGGTTGGTGGATTTCAACTGTCACTCAATCGATTGATAGATTTCAATCATTATGACGGTTTGGCTGCAGATGTCAAATGTTATGATGGTTCGGTTGTCAGGATCTAACCGTTATAAGAAAATTGTTACTTCTGCCTTTTGAATTAAGTTCTCTTCTTATTATTTGACCATTGTAAACGGCTTCGATCACGTTTTTAAGAAATGCTTCTCTATGAAAATGCAAAATCCATTTTGAATCAAGGATTATAATACACGGCATTTTCTCTTTATTGTTTTTTTCTCTCTCTCGAAAAAAGCAAGTGATGTGGGTTTTTCTATTTTCTCAATCTATAGAGTCCGTTATAATTGTAAAGTGCATATCCAGTTCCTATTGTGGTCTCTTCATGATTATTGCATGGAGAGCCACCAAATCTTGTCTTATTCTGAAAGTGGTTCATTAAAATTTGACAGTAATCTCATATTAATGAAAGGGGTGAATATCACTAATATTTGAGACGTGCTTCAAATCCTAATTTAAATATTTTTTATTTTGTTTTGATTTCGATTTCTATATATATATATATTTCATTTGACAATTTCAACACCATCTTAACCTCTATCTATGTACACGGGTTTGCTGAATCTGACTATTTTCATCTCAACCATCCATTGAACTGCCATCAAGCATCCATTTGGCGTCTTTTAAATATTGGGATCTTTCTACTTACTGAAGTGCAGACTACCTGATGAGTGGATTGGGGCTGGGAATCCTATAGTGTGAATGGCTTGGATCTCACACCCCTGTCTACATTCGGATAGTAGTCACCATAAAAAAACAGGACAACGCCGACGGGTAAACACCGTCGGCATTGACCCCCATTGCGCTACGGCATTTCTCACCAACGGATTCAAACCGTCAGCGTTTTTGACAAGGACACCCTAATAGCCAAAACGGTTAGTGCTTCAGACGGCCAAAAACCGTCAGCTAGTGATTGGATGAGCCATAGCTCCAAGATCACACTGATCAGACAGATCGTGAAGGTTCAATCATGACAGTTGAATACAAGGCTAGAAAGAAAATGGTCAACAGTACGGAAGGTAAAACCGACGCGTAAGATCCTCTGATCAGTGTATTTTTCTGCTGTGCTTGATCAACAACGGGCCCCAAATTTCTAATAGCGGATTGCTACAATTTGGAACCTGCCGTAAATACACCATCGAGCTAACCCTTCAGCTTATTTGGTGCAACCCCTCCAATCCATTTATCACGGTGTGGTGGGCCACTTCATTCACCAGTGCTTGTCAATGTGGTGCATGCAGTTCGTAGCAGGATTGTCGCTTGACGGGTTCTAGAGTATCCGTACCCTATCTAATCGGGTCGGGTCTTTCCGGGTCACAGTCTCGTTTTTAAGATACGGATAGGATCAAGCTGGTAGCCTGGTACCATTGGTTGCTCATCGGGTGTTTGGAACCTTTTTTCAAGACAGTTTGGATGGATTAGATTGCACGCATGTGCCCCCCTTTTACACATGCGTAGTGTGTAAATTGATTTGGCTTAGCAAACTTCAATCAATTGCAGGTTGGGTTAATGACATTTGGTGCAACCAAAGGCACCCTTGAGTAATTCGAGGTGACCCGAAATGAATTTAGCCGGGTCCAATACGCGACCCTGCTTGCTCACCATTTGGGTTAACCTGAATTCTAGACTGCTCTGAAATCGGACCCGAATCCGTTGAAATAGGATTTGGTTCAACCTGAATTCTAGACCCGAAGCCGTTGAAATAGGAAGGGTCGACAGAAGACAGCCTGTTTGACGTCATTCTGATGTAAACATGCACTAGTTTTGGGAAACTGAAACACGCATTGTAGGAATGCGGATTGTGTAGTCACTCACCACCCTATAGAGTGGTGAGTAAACTCTGTGGGGCCTACAGTTTTGAATGTGTCAATATCCATGCCGATCATCCGTTTTTTCAGCTCATTTTATGGCATTACAGAAAAATTTAAGCATATACAAAGCTCAAGTGGACCACACCACAGACAACAGTCGGGATATTAACGTCCACGGTTGAAACCTTGCTAGGGTCTACAGTGAATTTTTTTTGTCATCCAAAACCGTTCATAAGGTCACAAAGATATGGATGAAGTTAATACACAAATATCATCTTGATCCAATACTTCTGTGGCCCCGAAGAAGTTTTCAATCGTAGCCGTTCAATTCCCACTGTTTTCGGTGGTGGTGTAGTCTACTTGACCTTTGGATATACTTCTATTTTGGGCTAATGCCTAAAAGGAGCTGTAAAATAGTATGGACAGTGTGGATAAAACACATACATCACGGTGGGCTCCACAGAGTTTACACCCCACGCCATTTCGTGGTGAGTTACTCACTCCACAATGCGCGTGCAGTGGATTGTCGGTTTGGATTTTCTGAGCAGGGAAATCATACAGTAGAACCGTCTGCACTGAAATCCCATGAGACTCACCTAATATTCTACGGATGGAAAGGACGCTAGAATGATGATGAATCGACGCATCCATCTAATCAACCTGCTTCTGGTGTATATGTTTGAGTTATAATAATATGGGCCTTCTATTTCATCCATTTCTCTTACTAAATTGGGACCATTAACCGTTTTGTTAATACAGTCAAATTTAAGGACAGCAATCGGTTGGGTAAAATTCTATATTTGGTGTTTGATTATAAAATTGGGCCATCTGTGTCTGGATCAGGTAGATGAACGGTTGAGATTTATTAACACGTTGTGTCCTGTAAATAGGAAGGTAGATTGCATGGAGTTCAATGGACACGATTCAACTGGATCCTCTTCCTTTCTGAGTAATTTGCTTGTGGGCGCATCAACGCCCCCGCCAAGTCAGGACTTTCCTGCAACACCTGTCATTTGGCGCCCGTGCAAAAAAATGCCGTGTGGGACCCACCGTGAAGATCCTTCAGGTCCGTCCTTTGCCCCAGCTGATTACTCAGATACAAAACTCAAGTGGGCCACACCGCATGAAACGGTGGAGCATGGGACGCCCACCGTTGAAACTTTCTTGGGCCCAACGAAATTCAGGTTTTCCCTTCATCTTGGTGGGACTCACCTTATAAAGGGATTTAATATCATATAAATATTACAGGATGGACATATCATTTTAAGGTATAAGCACGCACAAAAATGAGTCAGAACTAGGGGTGTACACGAGCTGAGCTAGCTTGGTTAGCCCGCTCAACTCGACTTCAACTTGGTTCGGAGCTGGGTTCGAGCCGTGTTGAGCTGATTTTTTGAGTTTGAAAATGAGTTTGAGCCAAGTTCAAGCACACCCTAGCTTGACTCGACTTGAATCGAATCTAGCTTAAATCGAACTCAGATCGAACCAGTTTGGTGACTCGGTTACTTTACTATTTATGTTGCTCGCCAAGTGCTTGTTAAAATGACTCAACATGGTGTGGCCGTCGATGGCAAGGAAGGTATGTATATGAAACAAATACCTTTTTTTTTTTTTGATTTTTTTTTTATTTTCATATTACTTATAGAAGGTGTTTGATAAAATACTTGTAAAAACATTACTTCTGTTTCACATATAGAAAGAATTTGAAGGTGCAATTCAGGTGTTTTAGAAATGCTCCGTTGATGAACTCGGCTCAATCTTAGCTCGAACTCAGCTTGAACTAGTTCGATATGTTCCCTCAACTAAGCGAAGCTAGCTAGTCAAGCTCGAGGACTGAGCTGAGCCAAGTTTGAGTTAGACAGAACCAGCCTAAAGAGGATCCCGCCGGTGATAATGATTTCCACCATTGAAAGCTTTTTGGTAGTCACGAAGGTTTTGATCAATGTGATATTTGTGTTTTCCTTTCATCTGGGTCTTCTTTATCTCATGAAGAAGTTGGATTGAAATAAACATCACGGTAGGCCCTAGGCAGCTTTCAACGGTGGAAGTCAGTATTACCGTTGTTTGGTCTACTTGAGGCTTGGATATGACTTATTTTTGGTCTTGTACCATGAAATAGCGTGGAAAAATGGATGGACGGTCCCATGCATCAGTAGCCCTCAAAGGCCGAAACAGGCAGGGATAGCACCCAATGCACATCCAGAGCGAACCGCGGGAGGAGAGTTGGAGAAGCGATTCGCAGCGCAAATACCAGCGTGGCACACGTATATAAAATAGGAGCCATTCATATGGAGCCCAACTTAAACATTCACTTGCCAAAAGAATGGGGTGGGACACGTTTATATAAATAAAAATATTGGTGTCAGAAAAAGAACGGCCAGCATTCACCAGGTGGGCCACGTTTCAAAAAAAAAATTGGAGTATCAGATAAAGAACGACCAGCATTCTCCTTTCACTGTAATCTCGTGTGGCCCACCTCATGATCCCATAGGTGGATTAATAGTGGCCAAGAAATGGCGCACGTGTGCCGCGCATAGCTTCTTCAACGCGGAGAGCCATTATAAAACGTACCAAACAGTCAAAGCCGACAATATCTATCCGTGTGCTGAGGCGAGCGGACTTCTGCCCTAGCGGCTAACACGTACAGCGGCAACGGTAGACTCGTGGGCAAAAGGTCTCCGGTGGATCTGCATTTGCTATTTCTAGCATGCAAAAAGGGTAAACTTGTGTACGTGGATTCCACCATAAGTGGGGCGAAGTGATCTAAGCCATTCATCATGTAGGCAAGACAAGCAGGAATAGTTTAAACCAGTGATCAGCTTCTTTTGACCTAACCACTTGCGGATCACCTGAGGATCATTTACATGGTTGGAATTCCCTGATGAATGGCTCCCATGCCGCACACGTTCGCTACGTTTCCACGTGTGAGCTGAATACCCTTTCAAGCGAGTGCAATTAGCATCCCTCTCATCATATGGAACGTTATATGTGAACTAAACGATTCCTCTTTTCCACTAGCTTGTAACTTATGTAGAACATCTAAGCCGTTGAATACATGGGCCAAACCATAAACATCACTTGGAATGAAAATCAGGATGGCCCACTCCATCAGAATCCCTGGACAGCCAATGGCATGACTTAATGTTATGAGATGGCCCACTTCATATCATGGTCCATTTCTTTCAGACGTTAGTTCTCGAAACGGACGTGGCAGGAAAGAGAGCATTGCATGCGAAAGTTCCGGAGCGCGAACCGGCTGCAACACCGGAATCAGCGATATAGGTGCGACACTGACCGTAGGACTCACCTCGATGCATGCATTGTATATCTAGGCCGTTCATCTGTTTTTCCAGCTCATTTTAGGGTGCGGTTTAAAAAATGAAGAACATAAAATTTTCAGGTGGACCACACCACAGGAAACATTAGTTATTGACTATTAAAAGGCTTTTGTGGCATCGGATGTTTTAGAAACAGACGTGGCAGGAAAGAGAGCATTGCATGCGAAAGTTCAGGAGTGCGATCTGTTGTGACCCGGGAACCTTTGACGTGGGAGGGACCCTGACTACGGGCTCACCTCGATACATGCATTATATATCCACGCCCTCTATCGGTTTTTCCAGATTATTTTAGAGAGTATTCCCAAAAATCAAGAACATAGAAGTTTCAAAGTGGACCACACCATAGGAAACAGTAGTTATTGATCATTAAAAAGCTTTTGTGGGCCACGAAAGTTTTGGATCAAACTGATATTTGTTTTCCTGTAATCGAGGTCTGTTTGACCTTATCAACACGTTGGATGGTTATAAAACATTATGGTGGACCCTAAGAAGTTTTTAATGGTGGGTGTTCAACGACCACTGTTTCCTATGGTGTGGTCCACCTGAAACTTATATCTACTTCATTTTTTGGACCATGCCCTAAAACTAGATGGAAAAAAAGATTGACGGGGTGGATATAAAATGCATGCATCAAGATTGGGCCCTATTGTCAGGGTCCCACCAGTCGCGCTCAAAGTTCATATACAACCCTGTGCCTGTCTGTTTCTCATTAATGCTCCCTCACAGTGAGATAAAACAGGTAGCTGTTTTTTGAGCAAAACGGGTTGCTGTTTCGGCGGTTCCTATCTCTCAATAATGTTGTCGTTTTGCAAATTCATAACGGCATTTCTCCCTGTTGGATGGTCAGGATCGCTCGAGGTGTTACATAATCGGACAACGGTCCATTCACAACGTTTCCTACTATTTAGACGGCCTGGATTAATCTGTAAACTGCCTTAAATGAAACTAACGACCGCTATTGCCAGGTACTAACAAGCCAGTTGATGGCAATCAATTGCACGGTTAGGATCGTCAAACAATGCATCTAAGGTACGGTCAGGATCGATCCAACGGCCTACTGTCCATCCACAATACCGCCTACCATTTGGACGGCGTAGATACAGAAATGCAACAAACTTGTGCTTAGTTACTTAATCCTAGCCACCCCACAAAAATAGATAAACTATTTATACTCTGGAAGCGTATGACGCTTGATACGCAGGCACTCAGAAAATGCATACGTGGAACCCAATGTCTATATATCACAGTCCCAAGCCAGTTTTGTTGAACAATCCTAACCTTTGATTCCCGGACCTGGTTTGATGGCATAGGACCATCTGATATTTTTCATTTTTAACCGTACAATTCAACATTTCTGTTCATGATATATCGAAACTGATCCATACTTGAATAGTGTAATTTGAATTAATTGCATGCCAAAGTATGCAATTCTAAGTAATTGCTTGTATCATCCATTACACTTTGCCAGAGTATAAAAACATTTTCACAACCTAAAATTGCGCATGCGCGGGCAAACGCATTCACTCAAGCTGTCGTTTCACACTTCATATAGCCATCCATTTGATACCAACCAAGGACGGTCAGGATCATTTCACATGAAATTCTCCGACTATGGCCCATCTGCAATGGGCCATTCAATTTGGACGGTCTGGATACACACATACAAAGTGGACGGTAATGAATGTTACACCTCTAAATTCAACCCCCCTGAAGAAAACCCAAATAAAGGGGCCCTCCCCATCTAGCTGGCCTTTTTACGTTATTCATTATCAATTCTGAATCTTTTTATCTTTTTTCTCCCTGCTACTAAAACCCACTTGTTATTGTTACTAAATATGGCTCTCAGGCATGCTCCCCTCATTTAGAAAATTTCCGGGATGCTCAGGTGGGCCCTCATCCAACGTTTCAAGGGCCACCTTGCACAGATATGGCCGTGATATATATTCGGTTCAAAGATTACTGGCTTTGATACTCTGGTGGTGTGCCAGGATGATATGCAGACATTTTGGAAATTCGAATTAAACTTTTAGAGGCCAAAAATTACACTTATTTGAATAGCTGACCATCGGATTGGTGGACATTTATTGAACAGTCAAAAATGAAAAATATCGAATGGTCCTATTTCAACAAGGGACTGTCCACGAATCCGAATATATATCATGAAAAATATCGGATTGGTTAGGATTCTTAAGCTGATTTTGGGACACTGACCTAGCGACAGTGGCTTCCACAATTTTTTCAGTTTAAATTTAGCTAACGTATGCGACGGGTACAAATTTCTAAGTGCCCGCGCATCAAGTGTCATACTCTCCGAGTATCAATACCACCCATGCAAATGGTGATAATCCATTACTATTTCAGCTGCACAAGTGGCGGACGGGGAAGCATGGCAATCTGGACCGTTCAAAATCTTGGTCCCTCTTGATGTGAATTCGGACTGCCGTTCAATCCTAATGAAAGCATAGCTCTAGTAAAAGAAAACGATCATGTATTCGTGGGGCCATAAACTATGGCCACAGTTCATCACCATTGGAAAGGTACTCGTGGCAAGTATGAATAGAAATCTGGTCCATCCAAAACATGGGCCATGGAGCATAACCCAAAAAAATGATATCAGACGATTTCAAGTATCTGATTTGGCCATTTTGTTTTTACTCGTCTTTTTACTACCGAAATTGGATGGTTAGGATCAGCTGATTAATGCGGCCTTCAGTTTACGTTAATCCTGCAATGGGCCCACTATTTGAACAGTGCAGATTACCATGCATGTATGCAACGTGTACGGTGGATACATCGTCACCATTTTGTGAAAATTGTCACCCGAGTTTTGCCGCGTATTGAAAGCTCCATGCAGCACTTAAGAGTACCTTATCTCGTCGGGTCTCTTTTTAGAGAGCATTTGATGATAGGGTGGATTCAGGAGTACTGAAATATGGTACAAACATCTCCTTGCAGAACAAGTGGCCAGGTTACGTTTTGGTTTCAGACCGTCCATATTGTTTCTACTTGTGTAGATGAAACGTTCAAATTAATGTAGATCAGATGGTGATATTCATCTGATCTCTGTCCTTCAATTTAACAGCAGAAATAAAAGCCGGTTAACTGCCGAAATTTCACTAATAGATTTTTAAAAAAGGGTTCATGATGTGGCCCACTAGATTGACAGTCATGTTTGGGAATCCCATAAAATTATGCTGAATAGAGGATGGAGCTACACCATTCTAAGAATTTCTCCCTTTCTAGGGGTGGCTAAGAACCGCCTTTCTGCTACCTTCTTATCCCTGTATTCAGATAAAAACATTGTTACTCTGACAGAGTGTGATGGATGATACGCATGCACTTGAAAATTTCAAATGTGGCATATAATTTTTTTTTTCAAACTAAGCTCTCTAAATTATTGGTATAAATTTGCATGTATAATGAAGTAAAAATTATCTAATGATCATATTGGTGGACATTTAGTGGATGATTAAAATGAAAAAACAATCCAGCGGTCCTATTTCGACAAAAAATCGTCTACAAATCATAGGTTAGGATTGTTCAAACAAACTAATTTTGGAACTGTGAATTAGCCACAGTGGGTCCCACAATTTAACCGTTTATCGGCCCTACCAGATTATCAGATAGCTCTCATTTTAGAGTATTGTTGTAAAACGAAATTTAAAAATAATAATTTTTTTTTTTAATATTATATGATATATAAAAACTGCTTTGAATTTAAAAAAAAAAAATGAAAAGAATTATGCTAAACGTTCTTATCATTGTCACTCAAAGGTGATTATATTATTTCTAATCCTTTAATTAAGCCTGAGGGTAATTTGGTCATTTTCTTTTCATGGAATTGAGTGACGACATTGGATCGTAGATTTTCGTAAACCAACTTGTCTTAACGAGGATTAACAGTAAAATACGTAATAAGAGCTAGACATTTGGACTGGACAAGAGTGCCCCTCTCGAAAGAGGACTGGTTTAGTAGTCCGCAGGACTACTCAAATTTCTAGTATGTGATCCTCACCTCCATACATGGGTCCGATTCTTGGTGATCGGAACCATTCATCTGGTGACCCACATGCATGGATGGGCTAGAGTGAGAAAGCTTTCAATTCCGTGCGGAGTACATGTCGATTTAGGATGTAATCGCAGTGGAAATTGTGAATGATCATGGTGGGGCTTGCTGACGATCCAATCTTCGTACACTGGCCATCCATGCCGGGGCCAGTTCATTGATTATCTAATAACATTAGCCATCAGCGAATTTGGCGTGCATTCCTGTGAAACTCAACCATCCACTCACATCTTATGGTTCCATAAAGTAGACCACAGGGTGTTATTGATTATATAAAAAAAATTTGCTATCATATGGACCATCCATCATGTGGGTACCACATCCATCTCTATCAAAAATAATATTGATACAATGATCCTAACAATCCACTCATTGTTTAGTGAAGTGGATTGTCCATACTAATTATACTAGAAAATGTATAGTAATTGATCTAGACCATGATTATGCATTCCCACCTTTGATTTTTTTGAAATTCCTTGTAAATTAACTTGATCTCACGGTTCAAATTATTGTCTATTGTATCCATACTGGTGATCACCTATACACAATACAATATGTACGTTTTGAATAGGCTGATACAATCGATTTATGAGACTTACTGGTGTGAAATTTTTAAAGGTAAAAAACATTGATTATTTTATTTTATTTTATTATCTATAGGTATATTTGTCTTAAATAAATAAATAAATAACTTTATATGTATTGATAGATGAGTTAATAGTTTGTTACATGGACTAAGTTAATTAAAAAATGCATTTAAAAAATATATATTATGATTTACCTTTAATACATGATAAGTATCAATTTGTCGTATTGATAATAACAAATACATGATATGATATTAGCCGATATGTAGATTGTTGTTTGGATCGTGGTGGTAATCGATGGCAGATTGTGTTTGGAGGAGATTGGTAATTTGCCTGTGCTTTTTAGTGCATGCTACAAGGGGAATCTTGCAATCTGGAATGAGTTATTAGACGTAAAATGTATCATTTTGGGGTAGAACGATCTACTTTAGCCAACCAACCCTGCCCAAGCCAGATTTGCGAAATACCGTCAGATGGACGGTCGTTTCCCAACTTTAATTTCATTTTTACTATAAATAGTAAGTTTTAGTTTGATTATAACTCTTCATCCGTTGGGCTTTAGGAATTGCGTCCAACGTGAAAAATGCTTAGAAAAATTAGGAGAACAGCTTGGTAAAACTAAATAAGACACTTACTATTTTTGGTCGAAAACCTTGCGCACTAGTAGACATCATGACCGTCTATAAATAGTAAGTTTACTATTTATAGTAAGTCGTGAATTCTAGGAGTTTTAGTTATAGTTTGATTCTGATTTCTCTCCCATTGCTTGGTACCCCTATTTAAAAGGTTGTGAACTTATTTTTATTCATTCATTAATCAATTTCAAATTTATTAGAATTTATTTATATTTTCTACTTTCTTTCCGCGTAGATTCGAGAAGTCTCTGTGAGGAGTTCAGAAAAGTTCCGTGGATTCGGAATAGTTATCCTCTTGAGGAAGATGGTGCGCGATCTCACGTCCTTCCCTGCGTCACCTTGCATAGAAATTGGTAGGTTGAGCTGATTGTTTGGCTATGCAAGCTGCTCATGTTATCTCTCGTAATGGTATATAGTAGCTCTTTTAAAAGAGGTTGTTAGTTTCTGTGAATGTGTGTTTTTTTTTGCTAAGTGAGGCTCGATTTTTATGGTGCCCACCCCAATGTGTATAACAATTGCTCTTATCAACAAAGTTTTAGGTGTTGTGCTCTCATCTTTCTAGAAAAAATAAGGGGCTAGGGAAATGGATTATCCATATTAATTAAGGTAAAAAGGTATAAACATTGATTTAGATAATCTACTATATATGTCCAGCCATTGATTGCCCATTCTGTGAGGGAAACTCAGTAGCGGATGGTCCCACACATTGGGGGGGGGGGGGGGGGGTTTAGTAAACGCTAGGTGAGGCCCGATTTTTATGGTGCCCACCCCAATGTGTATAACAATTGCTCTTAACAACAAAGTTTTAAGTGTTGTGCTCTCACCTTTCTAGAAAAAATAAGGGGCTAGGGAAATGGATTATCCATATTAATTAAGGTAAAAAGGTATAAACATTGATTTAGATAATCTACTATATATGTCCAGCCATTGATTACCCATTCAAGGTAAAATTCCACTTTAGGCTAGGAAAATGGATGATCATTATTATATGAAAATGTTCTAATAATTTATTTGGATCATCCATCATATGACATCGTCTTGGATTTGCTAGGCCTATTAACACAATTTGGTCAGATGGTTCTAATAGACTTATCAATGGCTATGAAATGGATAATCATATTAATTGTTTTAAAAACACTTCGATCATTGATATGAATTCTCACAATGTGAGTTCAACCTTTAGTCAAAGAACTGTATGTAGACCCTTCATGGTTGGGCCCACCTTATTGGTGTGAATTTTTTAATAATAAATAAATAGTAAAAAGTATTGTATCTCTTATCCTTATGTATATTTATCTTTTCAATAAAAAATCTTCTTATGTATTGGTAGATGAGGTTAATATATTGTTTTACAAACTAAGTAAAATAAAATAAAAATCATTTTTTAAAATATTTCTTGTGATTTGCCTTTAATACATGATAAGTATTTATCTGTTGTATCGATGATGACGGCAAATATACAATACGTATTGGCCAATATTTAAAACCATATATATGATCGAATTAGCAACCAATCAATCAATGGCTAGGGAAATGGATTATTCATATCGATTACGCTAAAAAGGTCTAAACATTGATTTAGATCCCACATAACCTTCTGTGAGGGAAACTCAGTAGCGGATGGTCTCGCCAAGATCGTTAGCCTTGGAAGCCCTGCCAAGCTATACCGCTCAAGAGCTCTCTCCTTCCGAAAGTCATTAGGGGTTCTTTAGTGCTGGACAATGCTGGAATGGGTCTGATTAGGAGGAACAGATTTAAGAAGGCAGTGGGCTAACTCTGTATAGTTTTTTGAGTTAGATATTTGCATCTTAGACACCTACTTTTTTCCTCCTTTTGTTCAGGGTAGGCTCTTTGCTCATGACCTAATGCTGCTTTAGGCCCTTTGGTAGGGGAGCTTTGCAGTACAAGTAGGACTACGAGTCTGGTTGTTTATGGCTTCTAGTCCACAAGTTTTTGTGGTTTCCTATCTTGCCCTCAAGAGGAGCAGAGGTTTCGCTCTTGGCAGGTGAAGAAGGAAGTGTCTAGTCTTGCGGTTTTTTATTCTTTGTAGTCGTCATATGTTGCTAGCGGGTTCGAGGTCTGATGAAGGTTGGAATAAGATGATTTGACTTGCTGTTTGGTATCTGTTGAGAAGGATAGGATTGTGACTGTTTCGTAGTGTTCTATAGATCCGGAAATGTATGGTTAGTGTGGTATATCTTGCAGTTTTCTGCTGTTTCTATGGCTCTTCAAATGTGAGAAAATGGCAGGACACGAAAGGTATTGCTTAGAGCATCTTAAAGGCTATGTGAAAGTGCATGTTATGTGGGATTTCTCTCTTATTTGGGAAGGGGGCTACTCTGGCCTTATTTTGTTTCTGTGAACCTGGCATGTGGAGATGGCTAGCTAGTTTCATTGGATTTTTGCTGCTTGCCAGAGTTGTATGTTTGAGCTTGGGGGATGGGCCAATCATTTGTTTTTGTCAATCTAGCCTTGGTATCAATTGGTTCCTACTGGTTAGTTTGCTATTGGATGTGGTGGCGAATAGGCGCTTGCATCCTGTTTTCAGTTTTTGTTGGAAATTCAGTTAGTTCTGTTATTTGTTTCTTTAAAATGAATTTCTTTTATGGAAATATGTAAAACTATTTTACTCCATTTATTTTTAACAAAGTTTTCTATGGAAATATATTTATGTCCTCTTCTGCCACCATTAAACCATTATTACCTTTCATTTGGATTGTCCATCATTTGGGGCCCACCTTTGCTTATTTATGCATCTTAAAATCTTTTTAATCAGATGATCCTAACCATGGTACCAACGTCTAGGAAAATGGATGGTCATGTTTATTACGACAGAGAATTTCAATCAATAATTTTGGACCGTTCATCACATAGAGCTATTTTTTATTATAAAATGTTCACACCCTAAGTATAAGGTTGTGATGTAGTAATAATCTCGGTAAGACCGAGGTCAAATCCACAGGGACTGAACCTTGTATGTAATCTGAAAATAACTTGAACTAGAACTAGGAGAAGTTGTAATCTAAATCAGAAAATTTTAAAGGAATAATGGTTAAACACTTTTAACTAAAATTTGTAAAATTCAAAGGTGAGAAACTAGGGTGCCAAGGATCGACTTGTAAAGATTAGAGAGATCTATGCTCGATTCATAAACACAACTGGAATCAGATTCCCATCTTCATCCAATTGGAAGATAATTCATTAAAATCCAAATCTGAACTTCTTTTAATCTAGTTATCAATAAAAGATAGGTATGAGAATTAGAATCGATTCCATCACAAAGCCATACCCATGAAACAAAGTAAACAACAGAATTTAGCTAATCCACAACCAATCTAAGAGAGTTATGAATGTTAGGAAGGATTTCATCATCCAACTATACCTAGGAGACGGTGGTGAACAACAAGGTTCCCAAATTCACAAACCCAGGGAGACCCTCTCTCTCCTAGTCTCTTTATCCTTGTCATGGACGTCCTCGGCCAGGGCATTAGAAATCTGATCGCTTCCAACTTATGTCAGCCCTTTCAAACCAGGAGGGGAGCCTAGGTCATCTCACACCTTTTATTCGCGAATGACATAATGATCTTCATTAATGGTAGCTGCTCCTCTGTCAGAAACCTGATGTCATTTCTGGATAAATTCAATAGCATTTCGGGTCTCAAGATAAACAAGGCTAAAAGCAGCCTTATTGCGTCCTCCAAAATGACATGAGCAGGGTCCGAGCTTTAGAAAGGATTACCAGGTTTTCCAACACACCGTCTTCGTTCTATTTCCTCAGTGTCCCTCTCACCAAGGGGAGGATCAAAGTTTCCTTGTTTCAGCCCATGGAGGAGAAAATTCTAGTGCACATATCGGGTTGGAAGGCCCGTTTCCTCAACCAGGCGGCTAGATCTATTCTCATCAAGCATGTCCTTGCAAGCATCCCCATCCACATTCTGGCGGCGATCGAAGTTCTGAAAAGGTTCCTGGCGACTCTCGAATCCGCCTTCGCCGACTTCTTCTAGGGGTGGTCCGAAGGGAAGAAAAACCTTCATTGGATCAGATGGACGAAGATTGCCTCCCTTACCAAAGAGGGAGGGCTGGGAATTCCTTCCTTAAAGGAAATGGCGGCGGCCTTGAGACTGAAGAGTTCTTCGGCAGCCACGGGAGTAGCCTTTGGGGGTCATTCCGAGTAGATCATCCATTTGGATGATGGGTGGGGCCACTATCAAAACCCAAATCCAGCAAGTGCGTCGCTAGACGTGTTTTGGAACATTGAGGAGATGAGTCGGTCAGCGTGCGCTGACCGACTTTAGGTATATTGGTGCACGTCTGGTGCACTTGTGCACCATGCACACATGCTGTACGTGTAGGTCACGGAGATGTTCATGAGAAATTTGCTTCGTCCATTCATTTTGTCAGTTAATTTGAAGGGTTAAGACAAAATTTGAAGCATACTCAGATGTCAGGTGGGCCCTAGATTAATGATTTATGGACTGATCTACCCGTTGGGCCACTTTCATGAAAATCCAATGGGTAAAATTCGATGTGTACGGTTAATTTAGGGTCTTTAGGCTAGATATAAAGTTTCGAGCCAAACAGATGGTGGGAACCTTGTCATCTTGCATTCTGGATGACTTTCAGGCTCGTTTAAACCCAATCACTTGATTTTCTTGGATCTTTGACATGTAAATTCTTTGATCTCGGTCCCCTGGGGTTCATCCCTTGCCTTGGTGATTTTTTAGTATTAAATTCATGCTTTTAGTACTCCTTTTCAGTCCAAGCTCCTAAATTCACCTTATAACACAAACACGATTAAAATAGGTCGTTAAACAGTATCATGTGCATAAATTCAGGTAATAATTAGGGTCTAATATGCAATATTTGACCCTCAACATAAAGCCCTCCCAGAAAATCACTTTGATCAATAACCCTAACTATTTAATCAATGGAAAGTAAAATGGTTGGTCCATATTGAATATAAAATGGGCATGATCATTTATGTAAACCTTTCATCATGCGGGAATACCTTTGATTGTACGTCCTTCTTAAATGCTATTTTGATCAGATGATGCTAACCATCAAATTAATGTCTACAAAAATGGATAGTCCATATTTATTACAATAGAAATTGTTCAACAAGTGATCTAGACCATCTATCATTGGAGCCTAGCTATCTTTGATTGTTCATCACTCCTAAAAGTTATCTTGATTAGTTGATCTTAACTATTCAATAAGTGGCTAGGATGAAGGGGCCATACTAATTATAATGGAGATAGTCTAATTATGGATCATTTATTAAAACCATTCATGATGTGGGGCCTATCTTTAATTGATAACTTTGAGAGAGAGAGAGAGAGAGAGAGAGAGAGGGGGGGGTGGTTGTAAGTGGAATTTACCTTATAATTTGAAAATCTAATTTATGATGGATCTGGGAAGAAAACTTTTAAGTCAGGAAATATGTTTTCCACACTCACAAACAGTAAAATAAAGGTGTGTGTTTGTGTGTGTGTGTGTGTGTAAAAACTATTTTTTACAAAACAGTTTTCTGCTTCTAAATAGGCCCTTAGGAAAATATAATATACTTAGAAAAATGGAAATAGTAAATCAGACAAATTAACGCTTCAAACAAATGAAGTAAATGGACTTTCTTGAAAATGACAAAATCCTAACATGATCTTTAACTTTACTTCAATATTAAATTCTTCTTCACTTCATATAATATGCCATTCTGATTATATTGAATTAGCATAATTAGAATATGTAATAAATAACTTACTTAAGTACTGATTGTTATTGTAACTCTTAAGGGTTGTTTACCTATTCATTTCTCATCGTAAACAGTGGGAAGCAAGCAACGAAGACTTTTTACCAATGTTCGAAAAGAAAAAAATTTACATTTATAATAATACCTCAATATCCACGATTGCATGCAGAATGATTGCATTCTAGTAAATATGTGGGACTCACCAAGATGTAAGTGTCTGACCCATGCCATCCATCCATTTTACCAATTCGTTTTAGGGCATGAGGCCGAAAATGATGTCGATTGTAAGCTCAAGTTGACCATACCACATGAAACAAGAAGAATAATGATGTCCATTGTTGAAAGTTGAAACAGGGTTCATGGCATGTATCTATCATCTTACCTATTTATAAGGTCTCAATAACATGAAGGGACCAAAAAACACAAATATCAGCTTGATCTAAAACTTTTGTGGCTAGCAAGAAGTTTTCAAAGATAGGCGTTCAATTCCCACTGTTTCTTATGGTGTAGTCCACTTGCGCTTTAGATCTACCTCAACTTTGGCTCATGCATCCTCTAAAATGAGTAGGAGAAATGGATGGATAATGTAGATCACACATACAAAAAGGTGGGCTATGGTTTTTTACATTATGGTTTTTTCTTGATTTTAGTATCAGAGCCATCCAAATACCAATAACTGCCAATGTTATGTAGATGTGACTGGCATGAATTAGTAATATAATTAAAGATTACTCATTTACCAGTATTTACGAAGATAAATTTAAAATCAAACATGGTCCTTGCATTTGACTTTAGTGTTGACTTTTGAATCTCTAAACCTACTCACTGGTTTATTTGGTATTCCAATCTTCAAGCCTACATTTTTTGGGTAAACTGTTGACTTTCAAGGAATATCCATTTATTTCAGTATCCTTACTTTTGTTCGTGCGTGGAAAATGTAATAAAGTTAACATTAGAGGAAATGTAAACCTTAATGCTCTCACCATCGTTCATCCCACAAACATTCTTTCTCCATAAGCTTGGGTCCTTTAAACTCAAGGACCCAAGCTTATGGAATATTGATCATGTGGGATCGGGATCAATGTTGAATATGCCTGAGTTCGACACAAACATATATAAGATATTAAAGACTTTGTAAAAGTACTAACAATATTGTAATAACATCATTGATGTTGTCATCATCATTATACCCTGTCTTGGCTTTATGAATCCTATTGCACCAATTAAAACTAGAAATAAGAATTCTCGTGATGACATGATATTTTATTACAACAGTATAATAACCAAACACTAAAAAGATTTTCTCGTATACATTCTAATGTATTACAATAGGATACGTTGGGACTATAGTTGGTAGATCAAAGTATCCTTCTCAATGACCCAAAGTGTATTTATAATGAGTCTCACCATGGATCAAGTTTTTTTTAAAAAATGAAAGAAAAAATCAATTTAAATATTTAAACTCTTTGATTATTTAAAGATTAAAACACCATGCATATTCAAAGGAAAAGTGTCGAATAATCAAAGTGATAAAATACTATAATATAAGAATTTTTATTTTTATTTTTGTATTTCGAGATAATCATATAAACGAGTTGTGTCATTGGAAAATGACTGCACATCCCAAGGCTAAAGTCCCCACATATCTGACGCAGGGATGAACGTGATGAGGATAACTACTCCGAATCCACGGAGCTTCTCTGGACTCCTCATAGAGACTTCTCGAATCCACGAGGAAAGAAAGTAGAAAATAGAAATAAATTCTAATAAATTCGAAATTGATCAACTCAAACTCCTAGAATCCGCGACTTACTATAAATAGTAAACTTACTATTTATAGACGGTCGTGATGTCTACTAGTGCGCAAGGTTTTCGGCGAAAAATAGTAAGTGTCCTATTTGGCTTCACCAAACCGTTCTCCTAATTATTCTAAGCTCTTTTCACGTTGGGCGCAACTCCTAAAGCCCGACGGATGAAGAGTTATAATCAAACTAAAACTTAACTCATCACCGGGTCGAATACGAATCTGATGGTATCCGCTCCTTAGATCTAGTTTAGAGAACACCTTGGTCCCTTCTAACATTTCGAGCATGTCGTCCAACCGTGGTATTGGGAACCGATATTTGATGGTAATTTTGTTGATTGCTCGGCTGTCGACACACATGCGCCAGCTTCCATCTTTTTTTGGCGTTAATAATGCTGGTACGGCACATGGGCTCATGCTCTCTCTCAAGAGAGCCTTACGGATCAATTCCTCCAATTGCCCCTGAAGTATCTCACACTCCTTCGGACTCATCCGATAATGAGGGTGATTGGGCAGGCTAGCCCCAGGGATGAGGTCTATGTGATGTTGGATGTCCCTCATGGGGGGTAATCCATCAGGTAAATCCTCAGGCTAGACTTCTTTGAATTCGTTTAACAACAGTCTTAAACTTGGAGGGATGTTTGAGGGTTCCTCTTCCTCGCCCTTCACTACTACGGCGTATACCTCGCCGGTTTCCTTGGATTCCTCCATAAAATCCCTAATGGTCAAGAGGGAACTCCCCTCCACTTTAGAGGCTTCAGGGTGGTTCTCTGGTGCCATAGGGGCAAGGATTATTTTTCGACTATCCTTGACGAATACGTAAACATTATCTCGTCTCCTATGGGTCGCATCACGGTCCGACTGCCAAGGTCGACTGAGTAACATATGATAAGCTTCCATATCGACCATGTCACAAAGTATTTGATCCTTATAATTTTTGCCAATTGAAAATGAGATAGTGCATTGTTCAGTTACCTTGGTCTCATTTACCTTTTTTATCCAGCCGATTGAGTACGGGGAAGGATGTTTCATCGTTGGTAGCTGTAACTTGTCCACCATCACTCTCGAGACGATATTCTCGCTACTACCACTGTCTATGATCACATCACAGACCTTTCCATTGATGGTGCACCGAGTACGAAATATATTGTGTCGTTGTGGATGTAATTTCTTTCGTGGGGCATACAGTAATTGCCTCACAACTAGAAATTCACCACGATTCTCGCCTGTCATTTCATCGCCACCTATTATTTCTTCAGTGATTTGTTCATGTTCATCAAAGCGATGGTCTTCTTCTACGGCCTCATCTTCAGTGCCCCCTTCATTTATAGTCAAGTGTGCTGCGGGACGTTGAGGACAAGTGTTTGATAAGTGGCCTGGTTGGCCACAGCGGTAACAATTGTTCGACGTTGGCCGAGCATAAGGATTTGGAATCCTACTTGGACCTGCTGTTGTGGGTGTTGCACGTTGAGGTCTGGATGAGCCGCTCCCCGTATCACGGTTTGCGGTTGTAGGAAGTTGAGGTACTGGGTCTTTTCCTCGTGGCAGCACTGGATCCTGCGTGGGACCCGTCATGGGGGGTCGAGTTGAAGGATATGGACGAGTAGGAGCTCTTGCAAGTTGTGTTTCTGCCCTACCCGCTAATTGAACTGCTTCATCCACAGTCTCGACTGGGTACATCTAAACTCGATCTTGAATT
Source organism: Magnolia sinica (assembly GCF_029962835.1). Taxonomy (NCBI): domain Eukaryota; kingdom Viridiplantae; phylum Streptophyta; class Magnoliopsida; order Magnoliales; family Magnoliaceae; genus Magnolia; species Magnolia sinica. Next base: position 135,862,865 of record NC_080574.1, read on the forward strand.
GTCGGTCGCAACCCACCTATAAATCGTGCCACCTTCTGTGACTCAGATTCAGACAGATCGTTTCGCGTAGCCAGCCGTTGGAATTCTTCAGTGTAATCTGTGACTGTTCGATTTCCTTATCTGCAATTTTGATATTGCTGGAATAATATCTGCTCATAATCACTGGGGAGAAATCGAGATCGAAGAAGACGTCTCATCCGTGGCCATGATGAGATGGGCGCCTTGTTCTGACGGGCTCGTGAGAGTTGTAATTGTTCCCACCATGCAGAAGCACCAGATTTTAATTTAAACGCCACCAATTTTACCCTTTTATGATCTGGCACGTCCATGTAATCAAAATATCTCTCTACTTCGGCTAGCCAATCGAGGAAATCTTCTATACGTAATAAACCGTTAAAACTAGGAAGTTCAGCCTTACCTCAATAGTCTCTTTCAGCACGATCTAGATGATCACCTCCATGGATTGGTCGTCGAGCAAAACCCTCATTAAGGTCCTCGTCGCTAGAACTTGAATCATCTGGTGTAGCCCTACGGTTTGCCACTAGTAGTCCTCTATAAAAATCGGGGTTGTGTCGTACAACAACCATGGGTGGTGGAGCCACCATGGGTGGTGGAGCACCGCCTAGGGCTCGGGGCGGAAGTAGCGCATCCGCAAGATGGTCGAGAGTTGCCTGCAGACCTGGCATGGTCAACTGACTCTTCCGGTGGAAAGCTTCCATTCTTTCCGAAAGATAACGAATCCCTGGATCACCGTCCACAGGATTTTGATTCATACTTTCGTTGTTTGTCATCGGCCCGAGGGGAATCCTCGCTTTGATACCAATTGACGCAGGGATGAACGTGATGAGGATAACTACTCCGAATCCACGGAGCTTCTCTGGACTCCTCACAGAGACTTCTCGAATCCACGAGGAAAGAAAGCAAAAAATAGAAATAAATTCTAATAAATTCAAAATTGATTAATTGATGAATAAAAACGAGTTCACAACCCTTTAAATAGGGGTACCAAGCAATGGGAAAGAAATCAGAATCAAACTACAACTCAAACTCCTAGAATCCGCGACTTACTATAAATAGTAAACTTACTATTTATAGACGGTCGTGATGTCTACTAGTGCGCAAGGTTTTCGGCCAAAAATAGTGTCCTATTTAGCTTCACCAAACCGTTCGCCTAATTATTCTAAGCTCTTTTCACGTTGGGCGCAACTCCTAAAGCCCGACGAATGAAGAGTTATAATCAAACTAAAACTTACTGTTTATAATAAAAACGAAATTAAAACAGGGAAACGACCGTCGATCCAGGGGTTTTTCGCAATTCCGGGCAGCGCAACCCGGCGTAACGGGGTTGGTTGGCTTCAGTAGCTCGTTCTACCCCAAAATCATATATTTTACGTCAGGTAACTCATTCCGGATTGCAAGATACGCCCGATTTAAGGTTCGATGGTCTGGATCACTTTTGTCGTTGACCGGGCCTTTTCTGATCCATCTTGGCCATGTAACTGTCCCCGACCCGCTCTACATCAATATCCTAGATGGTTGTATTCTAAAAACCTTAGTACTGAGATACAATGTATTCTTGTGCCTTGAGATCCTCTGTTTTTAGAAGATAAGCAAAAATATGTTAATCTCAAAGGGTATATTGCTCAAAAATTACAATAGGCCAAGAGCAGAAGGACAAACTCACACCCTAGGTCACGGAAGTAAAATGAAAAAGGAAAGTTTAAAAAAAAAAAAAAAAAAAGCCCACACTCCTGGCTAGGGTTAAAAAGAGAGCCCACACCCTGAGTTAAGAGCTAGAGCAAGACCCATACCTTGAGCAAGGGAAAAGAAAGAAAATAGAAGGCTCTAATCAGTACCAAGAGGCTAAGAACTCCAAAATCAGGGCAAGCTTAAAGAAGAAACAACGTAGACTGGGAGTCCTACTAGAAGAGATGCCCAATAGCTTTGAAATGTTGCTTGATGATAATACAAACTTGACCACCAAAGTAGCTCAGGTAATGGGTTTCAAAATGCACGAGGAGGCACATGGGAATCGATACCAAGACTTTAGCGTTGAAACAAGGTTATCTTCACTCAATTTACTAATTATAGCTGTGGATAGGTGTGTAGATCCATCCACCTCATGATATTCTTCTAGCAAAGGGAGTCTTGCAACTAGACAAGTAGCCATGCTGGACAACCGAACCCTAACAATGCATGCTCACGTATATATATGGATCAATACACCATCCACCATAGTGAAGGACAGTCTCAATGGACCACACTGCTAGTTCACCATTATCATGTGGCAAACATCTAAGGCTATCAAAACCATCCGAATTGTGGGGCATATTTATAGAGAACGAATTACAAAAGAGGCAATGATCAAGCAATCCTAAACATCCATTTGGTGGCAGCTATCAGATGGGTGGTTAAAAGTGAAATGTTGAATGACAAAGTCAGATTCTTGCTGTCGTCTATTCAAATGTGACTTTTCGGGTTACAATTCATCCATATAACCGGATCAGCGATTTGGATGGTCTGGATGTCGGCACAATTTTTTTTTGGGATGAGTCGCCAGCACCTTTAAAAACAAAGAATGGTGGTGAACTATGACAGGAGCTCTCCGTCTGTCGCTGTCCATTTACTCTCTCCCTGTTTTGTCCTTCAACAAAAAATCAGGGTCATTTTGGTAATTTCATCCTTCCCTAATCACAAGACCGAGAGATTAGGGTATTGAAAATACGCGACGCGTCAGACGCAATTCTCACCAAATCATTTCACACGTCGACCCGTTTAAAAAACCGGGCAGTCCGGTTCAGACGAGGCCAAACACCGGTCCAACCGGATTGACCGGCGATGCCATGACGACATAATAGCTAATTTATTTATTTTTTAATAATTAAATTAGTGAAAAAGATGCTCGTTCTTCTTCGTTGTTTTAGGGGACCATATTGATGTATGTGTAACATCCAATCCATTAATCATTGGACCACCCTCAAATTTAATTCGATCCAAAAAAATCAGCCTCATCCAAAACTTATGTGGGTCACACCATGTAAAAGAATTCATAAATCCATTAAAATAGTATGACGTGGCCCACTTGAATTTTTAATGGCATGATGTTTAGAGTTTTCTTTCATCGCGGTAGGGAAGATCTTCTGAATGGACAGGATGGCATATACAGGACAAGGTAGGCCGCAAACACAATCTTGATGATTTTAATGGTAGGAATCCCCATCCCAACTTTTCCTGTAGTGTGACGAATCTTTGCACTGAATCATGCCAGTTTTTTAGATAATAGTGATCTTGAAGGGACAAACTTTATGAACGGCTTGGATGTGGTCATTATATCATGATGATGACTGCTCATGAACCGGCTAGGGCGAACGGTTCCACCAAAGGACAGGTAATACCCGTCCGGGTGTGATTACATCTCTCTCTCTCTCTCTCTGACTGCAACCCGATCTTTTCGGAGCAAATATACAGAAAAAACAAAATTCAGGCTCTCTCTCTCTCTCTCTCTCTCTCTCTCTCTCTCTCTCTCTCTCTCTCTCTCTCTCTCATTTTGTGTCTATAAAATAGCGCTTCACAGGGCATTCATGCACTGCATTGAAAGAAATGAAATGCATGGTTTCCTTGTTCACTCCCCTCCTTCCTTCAGTCCTCCAGTGAGTTTTCTCCCTAGCTTAAGATCTCAGCCCTCCACCAACCCAAAACAGCCCAGGTCCTCTCCATGGACTATTCTGATTCTGATGATGATTCTCCATCCTCTCCTCCTGGATGGTCCTTGCCCAATAGGTCCGCTGGCGCTTCATCGTCCAACCCATCCCCCGGCGGCTCATCGTCCACTCCGTCCCCGGGCGAGTCCTCATCATCCTCCTCCACTGTCTTTCCAGACGGTCTTAGGGTTTTAGTTGTCGATGATGACCGAACATGCTTAAACGTTGTTGAACAGATGCTTACAAAATGCAAATACCAAGGTATAGGTTTTAGATTATTATATTCTTCTTTTTTGGTTGTTTTTCTTTAGATTATGTAGAGGCCATGCCCATTTGTGGTTTTGATGAGTTTGTTCTGCTACGAAGCTTCACATGCGTGTGTTTTCCGGTCTCCAGAAGCCATGATATTAACCAGCTATTCTTCTTTAGGGTTTCTTACCGGAAGATTTTAGGGTTTCCTAGCATTTGATTTTTTAAATTTTTTTTTTTTTCATTTTCAATAAATGGGGTATGTTTTCTTCGTTTTACTTCTGTTTTTTTTTTTTTTTTCCTTAATTATTTTCCTTCTTCTTAGCGGAGAACATGAGGGAAGATTATGAAAGAGTTGGATGTATGGGAACTGTGATTCTTTTAATCATACCTAAAAGACTACCGGAGAGTGTTGGGTTTATTGAGTTCTTGGCAATCCGACATAAAATGTCAGTCTTCTCAATTTGTGTACTGATCTCTTTCCAGAAGATTGTTGTATCTACTGGTGTTGTGATTTTCATTATATATATATATATATATATATATATATATATATATATATATATATATATATATATATATATATATATATATATATATAAGGAAAAGGTTCTATACGGTCGAGCTCATGGGAACTCCCCATGAGGTTGAGCTGTGTGGGCCCTACCATGATGTATGTCGAACATCTACCCCATCAGTCAGATTCACCATTCCATAGTGGGCCTAGGGCTTAAAAATCAAGTCAATACATGACTTTTGTGGGCCACACCACATACAAAAGTTGAGAGGGGTTACCCTCCATTAAAACATTCATAATCATTTTTTGGACCCACCAAGATGTGGTTCACAAATCCAGCCCATCCATTATGTGTTTCCCATTTGGATGAGGGGTCAGACCAAGGTTCAGACACATCCAAATTTTAGGTGGGCCCCACCAAGTGCTTTTATATGTTTTAGGCATGTCTTCACATGATTTTAGATGGTATGGCCCATAGGAGTTCCATATATGGCTGATTTTTGGCATATACCATAATTTAAAGGGGACCCATCAAATGCACGGTGTTGATGTTCGACGTACATCATGGTGGGGCCCACACAGCTCGACCTCATGGGGAGTTCCCATGAGCTCGACCGTATAGAACCTTTTCCTTTTATATATATATAGGATCTTCAAGAGAAGATTAGGTGAGAATTAGAAAATATATAAGGGATGTTGGAAGTATTTATTTGCCGATCTTTGGTCATACCTGCATTGAGAGGATTAAGAGAAACAATCAAAGGAGAGAAATGGCCATGGAAGCATGAATCAACTGATGTGTTTCATAGAATTCTTCTTCTTCTTGGGTTTTGCATGTGGAATCTTTGTGACTGGCAGCTTACATTCGAAGAGGGATTGCGACCTATCTCTCTCAAGTCCTGAAAATTGGAGTTGATTTAGATGCTTAATAGTCCTCTAATTTTTTCTTATTTTCTTTTTATAAATCAACTGATGAAATTTCCATGAGGGCATTAGAGTTTTATTCTTTATTTCTCTTATTTATTTATTTGTGGGTTTCTTTCTTGGAGAAGATCATCTAATCGTTTCTCACTTCCAGTTACGACCTGCGATCATCCACTGGTTGCTTTGTCCATCCTTCGTGAGAGGAAAGGCGGGTTTGATGTTGTCATCACGGATGTCCACATGCCGGACATGGATGGATTTAAGCTTCTTGAGATCATTGGTCTGGAAACGGACCTGCCGGTTGTTAGTGAGTATCTTCTCTACTTAATATTTCTGCATTTTATTTCATTTTAGATTAATTAGATGATTTTTTAAAATCAAATTAACCACCTCTCTCTCTCTCTCTCTCTCTCTCTGATCAATTAAACGACAGATTACAAGTGGGACCCACCTTGCAGAAAACCAAAGCCATTTATCTGGTGTGCCTCATCACGTGCTGGGTCATGCCCTAACATCTCTTCTATCAGTTGATCTTAGCCACCTAATGATAATCGAGTCTACAGTCCACCAGGGTGGCACCATATGAACAGTTCGGAGAAGAAAGGGGACCACACCAGTACAGTATGTCTCATCCATGTACCACATGATCTCATCCATAGAATGAAGTCGAGGGGCCCATATTGAACAGTTAGGATCATACAATGGGCTAGATCTGAGGGCAATTTCCCAGCAACTGTGAACGATTAGGACTTGTGAAAGGCACGCAGGTCACACATACCATTTGTTAGGCCAAAACAAAAGCCTTATCAAGCATTGCATATTTTATGCTTTATTGTATGGGTTCCTATGTTTTCTTTTACTAAAACTTTAGTCCACACCATTGATCTTGCAATGCAGTGATGTCTGTTGATTGCAAAGTGGAGGTCGCAATGAAAGGGATCGAATATGGTGCGTGCTACTATCTCATGAAGCCTTTATGCATGGACGAAGTCAAGAACGTATGGCAGCATGTTATTCTGCGGAGGAGGAAGCCCGACGGAAAGGAAAATGAGCAAGTTGGGAACGCCGAAGACAATTCATCAAGGAATCCATCGACAGAGGATGTTCAATATGCAAACTCTGCAAATGAAGAGAATTCCAAAAAATCAAAGAGGAGAAGAGATGCTAAGGATCAGACAGATGAAGACGACGATGAAGATGATTATGCTGACAATTCAGCCCAAAAGAAGCAACGCGTGATATGGAGTACAGAGCTCCATAGAGAGTTCTTGAAAGCTGTTGATAAGTTGGGCTATGATAGTAAGATTTCATCTTTAATGATAGTTTAAAGATGAATTTTTAGTTTTTAAGTTCATAAATAGTGATTTGGGTCTGACATTCCGTTTTGGTTTTCTCTTGGTTCGATTCCAGAGGCCGTTCCAAAGAAAATTCTCGAGATCATGAAGATTCCAGGCATTACAAGAGAAAATATAGCTAGCCATTTACAGGTTCAATCTCAAGCACTACTTTGTTCTGCGTTTGGAAGCACTATGGAATTGGATTAATTGCTATAATTAGTTCAATAAATCAGAAATGACCAAATTGCTGATAGGCTGCTTGAAATCGCTATTGATAGAAATTCATATGAAATATGAGGGCTACTTCCAATTCGGCCATTTTCCCCATATTCGAAGTAAATATTGCAATTCAATCCAATCGTATATCCAAACGCAATAATGACTACATCTAATTTCTTGCCTTGCATGAACTCCTTAAACATGGCATCTCAATTACATAGGATGTTTATGTTATTGGATATATGGTAGAACCAAACATACATAAATACGCATTTTTTTATATACATAAATTGGCACGTAAGTACATGGAATGTATTGATGATAAGAAGTCGGATGATAATAGCGTATATAATTAGACTAATTGGAATCATGGCTTATACGGTTCATTGAAGTCTATTTAGGAATATCTTGCTTTTATGTAGCTTTGATTTCTTCATGCAGATCTTAATTAAATACGTTCATCCATCGATATACCTTTGATAATTTTTGTTGTTTTTCTTTAGCGTAGATATGAAGTATCTTCAATTTCTTCATCATGTACAGATTTCCTAATTTTTGTTGTTTTTCTTTAGTGTAGACTTTGCATATCTTCAATTCTTCATCATGTACAGATTTCCGTGTTATGTCATAGATTAGGATATTTACCAGCTCCAAACAAACATCCCACAGGAAATCTGCGGCTGCATTTGGACGCTTCATTGGATTAGATTACACTAATTAGATCAATAAGGAAGAATGATCGTTTCCTGCATATCCATATTGAAGAACTGGAGTCTAAATAACAATATGTTACTTTCAACTAATTAATATGAGGGTTACTTCCTAAGTACAAATCAGGAAATCAATTACATTTTGGGTAATTTCCTCTGTATAGAACTAATTATTGCAATTCGATTCAACACTGCATCCAAACGCAGCGTAAATTGCTTGAAATGTAAACATCATGACAATAGAAATAATTGGTGCTGAACCTAATAAAGCTACTTACGGATATAAAATACAGATAATCTCATTCTAGCACCATAAATGGGCTTCGGTTTGGATGCAAGCAGGAAGTCTAGTTGCGCTTCTCTGCCCGAAATACCATAGGTTGTAATCCGTTTCTTCATTTATGATCATGGAGGGCCTGTATCTGCCCCCTTCTTTTGGAAAAAAAGAAGAAGAAGAAGAAGCATGATTTGATAAAATGAAGGTCACAAGATGACTTTTTCTCACTATTTGGGGCCCATAGGTGATCATGACGGTTGAACCGATAGGATCCACGAGGGAGATGTCCTAAAAATGTTACATTTTGAAATATCTTAAAACATGTCTTGGAATTTCCAATTTAAAGTATTTGTCGGGCTACCCCATTTGCCATGGGGTTTATCAGATCAACGGTCCGGATGACCAACCCATGGGCCCCAGTTGTACCTTGTACGCACATCCAGAGAAGTCATGAGGTGTCCTATAACTACATGCCAAAAAAGATGTATTATTAATCCTACTCTTTAATTATATTACTGATTATGCAGTGAGAGGATTATTTTCCCCCAAATTATTCAATCAAAAGCTGCTTATTGCAGTGTAACCGGAATCGCCAACTCCTCTACATTTTCCAAATCACGCTATTCATATTATGGGTCACATGTGATCGATATCACTATTTTTATCTATCCAGAAATATGTTTAAACTCTTGTTATTGATTAAATTCCAAGTTTACATTATAATTAGAAGTTAGAAGGTTAATTTTTTGTTCATGTAATATGAGACATGTACAATATATAATAGAATGCATGGATTTTAAACATCATTATTCATCATCATGTATAAATTATATTAATTTTAGATATTATATACTTATATTTTCCTATTTAGACAATTGGAAAAATATGGAGAGGGGTTGGTTGATATCCACATGGTCTTTATTGACTTAGAGAAAGCATTGGATATATAACATCCCTAGAGAGTTAATATAGTTTGTAATAGGAAAGAAGGGTTTTCAAGAGGATACATGAACATGATTATGGATATGTATGAGGGAGTGGGTAACAAATGTGAGGACTACTAGTTGAAAGACAAGTGAGTTTCCATTTACTGTAACGTTGCATGAGGGGTCAGCATTGTGCTCATACCTTTTTGTGTTGGTTATGAATGAGTTAATGAGACAATTACAACAAAAGGTCTTGCCGTGTATATTGTTTGTAGATGACATACTTTTAATTAAGATGACAAGGGAGGGGGAAAATGTAAAGCTAGAAATATGAAAGGATTTTCTAGAATCTAAAGGTTTTAAAATTAGTCAAATAAAACAAATACAATTTTAGTAACAATAGGAGGGAAAATAAGTAATTATTTAAAATTACTAACAAAGAGGTACACAAAATGGACCATTTTCAATATCTTAGGTTAATAATTTAGGAGATGGAGTGATTGAGAAGGATGCTGCTCATAGAATTAAATATGGGTGGATGATTGAGATGTGACTATGGAGTTTTATGTGATTGTTGCATATTATGAAACTAAAGGGGAACAACATGTTCATATGATTATAGTGGATGGGGAAGTTGATGAGTGGCAAGATAGGGAAGGATAAAATTATGAATAAACACATTTAAGAAATTTAGGAGTAGAAACAATAGGTAATAGGATGAGGAAAAGTAGACTTGGATAGTTTGGCCATATGAAATAGTGACCAAGAACTGCAGTAGAAAGGAATGAAACATAAGTGTTTTTTTGTAATTATTTCCTCTGTTTACAGGATGGGTCTCCTGTTTTATGAAAAGGAGCTCCTCGGTGTAAAAAAAAAAAGGTTCATGTTGATCTAAAGAAAGTTTATATTGTTGCCCAAAAACAAAAAAGAAAAAAAGAAGGCTCTAAAAGGCTAAGAGGAAGACCCAGAAGGAGGTGAGTACTGTAAAAAATAATGATGGCATTGGGGCAAGCAACCTGACCCCCTAGGGCTAATGTCTGTGTGCTTAAACTTGACGTGAAAGATGTCGCCTAGTGCAATCATCAAGTGGGCCACCATTATACAAAAAGACTTCATAGTTACACTTCTTTGCCGTTCCCAATCACCATATGTTATTCTTTAATGACACACCGGATTTGGGTCATGTTTCACTAACCCAAAGCATATAAGTGATGGGACTCATCGTAGATGGAAGATACTAAAAATATAATGAGATCGGGCTATTTCAAATATTTGATCATTTAACTCCTTTACTTAGAGGTCCAGGGCTAGAGTAGGACCAACTTTCCCTAGCCTGGAAAAGTTAACTCCTTTTTAAGACCAACTTTACCTAGCTTGGCCCATTGCCACTCCTATAAAAGACACGAGGAAAAAGAAGAAGAAGAAGACCTGAGGACCTATGATTTAATTAAGGATATGTTTCATGATAAAATGGAATGGCATAACAAGCTTCCTGTAGCTGACCACCAAATTAGTTGGGATAATGCATAAATGATAATGAACAACTATATAATGTCTACTTAAAAGTATGTATTGGAGTTACTCCACATAATCCTACACTAGCGTACCTCTCATATTGAAGAAAGTAGTGTACCATATACCCATTCCTGTACCACATACCACATAACTTACGATCTAAGTATCCTTTGGTTTAGGGCTCATTTGGATGCACCCTCAAAATGGATATTTGATGTTTAAATACTGTTTTGAGCCTAATAGTAAGAAAATGAACCAATGCAACAAAGAAGCCAACATACGGAACGAAATAGATTTACGTGGGTTTGGCATTATCCCTATTCCGCGTATGAAACCTGTCGAAATCACTATCTTCTAAAAAATTATTACAACCTTAAAACTTTCTAGCTATCACCCAAAGAACCTAGAAAAGCTTCTCTTTCGGAATCCTAAATCAACTCGTATTGAGAATATTTATATGCCGTACATGGATAGCCATGCAAAAGACCTGAGGACCTGTGATTTAACTATGGATATATTCCATGATAAAATGGAATACTGTAACAAGCTTTGTGTAGCTGACCACCCAAATTAGTTGAAATAATGCATATATAGAAGATGATGAACAACTATATAATGTCTTCTTAATTAGTAGTAAGTATTGGAGTTAGCTTTCATAATACCCTAGCATATATACCACATATTGAAATTGAGGTTGAAAAGCCCACTAACCAAAATTTTGAAAAATTGACCAACAATATGAACTTGCTTTAGTGGAAGTTTGGGCCTTACTGATGATTACCATATTAGTTGTATTATTCTATTTAATGGGCTTCTTTTTCATGATCCATGGCTCATGCCTCTTTGGTAAGAAAATAAAACATAAATTAAAATTAGCTTCATTGAAAAACTGACACCCAACTCGGTGCCGGGTCAACTCATCTATGTATTTGAATTATAAAAGACAGTGAGTTGAGTCGACTCAGTAATCTTTAGAGCTATGGTCCAAATTGTCTCCCTTGAGCGGTTTCAAGGGAACTAGGTAGATCTATCAATCATAGCTGTTTAAAAGGATTCAACATCCCATTGTGCATTTGCATCAGTTGCTACTATGGTTATTTTGCACTGACAGTGAAATTCCGGCGGATGCAGAAGTATCGCATATTCCTACGACGATTGAATGATATAAACAGGCCTCCTCCACAAAGGTTGAAACCAAATTTCGGGACAGTTCCTCCAAATTCGAGCTACAAATTCCGAAACCAAACCGGCATCCCACAATTCACATGGAAAACATCTAATCCAGTGGGACCACAGCCAGGATCAATGGGCCAGATGCAGAATCTTAATGGCCCAATGACTATGCAAGCCATCAGCCCTATGCAGTTTCCCAGTCAAGGTCAGAGCAGCAACCCAATGGCTGGATTGAACTTCGGGCAATCGCCAACAATGAATGGACCGGATAACTGGAACCAAGCACCGCCTGGCTTTGGCCCAACAAAGCAACCTCATCTGATTCAATCAAATACAGATAATTCAGGTCTTGGAATGGCCCCAATGCCACCAAACCCGGGGAGTTCAGGCCTTGGAATGGACCCAACGAAACCAAATATAGATAGTTCAGACCTTGGAATGGGCCTAATGCAATCAAATGTGGCAAGTTCAGACCTTGGAATGGCCCTAATGCAATCAAATATGGCAAGTGCAGGCCTTGGAATGGGCCCAATACAACCAAACACTGGAAGTTCAGAGCTTGGAATGGGTCCAATGCAACCAAACGTTGCGAATTCAGGCCTTGGAATGGCCCCAAATCTTATGAGAATGGGCTCATCATCACTTGGAGATATTTCAGTGGGTCCCATGAGAGGCTATGGTACAATGCCGATGGTCCATCAGCAACAAGAAGGACGTTCTGGACTATTTAGCAGCAGCCCACTTAGTAACTTTGGCGATTTGAGTATTCAATGCCGCTATGATAATCCAAGCACGGTAAATGCCGGACTATTCAGAGGAACTAGCCAAATCCCCCCAAGCAATTACACCGGACTTCGTATGACAAGTACTGGAGGGTTGTATGGAATGACTCGAACTGGGCCGATCTTTGAAGCATCAAAGAGTAACAGTTCGGGCAGTGATCTATTGAGTGAGATTAAGAAGGGCAAAAGGCTGGTCGTGATGGACGATATGCTGATCCCTGAATTAAGTGCACTGAACTTTGGTTACAATAATCATGGTGCGAGTTCTTCCAATGGGATTGGTGATGCAAACCAGAATGTGAGCAGGTTCGCCGATGTGATTCAAGGAGAAAACGGGCTTCCGAATGGTATCTATTCGACGAAGGATGGAGATCCATGGAATGTTGTGAACAGTGAAGCACTCGGAGACAGCTCTCTTCTTGATCACAAGTTCAGTGATGATAATCTTAATGATTTGATTTTCAATCCGGTAAGTGATTTAAGCAATATTTCAATCTAGAAAATAAATCCTCAGTTCTTACTTTCAGGAATTTTCAAGGTGCAGGTGTTCACAGCTATTTGAATAGGAGGTATTATATGATGTTGGTTCCAGAGTAATCTAAGCTGTCAATATGGTTAGACCCACTATGGGATGGACATGCCCTAATATCTCCCATAACTGATGATCCTAACCATCGGATGAAAACGGAAAATTAAAATCCTCGGTCCATATTTGGTGAGGCAACCAGCTGGATTTTGAGTATCATCGATGGGGTAGATTTTTCAGGTATCTCCCACCTTCCATGGGCTCAAAAGAAGGTGGGACCCACATGCTTAGGTCATTGGAACAAGCAAAAGATCGATTGAACATTGCATCTTTCCTCAATATGAAGTATGCATGGTTGTTTCAATCACGCACACACACACACACACACACACACACACACAATGTGCTAATGCATGCATTTTCTTAGGTACTACACACAGTCGAACCGTGCATGCCAGTAAGAGCTGGCCATGGTGCAAAAGACATACTGATGGACGAACCTAACTCTTTGAATGTTTTCTACTTTACTATGAAGTTTACTTATAAATTTTAATTTGGTGTTTGTAACAGCTGGACGATCCCGATTTCTTCATTCCTGACTTGGATCTCAGCTCATTTCAGATGGACATGGATAACCTATCTGAGTGAATTGGATCATTGCAATTCTCTCACCAGCTGCACCCAGTGAGAGGAGTGTACAATGCATATATGCAATCCCAACTGACAAGAAGAAGTGGCTTGCCTGCAGATCTGAAATCCGATCCAACGGTCTCAGTTAGTTCAACAAGTACTGTAGATATTTACACCAGTAACGAAGACACAACCGGGGTTTCTTCGTCCTAAAGAAGATTAGTGTTAGAGTTGTAGAGGGGTGGCTGTGTGGGAAGGCAATGAAGGAATTCACTCAAGCTCTATATATATATATATATATATAGTTTTTTTTTTTAAAAAAAAGATCTATATATAGTAATACTGAGTAGTTTGGTCTCTAGAAGGACTTAAAACTCTACCTTAAATAAATGTTGTTGCAGTGGTCTGGTAATCTGGCTTACATGCAGTCAAGATGCTTATTATACTAGTGTTGAAATTGGTAGTAATCTTAAATTAAAAATAAAAAATAAAAAAATAAAAAAAAAATTTCAAATTTCAAATTTAAAATTTAAAATTTAAATTTTAAAAAAAAAAAAAAAAAAAAAAAAAAAAATCCCAAGAAGAAGAAGAAGAATTGGGTAGTAATCTCCATGTGCAAATATGATACTTGTACTGTTGTTGGAGAAAAGCTATAGTTTTATAATATAATCTAAGTGCAGTTGGGAGTTATTAATATTATTTTCTAAGCCTCGTTGCTTTTGATTTTGATTGAGATTTTAGAGTGGCTTCCATTTGTGGGTTCTCGGTTTCTATGTTCACAGGATTAAGAAGTCGTTTGGATGCATTGAAAGCTTATTTAAGATAAAGATGTCCATGCCCATGATTCAAATCTTAGACATGGACTTCAATTTATGCTGGAATGTTATGTTTGGATGAATGGAAAGGGGGGTCTATGGATGTTGAGATTTTGTGTTTGGATGACGCCTCATGAACGTCGTGTTTTTTTTTGGCATGGGGCATATATTCAAGAGGTGAGCTATGGTACAAGTGCACAAGTTCCAAGCCTTGCAATGAGTGGGTCTCAAAATGTGAGCATGATCTTTGATGAAATTTAAACCTATGTAGCTGCTTTCGTATGTTGGCAAACACGGCATATGTGCGTATGCTTTCACATATAGCCAGCAATGCAGACCGATATTCTGTGTTTGTAGTTGATAATTCTACAATAGGTTGCTTCTTTCTAACCCATGACATACTTCCCAAACAAAGATTGAAACATAAACCTAATGTTAAATCGAATCTAAAATGCCGTGGGCCTGTTCTCTTGTAATGTTGGTAACCAGCAGGATTTATCAGTGCGCCGTGCTTGTTATCCTCCACTTCACATTTTCAAAGGATCGCTCAATCATCACTGAAGCTCTTCAAAGAGGCCGTTGAAGCTATTTAGGCTTTGTGCCCGATTAATTTTGGTTGATCATATTCATTTTCTTGTTGTTGTGACTTGATGAACCCTTTCCGAACCTAAGACGTGCATCACGTCATGGCCATTACCCATCCATCACCCAAAATTGCACTAATTGCTTCCCACTGACCAAATGTCCAACATACCTAGTTTAGCTCCATTAGGTTGAGGGTGCGGACGCTGCACTAACAAGGTGAAAATATCACCGTGCACCACATGACTTGACCATTGAGGATTTTGTCTCCTTGGTAGTGAATCCATTAGCCCGTGACGCAGGGTCGATCGGTTGACGGATGCACATAACTAGGTGAAAGAATCAAATCTCTTGACCATCACTGATTTCCCTAAGGCTTCAAGCATCTCTTTCTTTATGAAGGTATGCCCAATGTACATATATAGAGTTGGGTTTCAACAAAAGATCCAATCTTCAACGTTGGTGTGGCTTTCAGTGACTCTCTCTGGTTGATTTGGATAAATCAGAGGTGATTACTAACATAGCAAGAGGGTGGAGAAGAGGAAAAGATTATCATCTTCTTTCTCTATAATAATCCTTTAATCCACAAGGTAAACATAAAGCTCTAAAAGATGAAAACATACCATTGAATGAATTGTTCTCTACAACCTACTTGATATGCATAAATATCAAATTCTTGAACAGTATGGTCCACCATAATGCAGGTGAACCCACCTGTTTTTTTCCCTCTGTAGATCATTTTCATAGTGGGGTCCTCTGATTGAATGTCTCGTCAGGCGGTGCTGTTTTCTCTTTCAATGTTTGAACTATATAGGTCATTTGACCATTCAAAAATTGGTCCCTATCATCAAGGCCAATCACCTAAAAAATCTTCACATTTTCATTGTGGGTCCCACTTATTCAATGGCTAACATGTCCACAAATACCACCCCCCCCCCCCCCCACACACACACACACACACCACATGCGCACACATGAGATTTATGGTCCCACCGAGCAAATAACATGAAACATCCGATGAGGCTGATCCCATCATAAGGAACAGCTTGTACAAAAATAAGCTTCATCTACTCATCAGGTGGACCACACTTGTATTTTGCTATTTATCAATGGCTAGAAATTGTCTTTTATTTCAAAAGATGGTGAAAAAATATATAGACTTGGAATTCTCTTCTTCAAGAAACCAGTTATAATGCATGACGCCTTAGATCTTGGACATTGAGTCCCATTGTAAGATTTAGATGTGCAAACATTCATCCATGAATCTTATAATAAGATTGCTCAAACAATATGAAATTTATAGATACAACCTATCTATAGTGTGTCCCACTAATTGGACGGTGTTGTTTGGCTGGTACAACTTCAGAATGCCTTCAAACAATCTAAAATTGTAGATAAAAAGCAATGATTCATAAGGGAAAGAGAGAGAGAGAGAGAGAGAGAGAGAGAGAGAGAGAGAGAGAGAGAGAGAGAAATTTTTATGCCTTATGTGAAAGAGAGAACCTGGTTTTCTTAGAATGATTTTCTTGAGGCAGATTGGTAGGAGAATGTTTTGCGCATAAGTTTGAAAAACTCCTGTTGGCTTTTCTCATTCTTCTGGTTTGAAAGGGATGGAATTTTTTTTTAGTTAGAGCATTATAAGATAACTGGGACCTTCGACACTCCAATTCATCGATCTAGACTGTTCATTACATTCTACAGATATTTTCATGGGCTGTCATTAAAAAATCTCATTAATTTGAAATTTTTTGACCGTTTGATCAATGTCCTTTTTAAGGAGGGTTAAGATCATTTACACAAAAATAAGCCCACTTAATAATTGATCCATCTATTTTTTAGGGCCTATCACTGAATTCTTATGGTTATAAATAATCAGTAATTTTTGGCAATCATAACCATCCCATCCATGGCTTGGAAAGAGGATGGCTATAGAAAATAAGGCCAAATCAACGATGGATTGGATCATCTAATCTGTGAGATTTTTAGCTTGGTAACGTATGAAATGTGATTAGGATTAATAGACGGTTCAGATCGGTCGAAGAGACTGTCTACATGTACCGATGCAGCTAAGTAGCACCATAACTTACAGTGCTCCGATTTCACTGGAGCTTTTTAGTTTCTTGTTTGGTAACTGATTGTTGGTTGGGGTGGTTGTGTGGGAGTCGTAGCACGTGCTAGGTTGTGTGAGGGACTGCTGGGGACGACGTGGATGAGAGGGAGACATGGAAGTTAAGGGACCAGAATCGGGATCTGCCTCATTTTTAGGCCTGTAACTGGAAATGATAGGGCAAACTGGATGGACGGTGTGGATAAAACCCATGCATCACGGTGGCCCCTCAAAGACACTGTCGTTCCTAGCTAGACCCGGGTAGTACCTAATCCGTGTCCATCGTTGAAACTTCCTGGGGCCCACGAAAGTGTTTATACGCCATCAAAAGTGCTCATAAGGTAGAGGGAGCGGATTAGCTGAGAGACCCGGGGCTCACCCAAGACAGTGCCGCCCTTACTGTGGGGCCCACCTTGATATATGTATTCTATATCCACGCCGTCCATCCGTTTTTCAGATCATTTTAGGGTATTATTCCAAAAAGAAAAAAAGAAAAAGAAGCAGATCCAATTTTCAGTTGGATCATACCATAGGAAACAGTGGTGATTGAATCGCCCTGCCATTAAAAACTTCTTAAGGCGCACCTTAATGTTTAGGTAGTGTTTATTTGCCATCCAATCTCTTGATAAGGTCACGTAAGCCTGGATGAAGGGGAAAAAAAATGTCAGCTTGATCCAAAACTTTTGTGCAGCTCATTAATGACGAATCACCTATTTCCTATGGTATGATCCAGCTGATAATTGGATCTCCTTCATTTTTGGTATAATATCCTAAAGTGATCTAAAAAAAACGGATGGACGGTATGGATGCAGAATATATACATCAAGGTGAACCCCATGGTAAGGATTGCACCACCTTAGGTGAGTTGGTGGTCTCACCTAATCCGCTCCATAGGCTCCCGCCAGTATTAAGGGAAGAAACAAATATAGCCTCATCCAACTTCAGTGGAGCTAATAAGGTTTCGATAGTTAGAATTCCCATCCCTGATGGTATATTTTCTGTGGCCCAGTTGAATTTTAGACCAGTCTGAGATTTGGGCTTACGTCCTTACATGACATGGCACAAATGATGGGTGGATCAGATACCACGTGTACTAATCTTGGTGGGCCTTCAGAGCTTTTTGTTGCAGTAGCTCTTGGATCCAAGTGACAACCATGGTTCTTTCTTAGAAGTTATTAAGCTCTAAAATGTGAAAAGAACAGAGAAAAAGAGACAAACATAGAGTGGTGACTTTGATCTGCCCCTATAAATCAACGTATGCAATAGTCTTTATAGCCTTTTCTTGACTTTGGAAGTTGGATTCGGGAGCCCAACAAAATATCTGGTTTGGTGAGACCAGACTTTACTTGCATGTTCTACCGCCTCTATTCCTAACAGCATCACGTTACTAAATCAAATTCTATTACGTCAGTGTTTCATTAAAGTCTTTCCCAAGCTACCTTGTTGAATATATTATGTGCCGTTGTCCGTCCATTTTTCTAATTCATTGTAAGCCATGAACTACATAAATGAAACACATCCAAATATCAAGTAGAGCCTACCATAGGATATAGTGGTGCTTGACAGACCACCGTTAAAAAGTTTTTAGGGCCCACCTTAATGCCCATGTAATTTTTGTTTTCCATCCAACTTATTGAAAAGTCACACATACTTGAATGAAGGGAAAAATTAAATATCACCTTGATACAAAACTTTGATAGCTAAAAAAAAAGGGGTTTTATTTGTCAACCATCACTTTTTCGTGTGGTGTGGTCCACCTGAGATTTAGATCTAGCTAATTCATTTTTTTAGTTTATGCATTATTAAAATGAGCTGGAAAAACATACAAACAGTGTAGATATACAATACATACATTAAGGTGGGCCCTAGGACCAGGCCCGCACCTAATCCGCTCCTGTACTCCAACGCTGACGCTTGCTGTGGAATGGGCCCACCTTGACAATGCGTTGTATATCCACTTTGTCTATTTATTTTTCAGCCCATTTTAGGAGTGGACCAAAACATTAAACAAATTTAAATCTTAGGCATTAAAAAATAATAAAAATAAATAAATAATTTTTTAAAAAAATATGTTTAAATCTCAGATAGACCATACCACAGGAAATAGTAATGATTGAATGCCTACCATTAAAACTTCCCAAGGCCTATCATAAGTAGATCCGCAATGTTTATTTGGCATTTAACCCTTTGATGAGGTCAACCAAACCCGGATGAAAGGAAAATACAAAGATCAGCTTGATCCACAACTTTTGTATCTTACAAAAAGTTTTTAATAGTCATTCACTACTTTTTTCCAGTGGTGGTCTAATGGAAATTTGCACCTGCTTAAGTTTTAGAAAAGCTTCATAAAATAAGCTGAAAAAATGAATAGACGGTATGGATATACAACACATTCATCTAGGTGGGCCCACACAATAAGGGTAACACCTACTAAGGTGTTATCCAGGTAACACCTAACCCGCTCTCCTTTCCAAGAAGTAACTCAATATTCAGTTGAGTTTGCTTTGGGATGAAAAGGCAAAGATATCAGGCTCCGATTAAATTCCAAACCTGCTACCGTGTTTTGTGAGAATTCCATCGTATTCCTTAGTTTTGTAGCTGAAGTTAGAACATAAGCTCAAGATCAAGATAGATTTAAAACTCAAGTGGGCCACACAACAAAAAAACCGTGGGGAAGGAAATGCACACAGTTGAAATCTTCCTACGTGGAGTGATGTTTATTTTCTATATAGATCATTTATAAGGTCATTTCTATTTTGACGAACTGAAAACATATATAAATTTTAACCTGATCAAATACTTTCGTAGCAAGTTTTCAACGTTGAGCATTCAATCCCCAACTTTTTCTGTCATGTGGCCCACTTGAGTTTTGGGTCTGTCTTACTTTTTGGCCCACGTTCTAATGTGAAATGAAGGAACTGATAGACGGAGTGGATATCACACGGACATCACAGTGAGTCCCACACTGTTCTTGTAGGGTGGGGCACTGAGGAATGCCACGTAGGTTAGAAGAGAACTATCAAAAAATATGATACCTTGATTTAAGAAAAACTAGGACTGATAAATAACAAATCGGACCTAATAAGGATGGCTCATGTTTCAAATATCAAACCTATAAGTTAACACTGTGCATCAATTTTCATTTTCCACCATTGATTTAATAGCCACAGGTTGGATGTTACAGAAATGTCTAACAAGTAGAATTCTTTCTTATACACATGCCATCCATCCCGGGTCCCAATAAATGAGTGGGCCTGATTGGTAGACTAATAAGATATAAGTGGAGTACACGTGTGTAAGATCACATCCATTCATCAAGTAAGCTGGTATATGTTGTATATATCCACCCCGTCCATCCATTTTTCCGCTAATAAATAATTTTGTATTTTCAGTTCATCTAAGTAGGAATGACCTTACAAACAGTATGGACGGCATATGAACAACACCATGAATCCCACGAAAGTTTAAACAGTGAGCATTTTCCCCTCACTTTTTCCTATCATGTGGCCCACTTGGGTTTTGATTGCAAAACTGATGGATGGAGTGGAATTCTCGTAATAGACAACATGGAGGGCCCCACCTAGGTTTGGACTTAAAGAACTCAGGGACTCAGGGAATATGCGTACTAGAGCATGTCCGGCCAAACTGCTTATGTTCATCCAACAAAACTACCGATGGCACAACCTAACTCTTTGGCCTTATGCATGTACGATGGAGCTTGCTGCCTAACGGACCTAACATTTGTACTTATGCTAGAGGGGCCACTTCTCGTGTCGAGAAATTGTTAAGGAGAGTTGGAATCCAATGCTTTCATCAGAAGGTACTATGCAATAATGCTCGGGGTGAGAGTTTGTATACCAGATTAGCCAAGTAGGATCCAATACTCAGGTTTTTCAAAACATTAATTAATGATATATGGCTGCAAATTAAAAATGTTAGGATTTTCTGATTAGTGAGATTTTATTTGCATTAGCCATCAAAGACAGCTTATGGTAACAACGGTTTGCGTTACTCAACAATAGAAAAATAAAAAATTAAAAAATTTGAAAAATTAAAATTAAAATATTGTAAATTTGCTTGTTTTTCATTGTGTGGAGTTTTGAATTTATACATGAGAAATGGCCTCAATATAAAATAATGCATGCGGTACAGAAAAATTCAGTGCCTTCCCTTCTCATTGGTCTACATCATCGTTGATGACGCCAGCTCACAAAACATGTTAATTTTCTCTCTCACAACTGAATTGGGTGCTGCACAACCCAACTTTTAATATGTGGAACTTCTTTGACCTCACCATGATCTATGTGTTAAATCCACACTGTCCATCAATTTTTCTAGATTATTCTCGAGGATGAGTCCCAAAATGAGGCATCCAAAGCTCAAGTGGACTACATCATAGAAAGTAGTGGAGATTGAATTACTAACATTGAAACCTTCCTAAGGTCCACTATGAGGTTTATTTTCCATCTAACCTTTTTATAAGGTTACAAAGACATGGATGAAAGGAAAACACAAATATCAGCTTCATCAGAGCTTTCTATTGCTCTAAGAAGTTATCAACGGTAGGCGTCTAATTTCTACTATTTCCTATAGTCTGGCCAACTTAAGCCTTGGATCTACCTTATTTTTGGTGTCATGCCCTAAAAGATATAAAATAATAATAATAATAATTATTATTATTATATGGACAATGTGGATCTAATACATACATCATGATGGGGCCACGAAAGTTCCACATGTCAACACTTCTCCTTTTCTTCTCTCTAGCAAGCAAAGGAGTTTCTTAAGACGTGAAATTTAACGTGGGGTACATGATGATGTATTTATTAGATATATACCATTCATTTATTTTGCTTTTTCAGATCATTCTAAGTATATAAGCCTAAAAACAAGGTAGATTCAAAGCTTAAGTGCGCCACACCACAAGAAATGGTAGGAATTGACACTACTGTTTAGAACTTCTAAGGGCCAAAGAATGCTCTGATCAAGCTGATATTTGTGTTTTACCTTCATCCGGGTATGAGTGACCTTATGAACAGGTTAGATGGTAAATAAGTCTCACGGTTAACCTTAGGAAGGTTTCAACTATAGTTTGTTCAATCTTCGCTACTTTATATGGTGTGGTCCAATTTAATTTGGATGTACCTCATTTTTTAGCTCATCTTTTAAAATTTTCTAAAAAAAAATGATGAATGGTGTGGATCTACCAAAAAGATCATAGTGAGGCCAAAAAGGTTCCACATGTTAAAAGTCATACGGTGTAGCACACAATCTTTCAGGAGTAGAGAAATTGGGCATATTTGTGAGTTGAAGTCGTTGGAAACGATGTGGACCAATGATAAGGATTTTCCTATGCTTTCAACACAGACAATATGTACTCTAAATTAATACAATAAATATAAAATTTGATCAAAGAGAAAATAATACAAATGAATGGATTGTATTCCTTATATATATATATATATATATATATATATATGAAAAATGAAATTCTTGCCAATAACCAACTATGGACATCATTTAAGTCCATACATGGATGTACATGTCTTTGTTAGTTTTTATTTTTTTCCTTTAAGAGCTTTTTGAAAAAATGTTACATTATACTCTAACCTTTATGCGCCAAGAAGATTGGCTTGAGTGAAAAATCAAACAGAAATCAATTGATCAGGCCGGCACATAAGGGGGTGTAAGTTTGACCATAAGTGGGTCTTGGACTACGTCTGGCGGAGTGATTGCGTATGTAACTCATTCCAACAAAAAATTAAATTCGTCATCCACTATATTACTACATTAAAAATTGTTTCAATAGATGCATGTGTTGTATTTTGCTTCTTAATTTATTATTATTGGAATATTTCTTATTTTATTATTTATAACACTTGGGATTGATTTTTTTTTCCTAAATCAAATATATTATTTTATATCTTAAGGGATTTAATTGATTGTGGCCTCTCAACTCTGAAAAGAGCCGCTCACGTTTAAGTAATTCAGGCCGTTGTTCTTTTGCACCTTGGATATAATATACGGCAAAACATTTTGGAGATTTAAAATTTAAAAAAAAAAAAAAAAACCTTGGAATTTGTGGCCTACAAATAAATGATTAAGAAGAAAAACAAACAACTATCTATCTTCAAAAGTCAAAATATTGGACTTGGGATCTCCTGATATCTTCCGTCTTTTCTACAGTGTAATAGATTATTGGAAAAGACTTTTCCTGTGTTAAAAGAAAATGACTTCTAAGACATGGCATTTTTTCTTTCCTTTCATTTTCACTTTAATGAAAAGAGAATCTTTTGGAAGCCAATTGTGTCCGTGAGCGAAAATTGGTATGTGGGACCCACCTTGACTAATGGGTTTTACACATGCTCATTCATCCATTTTTATCCGTATGTAGGAAGCCCAAAAATGAGGCAGGAATAGGGTTCAAGTAGACCACACATAGGAAGCAGCCGTCTGGCACTGACACACACCATTGAAACCTTTTTGTGCCCACAGTGATGTTTATTTGCCATAAAACATGTTCATAAGATCACATAAATTAAAATGAAGTGAAAACACAACTGTCGAACTGGATTGAAAAGTTCCACGGCCCCAAGGAGTTTTCGATGGTAAGCATTGATCCACTTGAGCCTTAGATCTGCCTCATTTTTGGGATCGTACCATAAAATGATCTGAAAAATAGATGAATGGCATGGATAAAAACCCATACATCATGGTGGGCCCCACAGGCCCGACCAGGACGCAATCAGCTTCCAAATCTTTTGGCACCCCAACAATGTGTGGTCGGTGTTGTGTTTACAAAATTCACTCTATCCAGTGAAAGCTATCTTTGCTCGCCGTCCATCCATGAGATCTGCTCCATCCAAAACTAAGGTGGGCCATAGCACAGAGAACAATGTACACTCGTGTGTGAACCTCTTAATTCAATATTTGTGGTTTCCACTGGGATGCATGATTTGTTCGGCGTCTCATGACTCAGGTAAGGTAAGACCCACATGTCGAATGCAATTTAACAATGTGCCTCCCATATTTCCATGGTGTGTATCCTCATTCCCATTGTTTCCTGCACTGTGGCCCACCAAAGTGTTGGAGCGTATTGAGTTTTGGCTCCTAGGCATGATATTGATGGGAAAACCTGATGGGCCGAGTGGATGTCACACAAACAGCATGGTGGCCTCCACAGAGATTGGATGACATGGCCCGGGTGACTTCATCTATTCTAGAGCATGTCATTGCGTTTGCTGTCAGGGAAATTAAGGAAATAAAATTTTACAAGACACTACCTTATTAACATGGAATTTATGTTGCAATACCTTTTTTAAAAGGTTTTGAAGAAGCTACCTTTAATTGATATTAACCATAGGAGCAAATGGGTCAGTTTCTTGGATGAGCCCTATCTTGGTACTTATGTAAAATCCACCTGACTGTCGAGTTTGTCACCTCATGTTAGGCCAGAGAACTTAAAAATTAGTACCATCCATGTTTTAGGTGAACCGTATAATTGGAAAGTGTATTAGGCAATTCTCACCCTTCAAACTATTTCCCTTGCTATGGCCCACCAATATCACAAATGGACCTGATTTCTATGCTCCATGCCTAAATTTTAGTGTGGCATCTAATAAATGGAGCAGATTTCATATAATTATCACGGTGAACCTTGTAAAAAGTCACTTGAATCAAAAGTCGGCATGATTTTTTACCTTTGGGCGCCTAAGTGGGATTAGGCATCTAATGATCAAAATGAATTTCTCAAACACTCAAAAGTCAGCGTGATTTTTTACCTTTGGGCCTAAGTGGGATTAGGCATCTAATGATCAAAATGAATTTCTCAAACACATCATGATGGGCCCTGCAAAAAATAAATCCCGACATCCTTGCAAACCTGTATTGAGACAGCACTCTTGATTTTGATGGGTTTATTTTGATGTTTATGTAAGATCTATTCTAAGAATTAAATATTTAATCCATAGGAAGCTTAGAGACAAAATATGATGAAGCTAACTTATGATATTGATAAGTCATATCAAAAGAAACAGTTGGGAAAGAGGTACCCTTGATTTTTTAGTGCCCACTGCCTATTGATGGGGTTTTCCTCCTCAATTCAGAGGAGAGATGGGGCAGCAAGGTGAAAAATCGGAATAGTTTACCGTGCTGCTCGACCGGTCGAGTGAACTGCTCAACCGGTCGTGGGTGGCGCTCGACCGGTCGAGTGGGGCTCGACTCAAAGTTCAGCGACCATCTAATGTTTTTTCTCCGAGGTACTCGACTAGTCGAGGGAGGTGCTCGATCGGTTGAGTGGGCCGCTCGACTAGTCGATGTTACGCAAATTCATTCCGCGATTGTGTGCGGATTGCGGAATTTTGAGCCCTTTCACAACAAGGTGTGAAAGGAAGTTTCCTAAACTATAAATAGGGGTGTCTAGGGCTTTTCTAGGGATGACAAGAGGGTTTCCTAAAGCTTTGTAAGGGTTTGCTAAAGGGTTTAGGGCTATCAAAGGTGTGAGAGAGAGAGAGAAAAGAGAGAGAGGAAGCTTGTAGAATGGAGTCGACGTCTCAGCGCTTCTACGTCCTCGTGATCGGTGAGATCTCTCTGGTTTTTTCTTTTATTCTCTTATTGCTTGTCCACTCCTGCGTGAGTGAAGAAGGTTATAACGTTCTACTTCATAGTGGATTATTGATTTTGACGAGGTCCTATGGCTTTACCTCTTTGAGGGTTTTCCACGTAAAAATCTATTGTGTGGTGTGGTTTATACTTTAATTTATTTCATTGCTTTATTATTTCATAATTTGGTTTGTTTTGGGAGGCTAGATCCTAAGGTTTTGTGCAAGGCCCTCAACAAAGTGGTATTAAAGCCAAGTTCATTGAATAGGGTGAGATTGGTTTGGAAATATGGAAGGTGGCTCATCAAGGACGATTAGCCTCAATGGTTCTAACTGGACCATATAGAAGGCTAAGATGAAGGACTTACTTTATTGTAAGGACTCGTATTCTCCAATTTTAGGCATATCAGCAAAATTCAAAGATATGTCTAATGATAATTGGAAGAAGTTGGATCGAAAGGTGGTGGGGTGTATTAGACAATGGCTGGATGATTCTGTGTTCCACCATATGTCTACGGAGACCTCGGCCGCTAGTCTATGGCTAAAATTAGAAGGGTTGTACGAGAGGAAAACAGCCGGTAATAAAATCTTCTTGATAAGATGACTTGTGGATCTCAAGTTCAAAGATGGTGGTTATGTGGCCGAGCACATGAATGAGATCAGCAATATAGTGAACCAGCTCTCTGCTATGAAGATGGTCCTGGATGATGAATTGCAGGCTTTATTATTGCTTAGTTCATTGCCTAACAGTTGGGAGACATTGGTGGTGTCTCTTAGTAAATCCGCGCCAGATGGAAAGATATCCATAGAACAAGTAACCAGTTGTCTCTTCAATAAGGAAACAAGGAGGAAGTCTCAGGGGTCTACTCAGCAAGATGCCCTTATGAGATAGGAACGGGGGAGAGAAAAGAACAGGAAGGGCGGGAAGGCCCGAGATAAATCAAGAGGCAAGTCGAGTACCAAGAAGGATGTTGAATGATGGAATTATGGTAAGAAGAGCCACTATAAGCATGAATGTCATAAGAATAAAAACGATAAGAAAGGAAAAGGAAAGGAGAAAGAAGATAAATCAGATTCCATTGCGGTCGCTTCAGATGGCGTCGTTGTAGTTATTCTTTCAGCAGATCACGATGTATGTCTCACGGCTACGAGTCAGGACACCGACTGGGTGATTAACTCAGGAGCTTTTTTTCATACGACTCCACGCAGGGACTTCTTCACAAGCTACAAGTCCGGTGACTATGGGACTATGAATATGGAAAATTCGGGCATATCGAAGATCGTAGGGGTCGGTGATATTTGTGTGAAGACCGATGTGGGCTGCACATTGGTTCTCAGGAATGTAAGGCATATCCCAGACCTTCGCCTCAACTTGATGTCGACATGAAGGCTGGATGATGATAGCTATGAAAGCCAGTTTGCTAGGGGGCGCTGAAAGCTCATCAAGGGTTCGTTGATCGCAGCCAGAGGAAAGAAATGTTGCACCCTTTACAAAGAAAGTGTTAGTGTAAGCCCCGTATCCTAGACCGTACCATTCCGTAGACTTCCGCGGTCTTTCCGGTCGAATTTCGGTAACGTTCGACCCTTAACCGGCATTTGCGCGCGACCCTGATTCACATGTCGTCAACTCGAGTCGACTCAACCCGAGACTTGTACCCTAACAACCGCGTTGTCACCGCGGTTTCGATGCCGCGACTCGCGCGCCGATCCGATACCCTAGTCAAGAGATGTAGGTCTGCGTTCAGTGCGAGGAAAACACCGTGCGTGCAAATTTTGAGAGAATCTCTACGACTTGTCGTATCAATCAATCAATCAATCTCATCATGTCAAGTATATGTCAAGTACACCATCACCTCTCACCCATTCCCAAGCAACCCCAAAGTCAAAAGTTTCTTACACCACCTATACCTTTCTTACACAATCTACCACAAAAGTCAAAAAAGGCTCTTACACCCATCACTCACCACATCAACACATCCATCACTCCATCACCCATCTCTCTCTCTCTCTCTCTCTCTCTCTCTCTCTCTCTCTCTCTCTCTCTCTTTTCAAACTCACTCCCAAGCAACAATCCCAAGCAAAGAGAGGTGCTCACGTCTGAGCCCTTCCTAAGAGAGAAAGTGATTTTTGTGGCCCACTTCCCACCCTAAGAACCATCATCCTAGCCATTCAAACCTCATCACCATCCATTAAAGTGAAGCACAAGGAGATCGGCTTTCCAACGGACTAAGAAGATCAAACGGTGGGTGCTTCTATAGGCTAGTTTTTCATGTTTTCATGATGGGCCAAGTGAGGCATATCGATCGATGGTATGGATCTCACTTTGGACCCTAAGATGTGGCCGATGGCCCACCTTGATTATCAATATCATTCCATGATGGGGCCATTCTCCATGGACCCCATCATGACATTTACTTTCTAGTTTGAAAAGGGGTCATCTAGACCTTCTATTTCGGTGGAGAAAGGAATCTCTACCGTTGATCTTTGATTTGATGGGCCCACATGTATTAGGACTCACTTAATGTATGATTGATTGTAAGGGAGGGCCCATAATGTCGGGGTCCCTCCATCACGCGTGTCCCACTCTCTCTTTCTCTCTCTCTCCCTCTCTTTTTCATTTTTCTTTTCTGGTGTTAATATGGTCATGTGGCCCATCAGGATGGACCCCACCATGAGGCAGGCATTTTATCCAAGCCATTTATAAGTGGGGCCCACTTTAAATGTGTTGTACCCACACCATCCATCATTTGGTGGCCCACCTCAATGCATGTGTAATGCCAAACCGACGCTAGACAAAAGGAAAAACACAAATTTTAGCTTGTTTCCAAGCTTATGGGGTGGCCCACTCATATAGGCCCCACCTTGATGTATGTATTCAATCCATGCTGTCCATTCCTTTTCCAAGCTCATTTTAGGCGTTGAGCCGAAAGATGGGGCCAATCTGACTTTCGGGCAGGCCATAACATAGCAAACAGTGGGTTCACCGTTGAAATATCCCCCTGTCGTTTCTATACCCCAAAATATATTGAATATTGGGCTTGTTTGGCTTGTCTTGAGATATGGGAAGCAATGGCGAGGTTGGATTCTTCCAATGCGGTCCCTACACGTGAAAAACCTTAGAAAAACCTATTTTCAAAAAAAA
Organism: Magnolia sinica; assembly: GCF_029962835.1. Classification (NCBI taxonomy): domain Eukaryota; kingdom Viridiplantae; phylum Streptophyta; class Magnoliopsida; order Magnoliales; family Magnoliaceae; genus Magnolia; species Magnolia sinica. The sequence goes on from NC_080574.1 coordinate 135,891,597, forward strand.
AAAAAAAAGCAAACAGCACCGTTTGTTGCTGCTGCTAGCAAGGACGCGCATACGTCCTGGTGCACTAGACGTCCACAGGCAAGGACCCACGGCTCCAGCTGTGGGCCCCACCATGATGTATATTTGTCATCCAACCCGTTCATTGGGTGGGTCCCTTCCTGAAGTGGGCCCCCTCCAAAAAAAAATCAACCACATCCAGCGCTCAGGTGGCCCACATCATAGGAAACACCGATTATTAAATGTCTGCCATTGAAACCCTTTTCTGGGTCACAGAATTTTTGGATTCAATATGAAATTTGTTTTTACTCTTCGTCCAGGTCTCTGTGACCGTATGGACAGATTGGATGGCATACGAACATTGTGGTGGGCCTCACTTGGGACCCACAATAATGCATGTGTTTTATTCCCACCGCCCAGGGACGGTGGAACCCACTATGGGGTATGTGTTTTATACATGTCATCCACCCATTCCATAGGGACAGGGGATCCCACTCTGTTGACATCAGCAGGGTCTATGGGACCTACCATGATCCATGAGTTGCACCCAATCCATCCAACCATCTTAAAAGCTCATTTTTTTGGCATGAGTTAAGGAATGAGTCAGATATATAGTTCAAGTGGACCCCACTTTGGTATATGTATGGGGCCCATCTTAGGTTATTTGTGGCCGTCCATTAAGACCCCACTTTGGTATATGTATGAGGCCCAGCTTGAATTATTTATGGCCGTCCATTGAGACCCCACTTTAGTATATGTATGGGGCCCTTATTTGTGGCCGTCCATTGAGACCCTACCTTAATATATGTATGAAGCCCATCTTGGTTTATTTGTGGCCCATCCGTTGAGGCCCACCCTGATATATATGAGGCCCATCTTAATGTAGTTATGGCCCATCCATTGAGGCCCACCTGATATACATAAGGCCCATGTGATGCGGCCCATTTGTTATATCTAAGGCCCATGGGTCGAGGCCCAATTGGATGTACTCAAGTCCATTACAATGTGTGACCCTACCATGGTTTGAGTAATGATGTTTATGGCAGTCATGCCTTAAAAGCAATGATGGTTTGACGTCCACATTGTAAGAATAATGTTAGTTAAATATCCGCATTATAATTCTCCTTAGGGCCTATTATTAGGCCCATACTTGTAGGCCGCCTAAGCCCATCTACGTGATGAACATAATACATCACCATATAACATGTTTAGTATAGTTCCATGATTCATGACCATACGCATCATATATATGCTTGATATGAGAAATGACTGATCATAGCATATGCCTTCAAGCAGATTGTTTAGGGGCTCCCGGTTAGGCGGGGTTGCCCTACATGAGCACACGATACGCGCAAGATTGCTGCATGACTGATAGTGTGATTCATGCATTTCGCATTGTGTGACATGGTTACTGTACGACCTAGCGATATCAGGGCCGTAGCCTCCACAGGCGTACCATGGTTGGCAAGATTGGATACCGAAAATCTTGATCTACATGGGGTACTATATATATCCTTGAGTGAAAGTCTCTAAACCCTTATGGTACCAGGAGGTTGCTCCAACGTCTACACCGAGTGGGTGCAAGAGTGCCGAGTGCCGATTACTAGAAGGCCGCGCTTTCCACTGTGTCGTGTTCAGTTGGAAGGGAGTGCGGTTTTAACCGCCCGAGAGGAGGGGGCAAAGCTAGGCTGAGTTTGACCAGCTGAGGAATGTGTCCGCTATCGACGAGCCGAGCCCGATATTGGCAGGCGGATAATGAGGTCTCTTCCACTCACCTTATTGCACGTGATGGGGCGGCAATCTGGTTGGAGTGTACTAGACCCCGGTGATATTCTAGAGTTGAGCTGTATTGATATGTGGACTTAGATGAGGATTCACATGCTTGAATTACATTTCGCACCGCATGGCCTTAGTATGACCGACATCATTCATGCCTCGCATCGCATAGCCTTGGTACGACTAATGGCATTCATGGATTCATCAGCATATTCTGCATTACTCTGATACTGCATAATTGTATTACTACCTTACGCACACACTTACACCACCCTTTAAGCTTTCCATAAGCTTATGCACGACCGTTGCGTGCAGGTGACGTTGGACCGCAGCAACGCTGAGGCAGAAGCGCATAACAGATCATCTTAGAGCTTTTATCTATTATCATCGTATTTCCCTTTATGTTCATTGTACTTGTAAAATTTTAATCATAGTGAAAATGTGATGGAGTTTTTGGTTGTTGTTTGTGGGTTATGCCTTTGGTTATGCTTATTACGAATCAAACTGATATTGAAAATTCTCCTCGTAGCATCCCAGGATCGGAACCTAGCGAATGGGCGTTGGGAGTTGAGAATGGGGTACTACGGAGGCTGTCGGAACTGGATTCGGCGATCGAAAATTTTGTGAGCCCGGTTTTCGAGTTTGTTGTGTGACAGTCAGTGTGTGCAAGGGTGGGTTGAATGCAGCGGAAGATTCAACTATTAACATGTGGCACAGGCGTCTAGGCCACATGAGTGAAAAAGGGCTTCAGCTACTAGCGAGGAAGCGGCTCCTTCCAAACGTGACAGGTATACCTCTCAAAACCTATATTGATTGTTTATCAGGGAAACAGCATGAAGTTTCATTTATTAAATCTACTTCTCATGTTAATAAAGTGCATGCATTAAATTTGGTTTATTATGATGTTTGTGGTCCTATGAGGACAAAAACTTTGGGTGAGGTATTGTATTTTATCACTTTTATAAATGATGCATATAGAAGGGTTTGGGTTCATGCTTTGAAATCCAAGGACGAGGTCTTTGTTGTGTTTTAATTGTTTTGTGCTATGGTTGAGAGAGAGACAGGTAGATCATTAAAGTGCATCCGCACTAACAATAGTGGTGAATACATCGGCGACTTTCATAAGTATTGCAAGTCCCTGGGTATACGGCATGAATAGACGGTTCCCAAGACCCTCCAACATAATGGTGTGGCTGAGCGAATGAATCGCATCATTGTAGAGAGGATCAGATGCTTGTTATCCCATACGAAATTGCCTAAGACGTTCTGGAGAGAAGCAATGCACACAGCGGTGTATTTAATAAATAGGTCTCCATCAGCCCTATTGAATGGAGAAGTACCTGAGAAGGTGTGGACTGGACAAGATCCATCGTACAGTCATCTCAGGGTGTTTGGATGCAGGGCATCCGTTCACGTACCAAAGGACGAGAGGTTCAAACATGATATGAAGATCAGGTAATGTGTGTTCTTGGGGTACGGTGATGAAAAGTTCGGTTACAGATTGTGAGATCCGACCGAAAAGAAGCTCGTCAGGAGTAGAGATGTGGTTTTCTTTGAAGATCAATGTATAGAAGATATTGGTAAGCCAGAGAAGAACCAGCCTAGTTCAGGTGAGATAGAGGACATGGATCCGATTATTCCTCCCGTGGTACCTGATAAAGGGGGAGTACAGTAAGGTGCAGAGGACGAGGGAGTTCCTTTAGAAGATAAACTAGGGGAACAGTCCCCACTTGATCCACCTATTAAGCCACAGGTGAGGAGGTCATCTACGAACAGACGGCCGTCCAAAAGGTACTCATCACATGAGTACATTATGCTAACTGATGGGGGAGAGCCAGAAGATTATTATGAGGCCCTAGTCGACGAACATAAGGGGGAGTAGTTGAAAGCTATGCAAGAGGAGATGGAATCCTTGCATAAGAACCACACCTGTGACATGGTGAAACTGCCTAAGGGCAAGAAAACTTTGAGCAACAAGTGGGTGTTCAAAAAGAAGGTTGAGCAAAAGAATTCACAGACAATGTTCAAGGCCAGACTTGTGGTGAAATGGTTTGGTCAGAGGAAACTTCGAAGAGATATTCTCACCAGTGGTGAAGATGACATCTATACGGGTGTTGCTTGGGTTAGCGGCTAGCATGGATTTAGAGATAAAGCAGTTAGATGTTAAAACTGTCTTCCTCCATGGTGACCTAAAAGAAGAAATCTATATGCACCAACCAGAGGGGTTCGAAGTCAAGGGCAAAGAGCATATGGTGTGTAGGCTGAGGAAGAGCTTGTATGGGCTGAAATAAGCTCCATGGCAATGGTACAAGAAGTTCAACTCATTTATGTTGACACATGAGTATGACAGAACGAAGTCGGACCACTGTGTGTTCACACGCAAGTTCTTAGATGGTGATTTCTTAGTTCTCCTATTATACGTTGATAACTTGCTCATCATGGGAAAAGACATTAAGAAGATCGACAGGCTGAAACAAGAGTTGGGCAAGTCGTTTGCGATGAAAGACTTGGGCCCGGCTAAACAGATCCTATGAATGGAGATAACCCGTGACAGAAGTAGTAGGAAGCTTTGGCTGTCAGAAGAGCGGTATATTGAGAAAATCCTAAAGCAATTCAATATGAATGTAGCAAAGCCGGTCAGTACTTCACTGGATGGTCACTTCAGATTGAGCGACAGACAGTGTCCCAAGATAAAGGCAGAGGTGGAAGATATGCAGAAGACACTCTACGCATCAGCTATAGGAAGTTTGATGTATGTTATGGTGTGTACATGCCTGGACATAGCATATGCAGTTGGTGTTGTCAGCCGCTATCTTGTCATTCCTGGTAAAGAGCATTGGGCAGCAGTGAAATGGATACTAAGATATCTAAGAGGCTCATTTAGGCTGAGCCTATGCTATGGTGACGGAAAACCTATGTTAAAGGGCTACACAAATGCAGATATGGCAAGCTACATAAACTCCAGGAAGTCTACATCGGGGTTTATGTTTACGTTTGTAGGGGGGATGGTTTCTTAGCAGAGCAAGCTACAGAAGGTCGTAGCATTGTCGACGATAGAGGCCGAGTATATTGCAGTCAAAGAGGCATGTAAAGAGATGCTTTGGATGAAGAGGTTCCCACAGAAACTTAGCCTGAAGCAAGAGAAGCACGTGGTCTATTATGATAGTCAAAGTGCTATACACTTGAGCAAGAATCCAAGTCAGCACTTTAAGTCGAAGCACATAGAGATTCGGTATCACTGGATCAGGGATACCTTGGAACAGAAGGTTTTACAGCTTGAGAAGGTCCACACGGACGATAATGAGTCAAACATGATAACTAAAACTTTGCTCAAGGGTAAGTTTGAGGTTTGTAAAAACCAGGCTGGTTTGAAAAAGGTGAATTTCTTCTGAGTCAGAAAGGGGGAGATTTGATAAGGTTTTCCTCCTCAGTTCAAAAGAGAGATGGGGCAGCAGGGTGAAAAATCGGAGTAGTTTACAGTGCTGCTTTACCGGTCCTGGGTGGCTCTCGACTGGTTGAGTGGGGCTCAACTCAAAGTCTAGCAACCATCTAATATTTTTTATCCGGGGTACTCGACCAGTCGAGGGAGGTGCTCGACCAGTCGAGTGGGCCACTCGAGTACCCTGCTCGACCAGTCGAGGGAGGTGCTCGACCAGTCGAGTGGGCCACTCGAGTACCCTGCTCGACCAGTCGAGGTTATGCAAATTCGTTCAGCGATTTTATGCGAATTGCGAAATTTTGAGTCATTTCGCAACAAGGTGCGGAAAGGAGTTTCCTAAACTATAAATAGGGGTGCCTAGGGCTTTTCTAGGGATGACAAGATGGTTTCCTAAAGCTTTGCAAGGGTTTGCTAAAGGGTTTAGGGCTATCAAAGGTGAGAGAGTGAGAGAAAAGAGAGAGAGGAAGCTTATAAAAAGGAGTCGACGTCTTAGCGCTTCTACATCCTCGTGATCGGTGAGATCTCTCTAGTTTTTTCTTTTATTCTCTTATTGCTTATCCACTCCTATATGAGTGAAGAAGGTTGTAACATTCTACTTTATAGTGGATTGTTGATCTGGACGAGGTCCCGTCGTTTTTACATTTTTAAGAGTTTTGTAAAAATCTCTTGTATGGTGTGGTTTATGCTTTGATTTATTTTATTGCTTTATTATTCCATAATTCTTGTTTGTTTTGAGAGGTTAGATCCTAAGATTTTTTGCAAGGCCCTCAACACCTACCACCATAATAATTATATTAAATCCACTCCAACTATTAAATTTCATATAAACAATTTGGCCAATGTAAAAAAATAATACTCTTCCGTGTTTCATGTGAGCCACGCGAAACAATTTAAAGGACACGTGGTACCCCTTTATACTATTTACAATCAAGTGGTACACGTATCACAAATTTAGTTGGCTTTTGGGCCTTTGGCCTAACATGGAGTGACTTGTAATGGTGGTTGGATTTTACATAAATATTATAGTGGGGCCAACCTAAGCCACCAACCCATTTGCTCGGACCGTGACATAAGTGATAATTAATCAATTATTGAAGCAGCTTTTTGAAAACTTTTCTGAAAATATAGTAAGTGTAATTAGGTAATTTTTTTGTAAATTTCCTTAAAATTTGAATAAATAGTCAGGAACAGGCAGCAGCTTTGAGTAGCCACCATGATGTATGGGTGTTATCCACACTGTCCATCAATTTTTCCGTATCATTTTCGGTTATATACCCAAAAATGAGGAAGATACAAGGCTTAAGTGGGCCATACCAAAGGAAGCAGCGGTGATAATGATTTTCACCAACTTTTCTAGTGCCCACCATGATGTTTATTTTCCATCCAACTTATTTATAAAGTTACATAAACCTAGATAAAGAGAATAAACAAATATCAACTCCATCCAACACTTATGTAGCCCACAAAAAGTTTTCAATGGTAAGAGTTTAATCCTCATTGTGTAGTTCACTTGAGCTTGGATCTGCCTCATTTTTAGGCTTGTGTCCTAAAATGATACGGAAAAAATGGATGGACGGTGTGGATAAGACCCATACATCACATCACGGTGGCCACTCAAAGCTACTGCCCGTTCCGAGTTGGAGACGGGCGGGGACGGGCTTAGTACGCAACCCGCGTCCCTTGGAGCCATGGTTGGATAGGACGCGGGCCTGTCTCAGCTCGGAACCGAGCAGGCCTTTGAGTGGCCGCCGTGATGTATGGGTATTATCCACACCGTCCATTCATTTTTTTTCTTATCATTTTAAGTTTAAGGCTAAAAATGAGTTAGATACAATGGTCAAGTGGGCCACACCATAGGAAGCAGAGGTGATAATGATTCTCACTGTTGAAACTTTTCTAGGGCCCACAGAGATTTTTATTTGCCATCCAACCTATTCATAAAGTTACAAAGACCTGGATGAAGAGAAAATACAAATATCAGCTCCATTGTGGCCCTCAAAAAGCTTTGAACGGTAAGAGTTTAATTCCCATTGTGTAGTCCACTTGAAACTTAGACCTGCCTCATTTTGGGGCTCATACCCTAAAATGATATGAAAAAATGGATGAACAGTGTGGATAAGACCCATACATCATGGTGACCACTCAAAGCCCCTGACCGTTCCCAGCCAGAGACGGGCGGGGTAGGACGCAATCTGCGTCCGGTTGGATGATACCGGCATGAGATTTTTCTCCCAAACGGTACACCCATACATTGGACCCTTACATGGATGGCCCGTGTATAAAACTTATTTAGACATGCCAAACTATCCGAGGAAAAACAAATCTAGTTAATGGTCAAAAGAAATTGATGGATGGGATTGTCCAGAAAGTTTTATTAGTGAAAAATACACCATCTCTTTTATACAAAATTATGAAACTCTCCATCTGCGGCGGACCCAACAGACCAACGGTCTGGATCACGGAACCGTAGGTCTCATTTCTCTGTATTAGCGCGTGTATAGATTGCAAATATGTGGGGCCACGTATCATAACTTATATGTTCACACTTCTAAACAGAAAACATGAGTAGCAGGTGTAAGATCCGGGCCATTCATCATACGGTGGGCCGGGGGATCTTCAACGCGGGCCCACCTAGAGATTGGCACGTGCGATGAAGTTAAAGAAAATTACAAAAGAGCCCTTTCAAAGGGTAGATAATTCCCTGGAATCGAGAATCGACTTATAAATCTCAAACATCATCCGGTTCTCGAAATCCCGAGCCGACGCCTTGGCAACGCGCCCTCTCGGTATCCTTTTCCCGCCAAAACCGTCCCCGCCGCTGTGAAGGTAGCCGGTGGACCCCTGCAGAGCAAGCATGGCTTCCACGTAAGCGTCTCGGAGCCAAGCCGCGATCTTGATCGGCGAGGGGAGCTTCAGCTTCAGCCTCAGCTTCGGAATCGTGCGGATCTTCCAGAATCGGCGTTTCTTGCTGCTCCCCCCCAGCCTCGACACCCTCACGTGCCTCTTGCACGTGCCTTCGAGGCGTTGGTAGTTCCTTCGGTGCCAATATCTCTTCAAGCTCTGATAGAAATGAATCGAAGAGAGTTCCATTGAGAGAGAAATTCCCAAAACGACTGCGGAAATGAGAGAGAGAAAAGGGTCTCTTTATAAGAAGAGAGAGAAGTTGTTGGGGAGTCTAGGACGACTTTCTTACCGGAGTTCGTTTTGCCTCTGTTGCGACTAATGTTCCATCGTATGTCGCTCACCACTGGGGCCCACATGCTGCGATAGTAAAACTGTTTGAGCTGTGCATATGTTTGATAGTATCTAGATATGCTGTTGTTTTATCATTAAGCTCAGTTGATGTTTTTAGACTTTGATTTTTGGAGTTAAATGATAGCCATTGAATTTTTTTTCTAATTTTTATAAATTGATGGTCACGTCCATCCGTTCAGTGTAAGTTTCCAAACATGTTCCTTATTGCATATTATCCGTAAGTTTCCAAGCATGTGGGCCCCAGTGGGTGGAGACACACCTTGGATGCTTCGTCGCGACAGTTCAAAAAGAACTCTTAAATGGTTTTCTGGGATGGGCCCAGTTAGGTCACCATGACGGGAGCGGATTGGATACTGAACGGTTCAGTAGCGAAAACGCCACTGAAGTGATGTGGCAAAACGCCATTGGTAAGATACCAATGGCATGTTCCCTGGGTATAAATGCTACTCCGTTAGATCCGTTAACGGATCTTTCTCCGTTTCCGCCGTGCACACTCGGTCAAGAAATCGGATTGTCATACTGAGAAAATTCAGTTGGGCCCACTGTGAATTTATATGATTTATCCACACCCTTTATATGTTTTTTCATCTAATTTTAGGCGTTGAGCCCAAAATTGAAGCTATATAAAAATCTCAAGTGGACCGTACCACAGGAAACATTGGAAATAATGATTTCCACGGTTGAAACCTTTTCAGGCCCCACAGTGATGTTTATTTTTCATCCAAACTGTTCAAAGGGTCAAAACCCATGGATGAAGGTAAAAAAAATAATAATAATAATCTTAATCCAAAAATTCTGTGGCCCTAAAGAATTTTTCAACAGTATAAATTCAATTCACACTGTTTCCTTTGATGTGGTCGATTTTAGCCTTTTATATGCTTAGGTTTTAAGCCTCTAAAATTATCTTATAAAATGGATGGCCAGACTGGATAGAATACATAAATCATAGTAGACCCCACAAAGTTTACTCAGTATGCAATCCGCTTTCCTTGGCAACATACGGGTAAACTACACGTACATTTTTATTAGATGCGGAAGTTCCTGGAACTCAGGTGGAGCCCATTGTATTGTTTGTGAGAAATCCTCCTCTTCCATTCGTTTTTGAGTTCATTACAGGACATTATACAAAAAATGAACAGTATACAAAGCTCAAATAGGCTATACTAAAGAAAAATGTAATTAGGGAAATTCCTACCGTTAAAATCTACCTGGTTTCGACAGTAATGTTTACAAGCCATCCATACCTATTGACTTCATTCCTACTAGGATGAAATGAAATCAAAAATATTAGCATAACTCAAAACTTATGTGGCTCACGGATATTTCAACTGTGTACATTCAATTATCATATTTTTGGCCCACTTGAGCTTTGGGAACCATTCATTTTTTGCTTTATGTCCTGGATTGAACTCAAAAAACAAATGGATGGATAGGATTTCTCACAAATATCACAGTGGGCCCCACCTAGGTTCCAGCGCAGGAACTTCATGCAAAAGTTTTTAACAGGAAATTCACGTCCCTTTTTTCTTTTTTTCTTAAGATAAATAATTACCTGTGCGTGGCCGAACGCATTCACGGCCCAAGTGAAAAAACATCCGGTAATGAATCTCCGTTGGAAGAGCATTTATTGGAAGGAAACAGTCGATTAGTATCGACCAATGCCATTTTACCACGTAAGCGTCCAGTATCCAATCCGCTCCCCACCACCATGACGGTTTAACTTGACTAGAATAGAGGTTCCCTAGGTTCGGACGCGAATTGTGTCCTACGGGGTCCACTATAATGTCTGTGTTTCATCCATGCCGTTCATAGATTTTCTCATATTGTATGATCTTATTAATGAAGCAGGTCCACAACTCCGGTGAACCACACCAAAGGAAACTGCAGTGATAATGACACTCACCGTTGAAACCTTTCTAAGGGACAACGTGATGTTTTTTTTACCATCCAACCTATTCGTAAGGTCATGCAGACGTGGATGAAGTGAAAACACAAATATCTGCTTGATCCGAAACTTCTCCAATTCCCAAGAAGCTTTTAACGGTGGACGTTCAATCCCCACTTTGTGGTCCACTTACGCCCTGGACCCTTCACACTTTTTGGATCATACCTTAAAATGATCTGAGAAAAACTATGAACGGCATGGATAAAACACTTACATCACGGTGGGCCCCACAGGGCACTGCCCGGACGGATTACCGTCCGGCGGGGGTACGACGGAATCCGCGTCCGGTTCGCTAAACCCACACGTGTGTGAGAACCCTCCTCATTCACCCACATAGGCGACAGCCGGTATGGTATACGTACGCAGAATTCGAAACTCACATCAGGTGGGCCACGCTTATATGATCTGCCGATTCAAACATCAGGCCTTTTCACGGGTCGAACAAATTCTTTTTCAGCCATCCATTTTTTTGTACAGTGTGGCCCACTTCAGGAGAGGGAGAGGGCCTGAAGACTCTAAACAGTGTATCACACCTGATGGAAGGTTCATGCCTAAAATCTGTAAATTCATTCGGTGCGGCCCACCTAAGCTTTTCATCATGTAAACGCCTCTTCACCCATCAGCTGATGAACGGGTTGGATTGCATATAAGTGCCACGATGGTGCTCGAAAGGCTTTCATGTCGGTGTCCCAATCCCACTGTTCCCTATAGTGTGGCCCATCTGATCTTTGGACTCAGGTCCTAATATGAGGGATCGCAGTTGATGGACGGACTGAATGTCACGGTCACATCATGTGTGGCCCACAGAGCGTTCTTCCTACAATAGTTGCTGTAGAGGATACCGTTCCCCAGTCCAAGGGCCTCGATTGTGCTCGATAGATGTGACAAAGGCCCAACACTTGCTACATGGCCCACTTGTCGCATCCAATGTGGACCGTTGGATTTATGCCACCTGTGTCATTGGAAGATCGAAAACAAGTTGGTGGATTGGGTACTATCATTGCCTGTATTGAACTTAACAGGATATGAATGAATGGGGAGGCTGCTGTTAAAGATAAAGCCTATACATAAAGTTAGGTTTGGATAATCGTTCTATTATTAGTACATGTATGGTAACAGGGGATTTGGTTGGAAAGTAGGCCACTATTAAACTCTGTAATTCCATCTGGAATGGCACCAGAGCGGATTAAGCAGCGCAGTCTCTGCCAAGGTAACACATCATTTATCATGGGGTCCAACTTAATGTATGCGTTACATGCCCACATGGTCCATTTGTTTTAGATTATTTGAGGGCATAAGCCCAGAAAATGAAGCAGTTTTAAATCTCAGGTGGACCATACAATAGAAAATAAGTGTGGTAGAATGCTCAACTATAAAAGATGTGCTAGAAAAAAATTAAAATTTAAAAAATAATAATAATAAAAGCTTGATCTAAAACCATATTACCCCCAGTAAGGCTTTAGGTGGTGTAGTCTAAATGAGATATGGATCTGCTTCATTTTTTGATCATGCCCTGAAAAGATCCTTTAAAAATAAAATTAAAATAATAATAATAATAAATAAATAAATAAATAAATAAAAAGAGGCTGGATGGCATGGACTTGGAAATTAAATACATCAAGGTCGGCTCCACAGTAAGGACGGCACCGTCTTGGGTGAGGCCGGGGCCGCACCTAACCCTCTCCCAGTGGAATCCGGGTTGCCAGTAAGAATGGTTAGCCGCCATTTCAAAAAAGGGCGGTGGCACGTCCACAACAGCCTGTACAATGGTTGTACCAGAATCTAGACCGTCCAAGACCCTGACTGTGGATTGAGCATTAACATCAAGTGGGCCGTACTTGCATCCAAAGCCATCCATCTTCTCATCAGGTAGTCCCTACTAAAATTAAACGACTGAACGATTAGAAATACAAGCATCGGTTGATTTTCAACACATGTTTGTGGGTCAAAAGATAATTATACCCAGTGATTTTTCATTCAGGGAATTATCGCAGGAAGCTCCGTGTAATGAATGGACCAGATCTCCCACAGTTGCACTATACTGTCACGCGTGTGGCGGGTCCTCTCTTGATTTCACTCGCTCGAGCTCCCGTTCTCATTAATTCGCCGATTGCAGCAGCAGGAGGAGTATTTTGCTTTACATTGAATTTGCGCGAGCAATGATGAAATCACCATTTTATATACTCTGGTAAAGTGTGATGGATGATACGCATCTATCCTTGGGAATTGCATACGTGGAAAACAAATAATTTAATTTTTTATGGAATCAAATTTATATGAACTAAAAATTATGCTTATTTGATTATCTGACTATCGTATTGGTAGAGATTTAGAGGACGATTAAGAATAAAAATATCCAACGGTCCTATTTCAACAAATAGGTGTCCACGAATCAGAGGTTAGGATTATTGGAAGCAATCTGATTTTTAAAACATAACGTAACGACTCTGAGTTAAAGAATTTAGTCGGTCTATTTTGAGTTAATGTATACCTCATATGCAATTTCTGAGTGCCTGCGTATGAAGCGTCAACCGCAGCCGGAGTATCAAATAATGACATTTTTTCCATATGATGGAACATTCTCCAACCAGCGTCAACATTTTTTTATTCTGATCCAGTGACTGTAAGAGCACTATATATTTCTGGCAGGATGGGGACACAGAGACAGTCTCAAGGAAGATCTGAACCGTCCATTATGTCCATTCCAAACATGAAACCCTAAAAATGATATATCCATGAAATATTTGGATGTATTTTTACTGCCATCTGTTTTCTTTGCAACGGATCAGATTCTTAGGATCATCAGTCAAATTAATTCTCTAGAATTATAACCATCCATAAAAGTTCCTACTAAATGGATGGTTCAAATTATTGAATGGACCTAATTTCATATTAAAAATATTTTTGACTGTCCATTTTTATAGGCTATTGATAGATGGCTAGAACCGACCAACCTTCTTTAATTGTCATCAGTGGCCCATGAAATGTTGGAAGGAGCTAATGAGCAGCTGAGATCTATCGATTGGACTTTCAAAGTGTCTCGGTGTAGCTAGAAAATTCTAAATCCACTGGAAGGGCAGTTGGAAGCACTGGTTCACGAGCCGGCCACTCATCACGTGGGCCCCACTTTGCAGATTGCTTGTGGTCTTTTCTAAAATATCATGATGTTTCGATCATAGGTGGGCCAGATGTATAAGTTGATCATGGACCATCAGTTGACTTATCTTCACCGTCAAATCATTCTATATACGCGTGGCCCATCTGATGATCAGATGTGCATATCTTTTGTGACAAGCCATATTCGTGGTGGGATCCGTCTGATGAGCCGATTGGATTTCCACACGTGCGATTAGTTACAAAGTGAGAGTAGAATTCAAAATAAGTACTCTACAATGGTGGACTCGTGGTTCTGAAACTTGTGTGGAAAACGGATCCGTGAAAAAGACAGGCTCAAATAACCATCGGAACTATTACGAGGGAAACGAGGTACACGTGAGAGAGAGAGAGATGGTGGGAGAATACTTATTATCACCGACAAGCTGTGAAACACGTGTGCCACATGCATGTCCGAGTTACATACATCAGGTGGGCCCCACCGGATATGCACGGAATCAGGCCAGCCTGCATTGCACATCAGGTGGCTTACATGCTTACATTGAATGTAGACCGTTGATGTATTCCTTAACCATCGTGTTTCTTATGCGCATGTGCCCACCTGATTAGAGGACAACTAAGCTTCTAGGTCAGGTTGCGACAGATTGGGTTGAACCCAAGCCCGGCCCATTTACTTGAATGCGCCATGGTTTCTAACCCGAGCCCAACCTTCTAACTATCCACCCTGGACTCGGGCTACCACATAAGCTAATCGGGCCACTTGACCCATGGACCCACCTAACGAGCTCTCGGGTGCTCAATTTCCAAAAGAAAGCCCATGCTTCAAAGGCCTAATTTATTGATGTATGTGGGACGTCTTTACTTGGCCATGGCCCAAAAATCTCCAGCCTTAAGGGGGCGGCATATACGTAGAATAAAACACGTACATGTGAATTCGGGCTGAGCCAGGTTAGGATAGAATGACCCAAGCCCGAACCCGGTGGAAACATTCTGGCCCGGACTGGCCTACGAGCCGCTAATATCAGTCCAAGCCGGTCCAAAGCTGAGGAGCCATTGCCATCTTTTAATCCCAGCCGTGAACTGTTCATTTCTTTTCCTGGATTTTGCTTTGCCTCTACCGGTGCTGATTCACTAGTGCCGCACCAATGTGGTAGGCCCACCATTGATGGGTCATGAAGATATCGTCTATGCTCATCAATGGTGTTGGACCGTGGATCTTTCTTTAAATTCTCGCTTATATGGATGATGATCTCTGATCACTGAGAGCTTTCCACGTGGTCATCCATGGGAGGACCTACTAAATGAACGGTCTAGATCAGCACGTAGCTAACCACAAGAGGTGGTCGATCTGCATAGCCGTCCATCTGCATCGCAACTATTCCTAGTTTTGGGCCAGGCACATAGAAATATTTTACATTGGGCCTTAAAAATCCGGCCCGTAACTGGCAAAAGGCCCACATTCAAAGCACGACTGTACTGGGCCAGTGCCACTGGCTATGATATGGCCAAGCCCATTCCTAACCATCTGATCAACGGTTATGGTGTTGGGTGGAGGCATGGGCCATAGAGTATTTTATAAGGGTCCATCCAGTAGAAACTTTAGGCATGAACACAAGCTCATCCACAACTAAGCATTGCTAATGGATCAATGGCCAGGCCCAGCTGATTGATGGACCAGGACACATCTATTGATAGATTATAGACCATAAATCAGATTATTAAATGATCTGGACCTTTGGTTAATGGAGATTTTTGTTTGTTGAATTTGGACGGCTGACTTTATTTCGTTTCGACCATGCATTAGATATCACCAATTCGGTCAGTTACTTTTGAACTTTGATCAGCGGATCCCACAATTTGAACGGTTCGATTCAATGCGCGTGTACGCATTTGCGTACAGTTGCTACAGGCTACATGCATGAGTATGGATAATCGGGAGACGTATTGGCTACTCCCCTGACACCAGCCCCGTGGCTGATGGTCGGTGCTCTGTGGACCCCACAAATATGTAGTTTCATCCATTCCGTTCATCCCTTTTTACAGATCATTGTACTTGTTGGTACAAAAAATGATAGGGATATAAATTTTATGTGGACCACACCACGGAAAAACAATAATGATTTGATTTCCACCATTAAAATCCCCCTAGGGCCCACTGTACTGTTTATTTACATCCAATATGTTTATTAGGTCACAAAGACCCAGATGAAGGGAAAAAATAAATATCAGCTTGATCTAAAACTTTTATGGCCCCCAAAACGTTTTTAATGGTCAAGGTTCATTCAACACTGTTTCTTATAATGTGGTCCACTTGAGATTGATATATATATCATTTTTTCTTTAATATCATAAAATGATCTGTAAAAATAGATTTACGGCATGGATGAAACACATACATCATGGTGGGTCCCACAGAACACCGACCATCAGCCAATGGCTGGTGGCAGGGGGAGTAGTCAATCCGTTTCCGGATAATCGTATTCCTCTGGAGATTTAAGGCGGCTACATCATATGCCCCGCGCGAGTGAGATGGCGAAGATACCATGCTGAACGTATGCCAACTTGGCATACGTTTACAAGATCAGATCAGTTCATGTGGGGACCACCCTAATTATCCCCTGATCAGAAAACCATTCCTGTCCATTCATTGAATACTTTACATGAGACAGGTGGATGGCTACAAAAATGAACAATGGTTCTATGGCCCAGATGATCAGTTGACTGGACTGACATTTAGGAAAGAGAATTTTAACGGTATGCTCTATTGGCCCTTACTTCTTGCACGTGTGAAAGCAGGATCATAAGCAGCGAGGCACCTTCCATATCACACTCGCGCGTTTCCATCGTGTTTCCCTTCACTTTAACAATGACCGTCGGCTGCATCGGCTGTTGAGGTTTGCTAGCGCCACACCACATATCAATACTCAGCCACACGTGCCATACTCGCATGTATGCACTTCATCTCACCGTGTACCATCTGGAAACCACTGTCAACGTGAAGGAACCAAAAAACCCTGGACCGTTAACAACAAGGTAAGCCAGCCGTTCACAAAAATAATGGACGGCGTAAAAGTACATGCAGACGCTTTTATACCGTTCTTGTTTTATGAAATGAATGTTTACCAGCTTCATTTCCTGGGTAACACATCTAAACCTTGGGTCCAGCTAATACACGGATCAGATGTCCTACACATCTGTCACGGGCGACTGACTGTAGTGGTGCGTGTGACGATGTTCGCGTGGGTTTAGCAAACCTCTACCTTTATATGATACTCTGGGAGAGTACGAAGTTTATAGTATGCATTTAGATATTGTACACATGGCGACACTAGCTCAAATCAAACGGACCGACCAAACATATCTTGGAGGCCACTGGTAATAACGGTCCTAAAAACCAGATTGGTGGAAAATCCTAACACTGATTCGTGGACGCTTGTCCGTTGAAATATGGTCATAGGAAAGATTATAACCGTCCAATTTGTGTGTACTAATCTGATAGATAAATGATCGAGATAAGCGTAATTTTGGTTCATGATACAGTGAAACTGGGACCCACAATTTGACAGTTCAATTTGAATTACTTGTATGCCACGTATGCAAACCGTAGGTGCATGTGTATGAACTATAAAATTCTACCAGAGTATCAAAGCTTTTTCTCCGAGATCTAAAATATATCCTCCCTAAAAACTCATTCCTTACCATCCTCGGCCATGACCGGAGCACAGAAGGCAGACGCCCACAAGCCCTTTTGGAAGACCCTCAGCAACGAGCGTGGAGAGAAGCGGTTTCCTTTCACCCTATATGAAGAAAACCAGTCAAAGTTCAAGGCGGTTTTGGGCCCAGGAGGCGGTTTTGGGGTTGGGTGTGGTGTGGGAATTGGGGTTGGGGTTGTAGGTGGGGCCGGGTACGGTGGTGGGCCGTGGAACCATCTCAACCTTGCGTTTGGTGTGGGTATGGGCTGTGGAATTGGGGTTGGGTTCGGTTATGGAAATGGGTTTGGGCTTGGGCTTGGGCTTAGTGATTTTGAGGCTCGGTTTCTCGGGAAGAGAAAGCGTGATTCCAAATGGATTGTAATTGATGTCTGATTGTTGGGGTTCTTGATTTTGAGTTTTTTTCTTTCTTTCTTTCTTTTAAATAAATGATATTTGATTGTTGGAATGTTTGATTTTCATTTGAATTTGGACTGAATTTATTGACAGAAGTGTATATTTTGTATGGGATTTATTCAATAAGTGTGGGTGGCTTTATAATCTAGACCGCTGATTTGTTGTGCTGCACTTTGGATATGCCACCCACAAAAATTCTACTCAATAGGACAATCTTAACCTTTCAATTTTGTGGCCACAAATAGATGGTTGAGAAGAGAGATGCAACAAAAATCCAACATGCCCGGAAGCAAGTTGCGGGTAACCCCTATTACATGGAGCCGCCTGGGTCCCACCATGATTTCCGTGTGACATCCACTCCATCTATCAGTTTAGCCAGATCATTTAAAGAAGTAAGCTAAAAAAAGCCTAGGCAAATAAAAAACTCAAGTAGCCACACTATAGGATCCAGTGGGGATTGAAAGCCTACCTTTGAAACCTTTTTGGGGCCCACAAGTTTTGAAATAGGATGGGTCGTAGGAAGGTTCCAATGGTAATCGTTTCCATCCCTATATATTTTCTGGTGGTGTGGTCCATTTGAATTTCACATCCTAAAATAATCTGGCGAAATTAATGAACGGAGTGGGCCGGACCCAGTCAGAATCAGATGGTCGCGTTGGGTTGGGCCTGACCTGAATGAATAATAAGCAGTGTGAATGGTCCATGCACCAATTTATATGAGATTTAAAAATAACTAGACATGTTTCAATATGTGGCCAACAATAAAATGATCAAGAAAGAAAATAAAGCAACGGTTCCCAATCTACCAGTAAAAGCCCAAACATATATTCTACATGTATAATCTTGTAAAGTGGGTGATTTGTGGTGCATGTGTCATCCTACAGTGAGTCCCACAGCATCAAAGGTTCCGATCACTTGACCACCATGCCCATGAATTGAAAGCCCAAACGCTACCTAGATTTGGGCCTGGCAATGGGCCAGTTCAGGACTGAATTTTGAACTAGGCCCTGTTCAAAATTTTAATTTTGGTGACCCCTAAACCGACCCATTGCCAGCCTTACCTAGATTAGGTCCAAAAGCTTATCTAAATTGGATTATTTACCATGTAGATGATAGGTGAAGCTGCAAGAGCCTGAATATGGAACCATCCGTCTTTTCCCCAAGTATATGTTGAACAAAATAAATTATTTTTAGTGTTACTGTAATTTTGAAACTGAATATATATACATTACTTAAGAGTAAGTAAATACATCTCTAACATATAAAATGCAGTTAATCATGTTGTGGTAGTATATGGATTGATTTGGATTAATATAAAATTATTAGTGTGAGTTATAAATTGGGCTTGCATATATCTAGGGTCCTAGCATGGATTGTTTTATCTTTCAAAATTAGAATATCATATTCATTTGATCCATGCCCATTAAATTGATTTTGGGAAACAAGATAGGATGAAGTATAGGAAAAACTAATGGATAAGATAGTACATGGATGAATACGACCGATGCATCATTTCTATGTCTTGTAGAGAGATGGCTCCACATATTCCCATTGTTTTAGTATGGATCTAGTAGATTATCTCTGTATTTGTCATTCTTAAAATACTTACACTAAGATCATCATGGTTTATGGACCTTTTAAGCGCATATAACTTATGTTATATGTTGTGGATAAATATGGTCCAATTACCTTCAAGGTTAGCTTGGGCTGACAAGCATATGATCACGTATCATCTCACTCAAAGAGGCTAGACCTATGATACGCCGATCTGAGACGTGTCGACCTACCTTCTTAGTTGGGCGGCCAACCTTCTTCTGATACGCATGATTCTAAGATAACCGTCAACACCCATCACTTGTGCATAACCATCCACTACGCAATTCTAGGGTAACTGTCAACATTCATCACTCGCACACATCTCGCATAATGACTGAGATCGTGCTTAGGATCACGGATTACCCTATCCTACCCGCACTATAAATAGAGGACCCATCTACTTTAAAAGGTATGTAAAATCTCTGACCTAAAACCCTCGACACTGTTAGATTCAGATTCTTAGCTAACTTTGGCATTGGAGAGTCCCTTAATCTAGTCAGGGTCTCCTGTGTTTTTGATGCAAGTGCTCGGAGGTCTGAAGAGGGTGGTCCAGATTCTTGCATCAACATTACACATAAGCAAATAGGGATTAATGTTTGTGAACCTTGAGAAGGGTATTTTTGGCATTTCACTAGGGGGTTGTTTGTCACCATGTATTTGAAGGGATTTTAGGCGATTTCAATTCCATGTT
Organism: Magnolia sinica; assembly: GCF_029962835.1. NCBI lineage: Eukaryota > Viridiplantae > Streptophyta > Magnoliopsida > Magnoliales > Magnoliaceae > Magnolia > Magnolia sinica. Next base: position 135,911,516 of record NC_080574.1, read on the forward strand.
TGTTTGGCATAACGTAAACGGGGATTTCAAATCTAGGGAATTACAAATCCACTCAAAGAGAGGATTTGAAATCTAACCTAGAAATTAGGATTTCATCTAAAATCCTCCCATGAGCTGCACGTGTAGTATGTATATCACTAGGCTAGTAATCTATTTGGCATGTGGCCCATTGATGATATTCCAAAACAATCATGTTATCAACTGCATCACTAAAATTAATACAATAGGATGATTTGCGCAGTCCAAAGATTGTCCATGTAAATTGGTTAGTTGCTTGGTTGTAATGGGATGATTTGGGCAGTCCAAAGATTGTCCATGTAAATTGGTTAGTTGCTTGGTTGTAATCCTATGCTTGTGGCTCATTTGAGACTTGAAATTTTATCATTTTTAGCCAAATATATATTTCAACGAGCTTAATACAACCATTGTGTCAAACATTACATATGTATACTAATTAGGGATATTAAAGTTGATTTAGTAATTAAATTCAAGTCTCTATAAATATACTGTGCACAGTTATTGTTGGATTACATGGGATTTTGAATCAGGGTTTCCAAAAACGACCGTAGGATTTCAATTCCAGGAAATTTATAATACCACGTGTTTCAAATCCATGATGCCATATGAGGCCTAATGATAATGAGGCTTCTAAAGTAAATTTTATTGAGGAAAAGGCTAGGCTAAGCATTTGATAGAAGATTTCTTTTACATAAGTCAATACAGTGTTTAAGATGGAGTTCATTTTCTTGAAGTTAAGGTCCAATAATCTCAAGGAATTCTCAAAAAAGTCATTTATTATTTTCTTTTAAAAATGAAAAGATTTATTTCTAACATATACAATGGTAGAGAGTTTTTCTTATTAAGCTTCAATTCAGAGCAGTTTTATTGTATTCATAGGGAATGTACTTTATATATTGTTCTTTGTAATTTAACCTTTCTATATTAGATTATTTCTTTATTGGATTGCTCATAAATGTAGCCTAAGTAGTTAATCACATATAGGTTACGTTTTCTCCTTATTACACATAACCTTTGCATATTACATGTCATTAGAATCGAACAATCTTCCTTCTCGCGACATGTTGATTGGACTATGACTCTAGTCACATCAAGTGTTCGGGGGTTATTTTAACTGTATCAGTCATATACATATTCCATTAAAAAGGGCTGCAAAGGGCAAGGTAGGACTAGGCCTTAGTCCCTCAACCATGGACTGATCTTGGACCCATCCATGATCCAAATGGGAGTAAAAGGTCTTGGCCCTAAACCCTGCCGACATAGCCTTGAAAATGTGAAGTGATTGGATTTAGAATCTTCATGAACAGTTACTAGAGGTATCCCATCCATTCATCTCATGATATAAATTGGTTTTGATTATTAAAACATGAAGTTAAAGAGTGCTTTTAAATGACAGATTTATGTTGAATCAAATCAACCACAGGTGCACTCAAATCATTCACTCCTCTACAACGGTTGCTTATTCCATGATTGGACCAATCAATTCATTATTAGCTGAGGCCACCTCTTGGACAAAAGGGTTGTGGGCCCACCTGTGGGTGGATGGTATGGCTAAAAAGGACAAACTGATACAAACATCAGGTGGGCCATACATTAAGAAAATAATTGAAAAGTTAATAGAAGTGATAAAAGGCCCATAATGTGTGTACACAAGTGGTCCACCTGATGATTGGATTGGCCTGATTTCTGAACAAACTGGACATACACAATGGGGACTGCTAGATGAGCGGTTCTGATCTCTCACACATGGTCTTCAGTTCTATACATGAGATGACTGCAGAACGAATGCTAAATCTGATAATCTCAACCGTTGGAGTGTCAGTGTCATGTGTACAGGACTATGCATTAAGTCGCCGTTTGATGGCAAGAAAAGTTAGAGTTGAGTGACGCCATAGATACTCTGAGCAGGATCCTATGAAAATAGGAGATAGATCCTACCTCTTTTAAAAGGAAACGGATTAGATATTTTCTCTACTGTAAGGCCCACCTTGATATTTTTATTCTACATCCACGCCGTCTATCCGTTTTTACAGATCATTTTATGGCATTATCCCAAAAATGAAGAAGACCCAAATCTTAGGTCGACCATACTATAGGAAAAACTGTGGTGATGACCACCCCACCACAAAAATTCCTATGGCCCATTATAATGTTTATTTGCGATCCAACCTGTTGATGAGGTCACATCAACTTGGATGAATGATAAAAAAACAAATATCAGCTTGATCCAAACCTTTTGTGGTCCATTAATGATCAATCACTACTTTCCTATGTTATGGTCCACCAAGATTTGGATCTGCTTCATTTTTGGGCTAAAGCTCTAAAATGATCTGAAACAACGGATGGATGGTGTGGATATCGAATGCATACACCAAGGTGGGCCCCTCGTCCCTAGGATTAAGTAGATTTCTACCGGAGCTGGAAAACATTCTCTCTCCTCCGTTACCTGCATCCACGTGGTGTAGGATGTATTAACTCAAATTAAACCGTATAAATTGTGGGACACAATTTAAATAATCTAAAATCCTAAAATCAGAAACTTTGGATTATTCTAATCTCTGATCTGCCTGCACTTATTTGCTGAGATAGAACCGTTGGATATTTTTAACTTCATAGTCCAATAAAATGTCCACCAATCAAACACTTAGATAAATCAAACTAACAGTATTTTTGGTTTATGATGCATCTAAAGCAGGGCCCGTGATTTTTCCTCTCAGTGCCCGAGTATCATCCATCCTACTCAGCCAGAGTATCAAGGACTTTCTTCACTTTTCTCCCTTGGGTGCGGCCCGGCCTCACCCAACACGGTGGGGCCCACCTTGATGGATGTATTGTATATCTATCGCCGTCCATCTGTTTTTTCATACCATTTTAGAGCATGAGCCTAAAAATAAAGCAGATCCACGTATCAGTTGCTATACCATAGGAAACAGTGGTGATTGCAAGTCCACCATTAAAAACTTCCTTAGGCCCACTGTAATACACACTGTAACGTTTATTTGCCATCCAACCTGTTGATAAGGTACCACAGACATGGATGGAAAGAAAAAATAAATATAAGCTTATCCAAAATTGTCGTGGCTTTCACAAAATGTTTTTAAGGATCAATCACCACTGTTTCAATACTCAAGTGGGTCACACCATAAGCAAGGGCAGATATGGAGATATCCACCATTGAAACCTTCGTAGGACCAATCCAAGCCGTTCATAAGGTGACTCCGAGTCGGATAAAGACACTAAGAATGCCAGCCTGATCCAAAAGTCATCCCCAAGAAAGTTCCAACGGTAGTGTTCCATTCTCTCTTTCCTAAACTGTGGTGTACATGAGTTCTCGATCTACCTAATCTTTCAGCTCCTATCTACTATAATCCAGTTCTACTAACGGATGGATTGGATGTTACACAAGCATCGAAGTCGGCCCACACGACTCTTTTGTTGCATGCTGCTAGGTACGAAATTTCGAGTCGAGTTTACATTTGCAATATTTAAGAAATGACGGTGACTTGCTTATAGTTACGTGCCAACATCCAAACTGAAATCCCGTTTCTGTTAGAGCGATCTGTTTGGAACGTGCGATTCGGTGAGACTGAGTGCATGGAATAGCATTTGATATAACGTAAATTCCATCTGGGTTTGCAAACTACGGGATGATTAGATTATTTTAGATTTTTTTTTGTGGCTTTGAAAATCCACTACATGTGTACCTTAACAATATTGATGCATGTGTTTTATCTACATCGTCCATTCATTTGAATCTTTACACTTGGAAATCAAGTTGCATAAGCATACAAGTGATTTATTTCATGGTCTATTTGTTTAATCCTTTATTACCAGAAATGTATGCAAATGAAATGATGATTATTTATCAGGAAATGTTCATTTAATATGAATTTTTGAGGGATAGTTTTATAGAAGTTGTGGCTGGGAAGAAGAAAATGGGTAAAATTGATGTGGTCCTCTATGATGTGTGCATTTGATATTGATCATATATATAGATATACACACACACATTTTATTAGCTCATTTTAAAATATGAACCAAAAAATGTGGCAAATTGGAAGCACATGTAGTGCCCCTGTGCACTGTTTCTACTCATATTACCCGCCTGGAACAAGTATTTGGGTGACTTCACATACTTATCACAACAACCCCCTCGACGTAGATTGCCTACTAATGGACATGGATTGCTAGCTGGTGGTCATGGCCTCAAAATAACCTATTTGTTTTATCCAAGCTGTCCATCCATTCTATCATACTCATTTTACAGCATTAGCTAAAAACTGAGCTAGATCCAAATGTTAGCTGGACCACACCACATGAAAACAGTGGTGATTGAACGCCCAGCATTAAAAACTTCTTAGGTGGACTGTATTGATTAAGTCATACAAACCTGGATGAAGAGAAAACACAAATATCAGCTTAATGTTACTCCCTTCTCCATTGTTTCCTTTGTTTGCCACATCTAAATCATGAATATAACTGATTGATGAGCCTCAGGGCTAATTTTAGCATGTCCGGCAATAATGGGTGGAGTGGATTCCATGAATACAATATGATTGAGCACACCCTGGCTATACCCTCTAAGCAAGTCCGCCTTGGTGCGCACGGAAGTCTCTTGCGGGACGGGCGCAGGAGACCACTACTCTCTCTCTCTCTCTCTCTCTCTCTCTCTCTCTCTCTATATATATATATATATATATATGTATGTATGTATAGATGACACGCACACACACACACACACATTTTATTAGTTCATTTGAGTTTACCATCTGCCTTGTTTTGCTGATAAAATAGATGAACGGCATGGATCATCAAAAAAATAGAACCCATGAATTTTACGTAGCTAATCGGTGGATGCAATTACATCATAAATACTTCTACAGTATCTCTCCAAACATGGATTAAAAGTAATCATCATCCATTAACCAGTATTTACTAAATGATTAAACAAACGAGCACCAATTATAAAATTTGATCCATTGATTATAATTTCATGGTCCATCAGGTTTCACTTCATAGAGTTTTTTTTTTTTTTCCCGGGGGGGGGGTGAGAATTTGATCTTAAACTAATGAGATTGGACAATCAAAATATCATGGTATTATGTAGTATAAACATTAAGCAATAATATTGTTAATTCCACTTAATCGAATTTTATAATATTATTTAATTCTGTTTTCCAAACAGGCCTGAAAATGACACTCATCAGAAAATCCTGACCGTTCATATCATGAATCTCATGTTTTATATGATTAAACACATCTCTAAAATCACATGGATGAAGCAAATCCTAACCACTTAAATAACAATGGATAATGAATAGATGGTTTAAAAGAAACATTTTGAATGGTTCATATTTAAAACAGGTAAAAAGATCTAGCTAGGTTTTAACAAACGACAAATGAACTCATCCACAGATGAGCTTGCCCAGTGGAGTATAGACCTTGCCAGACAAGAACTCGACAAGCCAGACCTAGAAGTCTGTCCGCGCTTGAACTCTTAGTGCGAGCCGACGCGGTTTGGCTAGTGACGCTGCCACAAGCCAGGTATCGGTGATATGTGGACCCCACAATGATGTATGTGTTTTATCTATGCTGTACATCCATTTTAAAAGATAATTTTAGGGCTTGTTTTGAAAAATAAGGTATATAAATCTCACGAAAACCCCACCATGGGAAAAATGCAGTGATTGAATGCCCACCATAAAACCTCCTAGGGCACACTGCAACGCTTATTTGACATCTAACCTTATATATATATATATATATATATATATATATATATATATATATATATATATATATATATATATATATATATATATATATATCTTGATCGAAAACTTTTGTGGACTCCAGTAAATTTTTAATGGTGAGCGTTCAATCAACAATGTGCGGTCCACTTGAGGGATCAACCTCATTTTTGGAATCATTACATAAAATGATCTAGAAGAATGGGTGGACGGCATGCTAGACCCTTGTATGCCTGCACAGAAAGAGGACAAAGGAGACCCTGGCTCGAGCAGGGGACCCTCCGATGCCAAAGTCGGGCCTGGACTCGGGGTCTCAAAGTATTGGAAGGTTTTTAGGAGGAATTTGTTTCGTACCTCTCAAGGTGACAAGGGTCCTCCTTTTATAGCGGGGTCCTCCCGATATTGAGCGCGGGATCTTCTCGGGTATCACGGAGATAGGATCGTGCCCCATCTTGAGCCATTATCCGATCCCGTGAGCTTCGAATTCGAGGCATGGTTCGCTAAACCGACTCAACCATTGTCTCGGTTTAGCGAACCATGCCTCGATTTGACGCATCCTTCGGCGACCCGAGGTATCAAGTCCGAGTCCCGAGGCATCAAGTCCGAGTCCGGACTTGTATTTTTGCCCCCAACAAGAAGCCCCCCTACTCCGTGTGTTTCATATAACACTGAGGAGTAGCGAGTTTGGAGTCGATTCGTAACTCAGTCCGAGATGAGTTGTGATCATTAAATGCATTCCATGAGGCCTTTGATGGGGGATGGTTCAGCTTCTGACATCGCATGCGCCATCAGCCGTCAAATCACACATCCCGCCAATGAGGATTGGACACGTAGCGAAGGTATTATTGTTGCCAGCTGACGTGCGCCACGTGTCGATCGAGGGAATCGATGCAGGCGTCGAATCATTTCCTCATTAATTGTCTCCGCCGTACGGCGACCTTATATAACGTCAGGGGCCCCGCACTTTAAACTTTTACTGCTCTTGTCATTCCCGCTCCGTATTTTCTTTAGGGTTTACATAGCCTTTCGTCTCCTTCCTTTTCTTTCTCTTTACCGTCGGTGCCTCTTTCCGCCATCTCCGTTTTCCTTTCTCCCTCCGGTGAGTTTCTCCTTCCTCTTTATTTGGTAATAATGGCGGATAGGAGTTCTCAAAGTCCCCAGGGGGGAGCTTCCGGAGACGAAGGTGAAGCGCAACGTTTTTGGAACGTTGCGGAATCGCCTTCCTTACTGACGGAGATAGCAGTGGACGCCAACGCTGCTTGTCTACCGGAGAGAGTCACCGAAGCTCCGGCGGAGCGCCCTGCTTCCGTCGTTCCTTCTCGGGGCGGGTCGTCTCTATTAACCCGCCCGGGAAGGCCTAACTTGCCAAGGGATATGGAGGAGGATGAGGAGGAAGAAGATGAAATTTTAATCGCCGAAGGAACCCCTGATCTTGCTCCTGTTGGTGAGTCGGCGCAGGCCGAATCTGAAGAAGGATCGGGGGAAGATTTAAGCGGTCCGGTTCCCTCAGTCTTGACTGAGACGGACTTGGACAGAATCCGAGTCGGGTACCATATTCCCGAGTCGGTCATCACCTACCTTCCCCGTCCGAATGATTTACCGGATCACCCTCCTGCCGGGGCAGTCGCGATTTACCAAGTGTCGATGCAATGCGGCTTGCGTCTGCCCCTTCAGACCATAGTCCGGGGAGTTTTGTCTCGCATAAAGATTGCCCCGGGGCAGATAGTCCCGAATGGGTGGAGGAACTTACTCGGATGTGCAGTGTTGTGGGCTGAGATGGAACAGCCACCACTTACAGTCGACGAATTTCTCCACCTGTATCAAGTGCGGGTAAATCCGAACTACCCCGGCTTCTACGTCTTCGCTGCTTGGCGAGGCGGAGGCGGTTCCCTGATAACCGACCCTCCCACTTCCAACAAACCCTGGAGAGAGCGTTGGTTTTGGGCATGTGGTCGCTGGGAGACGGATGAGTCCGGGTCCCACGAGGCTCGTGTCCCTCGGGCTTTCCAAAGAGCAGGTGACTTGGGTTTTTTTTTTTTTTTTTTTTTTTATAATACCCTGAAGCTGACGAACTTATGTTTGGCAGATATTCCGAAGAAGAAGCCGAAGCTCGGCAGCACTGCCTCGGCTCGGATCAAAGAGTTGAAGTCGTTGGATCCGAGGGACAGGTCTTGGAAGGTGCTTCTACAGCCGGAGCGCCTTCACCTTGCAGGTCTGGACTCGGAAGTTACAGGTACTTGGGCATGAATCTTCTGGATTTTTCGAATTTCCCCCGACTTACTTCGTCATAACTTATGCTCTTTTTTTGTTTGTTTTTTTTTGTTTTTTGTTTTTTTTTTTTTTTTTTTTTTCAGGATTGTCCCTGAACCGGAGATGACTGGAGCTCGTCCTGCCCTCAGGCCAGTTACGCGGTTGAAGGCTCCTCCGCGGTCGGTTCTTCTTTCGGAGCCTCGGCCGCCGAAAAGGCAAAGGGTGCTGCGGAAGGAGAAAGAGCCAGCAGCTCTTCTGCTCCTTCCGTCGTCGTGATTCCCGACCCGGACGAAAGGGCGGAAGAGACGGCGATTGCTGCTTCGGAGCCTCAGGCGGCACCTGACTCGGCACGCGTTGAGACGGCTGTGCCGAGTCGGGAAGAAGAGACCGAGGCCGCGTCCTCCAGGGGGGAGGGAGAGACGAGGACCGCGTCCTCCCGAGGGGAGGAGACGAACCAGGAGGGGCCGTCAATCCTGGAGCAAGTGGTGTCGGGGATGGTTCCTTGGGCCCTGGCCCCGGGTGCGAAAGAGAGTTCGTGAAACTCTACAACGCCCCGTCGTCGCAGACCGTTAGCCACGCTGCCCGGATGCTTTTTGAACTCGCTCCTTGCTTAATCAAGGCCAGCAAGGAGCTATCCTCAACTCATCGGCTGCAGGCTCTTCTGTCTGAGGCCGAAGGTCGACGCGGGGAGGCCGAGATCCGGGTCGGCGTCCTGACAGGCGAGGCGTCCCTTGCCCGGAAAGCTGCTGAAGACGCGAGGGCAGAGGCGGCTTCCTCCAGAAGAGCCCTGGATGAAGCGAAGGCAGAGGTCGCCCAGGCACTGGCTCGACTCTCCAAAGCTGAAGAGGAGAATCAGCGAGTTCTAGCAGTCCATGCTTCGTGCGCGGACTTAGCTCGGGCTAAGCTTGAGGCGGCGGAGCACATTCAGCAGGCCGTCGAGAAGACTCGGGAGGCCGAGAGGGCTAGGGACCAAGCCGTCCAAGCAGTCCTCGAGTCGGCGGAGTTCGAGGATGAAAGGGACCGCTTGTTCCAAAGCGGATATCTGGAATGCGTCAAGGACATAAAGAAATCCTTCCCTGACCTTGACCTTTCAGAAATCGAGGGTGGAGCAGCCTCGGGATCCGAGAACCCGGACGCCACTGCTGAAGATACTGCTGGGGATGAGGCCGGTGCATGAGGACAGTTACCGGGGCCCTTGGACATGTATTTTTTTTTGCTTTGATGTATTCACTTGCTTTGTACTTACATATGTTTCGAGGAATGAAAGAGAAATGCCTATTTTTACTTATTTGACTTGGCTTTATCCTTTCTTTAATCGTTGAATATAGAACTAGGGATAGTAGACTTTGAGGTGTTCGGCGTTCCAAGTGAGGCAACGGCTGTCCGTTTAGGTCTTCCAGCTGATACGTTCCCGGTCTAATAGTGCCCGAGACGATGTAGGGTCCTTCCCAATTGGGTCCCAGTGTACCCGACCCAAATTCCTTGGTGTTAGAAAACACTTTCCGAAGAACCATATCTCCCATTCGAAATCTTCTAATCCTAACTCGGGTATTGTAGAACCGAGCCACTTGTCGCTGCCGCGCCTCCGTGCGCAGCCGTGCCACTTCCCTTTGTTCGTCCAGAAGGTCGAGTCCGAGTGCTAGGAGTTCTTCGTTTGCTTCTGCATTGAATGTGGTGATTCGAGCCGAAGGTAATCCGATTTCAACGGGAGTGACGGCTTCCGAGCCATAAGCTAGTGAAAACGGAGTCTCCCCCGTGGCTGTTCGAGCAGTGGTTCGGTAGGCCCAAAGAATTTTCGGGAGCTCTTCGGCCCATTCTCCTTTGGCCCGGCCAAGCTTGGTCCGAAGATGTTGCTTGATAATCTTATTAACCGCTTCAACTTGTCCGTTGGTTTGAGGATGATGAGGCGAAGAGTAAACGTTCCTGATTCCGAGGTTGTCGCACATCCCGCGAAAGCTTCATTATCAAATTGCCTTCCATTGTCTGTAACGATGGTACGGGGTACCGAATCGGCAGATAATGTTTTTCCATATAAATTCGGTGATCTTCGCTCGGTTATTTTAGCTAATGGTTACGCCTCGGCCCACTTCGTGAAATAGTCAACCGCTACCACAACAAACTTGGTCCGACCTTTTCCCATAGGGAGCGGTCCTATGATGTCGACGCCCATCGCGCGACAGGGACCGGTCATCGGTGTCAGTGCCTCCGGTGCTTGCCTCGGAATTGCCGCGAACCGTTGGCATCTGTCGCATTTTGAACGAGCTCGCGGGCGTCGTGTTGGATAGTGGGCCGGTATCCCTGTCGTAGGACCTTATAGGCGAGGGATCGCCCTCCAGAGTAGTTTCCGCAGATTCCTTCATGAATTTCCCGTAACACATAGTTTGCCTCGGTGGGTTTGAGGCACCGCAGCAAAGGAGACCAGCAGGATGCGAGGCGATGCTACATGATAGCCGTAAAAGGAGCCGCCGACAAATTCGTCGAGCCTCGGCACGATCCTCGGGCAACTTTCCTTCGTCAAGGTATTGGGGGATTGGATCAATCCAGGAAGGTTCCGAGTCGATTGTATTGACGGCCTCGCTAATTGGTTCATCTATGCTTGGCTTGTCAACGTATTCGACAGGGACGGACCTGGGTATCTCATCTTCATCGGCTGAGGCGAGCTTTGCTAATACGGCTTTGCTGTTTTTCATACGAGGGATCCGAGTGACGCGACAGAGTTGAAATCCGTTGATGAGTTCCTTTGCTTTCTGCATGTATGCCCTTAACTGGTCTTTTCGTGTCTGGTATACACCGGTAACCTGGTTAACAACCAACTGAGAGTCGTTGAAAACACTCAGGTGAGTGACCTCCATGCTAGCGGCGAGTCGGAGGCCGAGTAACAACGCTTCATATTCCGCCGTATTGTTCGTCGCTTGGAATCCAAGTCGTAAGGCATACGTATATAGGTATGATCGGGGGTTTCCAGCACAACCCCAGCCCCACTGGCCTTCGAGTTGGAAGAACCGTCAACATACAGATTCCACGGAATAGGGCAAGGGGGAGCGGTTGAGGTCGGAGCTGCACCGTCCTTCGGTGTATCATTTGTTGAAAGTTCGGCTGAAGACGTTCCCTCGGCGATAAAATCAGCTACGGCTTGCCCTTTGATTGCTGCCTTTGGTCGGTATTGAATATCAAACTCACTCAGCTCGATAGCCCATTTGGTGAGTCGGCCGGAAGCTTCTGGTTTCTGCAGTACCTGGCGAAGCGGAAGGTTGGTCATTACAATGATGGTGTGGGCATGGAAGTACGGCCTAAGTCGCCGAGAGGAAGTTATTAAAGCCAAGGCCACTTTTTCCAAGCTTGGGTATCTCGTTTCTGCTGATACGCTTTGCTGACGTAGTAAACCGGTAGTTGCTTTCCTTTGGATTCTCGTATCAAAGCCGAGCTAACCGCCGCCTCGAACACAGCTAGATAGAGGAGCAACGACTCCCGATTCGGGTTTTGATAAGAGAGGTGCGAACCGAGATATAATTTTAATTCCTGGAATGCCGCTTCACACTCTTCCGTCCAACCCATCGCTTGTCTTCCTTTCAATTGTTTGAAAAAGGGAGACACTTATCCGTGGCTCTGGACAGGAACCGGTGTTGCGACTCGTCCGGCCAATCTTTGGACGTCCTTAATGGTTTTGGGGATTCCATATCAATCAAGCCTTTATCTTCTCGGGGTTTGCCTCTATTCCTCGATGACCAAGAAATCGAGGAATTTCCTGAGCCTACTCCAAAAGCACATTTACTTGGATTCAACTTCATCAGGAACTTCCGTAGGATTAGAAACATTTCTTCCAAATTATTCACATGATCTGCCGCATATATGCTTTTGACGAGCATGTCCTCGATGTATACTTCCATAGTCCTACTATAAGCCGAGCAAAGATTTTGTTAACTAACCTTTGATAAGTTGCGCGCGGCATCTTCAGACCAAATGGCATCACTCGGTAACAATAAAGGCCTTTGTCGGTGACAAAGGTAGTTTTTGATTTATCTGTTTGGTGCATTACAATTTGATTATACCCTGAATATGCATCCATGAAGCTAAGGAGCTCATGTCCGGCTGTACTATCTACTAACTGGTCTATCCTCGGAAGCGGAAAGCTATCCTTGGGGCAGGCTTTATTTAAGTCGGTATAGTCGATACAGACTCGCCACTTCCCGTTGGATTTCTTTACAAGCACGACATTCGCGACCCACTCTGGATAGTGTATTTCTTCTATGAAATTAGCCTGGAGGAGTTTGTTGACTTCTTCTTCGATGATAGCGTATCGTTCAGGGCCGAGCGGTCGCCGCTTCTGTCGGATCGGTCGATATGACGGATCGATGTTGAGTCGGTGAGTCACCACAGAGGGGTCGATCCCGGGCATATCTTCATGACTCCAGGCAAAGACGTCGGCGTACCTACGGAGCAGGGCTATCAGCTTTTCTTTCAAAGGGGACTGCAGAGACGAGCCAATTCGTACCGTCTTGGATCCATCTGTCTCGACCAAGGGGACCGAGACAAGATCCTCGACCGGCTGTCCTCGTTCATAATTCTCGCCCCGAGGGTCCAGCGATTCGATTGTTAATATGTTGGTCGGACTTTTGTCGGCGGCTCCTTTTACGGCTATCATGTAGCATCGCCTCGCATCCTGCTGGTCTCCTTTGACAATCCCGACTCCCGATTCGGTCGGGAATTTCATGGAAAGATGGTAAGTGGACACCACGGCCTGGAGGAGACTCAACAAAGGTCGGCCGAGTATTGCGTTGTATACCGATGGTTGATCGACGACCAGGAAGTCTACCATCACCGTCGTCTGACATGGGGTACTGCCAGCAGTGAGTGGTAACGAGACAATCCCTTCAGGCAGCACCTGTCCTCCGGAAAAACCGATCAACGGGGTCCGAACTGGGCGCAGTGTGGATCGTTCGATCCCCATTTTGTCGAACGCCTGGGTAAATAACACGTCTGCAGATGACCCCGTATCGACGAGTATACGAAACACCTTTCGGTTAGCGATGGTCAGGGTGACAATCAATGCGTCATCGTGGGGGTGATAGATGCCTCGGGCATCTTCTTCTGTGAACGAGATGCGATATCTTTCTCTTTTCTTCTCCTTTGATGGCCGATCTATAATCATGAGCTCGGACTGAGGCTGACTAAGTTTTCGTGCATGATTCCTTCGCGCGTTGTTTGAGTCGCCCCCACATTGTGGACCGCCGATAATCGTCCGGATTTCTTCCATAGGATGACTCTCGGTCGGGCGCGCCTCAGATGCCCCAGCTTTGACCATATGTTCTCTGAGTCGGCCGTCTTTTATGAGTCTTTCGATCTCTTCTTTTAAGTGACGGCAATCACTTGTGTTATGCCCGTGATCGCGATGATAATGGCTATTTATCCTTATCCCGCCGATTAGGATTACTCCTGAGCTTAACTGGGCCAGGTAACAAAGCCTTCGTTTTTATTTCCATCGCCTCTTCCCGAGTCTTATTCAGGGAGTATATGTGGAAAATTTTCGATCCGGCCGTTTTCATGACCTTCGCTCGTCACGCGCTTGATCCTCTTTGCGTTTCCTTCCCCCGGTCGCTTCCCTTTTGGCCGACTCTTTGGCCGAGGTTTTAGTTTCACGCAGATTCGCGCTTCCTCGGCGTTGGCATATTTATCGGACCGTGCCATAAACTCTGCCAGAGTATCGGGTGGAGTTTTGTCTAGAGATGCCAGGAATGGCTTATCCCTAACTCCTTGCATGAGTGCATTGAGGGCCGTTTCTTAGAATGTTTTCGAACTTGAAGGGATTCGAAATTAAAACGCTTGATGTAATCTTTCAATAGCTCTCCCTGCTTCTGAACTAGGTTATTCAGATGTGCGGGGGGCTTTAATTTTTTCTTTCCGCCGATGAAGTTGGTGAGGAAGGCGTTGCTCAGCTCAACGAATGAACTGATGGACTTTGGCTTCAGCTGTTTGAACCACAGTCGAGCTACATCAGTCAATGTAAGAGAAAAGGCCCGACACATTACTGCATCCGAGGCATCATGGAGTTCCATATAGGTTCTGAAGCACTCAAGATGCTCGGTCGGGTCGGGCTTGCCGGTGGGAGGAGTGATTTGAGGTCATCGACGCCTCTCGGGCACGCGGGCTTTCAGTAGCGAGGCCACAAAGGGGGACGCTTTCGCGTCGGACCCGGTTGAATATACGTTCCGCCCGTGCTTTATGTCCGCCATCTCTTTTGCCATCTCTTCCCGCACTTCTTTTTGAAATTTTGAATGTCGGCTTTCCAAGGTTCGTTGCTAGTGCCTTCCATGGAAGGGCGATTGCGCCTTCTTCGTTCTATTTCGTGCGAAGATCGGTCGGGGAGGAGGCGTTGGTGAATCGCTGGAGATGGTTCGACCCGCCTTAGGGTTGGCTCGGCCGGAAAGACGGGCGCCGAAGGTTGAGGATCAACCGCCGCCGTCGGCGCGCTCTCCCCTTGAAGATGCGGGAGTGGTTGCATTTGCTGCTGAACATTCGTTCCAGCATCTGCTTCATCGTATTCATATCGGAGCGGATTTCTGAACCTCCTTGTCCAACCGCCCATCGTCGCGACCCCGCTGATTGTTGCTTGTTTCGGTCGCCCCTCGTCGGCGGTTGTTAGGTGGGTTCTGGGCTGGGGGAACGACGATTGGACCCGGTGGCCCTGTAATCGCGTTCTCATTCAAATCTTCTTCTGGGACCGTCCTTCTAGTCATCACCATTGGGATCAGTATAGAGATACGAGATGGCTTTTGCACGTTCCCACAGGGCGCCAAATGTTGATGCAATTGTCAGTTCGTCCTCCCGGACCCTTGTATGCCTGCACCGAAAGAAAACAAAGGAGACCCTGGCTCGAGCAGGGGACCCTCCGATGCCAAAGTCGCCTGGACTCGGGGTCTCAAAGTATTGGAAGATTTTTAGGAGGAATTTGTTTCGTACCTCTCAAGGTGACAAGGGTCCTCCTTTTATAGCTGCTGGGGTCCTCCTGATATTGAGCGCGGGATCTTCTCGGGTATCACGGAGATAGGATCGTGCCCATCTTGAGCCGTCATCCGATCCCGTGAGCTTCGGGGTCGGAGATCTTATCCCAAGATATCCGGAATGATATCTGACCTAGCGACGGTCGGTCTTGCAAGGCGGTCCGCCCGACACATGCCCGAAACGCTGATAAGTCGTTCGAACCGACTCAACCATTGTCTCGGTTTAGCGAACCATGCCTCGGATTTGACGCATCCTTCGGCGACCCGAGGTATCAATGTGCGGTCCACTTGAGGGATCAACCTCATTTTTGGAATCATTACATAAAATGATCTAGAAGAATGGGTGGACGGCATGGATGAAACACATACTTTATGGTGGGGCCCACAAAGCACCGATGGCTAGTGGCAGGGGCAGTAGCCAATCGCTTTCCCGAGCGAGCAAAATCGGCGTCAGGGCCTGCGTTGCGGCTGGCACGCACTTCGGTGCATGGAATGATTGCCAAGATGACTCGACTTCATTTTGTAACTTGTTCGTGTGTGCACGTGGAAACGAGGCACACGTGCGTGATATGGAAGCCACTCATCAGGCAGTATCCATAACGTAGGTGCATTCCTCAAAAATCCCGTTGATCTGACCATAGATGGGCGGCACGTGTACATTAAATTTCGATGGTTGGACAATTTACTTTCACCGTACGTTTGTTTTGTAGGCGAGTGGCCCATCTAATAATTCTATCGGTCTGATTTCGAGGCATAGAATCTAGAAAGAGAGGCCGTACTAACGTCACACCTGTAGTCTACCGGAGACGATAGGTAGAGGGACGCGAATTGCCCACCGACACTGCTACCAAAGAGACTCGTTGTTGGACGGTTCTCTAGGGCCCACCATGGTGCATGTATTTTACCCATGTCAGTTGTCAATTTTGTCAGCTCGTTTTAATGCATCAGCCACAATTGAGGTGGATTTAATTCCCAGTAGGACCTTGCCATAAGAATAGAGGCCAATCCATGCCTATCATTAAAAGCTTCTGGAAACTATGGGCGTTTTGGATCAAGCTGATATTTGTAACTTACCTTTATTCATGTCCCAAATCAATCGCTTGGATGGCAAGTAAGGAAGCTTTTAATAGTGTGCATTTAATCACTATTACTTTCTTATTTTGTAGTCAACTTGAGAGTTGGATCTATTTACCCTTCGGCTGGTGCGTAAAATAATAATTCAAAATGGATGGGCGGCATGGACAAAACTCTCAGTAGTGCTGGTAGAGTTAACACGGATTACCTGCCACGCCCTATTCTAGGAAGTTCACGTGGTTGAAAGCTAAGTGGCCCGCCGTGATGTTTGTGTGGATACACCCTGTTCATCTGCTTTTCTAGATCATATTTAGGTAATGAGCCCAAAAATAAAGTTGATATAAAACTAAAGTGAGGCACACAATAACAGCTGACAAAATGGATGGACCGGTTGGCTTTCTCACAAACATTATCATGAGCCCTACTTAGCTTCCCGACCACAGGAACTTCTTGGACAACCTTGTAGCAGGCAATGTTGAAATTGGTGATTTAAAAAAAAAAAAAAAAAAAATCCAAAATTTTAAAATTTTGGTATTTTACTGCCAAAATGATTTTCAGAAATTTTCAAATAAAAAGTACGGTGTGAACTTTTGTCCCATATCAAAAATGATAGGAGAAGTTTTTAATTTATATGTGGATGTGTGTAGTGTTTTTACTTGAAGTTTTGGAGAATGAGATACACGGGTTACATGTTCCAATGCACGTGCTCGGGCTTGAGCATTGTGGCTGTAGTGGCGTGCTTTGCACTTTATACTTTGCACGTGCGCATCGTGTCTCAAAGTGGTCGCTCCCTCATGAGACGGTACGAGGGATATAGTAAGAGCCTAGGTGTGATGGACCTGAGATGAGCCAGAGCTTTATAGGCATCAGAAATATTTTTCAAACGTTCTGAATCATTAATGACCACTTAGCAACGGTTCACTCCTTATGCCTATATCATCTCGAAAACCAATCTCTCCCATTCCATCAGATTCATTCTCTAGATAGCATCTCCTTTATAACAATATTGTAAACGTATCTGTTATTTGATTCTGTTAGAACCTAAATGCACCCATCGTGATTGCTCTACACCGGATCCAGGCAGGCTTGTCTTATCCTGTAAGCAATTTGTATGTAACCCATCAGCAATTAATAAGGGGGCGCAACGTATCCTTTTATGTGATTCGGCAGACTTAAATGAAGTAATTGAAATTTATTTTATTTCAATTTTATTTTTCAGTATATCCAACATTTTTTCTAACAGGCAACACGCCTATGTGGACATGGATTGCAAGTAAGTATAGAGCGTGAGCTAAAAAAATGAGGCAGATATGATCACCACTGTTTCTTTTGCTCTGGTTCACCTGAGATTTGGTTTTGCCCTTAATGAGCTGCCAAAACAGACAGATGGCCTAGATGAAACACCTACGTGCATCATGGTGGGGCTCACAAAGCACCGTCAGGTAGCGACAGCAGTGTCAATATGCAATCCGGGTCTCCTCTCCATAGCACACGTGGCAAGCCAATGAATCAATCCGATCGTCCATCTTGTTTTCAAATATTATCCTACTCATCTTGAAATGGTGGCTTCAAAGGACGGCTCAAGACAAAAAATGGCAAACATTCATCAAGATAAATTAGATAAATGAGATGGATAGGATGGTATTATCGGCGTGAGTTTTAAAATGCGAGCCATTCTTTATAGAGCCCACTAGATGGACGGCCTCGATCAGTACATCTCCTGCCACGTGTACTGTGAACAGATGGACTACCATAATCCTGTTCTTCCCACTCTACAGTATCATCCGTCGACATCTAAGGGTCACATCTTGTGGTTACCGTTATTATAAGTGGCATCAATGTCACACGGGGGTTTATAATCCACCATGTCTCCTGAACCGCTTTCATGCACGTGCTTAAGTACGGTCGTCCAATTTCAGCATTTGCTTTTCCTACCTAAAGGAAGAAAAGTCACATGGATGATGGAGGGAAGATTCAAATCCTAACCTATTTAAGGTACATTACACGTGTACGTTGGATTTGGACAGCCAACCACTCTATTTCACAGTTCATTTATACTTTACAAGAAACGCCCACCTGATGAGCGGCCATCCTTATATTTTAGCCTCCACATGCTTATTGGGGTTGATTCTCACACGTGTTCAGTGATCCAGAACGTTGATAGATTCGAAATGTGCATTAACTGTGCAGCATGTGGATGTTCATCGATGAATCCGTCCAGTAAGAAAAGTAGTTCTCGATGGGATCGATGATTTCAATGGTCTAGTTATAGGGAGGCAATAGTGGGGTCATGGCCTTAGCCCTGGCTCTAGATGAAGGTTGGGTTAGGTGTGGCCCAATAAATTTATTTATCCATTAAACATATGCCCCACCCAAATATTCACTATGCATGACTTTAAGTAAGTACTGCAATATTCTACTGTGAATGTGGAATGCATATTGACATGTGCTATTGGATGGTGCTCTATGGGCCCCACCATGATTTATCATGATGTATGTGTTTTAGCCATGCAATCTGTCTATTTTAGATTATTATTTTAGGGAATGAGCCTAAAAATGAGGTAGAATATAATCTCAAGTGGACCACACCACAAGAAAATAGAAATGATCAAATACCCACTTTTGAAAAACTTTTTAAGGCATCCAACCTGTGTATTAGACCATTGAAAAACACAAATATTAGCTTGATCTAGGACTTTTTGTAGCTCCCAACAATTTTTTAACAAAGGTTCCATGACAAGAAATTGTCACTCTTTTACGAAATTGAAGTTTTTCTAACGGCAGACACATCGTGCTGAATCATTCATCAAATAAATGTGTTTCACCTAATTATCCACTGGATGCATTGACTTAAATAAATGCATTAATATATTATATACTTGTATATTATCTATCAGTATACAAACATCAAAGTTCCACGTATTCATACATATATTAGCATACGAACTTAATAATTTACATTTCTAATACCTATATACCATGCCGTATGTGTTAGTAAACAGTTCAACTCAGGTTGAAGTCCTATTGCAATCCCTGCCAAGTTTAGTAGCCCAAGTCCTAGCCTTTTAGGGTTGGGTCATCTAGGCTGGGCTGGGTAGTCTGGCTCATTGCTACTCCCATCTAGGGATGAATGTAAAGATTAGGTCAAATGTGCTAATAAAGCTGTAGTTAAGCTTAATTAACCAACGATGCATGAGTGAGTCCTACCATGATTTGTTGATGACATCAAATTTGGCGATCATGTAAACTTCATAGACAACAAAAAAAATCAGGCTTATCCAAAACACAGAAAGGAGTCTGCCATTAAAAACCTCAGGTCATTCCAAAACTTACGTCAGCTGTAAAACATAATTCAGATGTGTCGTAGTGATTTTTAAACCATGTGGCGTAGGGGTGCAACTTGGGTTAGGTTCAGCCCAACTCGAAAATTTGGGAAGCATGGGTTTGAGCTGGTCTCTGATCTGGCTGGGCTTGAGTTGGAAATCCTTGATCTGACCTTAGGTTGGGTTTAGCTCGGCTTGACGCCTTAGAAATGTGACCTAACTTGAACTGGACGGTATATTTATTTTTTAAAATATATTAAAAGTGTATTTAAAATTAAAAATATCCAATAATCTTATTTCAACAATCAATTGTCATGAACGAGAGCTTAAGATTGTCCTGGGATTATGGGCCTAGCAACAGTGGGTCCCATAATTTAGTTGGTTGAATGTGAGTGAATGCATGCCTTGTGTACAATTTCTAAGTGCTTGCATATCAAGCATCAGCCAGAGTATCAAATAACTCTTCACATGAATGTACTTTATACACTGCACACATGTTGAAGCTGGCCAGATCTCAGCATATGATATGAGCTATGCTATTGCTGGAATTTGGTTGATTAGATGTGATTAATCGTGGAGGTGCACCTTCCAATGGACCAGAAAAAACAAAGAAAATATAAATGGCGGGGGAGCCAATGACGGTGGTAAACCCTCTTATGTCTATTCACCTACGGCATCTTTGGCACGTGGAATTGAATGGTATTGGATTGTATTAGATGAGATTAACATCAGTATTGCACAATAATTACATGTGTAGAAATACCATGGTATTGTAGTCATTCAATTCCATGTTTGGTATAAAATCTTTGTTACCGGAAAACATCAGATTAAGCAAAATCATGTTTGGTGGACTATGAACTGTAATCAACGGACCAAATTCACAACGGATAGCATTCCCATGTACACATATATAACCGGAATATCATATGTAAATGGTGTATATGGATGGACAGCATAGAGAAACGCATGCATCAATGTGGGCTCCACATGTGTAGTGAATTTCAAAATTGATAAAAATGGTGCATGGGACCAAATGCAACTCCATGGGACTAAAGGCAATTCCATCTCACCCAATTCCCACCTTTCTCATCCTCTCCAAAAGCTGGATGGAATTGCACTGGTCCAAATGCAATCCCCCCTACACACACTCACTTCGTAGTGGGATTTCACCACCCATGGGTACTCAAACCCTTGACTCGGTGTTGAAACTCCTAAGAGTAGAGGTGTACACAAACTGAGCTAGCTCAGTTAGCTCGCTCAATTCGACTCGGTTCAAAGCTGAGTTTGAGCCGAGTTGAGCTGATTTTTTTAGCTCGAAAATGAGTTCGAGCCGAGTTCGAGTTGGCCCAAGCTCAACTCGACTCAGATCGAACCCAACTTGAATCGAACTCGGATCGAACCAGTTCGGTGACTTGGTTACTTTGATATTGATGTTGCTCAGCAAGTATTTGATGAAATGACTCAAAGAAGTGTGGCTGGTGGTGGTGGCAAGGAAGGTATGTATATGAAACCAACACCCTTTTTTTCAATTATTTTTATGTTGCTTAAAAGGTGTTTGATAAAATACTAGTCAAACCATTGCTGTTGTCTCAAATACAATGAGATTTTGAAGGTGCGGTTAAAGTATTTGTAAAATGCTGCAGTGGCGAACTCGGCTCGATCTTGGCTCGAACTCGGCTCGAACTGGCCCGAGCTGCTGATCGAACTGAGCCGAGCTGGCCTGTCAGGCTTGAGGACCGAGCCGAGCGGAGTTTAAGCTGAGGTCAGCTAGTGGTTGAGCTGATGTACACCCTTACCTAAGAGTCTACCACCGGAAAAAGAGTAATGACCTAATTCAGCCTCAGCTCGACTCGGTTCAACTCGATGTACACTCAGACCTGAGGGTCTACCACCGAAAAAAGAGTAATGACCTAATTCAATTATATCCCATCTAATGAGAAATTTACGACTGTGGACCCCACCTTTTATCTAATTTATCCAGTGGTTTTATGAAGCAATATAAACTTAAAATACGCACCTAGACCTCCTCGTACGGACACCGAATTTGAGGACGAAAATACCCCTGCCTTCCTCTGGCTGGCGAGCAGAGACGAGCATTGACGAACGGTCTGGCAATGGGAACTCAGGTGGGGCCCACTGTGATGTTTGTGAGAAATCCTCCCTGTCTAAGTTCATTCATAAGGTCAAGAAGACCTGGATGAGGAGGAAAAACAAATTTCATAATGATCCAAAACTTCTGTAACCCCTAAAAGGGTTTTAATGGTAGACGTTCAATTCTCCACTGCCTTTTACAATGTGGTCCACTTGATAGTTAAATCTATCTTATTTTTCGTCTCAAGTCTTAATATGAGCTCGCCAAATAGATGGACGGTTTGGATATAACACAGACCTCATGATGGGACCCACAAAAGCAACAATGCAAAAAAAAAAAAAATACACATACTACCACCGCAATACCGTCGGTTCGGCGGCAATGCCGCGACAGTCTGGCAGTTTTTTTTAAAAAAAAATTTACAGGGAGAACTTTTTCTCCCTTATATTTTTCTTTAATACATAATTATGTAAATATGTATATATAAGTATATAAAAATATTTTTCTATCGTTTAATTCATTTCTTTATCTATTTATTTAACAAGCATATCTCCTAAACTAGAATGATTTACTTAACATACCACATATGATTTTGGGGTAGGAGAAGCTAATTTAGCCAACCAACCTAGTTATTTTCCAAGATTCCATCAGGTCGATGGTCGAAAATCCATTTCATTCACTTTGTGGTCAATTTCAATCACTTCGCAGTTAAACTGGAAATTGAGTGGGGCAAACATGAAATTGAGCGGGGCAAACATGAAATTTAGTGAGGCAAACATTAAATTGAGCTGGGCAAACTTGAAATTGAGCAGGGAAAACTGAAAATTGAGTGGGGCAAACACGAAATTGAGCGGGGCAAACATTAAATTCAGCGGGGCAAACTAAAAATTGAGTGGGGCAAACTAGAAATTCAATGGGGCAAACATGAAATTGAGCAGGGCAAACATTAAATTGAGCGGGGCAAACTAGAAATTCAGCGGGGCAAACATGAATTAAGTGGGGCAAACTAGAAATTGAGCGGGCAAACTAGAAATTGAGCGGGGCAAACATGAAATTTAACAGGGCAAATAGAAAATTGAGCAGGGCAAACTAAAAATTGAGCGGGGCAAACATGAAATTCAGCAAAGCAAACTTGAAATTGAGCGAATAACTCCTCGGATTTGACACATCCTTTGGTGGCCCGAGGCATTTAGTCCGAGTCTGCGGACTTGTATGTTTTGTCCCCAACAGATATCATTAACGATCGAGATTCTACTAGATATTTTAATGGATCCTATAAAGTATCCTAAAATAGCTTGTTAGTACAATCCACTGTCAATGCACACTCCACTATTAGCCACCCCCACTAGGGAATCGATACCAAGACCTCAATGTTGAAACGAGGTATCTTCACTTAGTTTACCACTTGAGATATGATCCAGGGTGTAATCCTTTCAAACCCTTAAGCATGTCTAACAGTAACCCTAATATCGATTACACCGGTATATATAATCAAAACTAGAAATTGAAACAAATTGATGTCTCAGAAAAATCCGTACAAAGATCCGAGTACCACCTCAGGCAGAAATCGCTAAGGACCGAATCCTTTAGAAATTAGACGAAAATTAATTAAGTACTAAACTGAATTAATCGGTGAATTAGCTCGAATCACTTTCTATACGATCTTCAAGACCCAAAACTAGTAGAATCGCTAACTCTACATTACCTAAAAACCTAGGGTCAATCTCAAAACTCAGTTGGTCTTGGGAGCATCTTGAAACTCCGTATCGGACCTGAACAGCGCGTCGAAAGTCTGATTACCGCAAAACTATACAGTTATGACCGCCTTACTGGGCTTGACAACCATCTTGGGAATCAAGTCCAATAGTATCCACAAACGTACAACTTGAGCCCGGAGCGAAGTGTGTGAGAAACGTGAATATCTTTAGAAAACAAAATCAAACTTAAGGGCCTGTTTGGCCAGGCAGATCCCATGGTATTAGGAGGGATGGGATCAATTTTAAGGTAATGATAGTGGTGTCAGTGGATTGTCTTAAGATCTATGGGATTGCTTATATCCCGGGACAAGCTCACTAGGTCTGTTTAGCACGCCGTGCATATCCCGGGATTTTACCTTCCAATCCATCCAACCAAGGGATATGATCAATTTTAAGGTAATGATGGTGATGTCAGTGGATTGTCTTAAGATCCATGGGATTGCTCATATCCCGAGACAAGTTCACCGGATCTGTTTGGCTCGTCATACCTATCCCAGGATATTGCCGATCCCATCCATCCTAATACTGTGGGATTTGCCTGGCCAAACAGGCCCTAAGTGAATTGGGCCTTTCGCTTGTAAGCCAAATTTAAGGTTTCAGACCGTCAGATTCTAATCCAACTATACCATTGGATCAGAAAAATTTTCCTGCACATGTTAGTGTACTTATGGCCCTGATCAAGTGACGATAGCCGTTGAACTGAAACTGGTCCTCCATGGTCGATCTGTAAATCCGATTGGACCAAAAACTTAACTTGATATAGATCCATTGTCAAGAAACTTTCTCTAGACTATATGTAGAAAATGGACCTCCAGATGAGCTCTGTTGGCCCAAAACAGCCACCTTTTGGCTATATCCTAAGTATACCATGACCATGGGGTCATTGGCATCAGTTCTGGGCCTATATAAGGGCCTTAACCCACCCCTCTCTCATTTCATACGAATTTTCAAACCCTAGGAGAGAGAAGAGAGAAAAGAGAGGGAGAAAGTGAGGAGAAGTGAGAGAGAGTTGGGGTTTACTGCCGAGATTCGATCTCACCACTCCACGTGCCGAATCATCCTGCCTGTATCGCTACACCGGCTATTCTGATTCCATTTTTATGTAAGAAATCCAAACCCTAATCTGTTTTAGGTATCTAAGTAAATGAATCGACGACATAGCTAACTTATTTCATAATTCAGGTAGCCGTTGTGCTGTGGACGAAGGCATAGTGTTTGAACTGAGTTCAATACGAGTTTACTGACGGAAGGTGCGGACTATAAACATTTAGGTTATGGTTTTCAAGGATTTTAATGTCAATTAATGATTTATGACTAACTTGATTGCTATCACATATGCTTAGATGCGATATTTTCTACGTATTACATATATATATATATGAACTATGTTGAAATTAATGCATTCCATGTGTTTGTTGAAATGTCTAAATGAAAATAGAATTATAATTTTTTCTTGCCATATTATTCTTTGAGAATACATAATTATTGTACATGTGGCAACTCCCTTATGAAAAGATGCACTATAATATACGTTATAATTAATTTATTTCATGTATGTTGATATATGTAGTCTAAGTGTTTGATAAAATGCCTGAATGAGAAAATGTTTGTTGAAATGTATTTAATAAGGATGTTGAGATAGGATTCTTAATTACCTCATCTATAGCTACAGTTTCCTTTATGTAACCTCTCTTACTACTATGTGATTTATGGATGAAATGCCTATGTATATTAACATATGTACTATGTGTTTGTTAAAATGCTCAAATGAAATTTATACTGAAGTTGGTTATCACATGCTGTTTGACTATCACATATGAATGCTATTGTATTTGAATATGATTGGGACTACTGCGTAGTCCAGGTAATCGGTAATGATTCCTGAATTAATGGCCGATGTTGTTTCGCCACACAAGGCACGTTCGATGAATCAAAGTCGTACGCTGCTTGTTGACAGTGGTTAGGCCACACAGAGTGCATACACACTCTATGTTGATTAATTCAACGTACGTTCATACCAATTGAGCTTGTCAAGTAACCCGATTGGCCTAATATATGTTCATCATGTATGGATGCTACTCCTTGAATCTTAGGTACCACTTACCAGTGCAAAGCCCGTTTAACCTTGGTACCACGATCCGCTAAGACTCATGAGTCGGACATGGTGTGTATGGGACACTGTGGTCGAGCTGTCTATCTACGCTGGGGTGACGAGCCTCCCCATAGTGACCAGTGAGTAACCCAAACTCATGAGTCGAATATGGTGGTGTATGGGACACTGTATTCGAGCTGTCGGCTTACAATCAGGTGACGAACCTCTCGTAGTGACCTTGAGTATACACTAGGACTATGCCAAGGTGACGAGCCTTCCCATAGTGACCTCGAATATAAACTAGGCCTGCGCTGAGGTGACGAGCCTCTCTGTAGTGACTTGAAAATGCTTATCGTATGTAATTAACAAGGATTGACGACCCTAGATGGATCATTGTTTGGATCAGTGATATAAAAGGAGGTACCTTAGCTTCCCAAACCTACTATATAAATAGGTCTAATTAAGAACTTAACTAATCACATACATGCACCGCTTTACATGTGCCTTTGGCGTTGGAGTTGAGCACAGTGGGAGTGTTGCATGCGCGACCGTGAGATGATGTTGTAGAGGGAGTGTAGGCGAGGGCATACATCATTATCGCATCCTATCCTTGCATTAATAAGAGTACTTAGGGCATGATTGTTGTACTGCTTGATTGAATTGATAACATGTTAACCTTTGCCTTATAGCTCCACTGAGTTGATCACTCACTCCCACTCTAAGACGGTATTTTAAAACACTAACCAGACTCTGTCGTAGTTTCAGATGACGGTGAGGCTTACGAGATGGAGCCGACCTTCTTCAACGACGACGAGGAGTTCTCCTACCTGCAACTCTCTAGTGGGTCTATATAGACCTGGAGTTTCGTCACCGGGGCTACAGGGATATAGATTAGATGACATTACACTTTATCATTTTCTATATTTTGGGAACCATACATGTAATTATTTAACCTGGTATCATGTTTATACTCTGGAGACCTACAACCACTTATATGCTTTATATACTTATCGCAGTCTTCCGCTTGCATAATCCAATTGTCTCTGGAGTATGATATGTTGTTTTGGTATAATCTCATTTATGTTTAATGCACTAATATGGACAACATTTAATCATCATTATCTATATTATATAAGTGATGCGTTGGAACTTGGGAGTTGGGCATCTGCTCGACCCTTGATTTTTAGGGCGTTACACTATGTAACCTATCTATCGATCGAGTTAACCGGTCGAAACGCTTTGATCGATCAGGTCAACATGTTAACTAAAGTTTTTGATATGTCGAAAACTCCAAAAATTGTCTAAAATTTTTTATCAAAAATTTAAATTTCTTTGATAACCTTCAACCTTCATGTTTGCCCCGCTCAATTTTTGGTTTGCCTCGCTCAATTTCATATTTGCCCTGCTCAATTTCATGTTTGCCTCGCTCAATTTTCGATCCATCTCATGCTATGCTCACTTAATTTTCAGTTTTCCTCACTCCCTCTCATGTTAAGCTTACTCCAATTTCAGTTATCTTTGCTCCCTCTCATGCTAGGTTTGCTCAATTTTCATTTTCCCTCGCTCAGTTTTAGGCTACTTAGATAATATTGATAGTATTTGATCCTCTCTGACGCAATAGATCCTTGTTGCATCATAAAAGCATGAATGCTCACCAAGGTACCTATGAAACAATTTCTATGTACTGTAAATTCTTTTCATTTGGCTTGGTATCCCTTCTTTCACTTTTAATGAAATTGTTATCTTTCATTAGATATTGGAGATTGGATTGACAAACACAATAACCATTGATCAAAACACATCAACAAAAGCAAACTGGTCTCAAAGGCTAGCTTGAAATGATGTTTACTTGTCACCATCTTGTGCTGGTGTAAGGTAATTGGCTTTTAGGGCTTATTTAGATACCTCGAAATAAGTTACTTTGTATACCTACAGTAGTAGATAAGTAGCTTATTTGAGATAAGTAAGCTCGGTAAGCTCAGTTTAAGATCAATTATAAGTAACTTTTTTACTTAAAGTTACATAATCACTTCAGCTTGGTAAGCTTGGTTTAAGATACAAGTATCGACATATATCGAGTGTCTCGATAATATCGAGATTCAATCTTCGATATATCAAGTGTTGCTCGATAATATCACTTTGCCTTTGAAATGTTCAGCAACCAACACTGAAATTTCAATAATTTCTTGATATATCAAGTATGTCCCGATAATATCGACGTTCAAATCTCGATATATCGAGTAATGCTCGATAATATTGAACGATCTCTTGATTTTTGTTCCGCTGAAATTCAAGTTTGCCCTGCTGAATTTCATGTTTGCCCTACTCAATTTCTAGTTTACCCCGCTGAATTTCTAGTTTGCCCCGCTCAAATTCATGTTTGCCCCGCTCAATTTTATGTTTGCCCCACTCAATTTCTAGTTTGCCTCGCTCAATTTCTAATTTGCCTCACTGAATTTCATGTTTGCCCCGCTAAATTTCTTGTTTGCCCCGCTCAATTTTGTGTTTACCCCACTCAATTTTCAGTTTCCCCAGCTCAATTTCAAGTTTTCCCCGCTTAATTTCATATTTGCCCCGCTGAATTTCATGTTTGCCCCGCTCAATTTCTAGTTTGCCCCGCTCAATTTCTAGGTTGCCCTGCTCAATTTCATGGTTGCCCCGCTCAATTTCCAGTTTGACCGCGAAGTGATTGAAATTGACCACAAACTGAATGAAATGGATTTTCAACCATCAACCCGATGAAATCTTGGAAAATAACTAGGTTGGTTGGCTAAATTAGCTTCTCCTACCCCAAAATCATATGTGATACATTAAGTAAATCATTCTAGTTTGGATCCTTACTCTTGCTCGGGTGGTAGACTCTTTGGAGTTTCAACACCCGGTCAAGCGTTCAAGTATCCATAGGTGGTGAAATTCCACTAGTGTGAGTGTGTTGGGATGTGTGTGCTTCTGTAAAAAAAAAAAAAAAAAAAAAATCTTTCTAGTTTAGGAGTATGCTTGTTAAATAAATAGACAAAGAAATGAATTAAAAGATAGAAAAATATTTTTATATACTTATATATATATATTTACATAATTATGTATTGAAGAAAAATGTAAGGGAGCCGCTGAGTCTTGTTTTTTTTTTTGCTTTGTTGCTTTTGTGGGTACTATCACAAGGTCTGTGTTATATCCAAACCGTCCATCTATTTGGCGAGCTTATATTAAGGCTTGAGACAAAAAAATAAGATAGATCTAACTATCAAGTGGACCACACTGTAAAAGGCAGTGGGGAATTGAACGTCTACCATTGAAACCCTTTTAGGGGTTACAGAAGTTTTGGATCATTATGAAATTTGTTTTTCCTCTTCATCCAGGTCTTTGTGACCCTATGATTTAACTTAGACGGAGAGGATTTCTCACAAACATCACAGTGGGCTCCACCTGAGTTTCTAATGGTTGACGCTCATTCAACACTGATTCCTATAATGTGGTACACTTGAGACTTGGATATACCTCATTTTTGGTCTCATATCATAAAATGTTCTGGAAAAATATATGGACGGCATGGATAAAAAGAATACATCATGGTGGGGCTCACAGATCACCGACGATTGGCGGGTGGCCGGGGGAGTACCCAATCCGTTTCCGTGGAAAGGAGGGGGTATCTTCGTCCGGGAATTTGTCGGCCGTACGAGGAGGTCTAAGTGCGTAGGTTAAGTTTGTATTGCTCCAAGAATATCCAATGGATAAAAGGTGGGGTCCACAGTGGAAAATTTCTCCCCATGCCATGGCCGAAGTGCACGTCGTCAAATGGACAAATACCATGGTTCATCCACACATTTCATCTTGGCTACGCGGCATGCTTAAATGTTGCCGCATCACCACAAAGTTGGTAAGACGGCGGGGAGTTGGGCCTACATTTCAGCCGTCCCGGAGATGACATCTGTAACTGGGGATCGATAATAACCGTTCTAGTCAAAGATGATGATGGTAACGGTTTCCAGGCGTAACCGGAATTGCAAGAGCTTTAGGTCCAACTCCGCATCTTCAAGCGCCAGATCCAAACGTACAGAAGTCACACGTAGAAAAATCTATACCGTCCATTGTATCCTGTCATGCATGTACAAAAGATGCAAGGCTAGAAAGTTGGAAACCAACGATCTGTATTCAACGACGCCAGTATGTTACGCCGTCCTATTTTTGGACAAGACAAACGCATCATGGGCCCACCTATGAATGTACCAGATTACCAGTACATGTGGAAGGTTGGCACGTGTTGTGCATTTTTATTTGGCGCTTGAAGATGGGCGTCTGGGATCTCCTCAAATGACCAGTCGACGTCATATAATGATGTACACCGTACATATAACTATAATAAGTTTGTTAAGCCCACACGCGCGAATGTGTGTCAGCGTGGCATAGTGTGCAAAATCCAATCCGTCCATGAGATGGATATGATCACGTAGAATTAGGCTAGTCTACTTTTCAGGTGGGCCTTTGAGGATCAGACGTTCTGACCATCTGCTATCGCCTGATGAATCTTGTCCATTGGCCGTTTCTTTCTAACTGTCCAATTCAATGAGCACTAACTGGGCAGTTGGATGATTAAAGTTATCCGATTAGTGTGAAATTCTAGATTGACATGAATTTGCCACGTGTGTTGTTGATGAGGTGGCACCATTTCTGGATAGTGATAAAGCAAACGGCGGTCACATCTAACTGCTGTTACTTCACGGCGAAGATAGCCTTTCGGATAACTTGCAATCTTGAATTTTGCTCGAGCGACATTGTTGCTGGAGGAATTACAGTAGGAGTAATTAAACAGACAATACACTCGAGTTTTCAATTTAAATTAGTAGGTTAACGGTCTGATGATCCACAGCGTTAATATATCGTTCCATACCATGAATGGATGATATAAAAAATATCATCTGTAAAAGATCACCCATTCTTTCAATTTACTATGTGCAGATAAGCGGTTAGAAATAGAATACATCAACGGACTACATTCAATCAAAAAATCCATAGAAATGGCAGTCTAGGACTGTCGAGTCTTGGGACATTTTGAGATACGGTACATCCAGAAACGATCTCATCATCAAAACAGTCTGGATCACTGATCTTTGGGCCCCACTTGTACAATTTAAAATCTGATTATATACTGGCATATGCTCAGGTCGAAGATCGTATAATTAATCTCCTTTCCTACTTATGAGGATTGCGTGGTGTGTGTGTTTTATCCGGTCCGTCCATCCATTTTTCGAGCTCATTTTATGGGATGAGCCCAAAATTCAAGCATATCCAAAGCCCAATGGACCACAGCACAGGAAAAAATGGGGATTAAACGTCTACCGTTGAAGATTTCTTGAGAGGAACGGGAAATTTTTGAATCAAGCTGATATTTTTGTTTTCTGTTCATCCAGATATATGTGACCTCATGAACAAGTTGGATGACAAATTCACATCACTTTGGGCCTTTGGAATATTTCAACGGTGGATGTAATTATCCCCCACTGTTTCCTCTGGTGTGGTCCACTTGAGGTTTTTATATGCTACAATTTTCGGACCGTGCCCTAAAATGATCCGGAAAAACAGATTGACGGCATGGATAAAAATAAATTCAACACGGTGGGTCCCAAAAAGTCTTTACACCACGTAGGTACGTGGTGTTGTGTTCACCTCGCTAGGCAGCGTGTATCGCAGCCCGCTGGGCCCACATGCTGACTGTCCAACGATGAGAACCGTCCATATTCTCCTACTACCATGAATAACCTATAAACATGTAATCACGCTTTAGTTATGATCCTAGCCATCGATTATTTCCGAGTTGAATGGCGGCCCTTGAAAATTTTCGGTCTAACTTTTGTGCAGTGTGGATGTCCATGCATCTACGCACCTGGGAGAAATCACTTGATTGATCTGGTGAACCCTACCTTTAAGTTTAGTACAGTCAAAATCAAGATGATGGAACGATCCTAACCGTCCAATCCGTGGGATCGGTCTTCTTGAGGCAATCTTCCTTTAAGGTGTTGACAAAGAGAGATCTGCACCAGCTAGATCACACGTGTTCTCACTAATTTTTGTTCTCCAAGTGGGGCCCACTAATTCTACTGTTTGAATGAAGTAAATATATTCGCGTTACGTTGCGGCAGGAGTGCGATTGACAAATGATTTTACTCAACCGCGAGTAGTGAAATCATTCCCCAGACAGTAACTCACTCGATTTTTACTTGTGAGTAACGCCGAGGCGATTGCGTGTAAAGATTGACGCCGATATTCAGCACACGCGACACGTGTGCAAGATCGGTAACATTTATCGGGTTGGGCCACAGGCAACATGCCCTAACGTGGAAATCCGGTCGGTCCACCAATCGAGTAAGAAATACTATGATAAATGGACGGCTAGAAAAATGACCAAAAGTCCATAATCCATACATCAGTGGTCTGGATCACTAATCCATGGCCCTACTTCTACCAACATAATAACCAGTATTCTGTCCACACCCTATTACCGAGGGGCGCGGACTGTGGGGTCCACCTTGATGTACGCGCCTTATATATGCGCCGTCCATCTGAGTGGCGCGGATTGGTTGCTACCCAGCCTGTCCTGAGCTCGGCACAGACAGGAGCTCTGAGGGGCCCACCGTGATGTATGGCTTGTATTCGTACTGTCCGTTCATTTTGCCGTATAATTCTACATATGGACAAAAATGAGATAGATCCAAAGCTTGTGGACCGCATCAGGAAGCAGCAGTGATAATGACGTCCACCGTTTAAGCTTCTGTGGTCTACTGGTCTACAAGAGATTTTCAACGGTAGGACTTTAATCCCAACTGTGTGGTCCACCTGAGCCGGGGTAGTACCCAATCCGCGTCACCACCGAGTGGCGAGGATTATATAATCCCATGCTGGTCCCTCCGGAGGTAACACGTGGCAAACAGCTACGGTGATCAGGACGGAAGCGGACTACGTACTGAGTAAGAGTAACTCAATACGCTTAAGCGTGCTGAGTAAACTCTGTGGGGCCACCATGGATGTATGCGTCTTATCCACGCCGTCCATTCCTTTTTCCGGATCATTTTAGCATCTGAGCCTAAAGTTGAAGCACATCCAAAGCTTAAGTGTACCACACCACAGGAAACGGTGGGAATAATTTATCCACCGTTGAAACCTTATCCCAACTTTGGGCCCCACCATGATGAATGTGTCTCATCCATTTCGTTTATCCATTTTTAAAGATCATTTTAGGCTTGATCCCAAAAATAAGAGGGATATAAATCTCAGGTGGACCACACCATAGGAAAACAATAGTGATTGGATATCCACCATTAAAATCATCCTAAGGCCCACTGTACTTTTTATTTGACATCCAATCTGTTGATTAGGTCATACAGGCCCAGATGAAGGGAAAAAACAAAAATCAGCTTGATCCAAAACTTATATGGCCCCCAAAAGGTTTTTAATGGTCGATGCTCATTCAACACTGTTTCCTGTAACGTGGTCCATTTGAGATTGGGATATACCTCATTATCGGTTTTGTACTAAAATGATCTGGAAAAATAGATGGACGGCATGGATGAAACACATACATCATGGTGGAGCCCAAAGAGCACCGACCACCAGCCATTGGCTGGTGGCAGGGGGAGTAGCCAATCCGTTCCCCAGAAAACCATGCAGGACTTTCAATCATTGATCTTGTAAGGACAGGTCTACAGGGCCGCTCAACAGTTCGGGCTACCAAATGAACGGCTGCCGGTTACCGTCGTCGTACACAGGCAAAACGCACCCATTGCCCGCCAAAAATTTGGGCGGTCGAGCAGCCGACAGAACTCGCATGTAAAACACTGGGTACCTCGCGCAAGGTACCTACAAGTCCTACTTTCACTCACGTGGGAGAAATGACTTCACGTATATGAAATTAAAGCCGTCCATCACTTACTCCATCCCTCGTTGTACCTTAATCGTAAAACTCTTTAACACTCAGGTGGGCCACCCCGAAAAATTTATCCCTAAAACATATAAATTAGCATTTTATGTACCATCTGAGTTTTGTGATACTTTAATTTTGGTTAATGCTTTTATCTTGGTTATTCATGTCAGATTAATGGATTGGATGGCATATAAACACCACAGTGGGTCCTAAAAAACTAATGGTGGGAATTCTATTCCAACTATTTCCTATGGCGTGGCCTAATTGAATTTTTGATGATCACGATTTTTTGTTTCAACAATTAAAATGAGGCATTATATATGATGAACGGTATGGATCTCATGAAAGTTCCATACAAGTGGCTCCTGTTTTGCGAAAGTAACTTAGGAAGCCAGCGCGAGTTACCATGGCGCGGATCAACACGCTCTTCAATAAAAAGGTCAAAAGGACTTTCATTGTTATCAGAGCCCGATGATGGTTTATACACATGCACTCAAAAATCTTCCACATAACTCAAGCTAAACCGTTCAATCAGTGGCCCCACTTGAAATAGTTCATAAATCAATAAGTGCGCTGAAAGCATTGCATAAATGGCTTAAAATGAAAAATACACGGTCCGAATTCAACGATCAAATGTCCATTAATCAGCGGTTAAAATCCTCCAATCAACCTTGTTTTAGGATTATGACCTATCTGCAGTATGTCCCACAACTTGGACGGTTTATAACCATCACCGCACTGCCAGATGGGAGCTGATGCACGGTGCTTTCTTGCCTCTGCATCGTGTACCATACACGTGGCGCGTGTATGATTATTCAAATCAGGCATCCTGTGGGCTCCGCAATTCATGGGTCAAAATTCGATTTGATTGAACTATCCTAACCATTCAAATAACAGGTAGCTTTTGTCCCTAGCGTCCATTTTTGTATGCCACTGATTGTCTTAATATTGTGAATTTTGAACTTTGGCCATCTACTATTGGATCCACCAAATGAACGGTTCTGAATCTTTTCCGCATGTTCCCTACCGAACCAAACTACCCCATCCAACAGCGGTTAAAAAGATAAAAGATTTGATACTCAGGCAGGGTGTGATGGATGATACGCGGGCATTTAGAAATTGCATACATTGTGAAATTAATTTAAAACAAACCATCTAAATTATGAACTCCGGATGAATCATGAAACAAAAATTAAGCTTTTTAATTGTCTAAATACAGGATTGGTGGGCATTTATTGGACGGATAAAAATGAGAAATACCCAATAGTCCCATGGCAACAAACATGTGTCCAAAAATCAGAGGATAGGATTTCTCAACCAACTTGATTTTGGGCCACTGAATTAGAGACGGTGTATTTTCTAATATAGACGGTTTGATTTGAGTTAATTTTTTCAACCTGTACAATTTGTGATTGCCTGCGCATAGAGCGCCATCCCCTGCCAGAGTATCGAAAGCTCCCTCGTTACGTATTTTATCACCGTCATCACTCCACTACTTTCTCCCGTGTAATCGTAACGGAAAATGAAACGCCGTTAACTTCAACGTAAAACCACAAGCCATAACGAACGGATTGTTCTCCTGTAGTGAAAAGAACAAAACAAAACAGAAATCTCTCTGTCTGTCTCTGTTCGTCGAGGGAGAGAGAGAGAGAGAGAGAGTGAGAGATGGCGTCGTTGTGTCAGATTTCTAGCGACGAAGCCGGCGAGCATTGCGTCAGACTTCCGGCAGCCGTCGATCAGACCATCGACCTCGTCCAGTCAGACGACCCTGACTCTAAAATCCATGCGGCGAAAGAGATCCGGCGGCTGACAAAAACCTCATCCAAGCACCGTCGCCACTTCTCCGGCGCCATCGGATCGCTCGTCTCGATGCTGCAATCTGACGGCTTGGATTGCAAGGAATCGGCGATCCTCGCACTTCTCAATCTCTCCGTAAAAGACGAAAGGTCCGATTTTTATATATATATTTTAAAATTCTCATCCGTTATTCTTCTTCACTCTTCAACCCTACACAAGCTCGTAGTTATTCGGAAATCCAGACCGTCCAATTCACTAACCCCATAGTTGATAGAGCATACAACAGAAATTACACTAATCAGTTGATACTCGCAATCTGATTATGTCCTTGGAATCAGGACCACTGAATGTTTTATTTTTAACCATTCATTTAATCTCCATCAATTAGACCGTTTGGATTGCTTGATCCGTGCGATTTTAGAAATAGGCTCCATCCGCGATGTTCCCCACCGTTTGGATGGTTGGGATCGTTGAACACGAGTGCCGCATATGAGGATGAGTCATCACAGGAGTCTAGGCCGATATGGGAGTTCTGAATTGGGGCATTTGAGTAGAGGAAATATACTATGCTCGGCCGAACAAGACGGCGTTCTTTGTTCAGACACCCATTTTACAGGTGGGCCCGACTTCTTTGTGATTCGTACCGTTATTTTGGTGGTCACATCATAAATGGATCATGCGTCATTTGGTGGCCACCTTTAAGTCTGGTGAACTTTCCTGTCTATGATGAACGTGGACCGTTGGATAGACCGGCTGCTCTCGTGCTGTGAATTGGACTGGATAGATTTGCCGCCAGAGAAAATCTGTTGTGCCGTGCTGATCGGTGATGGGGGTCATCAGATGAACGGTCTGGATCACTTGAATGTGCGCCCTGCATTACAGTTGCCGGCCCGAGTATCATATGTTCCCTCTTTTTGTCAGTGAAAGTTTTGAATTCTTGGAGTCTTTTTAAATTGTTGCTTTTCTTTGAAGTGAAGAATGTTCTTTAGTTTGAATGCTACTCTTCCTTTCTCTGCTTTTTTAGTCTAATCTTTTTCTTTTTCTTTCTTTCTTTATTTTATTATTAATTTTTTAATTTTAGCTTAAAGTGTGTTTAGTTGTACCAAATTTCATGAAAATCTGCATCAAATTAAACTGATTAGTCATGAAATTTCATGGTATCTGCTGCAACCAAACTCACGCTCAAGGCCTGAATTGGGTATTTGAATATCTTTCCTGAATTCATTTGTGGAACTTTGTAATGGAGAAGCTGAAGAACTATGAAACAGGTGGAAGATATTCGAAAATTTGTGAAATGGAGGTAATTTTCGAGTTGGGTAAATTGTGTTAGATTAGATGTATCAATGATGCTCAATTAATAGTAAAGAGAGGCCCATCTTTTCGTAATGTATGCCATTGATCTGGTGGGCCTCGTGATGGGGATTAGCCATTCCCCAATATTTCTACCCAGTTGGTGGCTTTCTAATGGATGGCTGCAACTGATTGTCCAAATTCATCTGGGAGTTTTTTTGACAGTTAGGATCATCCAATGGGGCGTCTCTATCCATATGAACAGTTTAGAACACCAGAAGTCACACTTACGTTTATAGTTTGTTAGGCTGAGCAAATTGCTCAATCGACTATAATATATCTGCTATTAGATCAATGGGTACTTTGCAGTTAGCATCATATGAATTGGATCAGTTTGGGTGAATTATGATAGATTCTATTATTATAATCAAAATGAGTAGAGCAGCTCAGAATTCAATATGCAAAATGCAATCTTTTTACTTTTTCTTTTTCTAGAAAAACTTTGATACTCTAGCAATGTGATGGATGATGTGCAGGCACTCAGAAGTACTCATAAATTGCACACATGCAATACAACAAATTAAATTGTCCACATTATGGTACCCAATGTAGATTTATCATGAACAAAAAATTAAGTTTATTTGATTATCTGACTATTGGATTGGTGGACATTTAATTGATGGTTAAAACTGAAAAATACCCAATGGTCATATTTTCACTAAGTAGTGTCTACAAATCAGAGGTTAGGATTGCTCAACCAATCTGATCTTGGGATTATTATTTTCAGACAACGGGCTACACAATCTAGTCAGTTTTATTTGAATTTCCAGTTCCTATTGCCAGTTTGTCTTTGTTCTGTTCTCTGCTCTTTCCTTCATCTGTTTTCAATAATGATATCAGCCTTATACTTCTCTGGAAACAGAATGATGTTGAGAGTGGACTGGAGAGATTGAGAATGTTGTTGCCCATAGAATTCAAATGGGGTGGAAGAAATGGAGATGTGCCTCTGGAGTTTTATGCGATTGTCATGTACCACTCAATCTGCAAGAGAAATTTTGTAGGGTGGCTATAAGACCAGCCATGCATTATGGGTCAGAATGTGGGGCAGATGAGAAACAACATGTTCATAGGATGGGTGTAGCTGAAATGAGGATGTTGAGATGGATGAGTGGGGATGGAATTAGAAATGATTTGCATCCAAGGGAATTTAGGAGTAGCAACTATAGGTAATAAGATGAGGGAAACTAGATTTAGATGGTTTGGTCATGTGCAATGGAGACCAACACTTGCACTGGTTAGAAGTAAGTTGGTTAAAGTTGAGGGTTCTATAAGGGCAGGGGAAGGCCCAAAAAGAAGCGGGTGAAGGTAGTAAGAAAAGACTTGATGACTTATGGTCTAATTGAAGTTATGGCCGTTGATAGAGTGGAATGGCGTAAAAGGATTCATGTAGCCAACCCCAATTAGTTGGGATAAGTCTCTTAGATGATGATGATGATGATGACAACTTTGCAGGGAACCAATGGTGAACTATACTCTGGAAATGTTCGGTTCCATGTTCCTATAAACAAGAGATGATCTATCCATGAAAAAAAATCAGCTATTTAGATTTCATCCATGGTGCCGAAGGCTGCAGCTTCAGAGACAACAAGAAAGCGAATACTGTGATAATCGTTGAAAAGCTTATATTTACAAGGAGCTTCTAATGGATATATGGCAAGCACCTCATGTGGCTAACACTGAAATAGCCATGCTCTCTTGCCTATACTTCAGTTTGTGTTAGAAGCTGTTAGTTTGGGAAGAGACCCTGCCAGAAATTGTTGAAGTGATTGTATGGGTTTTTCATTGTAGTTATTCATGACTTCCCATGTTCTTTGTATTTCATGTGTTGCTGAGATTAATCACATGTTGAGACCATGTCGGCATGCAGTATAAGGTGAGCCTGCACCTGGAGGGCCACCATCATGCACCTGTTTTCTCTGATTGTAGCAATGTAAGCAAGCCAAGGCTGCTGGCTAGATTATGAGTCTCCTTGATGGTAGCTCATGTTGCGCAGCACGCCAATAACGCAGTGAACTGAGATCCAATCTCTGGTCTCACCTACAAACGATACACTGGAAGAAATATAAACTAGAAGAAAAATCAAAGTATTTCAAACAAACCACAAGTTAAGATATACGTGGAAAAACCCCAACAAGGGTAAAAAACCACGGATGCAAACTTTCACTATGAAGAAAAACGAAGATTACAAGGCAATATACTAATATCTCCCTTGGAAGTACATAAAAAACCATTTGCCCACACTTTAGAATTATTTCTCATACCCTAGAAAAGCCCTAGGGACACCTATTTATAGTTTTGGCAACTTCTATTTCGCA
The DNA here is from genome assembly GCF_029962835.1 of Magnolia sinica. Lineage (NCBI taxonomy): Eukaryota > Viridiplantae > Streptophyta > Magnoliopsida > Magnoliales > Magnoliaceae > Magnolia > Magnolia sinica. The sequence goes on from NC_080574.1 coordinate 135,950,244, forward strand.
CATCTGCGAAAACCGACTCAAAAATCCGCAGTCCGCATCAAATCCGGAAACGAATCTGCGTAACCTCGACTAGTCGAGCATGGGCCACGACCGGTCGAGCACCTCGGAACCCAAAAACTGATGTTCGCTGGACTTTAAGTCAAGCCAGTCCACGACCGGTCGAGCAGGGCACTCGATCCGTCGAGCGGCCCCAGATGTGGCTCCACATCTCAACAGCTCATGCGTGCCTTGTAGTATACCTCATCATGAATAAGTGATTAGTGCAACTAAAATGATGATTTTACATGGGATTTGGAGGTTAATCAGTCGACAATCCACCTAATTTAGCATAGAACGCCCAGGAAAATCCTATCCATGTCTGATAGAAAGAGGGGTTGAAGTTGTGAATAGAAAATTGGACACCATTTAGCATTTCACATTTAGAATCTATGAATTTGAAATTTCTTGAGCAGTTACCTGCTTTGCTTATTCCTTCTTTCTGTATGTGTTCCAAGTAGTATTAGGATTTTTGTTTGTTAGCCTACATATGATCTGCGGTAACTAAGAGTTTGCTTGATTTAATTACTTGAATTAACAATAGTTTGAGGTTGCTGAGCAGTTTCTAATTTATGGCGTGTTTGGATGCTCCAGAATTGCAATGATCCCATTTGATATATAAGAAATGACAACAGCAGGGGTGGTGTGATTTTAATCAATAAGGGCAATCAAATCCCTAATTGCAATTCTGTGCACCTTGAGTTGAATGTATAGCTATCTTAATTGCATTTTGGGTCTGGGCCTCATTTAGAATACAGTGAGGATCACCCAACTTTTAGTCATTTACATTTAATTCAATTGATATTTTGCACTTAAATTCAATTGAGCATCCAAACACACCCTTAGCTTCTGCAATTTTTTACAGTTTGGGCTGATTTCATTTTACTTGTTTATATGCAATCCTGTTAGGATTATGGCATTAAAAAGGCATTAATGGTGATTTCTGTTTGCAAGATCTCAATCTATAATGGACCAAATGGAAGGCTGAGATTGAATCTTGTTGCTCAAAATGGATAGCCATTCATCCCCTGGCCACAGTTCAAACATACATCTCTGGACCTTTGCATGGGAACCCTCGATTGCCTATGTAATCTGGTTCTATGAACCAGGAAAAGAAACAAGTAAGACATTTGCAAACCTTGAACTGTTAGATCGGTCGAAGAGTGATCTGATTGCAATGTTGGTTTACATCCATGATTGTAAGCATATCTGACGGGTCCAATCAAAGCTCTCGTTCTTTTGAAATCTCAGTCTCAATGTAACCATTTTGTAAAGCCGGCTTCATCAACCTTCATTGTAATCTTTTGTTTCGCAGGAATAAAATTGAAATCATAGATGCTGGTGCACTCGAACCGCTGATCAGTTTTCTAAGATTACCGAATTCGAATTTGCGAGAATATGCAACTGCTGCTTTGCTCACTCTCTCTGCTTCTGTCATCAACAAGCCGACCATCAGCACCTCAGGTGCCATCCCTCTCCTCGTCGAGGTCCTTAAAGACGGAAACCCACAATCCAAGGTCGACGCCCTGATGGCTCTTTACAATCTCTCCACTCTCTATAACAATCTCACCACCATTCTCACAGCTGGTGCTGTCTCGCCTCTAATCAACTTGCTGAAGAGATGCAAGAAATCTTCAAAAACAGCAGAAAAATGCAGCGCTCTATTGGAATCCTTGTTGGGTTTTGACGAGGGAAGGACTGCATTGATGGCTGAGGAAGGCGGAGTGCTGACAGTGGTCGAAGTTCTCGAAGATGGGTCACTCCAAAGTCGAGAACACGCAGTTGGGGCCCTTTTAACAATGTGTGAGAGTGATCGATGTAGATACAGAGAAGCAATTCTAAAAGAAGGAGCTATTCCTGGCCTGCTTGAGCTCACCGTCCAAGGCACACGCAAGTCTCAATCCAAAGCACACGCACTCTTGCAGCTACTGAGAGACTCTCCATGCCCAAGATCAGAACTAGAGGCCGACACTCTAGAGAACATTGTTAGCAACATAGTTTTGCAGATCGACGGTGAGGATCGGTGTGGGAAGGCGAAGAAGATGCTGGCTGAGATGGTTCAAGTTAGTATGGAGCGGAGCTTGTCGCATTTGCAGCAGAGGGCTATGGTGTGCACCACAACTGATGTGCCTCATGCTAAATGTCCCACCGAAGTCCCTTCTAAATGACTGCTGGATTGAACATTTGCTTGGCCATGTTGGATGGAGTTTCTAGTTGTGCTCACATCACCATTGTTTGTAATTTATCTATTTTCATCAGATGGCTAGGATAGGATAATCTGATAAAAGAGATATGAGAACATTGCCATCCATTGATGGGGCTCGACCGACCAACGGCTTAGATAATGGAAGGTGGGACTCGCTTGTACCATTGTCAGATAGAAAAACATCAATTCAGCTTCATATTATATCTTAGTGTATGTTTTACTGAGTTTGGGAGAGCGGTTTTCGACGGAATCATATGAGATTAGAGGATCGTAGTCCAGGCAACAACGACGGTACCAGGTAACTGGTAAGTATGTGTATACATGTGTGTTTTTTCTTTGGGTGGTTTTGTAAAATAAGCTGTAGCTGTTCTTGTTCAGTCAGTTAAAATCTCATGCATTGGCCTTTGAAATTCAAATGTGGAAGATGGTTGTGTTGTACAGAACATCTATGAGGAATGGGAATTCAGCTTTGCTTGTTTAATGGAGTTTTGATTTGAATTGGACTGACTTGTGTCTGGTACAGACTGTTTGGGTCATGTTATCTTAGATCAGCTATCTAGGTTGCCGCTATCAAATAGAGGTGTCAATGGGCCAGGGCAGGCCTGAAAAATCAGAATTTTAATTAGGCCCAGCTCGAAACAGTTCAAAATCCAGGCGGGGACCCGGACCATTGACAGCCCTACTATCAAAACCTTAGAACACACCAGAAAGAGAGTGACACATGCGCTGCCTGTTGGGAGTTTAAGATGGATGGTGGCACATGTAGCATTTATGATGCAGGTGTATAAGGACACATGTAGCATATGTTGGGCTCTTGAAGATTGATGGTGTGCTACACTGGGCTCTTGAAGATTGATGGTCAGTACATGTGACACATGTAGACCTCAGCCCGGTTCAAGCCTGCCGTGGGCCTAGTAGAGCCCTAAGCCCAACCCAAAAAATTACAAAAACCCTATTTCCCAAATGAATGTTCCTAATCTATCCATTGATTGAATGGGCCACATGTAGAAAGAAATAATCATTTTAGAGGAATGAAACTAACGATCTACATTCAAGATCGATTGCCTAACTGAGGATTGAAATGGCATATACATGAGGTATAACAAACATTTATATAAACTCGGGTTGGGTCAAGCAAAAATGACATAAGCCCAAACCTGACCCGAAAATTGATAGGACCATGCATGCTACACCCAAGTCCAGTCCACAGGCCAAGCTAGTAGGTCCAAGCCCAGCTCAAAGCCAGGTCAAGCTTGTTGGGTTGGGCAGGTTACCCATACATAACACGATGGACGACTAAAACTAAGGCTGGCTAGCCCGTCGTTCTGGCTTGGGCTGCTTCAGGCCGGGCTGGGCAGAAATACTAGACTTGAGGGGTTGGACCAGGCCTAAAATTTTAAACCCGTTTATTAATACGGCTGGGGTCAGGCTGTGTATAAGAGCCCATCAGCCCGGCCCATTTGTAAATTCAAGTGCAATTTTGTGGGCTGATCTGGTGATTTCCGCAGGCATTATAGACATGGCCCATTGAAAAATGCAAACAGATCCTAAAAACAGGATTTTGAGTGTGATCGGGCAGAAAGGTTGAACAAGTTACAGGTTTCGAGTTTAGATGAGTACGTGCGAATGAGATGGAGGGTTCAACAATTGATATTGCGGGCCCCACTGAGGATAGGCCACTGCATTGATAACTTCCACAATGGAAAAATCCAAAGCCTTAAATACAAATTCATATTTATGGGGAAGATGCAGCAACAATTCACATTAACCAACAAAAAGGCCAAAATTCATACGGTTAAGATCTTCTTATCTCGAGATTTTTGTGACAACATAAATGTTCACTTTCATGCATAAACATAAAAAGGATTACCCATTAGGGGTGCACATCGAACCAGTAGAACCGTGAAACCGGACCAGAACCGACCAAACGGTCCAGTTCTAGAGTGCATTGGTTCCGGTTCCGGTTCCAAAAATCAAAGAACCCATTGCATCGGTTTGGTTCTCGGTTTGGGGGTATGTAGAACCGAACCGAACCGTGAACCAATTTGTAGATCCAAACCGCGGAACTGAACCATGTACCAAACTATTATTTTAAAAAATAATAATAATAAACTAATACCCTAAGTCCCTGCTGCGGTTGCCCATCTCTCTTGTCGGTCCTCTCTCTCTCTCTCTCTCTCTCTCTCTCTCTCTCTCTCTCACACACACACACACACACATACACACACACACACAAAATTGGGCTGGATTATAAAAAGCCCAAAACCGTGGAACCGATCCAGAAATGAACTGACTTTAATAATCTGGTTCTGGTTCCAAAAATTCTATAACCATTAAGAATGGTTCGATTCCGGTTTAACCCCAGAACCGGACCGAACCGACCCGTGTTCACTCCTATTACCCATGGTGTTGGGATTTACCATTTAGACGGTCTAGATCAAAACGCATTGGATAGTTAACCATTGGACAGTCTAGATCATGTGGCCATGTTGAGGGCCACATAACAAAGTGATATGAATCTAACTCAAGGTATGGTTCTCCTCATTGGATGCATAGACTTACCATCATGCATACATATCATTCAACTTATGGAAAATGGCTATTATTATTATTATTATTATTTTTTATTTATTTATTTTTTTTTGGCGACTGGGTAGAGGTGTACACAAACTGAGCTACCTCGGTTAGCTCACTCGACTTGACTAAAAAAAGCTCGATTTGACTCGGTTCAAAGCTGAGTTCAAGTCGAGTTAAGCTGATTTTTTGAGCTCGAAAATGAGTTCGAGCAGGCCCCAGCTCGACTCGACTCGGATCAAACCCAGCTCGAATCGAACTCGAATTGAACTATTTTGGTGACTCGGTTACTTTGATATTGATGTTGCTCACCAAGTGTTTGATGAAATGACTCAACGAAGTGTGGCTGGTGGCAAGGAAGGTATGTCTATGAAATAAATACCCTTTTTCCTTGATTTTTATGTTGCTTAGAAGGTGTTTGATAAAATACCTGTAAAACCATTGCTGCTGTCTTAAATACAGTGAGATTTTGAAGGTGCAGTTTAGGTGTTTGTGAAAGTGCTGCATAGGAGAACTCGGCTCGATCTTGGCTCAAACTGGCCTGAGCTATTGACCAAACTGAGCCGAACTGGCCAATCAGGCTCGAGGACCGAGCTGAGCTTGAGCTGATGTCAGCTAGTGGTCGAGCCGAGTCGAGCTAAGGCCAGCTCAACTCGATTCGACTCGATGTACACCCCTAGCGACGGGTGTCCTCACCCCTCTTTAAGGTGAGACTAATTCCTGCATATACATGTAATAAACTACACTTGTGTTTGTGGTGAGAAAACCCTCGACACTAGCAATTTGCCCAAACTCCGGGTATGTAACATAATTTTTCTGTTTTCTTTTTCTGTTTTCTTTTTTTTATTATACGCGCACTAAAACCCTACACACACCCACACACCACACCATAGTAAAATTTCACCACAATGGGTGGTTAAACTCAAGACCTCATTAATGCAAGGGCATTTTCACATCGAGCTTGAGTGGGGTAGCCCGTGGGATGCGGGGTCACACTCGGGGTGGGTGACCCATGTGATTTGGGGCCTACAAGGAAGGTCTCGTGTTCGAGACTCCTCACCGGGGGTGATTAATGCGCATTTCACACTGGGCTCAAGTGGGGTAGCTCGTGGGTGTGAGGACACACTCGGGATGAGCGGCCCATGTGGATTCGGAGTCCACGAAGGGGGTTCGGTCGAAGTCCTAACCCATGCGATGTGGGGCCTAGGCTATGAGATAAAAGGATTAATTCGCCATACTCTAGCAGTTCAAGCTTTTAGAGCAAGTGGTTAATTATCCTACATCAAATTGGTATAAGAGCGAGAGGTCTCGTGTTCGAAACTCCTCACCGGGGGTGATTAATGCAGGGGCATTTTCACACCAAGCTCGAGTGGGGTAATCCATGGGATGCGAGAACACACTCGGGGTGGGTGACCCATGTGATTTAGGGCCCATGAGGGAGGTCTCGTGTTCGAGACTCCTCACCGGATGTGATTAATGTGCATTTCACACCGGACTCGAGTGGGGTAACCCGTGGGATGCGGGGGACACACTTGACCCATGTGATTTGGGGCCCACGGGGGAGGTCCCATTTCGATACTCCTCACCGGAGGTGAGGGACATTAAGACCACTATGACCCCAATGCGTAACTTCTCAAAGGAGTCAGAGTAGATGCCCCCACACTTGATGATTGCTTGGACCCTAAAGCTTTTCTAGATTGGTTGGAGGACATGAACCACTATTTTGAGTAGTACAACATGTATGGACTTGTGACTAGAAAGAGTGCACCAGAGGCTAATGTAGAGTTATCCACTGAGGTCATTCAGGTGGTAGATGAGTTTCGTGATATCTTTCCTGATGATCCACCAGATGAGTTTCCCCCTATGATGGGACACTGTACTACATATAGCCGAGTTTGCGTTTATTAGTTCTGTCAATAGGTCCACAGGTCTAAGTCCTTTTGAAGTCGTTACTAGTTATAAACCTAGGAAACTTATTGATCTTGTCCCTATGTCTCTGACCCATAGACCATCCTGATTCCTCGTACCTCTCTCTTGATCCATGGCCCCCTCCCGACCCATCTTCCCAACCTCTACGTCCCATACCTACTATTCTCGACCCATTTTTTCAGCATCTACCTCCCACACCTACCCATCCTAACCCATCTTCCTATCTACTACGTCTCATACCTACCATTCCTGACCCATTTCTTCAACATCTACCTCTCATATCTACCCGTCCCGGCCCATCTTTTCAGTTTCTACCTCCCATACCTACCTTTTCCACACGGAGAGAGGAGATTGAGGATATCCTAGACCATCAGATGTATCGACGACGGACGATGGATTTCAAAAGTTCCTAGTCAAGTGAAAGTCATGCCGAGCTTCAGATAGTACGTGGCTCACTGAGGATGAGCTTTAAAGACTTGATCCTGATATCTTGGAGTGGTTTAGGAATTTTTTTCGCTAGTGGCGAAATCTTCGCAGCCGGGAAGAGTTGATGGGGACATCAAGCACACACGCACACCCCCTACGCACATATGCGAGGAGGAGAAGGACCCCACTGTCGATCTAGATCGGTAACAACGTCCAGGGAGGACCTCCTAATTAGAGGACTACGTTTCGATCCCTTGGAGTGGACCCGATCGTCATGTGAATCCTACCATGGATTCTCATGATCGTGGCCCACTATTCTAAATGATCTAATACTTTGAATCTTTGTTATTTTTGTTATTAAGAATATCATAAACGGTTTAGATTACTTTGATTAGTTGTTATTTGTAGTTACTTCATCTCTAAGTAATAGGTTGCGCACATGGTGCGAGTTTTGAGGTATAGGGTTTTATTATAAATGCACACCCCTTGTAGGTTTTTTTTCTCATGGAAGATCGAATAAAATTTTTACGTTTTTCCTATTCTTTTCTGAGTTGTGAAAGCCTAATTAGGTGGGAAGCCCTCACTTCTTCGAAGGGCTAACTATCGTAGTGCGAAGCCACACCTATCTCAATTCGCTCCCACCTTCTACCATCCATATTTTTCTTCTCCTAAAATCATATACGCTTCAAATCCATCCTCTATTGCAGCCGTTTTTCTCTCTACAGCAGATTTTTAGAATCTGGCTCTGTAGGAGGGTTGAAATTTCTGCGGAGAACCACACACAAACCATGCATCGGATCGAACTGAAATTTGGGAGTTTTGGAGTCCACCCCTGGCCGAGTAGGGCCAAGCTGACCTTTTTCTAATAGTGGGCCCCACATACATGCGGTCGGGATCACATGGACCTGCATTTGGGCCATTACTGCTGTCCACACGTGCAGTACTTCTCTAGTTTGTCTCTCTTATCTCTTTCACTCCTCTTTCACCCAAAATCCCTAAACTTAACCCTAAATTATTCAAATCTCCAATTTTATGCACTTTTTTCAACCTTAGGGTTCCCCGAATTGAAATTTCTAAATCCCTTGGATTGGAAGAATTATTTCTGTGCATGTGTGGATGAATTTACCCTCATTTGATTCTTATTTGGTTTATAATTTTGATTGATCCGACCCTAACATGTGTAAGCTTGGATCCGTATAAGATTTCCCTTGATTGAGTGTTTGAACTTTCGTGTAGAATGTGGAATTTTGTGTAACTGTTTCTGAACTAGTGTGATCTAACACCAGAAAATCTTGCACATCTTACTTGAATTTCATGTCTTGCATCAAAATTGGTATCAAAGCGAGAGGTCTCGTGTTCGAGACTCTTCATTGAGGGTTATTAATGTAGGGGCATTTTTACACCGAGCTCGAGTGAGGTCGCCTATGAGATGCAGGGGCACACTCGGGTTAGGCGAGACCACAGGGAAGGTCTCGTGTTCGCGACTCCTCACCTTGATGAAATTCCTATAAGTCTACCACTGAGGCATGAGTAATGACCCAATATGTAATGTAGTTATTCTATCTTATTAATCGAAAATCCAAAAAAAAAAAAATCAGGTCGATCCAACCATTAAATGGCCCAACTATTCCACACAATTTTAAAGTTTTTGAGAGAATTTAACCTAGCAAATGATTAACTTAGCCTAATTTTTTGTTTTTCCAACTGTTAATAGCGAAGGGACATGGTTGACATGTTGAATGACATCTATGCATAAAAGTGGGCCCACACACAAACAAAACCACCACTTAAAACAATTGCATTATGTCATTTGGTGCAAGGTTCAATGGCACCTGCGATAGTTGAAAGATGAGAAGAGGCTCCTAGAAGCAAAATCATGTAGTGGGTGGATGTGGTGTCATCATCTATCGACTACTACCCAATGACTGAGGTTTATAAACCTCACACAACAGCTGCCATTCAAAGAAGAGAGAGAGAGAGAGAGAGAGAGAGAGAGAGAGGATATTCACAATTATTTCGTCTTTTAAATGGTGCTAAACCAACACAGGAGTCTACACCTTTAATACTTCGTTGAACGACAGCTCACCCATACAGGCAGGTCACTGCTTTTAGGCCCAAACACACCCATTAATATCTTATACTATTTTCTCATGTTAACCACCTATTCAATGGTCAGGATTCTTCCAATCCATGAGACTTTTGGCGCATGCGCCATCCACATGAGACCATAATAACCAAGTGCCCCACGTGCCTCCACTTACGTAAAATTGAAAACCGTGTGAAACCTTTGAGCCCGACTAATGTCTTATGCCTCCTACTCTACCCTAGTAGGGAGTGTGGTCATAATCATGCACTTTGAAATTGTACACGTGGCATATATAATTCCATATAAACCGTAGAAATCATGGGACCCACATGATTAAAAGACTCAAAACTCCAATTAATGAATATTTGTTTGCTAAATATGCACCACTTATTATTTGACATTTTAGCCGTCCATTTAATACCGGCCACCAATCAGCCGCTTATGACATCATCTTAATATATTATTTTGGGTCATGACCATACAACATGATTTCCATAACTTGGACTGTTGAGATTGAGCACATCCCATACCGCATGGTGCATGAGTATAGAACCATCAACACTGCCTAGTAACAGTAACAGTCTCTTTCATATAGGGCTGTAGATACTAGTAATCGTAAAACCAATTTTCATTATAAAAAATTAAAAAAAAAAAATCCTTGCAAAAAAAACCATGATACAAAGCGAATAATATGCAATATAAAAGTAAAAATTATAGGAGAGTAAGTTAAGTTACTGATTCAAACAAACCTCAAATCTCCTTCACACACTCAAGCTATGCTCTTAAAGCCCTTCGGAATGGATTAGAAAGTCTAAAACACATTTGATCTCTTCTAAATCCCTAATACACCCTATATAAAGGGTACTCTATAGAATCACAATTGTAATAGGAAACAAAACCTGTACTTACACAATTTTGCATATACGCTCGATGTCACCTTCGATGAGACTTCGATGATATAGACAATTTGTTGATGACATTAAACACCTTTGATGACATCAAGTAGAACAACTAAACATGGATTTTCTAAATTTTTAATTTTTTTTGGATGACATTAACCACTACTCAATTGCATCGAGTGGTTTGTCGATGGCATTGACAAAACCTTTTGTTTACCGATTTAAAACATCAACAACAAAAAGTTCTTTAGGCCACCATGATATTTTATTTATCATCCAACCTATCAATAAGATCACACAGGGAAAACAAAAGTATAAGCTTGATCACAAACTTCTTTTGCGAGCAAGAAATTTTCAACAGTCTCCATCTTTTTATATGGTGTGGACCACTTGAGCTTTAGATTTGCATTATTTTTTTGCTCATGTCCTAAAATGAGTTGAGAAAATGGATAAACAATGTGGGCCAAGGGACTTTAACACTTCAACACTCTCTCGCATGTGCGGGTGGAACACTCTACAAAATATATTGGAAAGGGTGGAGGAATACTCAACTCACGCCATACACGCCCCATGGGATAATATATTCCATACTTGACCTTCTTCTCTAATACTATGTCAAACAATAAATTTCTCTAAAAGCTCAAGCTATTAGAGGATGTAATGTTAATATATATAAAGGGACTTTAACACTCCAACATAAAACACATACATCACACTCGCACATACAACTTGGACCAAGCTGTTCTAGAAAGTGAATTTTAACAAAAAAAAAAAAAAAATGGGGGGGGGGGGAAGAAGAAGAAGAAGAAAAGCACATTTTTCGTAAATGTTTTGAAAAAAGTACCTTATTAATCAGTGTAATTATCATTCCAATGCCATCTATCAAGGCAACCTGAGAACAAATGTGACAGTGGCTTAGGTGGGTCCCACCATGCTATTTATATAAAATCCACCCCAACTACCAGGTTCATCACCCATGTTAGGTTAATGGCCTAAAAATAAACTCCATATATAAGACCATGTGATTGGAAACTGATGTAGAGCGGGTTGCGAACACTTTCATGTCCAAGATGGATCAGAGAAGAGCCAATTAGAGATAGAAGTCATCAAGACTGTCAAGACCTTAAAACAAGCATATCTTACAAATTAGAATGAGTTACTCGACATACCATATATGATTTTGGGGTAGGATGAGGTACTTTAGCCAACCAACCCAGCTATGCTGGGTTACCCACGTTGAATTTGCGAGATTCCATCAGATCGATGTCAAATTCCATGTTTATTTTTGTTTTTACTATAAATAGTAAATTTTAGTTTGATTATGACTCTTCATCCGTTGGGCTTTAGGAGTTGCGACCAACATGAAAAGTGCTTAGAATAATTAGGAGAATAACGTAGTTAAGCCACATAGGAAACTAACTACAAAAAGTAAATTTACTATTTATAATAAGTTACAAATTTCTAAGAGTTTTAGTTTTAGTTTACTTTTGATTTCTCTCATATTGCTTGGTATCCTTATTTAAAGGGTTGTGAACTCATTTATTTTAATTAATCAATTAAATTTCAAATTTATTAGAATTTATTTCTATTGCTTTCTTTCCTCGTGGATTCGAGAAGTCTCTGTGAGGAGTCCAAAGAAGCTTCATGGATTCGGAGTAGCTATCCTTGAGGAAGACAATGATCGACCTCATCACGTTCATCCTTGCGTCAGAAACAATGCGCAGAGTAATACTTGCCCTCCAAACCCTTTCCATTAGTGGGGCCCATGTGAATCACCAGATGGTATCATTTTTCAGCCAAGAGTTTTAAGTTGTTATGTGGAAATGGTTGAAGTGAATTTTATATAATTATCATGATGGACCCAAAAAAATCAAGGATGGATGACTCTCCCCACCATTTCTCTTGTTGTGGCCTAACAAAATCACTAGTCAGCTTATTTTTATCTCTAAGCCTAATAAGGGAGTAAATATCTAATGGTCGCTGTGAATCTTACATAAACATGGCAGTGAGCCACATCGGGTCACATACATTCCCTTTTTCTCTAAATAATTCCTGTGTAGGGTCAGAGAGGGATGCCCTGACTTGATTTCGGGTGGGTTCACTTGTGATTCAAGTGGGCCACACTAAAGAAAACAGTTAGGAGATACACCCACCATGCACCATGATGATTTTAAGAAATTCATTTTGACCATTAGACGCCTTACAAAAAATATAGGCCAAGTCATAAGAAAAAGTCCTACGTGAGTTAAATGGGCAGTAAAAAGGAAAACAGATTGGAAGGTTATCATTGCTTTATATACTGTTTCAAATCATGTGGTCCACCTGAATCTTGGATAAGGGTGAGTTTTGGACCCTTGGACTACCATAGGGTAATACAACTGGTGATCAGAGTGAATTTTACATAAATATCTTGGTGGGACCCACGCAAGTAGCTAACCCATTTAAACAAATAAAAGAAATGTAATAAAAAGATCCCAAGACGTGTGGCCCTTATCGTGGGCCCATCTTGATGTATGTATTCAACATCCATATCATCTGTCCATTTTTCAATTTATCTTAAGAGATAAGCCCAAAAATGAAGTATATCTAAATCTTAGGTGGATCCTATCATAGATAATGATGGTGATTGATTATTAATTTTTTTTTTATAAGTTATAAAGGTTTTAGATAATATGATATTTGTTTTTTTTCCTTTCATTAATGTATATTTGACCTTATGAGCAGGTTGGATGACAAATAAATATTACAGAAACATTACCGGAAACATTACAGTGGGCCTAAAATATTTTTAATGGTGGATCATTCTTTGTTTGTTTTTTTTTTTTTTTTTTTAGCTTGTTAGTACATCCACCGTCAGTTCACACTTCACCGTCAGCCACCCCCTCCAGGGAATCGATACCAAGACCTCAATGTTGAAACGAGGTATCTTTCACTCACTCTACCACTTGAGCTATAGATCCAGGTGCAATGATGGATCATTCAATCACCATTGTTTTATACTAGGATCCTCTTAAGATTTTGATCTACTTTATTTGTAGGCTTTTACCCTAAAATGATTTGGCAAAATTGTCACGGCTGTAGAATATACACATCAAGATGCCCTACAGTAAGGGTTGCATGTCTTTGGTGGGGCCGGAGCTCTCCCTAAATTTTGCATAAATATCTTGGTGGGACCCACGCAAGTAGCTAACCCATTTAAACAAATAAAAGAAATGTAATAAAAAGAACCTAAGATGTGTGGCCCTTATCGTGGGCCCATCTTGATGTATGTATTCAACATCCATATCATCTATCCATTTTTCAATTTATCTTAAGAGATAAGCCCAAAAATGAAGTATATCTAAATGTTGGGTGGATCCTATCATAGATAATGATGGTGATTGATTATTAAAAATTTATTATAAGTTATAAAGGTTTTAGATAATATGATATTTGTTTTTTTCCTTTCATTAATCTATATTTGACCTTATAAGCTAGTTGGATGACAAATAAATATTACAGAAACATTACAGTGGGGCTAAAATATTTTTAATGATAGATCATTCCTTGTTTGTTTTTTTTTTTTCTTAGCTTGTTAGTACACCCACCGTCAGTTCACACTTCACTGTCAACCACCCCCTCCAGGGAATTGATACCAAGACCTCAGTGTTGAAACGAGGTATCTTTCATTTACTCTACCACTTGAGCTACAGATCCAGGTGTAACGATGGATCATTCAATTACCATTGTTTTATATACTAGGATCCTCTTAAGATTTTGATCTACTTTATTTGTAGGCTTTTACCCTAAAATGATTTGGCAAAATTGTCACGGATGTAGAATATACACATCAAGATGGCCCCACAGTAAGGGTTGCATGTCTTTGGTGGGGCCGGAGCTCTCCCTAAATTTTACATAAATATCTTGGTGGGACCCACGCAAGTAGCTAACCCATTTAAACAAATAAAAGAAATGTAATAAAAAGAACCTAAGACGTGTGGCCCTTATCGTGGGCCCATCTTGATGTATGTATTCAACATCCATATCATCTGTCCATTTTTCAATTTATCTTAAGAGATAAGCCCAAAAATGAAGTATATCTAAATCTTAGGTGGATCCTATCATAGATAATGATGGTGATTGATTATTAAAATTTTATTATAAGTTATAAAGGTTTTAGATAATATGATATTTGTTTTTTTCCTTTCATTAATCTATATTTGACCTTATAAGCAGGTTGGATGACAAATAAATATTACAGAAACATTACAGGAAACATTACAGTGGGCCTAAAATATTTTTAATGCATGGTGGATCATTCTTTGTTTGTTTTTTAATTTTTTCCTTAGCTTGTTAGTACACCCATCATCAGTTCACACTTCACTGTCAGCCACCCCCTCCAAGGAATGATGCCAAGACCTCAGTGTTGAAACGAGGTATCTTTCACTCACTCTATCACTTGAGCTACAGGTCCGGGTGTCACGATGGGTCATTCAACCACCATTGTTTTATATACTAGGATCCTCTTAAGATTTTGATCTACTTTATTTATAGGCTTTTACCTAAAATGATTTGGCAAAATTGTCACAGATGTAGAATATACGCATCAAGATGGCCCCACAGTAAGGCTTGCATGTCTTTGGTGGGGCCGGAGCTCTCCCTAACAATATCCAATGGTTCCGTTTCTGCAAACAAGTGTCACAAATCAGAGTTCAAATATAATTCAACCAATCTCACATGGGGAACGTGAATCAAATAAGCAACTCTAATTTGAGTTAATATACGCCACGTGTATAATTTTTAAGCGCCTGCGTATAAAGCTTCATGGGCAGACAGAGTATCAAATAAGTCCCTGGAGAAATGCTTCAGTGCTCATATGTACAGTAGGGTGTTCCTACGTGGACCCGAATGGCATGTGCTCCCCGCCTACAACAGGAAGTTCGGTCAGAAGCTGTGTGGAGCCTACGGAGATGCCAGTGAGAAATCCACTCCGTCCATCGGCTTAAGCTGTGTGGAGCCTACAGAGATGCCAGTGAGAAATCCACTCCGTCCATCGGCTTTTCGAGATCACGCTATGTAAGGATTCAAAAAAATTCTGGAAGATCCAAAATTCAGGTAGACTACACCACACGAAAGGTGCAAGTTCAACGCCCACCATTGGAAATTTTGTGGGGCCATGGATGTTTTGGATGAGGATGATATTTGTCCGTACAGTTTATCCCAATTTTACTAATCTTATGAACGTTTGGATGTCACATAAATACCATGGTTGACTTTGGGAAGGTTTCGACAGCAGACGTTTTCGTTCTCACGCTTTCCTATCATGTGGCCCAAATGAGTTCTGGATCTTCCTGATTTTTGCACTCCTTATCTATTATGATCTTGAGAAACTGATGGACGGGGTGGATTTATCAAGGACATCTCTGTGGGGGTGGAGAACTGACCCGACATTGACACCTCACACGCACCTGGGCACACTGAGGCATGAGTAAGGATCGTTCTATTTTGTGTATGTTACTTGGACCATTCAATCAATTGATCTGACCCGTCCATTAAGTTTATAAGACACTTCAATGGGTACCATGAAAAATTCACACTTATTGGACAATCCAAACCATCTTTTATTTGACCTTATTTTATCCATCACTTTTCCCGTGCCATTGATGGAATGGTCAGGATTGCTTCCCAAAGGTGATTATTTAGAATCATACATGGTCCCTAACAAATTGATGGACCAACATATTGCTTAGACCTATTTTTGTGTAAATGATAAATGATATTCACCGTCAATATCGAAGTCATTGATCAAATGGTTAATATTTGACTAAATAGTTTAATGTTTTCATTGTAGCCCATGAAATATTCATATGCAAGGAACCTAATGAGCGGTTCAGATCAATGGATTAAACTGTCATAGTGTCCCAATGCAATCTGTACTGCTCCTAACTGCATGGGCTCACTTGTATAATCCAGCCAGTCAATCTGAACGGTCCATTAAGTCCAGAACACTTCTCATGAGCTACTGAACATAAATAGAGCTGATAGGATATTCCAATCCATCCTTGATTTGGCCTTATTTTCTACTGCCATCCTTTTCCCAAGCCAAGGGATGGATGGTTATGATTGCCTAAAATAAATATTCGATTATTAAGAATCATAAGCAATCCATGATGATCTCAAAAAAATAAATGGATCAAATTGTAAATAGGCCTTTTTTTTGTAAATGATCTGGACCGTTTATATTAAAATCCCTTAATCAAACGGCTAGTATTGTTCCAAAGGTGTAATTTTTTTGTGATAGCCCATAAAAATCACGTTGGACCTAATGAACAGTCTAGATCAATGAATAGGACTATGTAGTTATCCAGATGCAAGTAGGAGCACTGTAACTTGTAAGTGCCCTAACAGTACCGGAGTATTTCAAATAAAAATCTAACAAACTAATGAAATGGAAGCATAAAGGCGGTCGTGTTGAAAAAGAGGCTGAAGAAAGATAAAAAGATTCCATGCAATCATGTCACAAAATTCCAATATCCATAATTGGAAAGCAGCGGCGCAGCATCGACGGGACCATATCATTCCAAAAATATGCATCACAATCCTCGGTGGGGCCCACCAAAGGTGGCCCACTTTTGGTTAGACTCACCAAAAAGGAGCCATGGGGGGCTCGACACGTGGATGGATAGTGGTAGAAGCAATCCATCAAGACCCTCTTCGGTGGGGCCCACGTCGTGGCCCACAAGACCATTTAGGGCAAGAAATGGAGCCATGGGGCAATGCCACGTGGATGGATAGCCGCCAAACAAATCAACCACCGCCCCATTAATCGAAACTCACTTTCTCTTTCTCTCTCTCTTCCAATAGGAAGTGAGTTATCCCATCGAGTTACAATCTTATGCTAGTTCACCACCATTTTAAAATGCTGGTGATTCATCGCCCTTACTTATGTCACATACGTACATCTATCCGGACCATCCAAATTGTGGAACACAAAGCGAATAAACACAATATTGAAAGAAGAATCCATTGAGAAATCCTAACCATCCAATTGGTGACTATCAAATGAATAGTAAGCAGTCTTAATTCGGCGAGCCAAATCAGACTGTTTCCATAATCTACTCAGACTCTTTTAAAACCATAGATGATCGACCAACAATAAATCCAGTGATTTGGACGGTTTGGATTACGCCATGTATGCAGTGGAGTCATCACCGCTGTTCATAAGATGGTGACATACTAACAGAGAAATCCAAGTCGTCAATTTGACGTTTGTTGGGAGAGAAGATAAGGAGTATGTGCTTGGGAATGCTTCGAAATTCTCTTCTTTCTTTCATCTCCATGCTTCCTGGCAAGTTGCACACTTGCAAACGTATGCATAGGCCCTGTCGCTTGACCATTTTCTCTTCATTTTATCGTCTCATGAGAAATTATTCTCTCACGTGAAATTGAACTGTTCGAACCCTAACAAAATATCTCAAGGGCAAGGATGACAATTAGCCCTACAACTAGAGCTGGGCATCGGACCGAGTCGGATCGGATTGGGTCCAACTCGACCCGATCCGAAATCTTGATAACCTGACCCGAACTCATTCCGATCCGGGACTGAGTCCAGGTCACCTAAATCAAACAGATCCGAGATGTGCATGAGCTGATCCAATCCGAGTCCGACTAAAATCCTATCTTAAAACTTTAAAATCACAGACAAAGAGAAGAAGAAGAAGAAGTAGTAGAAAAGAAGAAAAGAAAGCTTTAAATCTATGGCCTTAAATTCAATCTCAAGACCTTAAATTTGTGACTCTAAAACTCTAAAGAAAACTCTAAATTCTATCTCAAAACCCTAAAATCACTATTGAATGATGGATTCCATAACCATAAAAACTCTAAATCTGTTGCCCTAAAACTCCGAAAATTGGAAGCTCTAACTCTCCAATTTTTGCACTTGAGAGAATGAGAGATAGAGAGAGAATGGGAGAAAAATACCTGATGCATGATGGTGTGTGAGAGCTTTGAACGGTGTGGATTTAAAAATACATCATGGTGGGCCAGAGAGCTTTGACGCCAGCTAGCTGGCCGATGCAGGGTCACCTTCCAAACGGTGTTGCACCTTACATGCATCGGCATAGGAGGCGGGGGTTGGAGCTTAGAGAGAGAGAGAGAGAGAGAGAGAGAGAGAGAGAGAGTAGGCGGGGGTTGGAGTGTGAGGGTTTGGGAGAGGGAATCGGCGGACGGTGGGGTTTGGAGCATTGAGAGAGAGAGAGAGAGAGAGAGCGAGAGAGAGACATAGCGATTTTAGGTTAGAGTAAAAAATAAGATGCCTTTATATATACCCGATTCCGGATCGGGTCAGGTCGTCAGTCTAGATCCAGCAAGATCCAAATTCGATTCGAAATTTGTTCGGATCTGAAATACCCAACTCGATCCAGACCGTCGGTTTGGGTCGGATCGGGTCGAATCCACCGGATTGGATCTATTTTGCCCACCTCTACCTACAACTTGGGTTCGGATCAACCCGACCTATAATGGGTCCGCCTAATATTGGATAACTCTAGCCCGATTTGAAAAATGGATTGGTCTTAGGTCTAGTTAGACCCAATTGTGAATAAAGAGTTTTGGGTTATTGTAGGCTGGATCAAACCTGCTCGATGGCAATGGGGTCAAACCTAGCTGAGGGCAGGCTCGGGTTTGAAATCTAGGTCCCATGTTGGGCCTAAGGACGCTATTATATAAAAAGTATGGGTGGTTTAACTACACTTCTGAGTTTTTTTTCATTCAATGTGCATATTTAGTTAAAAGGTGTTTTTGGATCTGGAGTTATGTTTTCAATGATCAAAATCATGTATATGATTGGACTATTATAGATAAAAGGAGATACCTAGGAATTCTTAAATTAGATTATTTCAAACTTATAATCATTTCAGTCGTTTCATCATGGTGTTGGCCCTAACTCATTGTCTAGTTGTTGATGTAGTTGTTTCTTCTTCTTTTTTTTTACTTGTTAGTACACTCATTGTCAATTGACACTTCACTGTTAGCCACCCCCACTAGGGAATCGATACCAAGACCTCAATGTTGAAACGAGGTATCTTTCACTCAGTCTACCACTTGAGCTATGGATCTGGGTGTCTAGTTGTTTTTAGTTTGATTAGGTAAAAGTGTTAGGTAGCCTAGTGCATTGCTACTCTTAAAGATTTGGTGGTATTAAGGGTGTAACTAGGGTTGGGTTTAAGTTGAACCTGATGAAGAAGTGAGGCATAAAGGTTAATAAAAAAAAAAAAAAAAACCCTAACTCAAACATAGGCTTAAGGTACATTATGACGTTGTTGTCTTCAAGGCAATATCATACTCTGCTGGGTTAAATCAATTTGGAAGAGGATATAATAAGTTACTTCTCCTAAATCGGTGAAATGTGAGCTTTGGCCTACAAAACTTTAAAAAAATTGCACCCCGAATGCACTATTGTAGCTTACATCCGACTTCTTTGTTATTATAATTTACTCCCTAATTTTTGAATCATTTGCCATTTATTGCCAGAAAAATTTACAATCTTTGCAACTTTTGCCAAAATGAAAAACAGATCAAAAGAGGAAAGAGGAGACTGCATGCCTGAGATGTTGTGATTTAAAAATGATCCAAAGATGAAGTTTTATAAAGTTTCAAGAGACATTAAAGAGCCTATTTCATTAGAAGCATGCACATGCCTTTTTTATATTTACTTGAAAAAAAAAAAGAAAAAAAGATAGCGACTCTTCATTACATTCTCTCACCGTTATTTCAAAATTAAAAGTTACTTCATTCACCAAAAGTATAACCATTCATAAATGAATTGTCACCACCAATCATCAAAAGTTACTCTTTTTCTTTTTTCTTTTTTAATATTATGTTTTTTGAAAAAACCCAACACCTAACAGGGCTCAAATTGGAAATTTTCAACATGACATCAAGTTGGGGCCTCAGGCAACTCGAACCAAACTTATATGTAGTACATGTGCATATGAGTTAATATGCAAGATATAAATGTATGATCATTGATTAAGTGAAAATTAAGGTTCATATTTATATTATATACCTTGTGCTATGTAGGGTCAATTTGGAACTATCCATGCTTGGGAAATAGGGTTCATGAACATAACTAACCTAGGGCCCACTTGCTAAGGTTTTTAATATATTTCTTTACTTTTATTTGCTCATGAGTGGTGATTGTAGGCTTTATTATACCAATGTTGTTTGAATGCTTATATATGTAACCTTAATGGTGTTATTGATGACTAGATGTTCAATTTTATGTGTTAACCGGATCCAACCTAAAATGCATTTGGGGTTGATTATTCTATACCTCCGGTTCGCTTAGGTTGGACCACTTGGGTTGAGCCATGGACCAACTCCTCTTGAAGTTGGCTGGCTCTTGGTTGACCCTAACTCAAACCTGCCTTACCCAATTTGCACTCCCACATAGAATCCATCTCTAAGTCTGGTTAGGCCGAGGCTAAAAATCTTCAACCTGACCCTAGGGTTGGCTGGGCTTGGGTCATGGCTTGTGGTATCCTGGCCCAACTCATACCAACCTTCTATCAAAAGTACCCGAGGGCATGACTTTCCACCCAATTCATTTCTAGATAGGATAAAACTTTATATCAGTAAAGAGTTTTTAGCCAAAATGACCCATCTTAAAGTTGATTTCAATACCTTTCCTTGGACCCGAGTTGCATGGCTTTGGTTGGTCTTCGGCTAACTCCTCTTGAGGTCATGTTGGGTTTGGGTTAATCCTCAGACTGAGCTGATCCGGCCGAGTTGCACTGCAAACTGCAATAGGCCATACATCAGGTTAGCTGTTGGGATGGATACAAGGTCGTGGGCCTTGATCCAAACCATTAAAATGAGAAAAAAAATAAAATAAAAATCAAAGGCTCAAATTAGAATTCGTTTTTAACGCTTTGGTCATTTAGTTCTTTTCCCTGGATAGTCTCATTAACCGTTGTTTTGTCAGCCATTGTTCAAATGTTTAGGATAATCTCAAAAAGTTTTCAATGCAGTTACCTGCATCCGCGCCTCTCATCAGGTCTGCAGATTGGAAGTATATTCTTCCAAAACTCAACACTCTGGTGGGCCATGCATAAAGTTAATGAAATCCACCTCATCCATCAGGTACACCACCCTGTTTTTAGCCTTGATTGATTCAACGATCCGGTGGGCCATACATAAAATTATATCATGTGGCATGGGCCACCTGAGTTCTGAAATACAGTGAGTTTTGGGTAATTCTCTCATCCTGATGAGTAACGTTATATGAATGAAACGGATGGCCCTACACAAGTTATGATAGCCATCCCATCCCAACCTTTTTCTTATGTTGTGGCCTGCACGAGTTTTGGATGGCCACGATTTTTGTCATACAAGATGAACAGGAGTTGGCGTGCCTGATGGATGGTGTGGATCTCATGAAAGTTCCATCCACATGGTGTCCAGTTAGCCAAATTAACCTACACGCTAGTCTACCATATGAATGTGCATGGCTCTTTGTAGGGAAGTGATCCGGTTTATTTCTGGAGTGGGCCATGTTTGATCACATTCTATATGACCTTTCTATATCATATTTGACTTCTATTTATAACAAAAGATATTCCATCCCATCCACTGTATTACACTGCAAATTCGTTGTGGGTCCCACCAGGATCTCCTATAAAGGAAATGAATTAGCAAACTAAAAACATTCTCTCAGCCATCACTTGACAAGGAATCATATAATTTATGAAGTGGAGGTTAAGTCCAACAGATGAGTTGTTTTTACCTTAGAAATAAATACTTTTATTACAATGATGATAATAGCTCTGTTGCATTTACTAATAAAGTAAGTACTTAGATAAGAAACGAGATCATATAAGATCAAGAGTCAAATTTATTTAATTGAATACAAATGCAATACAATCAGGAAAAAAAAAAAAGCAAAAAAATTTACTAACTACAAATTTGAGCGGGCAAAGCTATCTTAGATGGTTAAGAGTCCTTTGAACCTACATGGCCATGAGACTGTTATAGTTTAGCCAACAAATTATGGTACGGAGAATCACTAAGTAAACGCTTAGGAATTTGAAGTATAATAACAAGGTTGTGAATGATTTAAGTTAATTTCAACTTATTGTAACAATTAGGGGTGTACATCGAGTCGAACCGAGTTGAGCTAGCCTCAGCTCGGCCACTAGCTAACATCAGCTCGAACTCGGCTCAAGTCGGTCCTTGAGCCTAACTGTCCAGCTCGGCTCGGTTCAGTCAGCAGCTCGGGCGAGTTCGAGCCGAGTTTGCCATTGCAGCAGTTTCACAAACATCTAGATTGTACCTTCAAAATCTCACTGTATTTGACATAGCAGCAATGGTTTTACAAGTATTTTATCAAACACCTTCTAAGCAACATAAAAATCAAGAAAAAAAAGGTGTTGGTTTCATATACATACCTTCCTTGCCACCAGCCACACTTCTTTAAGTCATTTCATCAAACACTTGGTGAGCAACATCAATATCAAAGTAACCGAGTCACCGAACTGGTTCGATCCAAGTTCGATTCGAGCCGGGTTCGATCCGAGTTGAGTCGAGCTAGGGCCAGCTCAAACTCGGCTCGAACTCATTTTCGAGCTCAAAAATTCAACTCGACTCTACTCAAACTCAGCTTCGAACCGAGTCGAATCAAGCTTTTTCGAGTCGAGTCGAGCAAGCTAACCGAGCTAATTCGGTTCATGTACACCTCTAGTAACAATTCACTAGACAGAAGTGAAGAGATTAACTTAGCTACATTAATTGATCTGAATTTGTTATAGCATGGTGTTACATAAAAGTGAAGAGGCTAAATTAAGCTAAGGTAGGTATTCATGTTGGACAAAATGATTTGATAGACAACGTTAGGTTAAATAAGATTGAGGCTTGTTTGATTGGATTGACAATGGCCTAAAGCTCTTCTTTCCCTGTTGCTTTTATAAACTTGAGTTAGGCAATCTTGACTTAACGCACTTCTATTTTGAGAAGAGGTCAGTGAACTATTAAGCTATCTTGTTTGTTTATATTTTCATTTTCAGATGACTTTCTCTTTTTAGCGTATTGTTTAGTAGTTTATAAATGTACATTACCTATTAAATATGATCATGTATCTTCGGATATCACCACTTAAGCATTACGCTTAAGTTACTTATGCTTTCTATACATAGGGGTGTACACGAATCGAGCTAGCTCGGTTAGCTTGACTCGACTCGACTCAAAAAAGCTCGATTTGAAGCTGAGTTCAAGCCAAGTCGAGCTGATATTTTGAGCTCGAAAATGAGTTCGAGCCGAGTTTGAGCTGACCCCAGCTCGACTCGACTTGGATTGAACCCAACTTGGATCGAACCAGTTCGGTGACTTGGTTACTTTGATATTGATATTGCTCACCTAGTGTTTGATGAAATGACTCAACGATGCGTGGCAGGTGGCAAAGAAGATATGGATATGAAACAAATACCCTTTTTTTCTTTATTTTTATGTTGCTTAGAAGATGTTAGATAAAATATCTGCAAAACCACTGTTGTTGTTTTACATACAGTGAGATTTTCAATGTGCAGTCCATGTGTTTGTGAAAATGTTGCACAATCGAACTCAGCTCGAACTGGCCTAAGGTGCTGACCCAACCAAGCCGAGCTAGCCAATCATAATCAAGGACTAAGCAGAGTCGAGTTCGAGCTAGGGTCAGCTAGTGGCCAAGCCAAGTCGAGTTGAGGCCAGTTCAAGTCAGTGTACACCCCTATCTATACATTGTGTGTGAGGCTTATATCTTCTAATAACGTGTTTCTAAGAAAATGATCACCTCTAGAATTTCATTCCTCAGTATGTCTCTATGTGCTCTAATATTTTTTGGATGACACACATTTCTCATGACTTGACATATCGGCACATTTGGGCCTTCAGAGGTCATCCAAATTCCATGGGCTCATTTTCCGTTTTTGGAAATAGAATCATTTTGTAACTAGAAATAATAAATATTGGACGGTTACATTCACTACCGCCTGCGCATCAACTATCACTCCCTACCAGAGTATCAAAGTATCTCTCATTGGAATAAGAATTTGGACGGCGATGGACAGAGTTTTTATGGTATCATTTGCAAGATCGCCTGAGCAATATCTGTGGTCATGTTGAAATGATCCAAACCGTTTATATGATGGACCTAACGCGATTGGTGATTAGGCAAGAAAAGAAGAAGAAGAAGAAAGAAGTTTGGACAAAAAAGATATAGTACTCCATGTTCAAACAAAAAGAGTACAATGAGCAAATGATAAAAATATTCTAACCTGAGAGTTTTTTCCTTAATCTCCACCATCGAAGATGAGGCCCATGATATAAACGGTTTGGATCATTGCAACATGACCGTAGATCTCAGCTAAAATCCCAACGTAGCAATAACATTACGTGGGGATGTACCGTACCAGACCTGTTGATATGGATCTCCAGAGAAATAGTAAAATTTATAAAAGAGAACATGTCAGTACAGATCACTTACAGCCAAGAGCACCGCAACTTGTGGTACCGTACTATCTTTCCCGCCCAAGTGCCCCTTCTGTACAACGGATGCGGACTGCGTCCTGCCCCTGCGAATACGGACTCGTCCTGGCAGGGACTCCGTGGGGCTGCTATGATATCTTGGTTTCATCCACGACGTCCATCCATTTTTCCGGATCATGTTACGGTATGAGCCCAAAATTGAGTCAGATTCAAGGCTCAAGTGGACCATACAGTGGGGATTTAATGTAAAACGTGTCACAAATACACTCCTAGGATAGTTGGGCCAAAAGAATGTGGACGTACTAACAAGCTAACAAAGAAAAATAAATAAATAAATAAGAGTCAGATACAACGCTCAAGTAGACATGGCAGGTGCTAACCTTCCTATGGCCCACCGTAATGTTTAAATGTCATCCAACCTGTTCAATCCTGATGCGGGGAGGACGTGAGGTCGAGCCTCTCTTCCACGAGAGAATAGCAGTTAGGAATACCCGGAACTTCCCTGGACTCCTCGTGTAGAATTATTGAATCCACTAGAAAAGAAAGTAAGAAAATAAAAATAAATTCATAAATTGATTGGTGAATTATCATAATGTGTTCCCTTACATTATTAATAAAGAAAAAATAAACTAAAATTTGTAATTAATAAAAATAGTAAAACTCTATCTCTAATAAAAATTATAATTCTAATAAGACTCTTCTAAAGCATAGTTTCTAAAGAAAAATTGAAAAATATTAAAAAAAATTAAAATTACTAAAAATAACATTTTTTCTAAAAAATTGTTTTTGAGTGGAAAGCACATTTTTTTTGGCGAAATGGAGAGATGCGACCCACTTTGTGAGTCGATTCACCTCATATGGCCCATTTCAATAACCGTAACAATATCCAGATCAAAAGTTATGATAAATTTACAGTCCACCCCCACTAGGAATCGGTGCCAAGACCTCGTGTTGAAACGAGGTGTCTTTCACTCAGTCTACCACTTAAGCTATACATTTGGGTGTTATCTGACACCTTTTCGGGCTCATGCATGCATCTCGTAAAATGTAAGGATGGCGTGGATAAAGCATACACAGCAGGGTCGGCCCCACAGAACCCCTGCCGTGTATGCATGAACACCTGTAGGGTGAAAATGGTGGACCCTACCATGAAGACGACCCTTCTTGAAAATCAGACTGATCCACTCACTGGGTGGGTGACAGCTTTATGACCGTCGGTTGTCCCCACCGATATCACCGTATGGTGAAAGGACAAACCAGATCTGTTGGGAAGAAAGATGTACAATATTTCACAGGATGTGGTGCCGCTGGGGATCTTTTGACAATGATAATAAATGACGAGCACAAGTGGAAATGAGACCGTGTATTCCAAATCCGAGGTTCTCATGAGGCAATCCAAGCCGTAGATGGCATCTCTTAAAAACTAGGCCCATACAAATGTGAATTGGCTCATATTGCGTGATCTATCTATTTTAATATTACATGTTCAAAAACTCTAGAAAGAGAGGAAATCAATTGGAGAGACTTTTTCAAGTATGAAAACACATTCTTGAAAAGTGTTTTCTAGTAAAAAGTGATTTCCTAATTGATAAAAAATGTCATTTTCTTCAAAAGCATTTCCACCCAAAAACTATCCTACCTCTCAAATAAGGAAATTGAATTTTACCGGTTTCCAAGTTCTTTACTTTCTTCTTTCTATTTTCTTCTTTTCTTCTTCTATTTTTCTTTTTAATCTTTAATATATATAGTTAGGGAATTTTTTTATTCTTACAGTTAGTTTCTAACTAAGATCATGGTACAATTTTAAAATTGTACACCCAAGTGCATGCAGCAAAGTAGTAAAGTAATCAGTGAATCCAAGGTAAATCCACAACGACTGGGAATAACAACATAAGCAGAACGAGAAGAAGAAAACTGAGTTTTTCACTCTAGCAAATTAAAGTGTGTAAAACAATTAACATGAGAAAACTAAAGCTCTAAAGATTTTCCTTTAATCAATCCTTGATGCGTAATTTATTAGTCGAACCTTATAACTTAATTGGAATCAAATAAATATTCATTCCAATTAGAATATAAAACCTTATAACTCATTCGAAATCAAATAAGGATCCATTCCAATTGGAATGTGAAATAATTAAATCAACTTATAATTTCCAACAAAGATATAAATCTCAATTAATCGATCTAATACTAAAGAAATAAGCAGTTGATCGCAAGGAATTTCAAGCATTTACTGCACCTGTAGATAATAATAGATCAATAATTTTTACAAATAAAAAAACTTTCACAAAACAAATAATCAATCAAATCAATTAAAATTCATCATTCAAATATCTAATATTGAATTAAAATAAATTAAACATTAAGAATTTATCAAAAGATTCACCCCTTAGTCTTAGCTAAGAGATTAGCCAACCATAATGCTAAGAAGAACTAATCTTAATGGTAAAAACATGAAAAATATAAACTAAAAAATGAAGAGGAAGAAGAAAACAATGAAGAAGAAGATTCTCCGCCTTTGCTCTCTCTCCGTCCATCATAAAAATGGATTATCTAATAGAGGTACCGACCAACTTATAAGTAAATTCCGCATGTACATAATTTCGCGTGCATCATCAATCTAACTTTCGATCAAATCAATAGCAATCAACAAACCATCGATTGAATCGAAGCCTCTTTGTCGATTGAATTGTAAGTGCCCGAAAACATCCGGCTACCAAATTTAAATTTTCAAAAAATTCTTAATCAAATCAAGAAGAATTGACAACAATTGATAACCAATCAATCAAATTGATAATCCCATTGATCGAATCGAAGTCTCTCTTTTTGGACATGAATTGAAGGTGCACGATCGACTATCTCCACCATAGAAAGTATCTAATTCTTTTGATATTCCAAACTCAAATTCCTCGTGACTTCAACACACTCCATCCTAGTCTTTTTTGGACTTTGAACTTCATGAACAACTTAGACCATCTTGTACTTCAACAATCCTCTGTACAATGAAAAATTCATCTAATAATGGCTAATTTACCTTTAATATGCATGAGAAATAAAAAAATACAAAATTGAGATTAATCACGTAAGATTTAACAATTATCATAGCACCCAAAATTTAAATTTCAAAGGACATGGGAATATAGTTAAAATATAAATAAAGTAATGTGAAGGTGTACTACTATTTAACAACAAACTATGTAGAATTTGTGCACTAAAAACCCATCACCCACCTAGATTTTATCCAATCCACTGGTATGGGAATATATTTTATGATTTTAAATTTTTATGCGAAACAGCCTACATGACAACATATACTAAGAAGAGGTTTGCTAGAGTGCATCTTCATGTATGGCTATAAGATACATTTAGACTTTAATATTTGGATATAGGGTCCTCATATTTTATTCAGTTAGGATTAAAAAAATAAATTTTTTAGATAAAAATATATATTCTTTGATCAGTTTGACTCTTTTGCTTTGAATTTGAATGGTCTTTATAATCTTTAACTTATTTGAGGACTCAAAATTCAAAGTCTCCACCTTCTTTAACCAATTAGAGCATTCAAATATTTAATTCGAGAGTTGTTTGGCTATAACCCACCCACTATTAGGCTTATGACATGAGCACGTAGCTTTGGTGGATCTTTGACTACGGAGTTCACTCTGATGTATGTGTTATATCCATGTCATCCATCTGTTTCTCCACATCATTTTAGGATATGAGCCCAAAAAATGGAGTAGATTTAAATCTCAAGTTGACTACACCATAAGAATAGTGGTTGGTGATTGAAGGCACACATCGTTAAAAACTTCTTAACAGTCACGAGAATGTTTATTTGCCATCCAAACAGTTGATAAGGTCACAAAGTTTGGTACGACAGGACCACATAAATATCAGCTTGATCCACAACTTTTATGGCCCCGAGAAGTTTTTAATGTTAATCACCACTGTTTCCTGCGGTGCAGTCCACTATAGATTCGGATATGCTGCATTTTGGGCTCATACCATAAAATAATTTGGTGAAACGAATGTACAACATGGATATAAGACAAACATCATGGTGGGCCCCATAGTCAGGGATCCACCAAATTAGCGGCGTACAATAAATAAAGGGTTTTAGTCATTGAAAGGACCCATGAGCAACGGTAGATTATCTAACCTACCTTACCAAATGTATAGTTCTCTACCAGAGTATCAAATAACTTCCCTTTTGCATATTCTCGTCTACCCTTCCCCCACGTCTTGCAACCCACTAATTGTGGGGGTTGTATGTGCATATCTACTACTTTTTATAAAAGAGATGTGGTTTGCTTGAATATACACCCTGGAGTATTGGTATACAATGCATTGGAATTTTAGCCTTATCTAGTATAGTGATTTCACACCTTTTGCCTTTTAGGTTTCCCAATTGTTTGAAATGCTATTATAGAAAAACTATTTAAGAAGAACAAATAAGTAAATGAACCTATCTATCTACCAATCTAAGTCTCTCATTTTCCTAAGTCAAGTAATACAACTACGCATGGATGCATCTTTCAATGATCCAAACCATTAATACGATAGTTCTCAACTTGAAGGATGGATAATAAAAATTAAGAATTCTCACATTGGAATATTTTAACCTTTTGATAATTTTAACTCTTTTTTCTGAAAATGGTTAGGCTACTTAAGTTTTAAATAATCAAAGGGTTTTTCTAGATGACCTTAATCAATGGAGAGGAAAATCATACATATAGAAAAATGAGACCTATCTGGTAAAAATGGCATGCATCTCATATCAATACCATAGAATGTATTCCTTGAAGAGAAATAAAGAGATATGTTTGTAACTGCTTTGAGTAATTAGTAGGAATAGAGTCCATTCATATATTGGGTTTCGCATGAATGGCACATCTATTAAAAAATTGCACTTGCTAGATAATCTCATCCATTGATTGGTGGCCATTAAAAGGACACCAGAGAATGAAAATAGTAAGTGGTCCAAGAAAAATAGAGGGTACAATTGTAAACTAGGTTTCATTTTTGAAACATAAGCTTATCCTTGATAGGGCCAGCAGTTGAATTCATTCTGACTTGTGCATGTACTGCTCACGTGCCTAATTACTGAGAAATGGCATCTAGGAGAGAGACTGATGAGAGGCTCAGATAAATCACACGAGTGTCCCTTTTACACGTGTGAGGATAGGGAGTAGTGGAGCTAGTAATGATTGGGGGAGAGGATAGGAGATAAATCGTATGATCGCTGGCATATCGCGAGAAAACGGTTACAGGTGTGGGAGTAGGAGTGAAAAGGACGTGAGTACCCCAGAAGAACCCCACATATTTCTATAAATAGGGAGAGGGAAGAGTCCTTGTAATATCCCTTGTAGCTCTTGTTTCCTCCTTTATCCTCTCCCCCTTCCTCTTGTTTCCTTTCTCTCTCTCCCTTTATAGCCCTCTCTAATTTCCGTCTCTCTCAAAATCTCATTGCTTCTTTAAAGCCCTCTCTCTAATTTCCTTCTCTCTCTCACAGTCTCATTACTTTTTTATTAATCTATCTTTCTCACACACACACAATCCAATTTTTCCTTATAACCCTCTCTAATTTCCTCCTCCCTCTCTCCACATAAAGAGAGAGGAGGCATGGGTTATTCCCTCTCTCTCACACACAAAGTAAAGAGGAGACATGAGTGATGTTGTTGACAGAAGATAGAGAGCACAGATGATGATATGCACAGCCGTTTGCATCTCACTCCTTTGTGCTCTCTATGCTTCTGTCATCACATTCAACCCCTTCCCCAACCCATTCTTATCTCTCTAATTTAATTCTTCTCATTGTCATAGATTTTATATGTAGCATTAATCCATTTGTTATAACATGATTGTTTTATTTTTATTTTTAAAATTTTTTGCTTTGTATCTACAGATCTGGCAGACATAGTCTGGTACATAAGTCATTTTGTTGACTCTAGTAGGCTGTGCAACCTCAGTAAGAACTGCCCAATCAATTATAGAGATAAAAAGATTGTAAGGAGGATGATTGCGTGGTTCATACTTCTTGGTAAATTTTCAATTGTACATTCTTTTCTATTTTTGGCCAAAATTAATTTTTGGCAATGGAATGTGTTTGCCAGGTCAGGTCGCTGAAGATACATTGGCATGTATGTCACAGTTCAGATGGGTCCTCAAGTCTCTGATTCAAGGAGATGCACATATTCAACAAGCTATTGATGATTGTATGAAGAGCTGTTCTTATGATTTTGAATTTCAATTGTAAAACGCAATTTTTTTTAATGTATGAAAGACAACAAATTTGTGACTTAAACAGTACATTAAGAGTTCTTTTTTGTTTGTTTATTCATGGGTTCTGAATTTCAATCGCGGTGTAACTTTTAATCTATAACTGACTTGAAATACAAAGATTGTGACTATTCTTTATTTATTTTTCTTTTCTTAAAATTTGTATATGGATTTAGGGTTTTATTTATGTTTACTACACTCCAACCTGGATAGAGATGATTAAAACTGAAAGAGATTAGCAGCCATTTCATTTGCATACCAGCTCTCCACAACCAAAAACTTTCAATTAGTCTATGATTTTGCACCAACAATCATGACCACCAATGCGCGTTAGCCCATTTTATAATCTCCAACATTTACTACTCAACTGAAAACTGATCGTCGCTGGTTCAGAATGATCTTGTTTGAGGAATCATGTGAAGTGGGCCATGATCATCTCAAGTTGGTTCATAATCTGAAACCCTCTCATGCAATGGCAGTTGAACCACAATCAAATGAAGGCGGCCACTCGCCCAAGCTTGGTGCATTGTGTGCTTCAAATAGACCATTGATATTCAAATTGGGAGCCGTTTGGGGAAATGAGAAGCAACATTGGGTAGCCCACTCAATAGCTTCTTTGAATCAAACCACCAATAAATTGGCATTGAGATTGATTTTGTAAACAGAGAAATGAAGGATTGGGAGATAACTGCATCTTTTAGGAGATTTTTCCAACCAAATCCGCCAATTTCTGGTGACTTTTCACTAGAAGAATCTAGCAATTTAGAATGTGAAAAAAAAGCAGCAGCTTTGATACTCTGGCACACATATGCACTAAGATATTGCATGGGTAGTATATATGCAACTGAAATTAAACCGTCCAAATGGTGGGTCCCACTTTAGGTGGTTGGTAAATCAGAAATGACACTGATTTGACTTTTAGCTGTCTGATTGGTCAACATTTAGAGGACGGCTGAAATTAAAAATAGTCAGCGGTTGAAAATCAACAAATAGATGCCTATCAATGATATAATTACGATTTTCTAATCCATCATCGACTCTTAGGTGGCCTATCTAAAGTGTGTATTGTAATTTTGAATATGTAATTTGAATTTGCACATTAAGATCGCCTACATATCAACCCTCCATGCAAGAGTATCAAATAATTCCGCTGCATTTGCTAATGATCTTTGCATATGCTTAAATTCAATAAATATATTACTGGTGAGTTCATACATGCATGTAATAACACTAATCAATACTGTTCAAATCGTGGGCCTCGTTGTGGTGGGGCCAAAGAATAACAGGGATGAATTTGAAGTAAATTCGAGTAAGAGGTGTTTTGAGTGAGAGAGAAAATATAAGTAAATAAAATTAAGAGTAAACGAGATTGATTTGAAATCTCAAGGAAGAAAAGAGATTTGGAAGTAAATTGGGTGACATGCAAGCAACGGGTGAACAAAGCTGTTATCCGCTGTAATCTGCCGTACAACATGGCATATCATTGGCAGCCACATCACTAAAATTCACACTAATAAAATTATCTAAACCATCAAAACGCTGGCTATATAATGGACGGTTAATATGTTGGCAAGTTATTTATTTGTGAGCCTTATGTTTGTGAGATATAAGGCATGAAATTTCCTCATTTTTAGCTAAAATATATATATTTTAATTTGATTATTACAATTATTCAGTCTAATATCACATATGTACAATAATTTAAGATATTAAAGATGATTTGGAATGTCATATACATTCTTGAAATTTTTCAAAGCATTCCATTTCACATTTACTCTGTCCAAATAAAATATTTAGATTTAAATGCATTTCATGATTTACTCCTTATGTCATTTACACTTAAAATTGAGTACATGTGGAGTACATGTGGAGTACATGTGAAATGAATTCCATTTACCTTCGTTTACAAGCTCCTATATATTCCCTAATTGAAAGATACCAGCAATACAATTGATGGCCATTAATTGAAAAATCGAAAAGAAAATGAATGGCTATCCAAACTCAACTGACAGAATCCAATGGTTAAGATCATAGGATGAGTGATATTTTTTTACATTGACCGATTGGATCGTCGTTCATGTATGCATGTAAGCTGTGGATAAGTTACCACAATGTAATAAAATGTGCCAACTGCACAGTGTAATCTCGACCGTTTAAAAATGGTATTGCCGTGTCACGAAATCTAAAAGCATCAAAAAGCAGAAGAGGTGTAAGTAATTTTCGTCTACGCGGTCGACAAACGCGAATTCAAGTTGATCATAGTCAAGAACCCAGGTGGGCCAGATCTGCCACACCGACATTGATCCGTCGGACTAGATCATGAGAGTTAGTCGTCAACGTAAGAAATAACACGTGGCAATTGTACATGGATCCTGACCATCCAACTAGTGGATCCTCTCCTTAGATGGCTCTCAGTTGAAAATCATTTCAAACAGAAGATTCCATACATGAATCTCATTTACTCGATCTATTTTCATCCAGACCGTCATTTAAAGGACTCTATTGATATGGATAGAATAGTCTGGCTGGTACAACATACAAATTTTCTCTGACCAGAGGGACGGTCTGGATCCATTGCCATACTGGGCGATGAACTGCCCTCCATGATACAGCACGTCGGTACCGAAACCTTTTACAAGTGTACAGGAACAGAACAGTGCACCAAAGGAAGATGTCTGTGATGCTTAAGGCAAGTGGGCCACACACCTTACAAAGCTGACAATATGAGCATAGCAACGTGTCATGATTGAGCACATGATAGTCTACAAGGTGGGCCAATCAAAAGGATTCTGACATCTCAATCGTCCAATCCAGACGGATTGGTGGGACCCGATTCGTAGCATGACGACGGAAAATTGCTGCGGTATAGTGTAGTGTCACCGGTCAATGTTCGGATACATGTGGCAGCACCGCATTTGTTGCAATACCCGTCGCATCATCACGGCACCCACATTGGGGGTGTGATGCAATGTGGGGCCCACCTAGTGATAGGGATTTCAGTTCATCCATGCATCCCATCACTGTTTGATATTGACTCCCATGTGATGCAGCATGGCCTGGTGATGTTGATTGGAGCAGATGGGTCCTTAAGGTGGGCCCACATTTCATGATTGATATATGATGCAATAAAATCTTGATATGGTTGTTGGGCCTCTTCACGTGTTTCTGTTCTCCACCGTCTATTTAGTGGACACAGATCAGATGGATAGGATAGTTGGGCTCCTTCATATGTTTGGACCCGATTTGCACATCACCCTGCCGGGTTTACCGTATCCGATTCTTCTGCCTCCACTGTGGATTCCTTCGTGATCATCTTATCTTCTTAGATCAAGGGCTCAGACTCGTTGGATGGTTCACCACCGTTTAAAAGATAGTGGTGACTCATCCACCATAAACGTGGCATACACGTGATGCAATCTAAACCGTCCAGATTGCCAACCCATTCGTGGGAGCAGATGATAGTAGCCATCTCGGTTTTCCTATTGAATTTTGTTCCTTTGATGGTCAGGATTTCACGATTAATATTTTCGAGGTATGTTCCATCAAGGGTGTGCCCCACAATTTGGAAGGTCTGGATGGCCGTACACGTGTGCCATGTGTGAATAGGATGCGTCACCGACATTCACGGAGTCTTTGCACTTGATATAGAGATGGGAAATGTAGCATCCAAAATGCGAGATTCCTTGCACCAGACCCAATCATGCAGGGATCCAAACCGTTGATATGACAGGGGTGTCCTGAAGCATCCTATATATGAAGTCCCAACGGTTGAATATATGACCATTCTTCTTTTGAATGTACACCGTTGCTTTATATATTTTCTTCGTTTAAGGGTCTGGATCTCGCAAAATGGAATATTTCCAGCGCAACCCTATCCACGAGGGAGTTCACATGCGTAAACAAGGAATACCATCTACACCCCACCAGGAGGCATATGTTCACAGGAGAATATCCAAGCCATCCATCAAGTGGGCCGACCATGTAGATGTCCTCACCCGAAAATAAATCTGGCACACTCATCAGGTGGACCACTGTATTAGAAATAGGCAGATGATTTAGGAAGCTCCATCATGGTTCTTTCTCAGCCGTACACTTTTCCCCATAATCTGTGGCCCACGTGACTCATAGACCAGCAGCTTGATTCTTGGATCAGGGAATGCTCATAGTACAACCTCTTTGATGGATGGATTGGATTTGTTACCCCAAGTGCATGATGGCACACGTGTGGCATCTACCTGCATCTACCTAATCTACCTTACACATTGCATGCCTTTAACTAACAAAATTATTTTTTTTTTTTTAAAAAGATATAGATATACGTCACTCTCAAATCATAAAATGAGCATGAGACCCATTGATAAAGAGAATCTCAACTCATAGGTTGAAAATCATGGCCCATGCATGATGGATGGTTGGTTATATCATCACTACAGCACTTTTCCAAACTTCCAAAAGAAAAAAATAAAAGAAATGAAAGACTTTGACACATGCTACCCTCTTTTTCGCCAAAATAAATACCACCCTTATGGATTTTACAAATAGCGCCTTCTGTTTCTCTTAATATGGTAAAAAAGAACCATGCTGCTGATATTTTAGATAGGAAAACTAACCATGGTTGGATTAGTAAAATATTTTAAAAAATAAAAACATTAACCATCTGTCCAAAACCCTAACCCTAACTCTGTCTGCCGACCCCATCTTTTAGTTCTTGCCAAAACCAACCTGTGTTCATGAGGTTGAAAATGTCTAGGTCCTCGAAGTGGGTTTGGGTTAGAAAATGCCAACCTGATTTTAATTTGAATTAGTTGGTTTGAGTTGAGCAAATTCAGGTTATAGGGCAGGTTGGGAATGCTAGAACACATCTCATATGATGTTTATATACAATCCAAGCAGACATCTTACTGAAACTTTCATAATCCAAAAGTTAGCATGATCCAAAAATCTAGTGGATCGTAACAAACTGAGAAGCAAATCAAGGGAGGAAATTACCTCTTACTTTGATATAGCCCACTAAGTTTTTAGATCGTGCTAACCGTTTACACCCTGATCCATAGCTCAAGTGACAGATTGAGTGAAAATACCTCATTTCAACACTAAGGTCTTGGTATCGATTCCTAGTGGGGGTGGCTAACAGAGGAGGAGTGTGTACTAACAGTGGGGTGTACTAGCAAGCTGACAAAGAAAAAAATGTAATGAACCGTTCAGATTTTAAGCACACATCACATGTCAAAAAGTGCTCTGGAGATGCCATTAGAACTGGTTCTCATGGATTGAGTCCTCTAGAGGTCAGGCTAGTATCAGGTTGACCCTTAACCTTACCCTTACCCTACCTACTTGAGTGGCAAGGGATAGCTTTTGACCAGATATGGAAAACAAAAGGTGGATAAGGATGGGAGCCCTAATCTCACCCAACATGATGTGCCCATGAATGTAGGGCCCATCTTGATGTATGTAGTATATCCATGCCATCCATCTGTTTTTCCAAATCATTTTAGGATGCGAGGCAAAAATTGAAGCAGATCTAAATCTCAAGTAGACCACACTATAGAAAACAGTAGGAAAAAATCATTAAAAACTTCTTGTGGGCCACAAAAGTTTTGTATCAAGGTGATATTAGTTTTTTTTTTTTCCTTCATCCAAGTTTAGGTGACCATACCAACAGGTTGGATGGCAAATAAACATTAAAATGGGTTCTAGGAAGTTTTTAATGGTGGGTGTTCAATCACCGCTATTTTCTATGGTGGGGTTCACCTGAGACTCTCATCCTGTTCATTTCTGAGCCCATATTCTAAAATGAGCTAATAAAACAGATGGACGGATTGGATATATTACATACACATTAAGATAAGGCCTCCACCTAACTTACTCTCAATAAAGGTGTTATTTGTCTTTGAACTAGAAGAGAGGGTGTTATGTGTCATGAAACCTTGAAATAAAAGCAAAAGACAATTAAAACAATTCGTGTAGCTATCCCAATTGCATTTGATACAACCCACAGTTGGGCGGTTCATCTTTTTCAAATTCGTATGATTACTCAATCTCGGCACACCCATTTACCAGCCGTTCTTGTAACAGCACTCACAAAATGCACATTTCCCTACACTTCTAAATGATACATGCGTGCAAGCTCTGGACCATTTACAGAGTGGTCCCCAACTGAAAGTTTCCTAGCCCCAAAATCCAGTCAGTCCATTTTTTCAGGTGCACCAAACATATATAAAGAAATGGATGGTTAGGAAAACAATAACCAACGGTTTTAAATTCGAGATGTATGAGTGGCCACCTGATGAGTAGGCCAGCCTGATTTTTAAGATAGGGTACATGCACTGAAGGCACCATCGAGCCACCGGTGTGGATCCCTTACATGTGGGTTATGTGTTCCATTTTGGCACGTGTGGGGCATTTGTATATGGTGAGCGGTTGAAGATGAGGAGGGGGGAATAGAGAGAGCCCATGCGGGAAAAGCTAGAAGGCGTGGCCTTGGGCACTCCTTTTCTTCATGTGGAGATTGAATAAAAAAGAAAAGTAGCCTATCTTAATAGAGATGATGGTGGTCCCCATGAGAATAATGCTCACCGTTAATCAGAATCTACATTATTTTAGCATTTATAGTCTGCTTGATGCAGGGGTCCATGCTCGATAACAGAAGTTTTATCAGGTGGGCGCCACAGTGAAAAATCCTACCAAAGGGAAATTTCCTACTTCCAAGTGTTCTTGGTGGCTTGTGCAACAAAAAGCTTTATGGGGCTCACTGTAGTATTTGTTAATGTCCATTTCTGACGCAGCTTTAGTGGATCCCTGACTGTGGGACCCACCATGACGTATATTCCTTATGTCTACATTGTTCATCCATTTTGATAGGTCATTTTAAGGCATGATCTAGAAAATGAAGCCGATCCAAATCTCAGGAGGATCACACCACTCGAAGCAATAAAAAGTCCTGGGTGTGCTACAAAAGTTTTAATTTGGATTGAGTTGATATTTTTGTGGTAACTTCATCTTGGTCTTTATGGTCTTATCAACAAGTTGGATGGAAAATAAACATTCAAAGTAACCCTAGTTAATTTTTAACGGTGAGTATTCAATCACTATTGTTTTCTATGGTGTGGTCCACTTAAGATTTGGATATGCTTCATTTTTAAAATTATGCCCTAAAATGATTTGTCAAAACAGATGAAAAGCATAAATGTAAGGCACATACATCATAGTGGACTCATAAGTAGGGATCTACTCCATTCCATCCGCTAACTTTGCCAACCAGCAACTTAAAAAATATACGGACTAATCAAAACTTAAGTAGGTCGCAACACAAGAAACAAATAGTAGAGATAGAGACACCCACACTGACACCTTTTTTAGTCCCAACCCATAGAAGTTTTGGATAAGGTTGGTGTGTATTTTCTCTTGACCATGGTAGGACTCACCTTATGAACGGTTTGATGGCATATACACATCATGGTGGGTCCTATGAAAGTTTCAACAACAACCATCCCATCCATGTTTCTTGTAGTGTAACTTATTTGAGTTTTGGATATGCTTGACCTTCGAGCTCATATCTTATCATGAGCGAGCGCAATTGATTAACTAAGTAGATATCACCTAAGTATTAAAGGTGGATGGCATAAGGTGGACTCACCTTATGAATGGTTTGATGGCACATACACATCATGGTAGGCCCTATGAAAGTTTCAACAACAACCATCCCATCCATATTTCTTGTAATGTAGCTTATTTGAGTTTTGGATATGCTTGACCTTCAAGCTCATGTCTTATCATGAGCGAGCACAATTGATTAACTAAGTAGATACCACCTGAGCATTAAAGGTGGATGGCATAAGGTGGAGTCACCTTATGAACGGTTTGATGGCATATACACATCATGGTGGGTCCTATGAAAGTTTCAACAACAACCGTCCCATCCATGTTTCTTGTAATTTAGCTTATTTGAGTTTTGGATATGCTTGACCTTTGAGCTCATGTCTTATCATGAGCGAGGACGATTAACTAAGTAGATACCACCTAAGCATTAAAGGTGGATGGCATAAGGTGGACTCACCTTATGTACGGTTTGATGGCATATACACATCATGGTGGGTCCTATGAAAGTTTCAACAACAACCATCCCATCCATATTTCTTGTAATGTAGCTTATTTGAGTTTTGGATATGCTTGACTTTCGAGCTCATGTCTTATCATGAGGGGGCGTAATTGATTAACTAAGTAGATACCACTCAAGCAATAAAGGTAGCTTATACAAAGCTTTATGTAAGAAATTCACGTCCAACCGTTTTGATGAGCAATCCATGGTGCAAATTCAAAAAAGGCTCAAAATGCACGCCGTACAATGAGTAAAGTGATAAGGACGTGTATTGAAAAGCACCATTGCTACATCTTTCATTCAACTAGCAAAACTTGGGTCCACCAGTTGATGAACCGTCCCGGTCACCACCTCAAGTTCATGGAGCCCCTATGTATGACATCTTAGGTTGGTTATATAGTCCTCTCTTTAGTTTCTATCGGTGGGTCCCATGGTTTAATTCCAAATTATGGGAAAATTATAAGTGGATCATTCCTTGAAAATTTTCTTGATGAGGCAATACAAACCTTCCAATATGTTGCTTGAAAATCAAAGGCTAAGAAGACCAAAGTGAGACCCAGGTAAGTGGCTGAGATCTTCTAATTAACATGGAAGATCTCTTCTAGGATGGCCCACCCTCAATGTGTGATTATATCTCTACTATATATAATGCCAAAAGCATTGGACATTCTGCCCCACAATCAGTTTTCATCAGGAGAAACCTTTATATTTAAGGGGTTTTATAAATAGTTGTTTAAAATAAGTCATGGGCATTTTGGAAATTTGAAAATGTGTATGCCTAACAACAACTACAAGCAGTTAATATTTACCTACAAATGCGACTTAACAATTAAGATTTAGCCCTCCTTCCTTTACATATATTAATAGACCCATAGATGCCACTCATTGGTTAAGATGTAGCTCGCTTCCTTTACATATTTTAATACAATATCATGTACAGAAATACATCTCCTCTGTGTATATATCCCACAGTGATTTATTTTCTTTCTTGCATGGAGCCAAATGAATAATAGATTGTGCAATGGTACGTGTTATCCATGTAAAATTCACAAAATCATTCATTCATGTGAAAACCATTAATTGAATTATATGTATAAAATATGAGCCTAATAAAATACTTACATGGACCACACATATGTAAACAATG
Organism: Magnolia sinica; assembly: GCF_029962835.1. Lineage (NCBI taxonomy): Eukaryota > Viridiplantae > Streptophyta > Magnoliopsida > Magnoliales > Magnoliaceae > Magnolia > Magnolia sinica. The sequence goes on from NC_080574.1 coordinate 135,990,420, forward strand.
TAAAGTTACTCTCAAAACTGCTACGTTCACATGGTGTGGCTCTTTTGATAGGATGATTTGTGTATCTTCTCCTAATTAACAAGTTTGATTAACAAGTTTGATGAAAGATATACCGCATGTGCCCAAATAAACCTATAATTGGCATCCATTTACACTGCTCCATGTGGTGTGGCTCATTTGAATGGTAAGTATTGCCGAATTTTTTACATGAATAGCTAACATTGAGTATAGAATCAGATGAGTGGAGTAGATTTTACACTTAAAATATGGTGGACCCCACAGACTTGGTTACACGTTTTTCAAAGCACTCATATCTCCCTCCACCTCTCCCCTGTTTATCCGCCGAATCTCTCTTTTTATTTTTATCCCACTTTGCTTCACCTGCACCGTGCACCGTACACCTGGAAAATCCTAACAGAATCCGCTTCCAGCACACGGTCGGCTGTTTATTCGTTCAGAGAAATGATCCAGTACTTTTTACTGCACTATAAATTATAGTGCTCCTAGTTGCAAATTTCAGTTAGACAGTATAATAGATTGATCTGAACCGTCCATTAAGTCTAGAATGAATTTTTAAGGCTACCACATAAAGGTTGCTCTAATTAGACAATCTAATCCATCCTTGGTTTGGCCTTATTTTCTACATTCATCCGCTTTCCAACCCATGAATGGGATGGGTACGATTGCCTGAGAAAAGTGATTATTTAGAATCATAAGCAATCCATAATGGTCCCCAATAAATATATAGATCAGACTGTATATTAGATCTATTTTCGTGCAAATGATCTTGACCGTCCATATTAAAGATGATTGATCGAATGGTTAATATTTGTCAGATTCGATTGATGCTTGCATTGTTGCCCATGAAATGTGCGTTGGGCCTATTGAACAGTCCAGATCAACGGATTTAATAGTTAAAGTATCCCAATGCAACTAGAAGCACTATTTATTTAATGTAAGAATTTTAATTACAGAAATGTACTAGTGCTCTTACAGTAGTATAAGTTATGGTGCTTTTAGGTGCATTGGTAACACACTCCAACTCCAATCTATTAATCTAGACCGTCCAATAAGTCCAACACGCAATTCATGGACTACCATGCAAACGTAACAATTATTTGGCAAAAATTAACAATTTGATCAATGGCATTTAATATGGACGGTCAAGATAGTTTACACAAAAATAGATCCAATCATCAATTTGACCCATCTATAGGCCCACCATGAATACTCATCATTCTGAAGAATCACATTTGTTAGACAATTGTAGCCATGGATGAAAAAGGATGGTTACAAAAAAAAAAAAAAATTTAAAAAAGGGACACGTTAAGAATGGACTAGATCATCTGATCAGTGCAATTTTTGCATCAGAGCGTGTTCAAGATTTAATGGACAGTTCAGATCGATTGATTAGACTGTCCAAGTTAAAGTGCTCTGATAGCATAGGAGCATTCCTCTTAATGAATTTCTGGCTGTGGACAAAAATTCGTGCACTTCTTCTATCATTACTAATTTCATGGATGCCCGTCGACGGTCCTGATCTTGTTTGTTTTATCATGAATATAAACCCGTCCATTTTTTCTCATGAAAGTACGGCCCAGCTGAAGAATGGACCGCCCTGACTTTCGCGCAAGGGCATTTCCATGGTGTTATCCACCTGATGAATGGACCTGATCTCACGCTCACCTTACACATGGGAATGAATCTGTAATGAGAACTGCCTCGGCTCTCAACGCTGATATGGCAAACATGTGCAGGATCCAGACCGTTCATAAGGCCAGGCACGCACTTTATAAACATGCCATCCACCCAAAATACGAATGGCCCACATTCATACACACCCGGCCCATCTGATGAGCGGACAAACCTTTTTTCTTCTTTTGTCTAGGTTTATGTTTCGGTGGGGCCCACCTATTGAATATCCATAACCTCATACACGTGCTACATTAAAAAAGATCCTGCAAGGACAGCCCTTGGTTCAATAGTCTGATGAAATCAGAGGCCCAGAAACTGGCTAACACTGAGGCCCAATGAGGCCTTACGATGGGCCCATATTGATGGACGTGTTCCAATCTAAGTGGTGCCCCACATGATCATGTCGAATTCGATCACGATCTTCCATCCAATGGGCCCCATCATGGACACGCCATACAGTAAAATCCAACCATTGAAAGAAGGCTAAAAAGTTCTTATTCCACATTAGCATACACCCACATCGCATAAACTCACATACATGACAGATAAACAATCCAATGCAGCGGTTGTATCATAAGTTACGTTACAGCCATTTTTTCCATCCAACGTCATATGTGTGAACATCCCATCAGAGTAGCGTATTGCGTGACCCACCAATGAGTGGATCGTCCTGATTTTCATATCAGCTGACAATGATGATGCGGCCCACCTTTTCCTCGGATTAGATATTCTACACGTGGCATATGATCCGGAAAAAAAATAAAAATGGCTGTATCATAACATATGATACAGCTATTGTGTTGGATCATTTCTCATTACAACCAGCTTAACAATCGGCTACTTGTCACGTGCGTGGGAAATTCAAGCCGTGCAAAAGATGGCCCCACCTTGTAGACCTGACCTAAAATTCAGGCTGGCCCAGCCATACGGTACTGGTCTATATGATCAAGTGGGCTAGCTTGATTTTCAGTGGGGGCCACATTTTTGAACGGCTTAATCATTTCATGGAGGGGATTCAACATCATGCATTTTGAGCTCATCCATCCCACCCAAGTGATCAGGGAAATGCGGGGTGAAATCCACCGTGGAATCAAGGAAATACAACAAACAGGACATGACGCAGCAGCATGTAAACATGGGTATGGGTCCGAAGATCCAAAGGAAGAGGGAGAAGGATACGTAGAAGGCCCGCAATCCAAGGGTCCAGAAGAAGCTGCCACGGTTCAGGCACCGTCCGACGTATGAGACGGCCTCCGGGTTGTTTTTAGGTGGGGCCACCGATATAAGGAAGCTAACGTGCGCGTAGTATCGGATGGACTGGACATTGCAGAGGAATGCTACGAGAAAGCAGACCAAGATGGAGAAGTACTTGATTGATGAGACGAGCGGTGTCTTGTTGCCGTAGATTAAGGAGGACGATGATTTGGACGATGCGCTGCTGATGACAACGCTTATAAGCGAACTGAGCGTGATCGCCATCGTCGCAAGTAGGGTCGATGCCATTATGTTGTTGCGTATGGTTTGGACGGCTAGGACTCCATTTTTCAGGGGATCCTGACCAAAGTGAAGAGACATCTGAGTGCCATGGCTCTTGTGGAACGGACCAGGTGGTGGGCCGTGGGAACCGTAGCCCAATCAAGATCGGGCCCGTGCAGGTAAGTATGCCTTCCAGGAGAGCAGATTGGCTAGGGACCCTCCCACTAGCCAATGGCTAGTGGTCGGTGCTCTGTGGGCCCCACCATGATGTATTTGTTTCATCCATGTTGTTCATCTATTTTTCTAGATCATTTTATGGTATGATCCCAAAAATGCGGTGTATCTCTATTTCAAATGGACCACATCACAGGAAACAGTGTTGATTGAACGTCCACCATTAAAAACTTCTTGGGGGCCATAAAAGTATTGGATCAAGCTGATCTTTGTTTTTTGACCTTCATCTAGGTCTGCATGACCTAATCAACAGATTGGATGTCAAATAAACAAGACAATGGGCCTTAGGAGGATTTTAATGGTGTGTATTCAATCACTACCTTTTTCCTGTGGTGTGGTCCACCTGAGATTTATATTCCCATTATTTTTGGGATCAAGCCATAAAATGATCTGTTAAAAAAGATGGACGGCATGGATAAAACATATACTTCATAGTGGGGTCCACAGAACACCGACTACTAGCCACCGGGCTGGTGGCAGCGACACTAGACAAACCGGGTCCGCCTTCCTTATGGGTGACATGTGAGAAATGATCCAATAATTTCCTACGCATAGTAGTCTAATCGAGTGTCCATGAATTGGACAGACAGACCGTCAATTCCGTAGGGCCCACCTAGGGTTGGAGGACGATCCGTCAATGGAAGGTTCAGATCAAGAAGGACCGTACTGGTAGACACCATGGGCAGGACCGTTGCATCGTAGTGTAATACAGAGTAGTTGTATTGAATCACTCGGTACGATGAGCTTTGCCTTTCCCTTGGTGGTGGATAGGATAAGCTTGCAGACCATACGGTTAAGGACTTGCAGGCACAACGCATTCAGGAAGCTAAGTTCAGCCCGGATGGGCCCACCATCTCACCAGGAGCGGCATTGAGTCAGGTTCTCAAGGTCAACCCAAGCCTGACCCATTTATCAAAAAGGCTGCGAATTCTAGCAGGAACCCAGCCCATGACCCATTACCCTGTGGCCCTACCTGACCCACCCAACCAAAAAAAGGGTGGCTGTGGGTTGGGTTGGTATCGGGTCAGGTTAGCTTACTAAACAGGGGAAGAATAACAGCACAAACCTTACCGGTGGCTGGACCCACACCCGACCTGACCCATTTAACTGTAATCGAGTTGTTCTGGACCAAAGTCGACCCGACCCAGCACCACCATACATTGGTTTCAGCATCGAATATGGGGCTAAAGATATGGTCAGCTCTGTCCAAAACCAGCCTCAGAAGCATTTCGGGCCAGTTGACCCGCGGGACCAGATCCGACTACAAGTATGGGACATGTATCTGTGCTTATCACTATCTTTTTGTTTCGGATTTGTAGTCGGGTTGGGTCCCACCCGCCCGATATGGATAACGAAAAACGGAAAAAGAAAAGAGGGGCAAAAACAAAAACAAAAACAAAAACAAAAAAAAACAAAAAAAAAAAAAAAAAACCAAGCCAAACCCACTGAGCTTTTAAGAGCTCCGTCCCAAATCAAGCGGTTGTGGCCATCCGATCAACCTAATTTTGGGCGATGGCCCACCAATGACTATTGGACTGCCATGAGAGAGAGAGAGAGAGAGAGAGAGAGAGAGAGAGAGAGAGAGCATACAGTCATCATGGATCTGACCCATCTCTGTCTGGCGAAGGCGTTGAGGCCGATTACAGTGCATTTCGGGTTGCGAATGAAAGTGAAAAGGAGCCATCCATGGTAGACGATCATCACCAAAAGTCCCAAGGGTACCAGCACCAGATCGAGGTGCCCCTCCTCCATCGGCGCTCTTTAGCATTTCCCCACCACTGCTGTCGGTGTAATTCAATACCATCGTAAGTCAAGACAAATTGGAAAACTTTGATACTCTGGCACTGTCTCACGGATGACGCGCACGCGTTTACAATTGCATACGTGGCATAGAAGTCAAATTAAACCGTCCAAATTATTTTTCCCAATGTACATGTATTATGAACCGAAAATTACGCTTTTTTTTTGTAATCTGACCGTTGAATTGGTGGGCATTTATTGTACGGTTAAAATGAAAAGATATAATCTTATTTCCACAAACAAGGCATACGCACCTGAGTATCATATAACTCCTTTAGGATTAAGAATCGTTTAGATATGTATTATTAATTTCTAAGGCACGTGTGATCAAGGCAGCATGTTTAACACACGGAATTTATCAAAGATCCACATATGCTTGGTAAAGTAATCCCTCTTAATTCTTCGAAAATAAGACGTCTCTCTAAAGACGTTCAATGCCCCTGCAATGATTACCAATATTCAATGATAATATTAACATTAGAGCGGATGAGAACCAATGGCTTGGGCGTTGATCTGAATACAACGAAATTGATGCTATAAGATCCAAGGATCTCCATGTCCACGCTAGCAAAAGATCCGAAAATAGTTTTGAATATCTAAAGATCTTTTGAGCCGGGAAGTGATCAAAGAACAATTGAGCAAGAAGAATGTAAAAAATCTTAGATTAACAATGAAACTTGATTGGAGTTTTGTCACCTCCCAAAGTTATAAAAAAGACAATGGGGTGACGAGCTTAAAGCCCATCCTAAATACAATCAATCTATTAAGCACAATGCTACTTTTTATCTTAGCCTAATTTTGGTTACTTTACTTTGTCCAACTATGCTGCAAAATGTTTAAGATTTAAGTTAAGTTTAAATCGATATTGTTCAATGCCATTGTTATAATACACCTATTATTAGTATAAATATTCACAACATTCCATTGTTAGGTTCAAACCAACTAAATCCTTGAAAATCAAATACAAGCTACATCTCCTTGACCATTCACTTTGATTATTTGACAATTCAGGTATTTATCTTTCATCTTTTATTTGTTTTTCTATCAATTGTATTAGGCATTAATCATAAATCAATACTAGTGAAAGCATAAATCTTAAAAAAATTGAAACAAAAAGAATTCATCAAGAAGAGCTAACCACTATCCTCCTGCATATCAATTTATTGTTGTTACAAGTGATGTTTGAAAGGGCAGCGAAGTCCTCGAACTGGGTTTTAAAATGTTTATTTCGACACTGCGTCACCAACTTTCAATTAAATTTGAGTTAGGTATAGCCCTGGCACACTCACACTATCCTAATCCCACACGTTATTGACCCTCGCTGGCATACGGTGTTTGATTGAACTGTGCTAACAACAAGTACGTGATTAGAAATAAATGTTTAGTGATTTTATTAACTTAACGGACAAAATTAGAATATCAAGATTCCGTGATCGGTGTTTCTTTCATGCTTCACGGATGACAGGGTCCCTATTTTGACGGTCTGGATTGATGTGCTTATATGGCATGTGAGATTGGGTGAACCGTAGCAATATATTTAACTTGTGGCAAACACACACTGAGGAGTTTTGTTGAGATGATAATGTAGAACCGGCAGAACCAGAATATGGTAGAGCCGTATCTTAACAACACATCTTCCAGGGATAAGTTATCAATCGGAACCGTCCATTTTGTTTAATCTACTGTAGATGATAAAATAATTGAAAAAGTAAAGATCAGATAATCCTATCCGTTGGATCCGTTGTTTCCTTCAAATAAACGGTACAAAAGAAAGAATTGACTGTTATACGTGAGTACAGGAAAGTGAATATAGCGGATAGATTGGATGGTCCGAAGATGTGGTTGAAACATAAGCCATCAGTGGCGGGGCCCACTAGATGGACAGCCTCGTGATATACATCATCCTGCCACGTATGCTAGGCAGAGACGGCTCTACCGTATTGCTGTTCTTCCGACTACACCGTGTAAGCTTGTGTCGGTATGACGGTATCTACAGTTCATAGAAGGAACTTTAATAATGTGAAAGAGCGAATGGAGTATACGCAAGAACGAAGGGTAGAAATAATTAGAATTATCCAGCGAAAGCGAACGGTTCAGATTGGGTTTCTTAGGCGGAACCGGATTGCGTCCTTCCCCGTCCAGGCAGGGGATATGTGGGCCCCACCGTTATGTGTAGGTTTTATCCATTCCGGCCATCCATTTTTTCAGGTCTCATTTTTGGATATGAAGCCTTAAATGAGGCAGATCCAAAGCTCAAATGGACCACACCACAGGATGATGACACCCACCGTTGAAAACTTTCCTGGGGTCACCGTTATTTTTATTTTCCATCAAACCCGTTCATAAGGTCATATGGACATGGATGAAGGGAAAAACAAATATCAACTTGATCTAAAACTTCTACTGCTCCCGAGAAGTTTTTAACGGTGAGTGTTTAATCCCCAATGTGTGGTCCACTTGAGACTTCGATCAGCTCCATTTTTGGGTTCATTAACTAAAATAACCTGAAAAAATGGATGAACGGCGTGGATGAAACCCATACATCAAGATGGACTTCACATAGCTCTGCTTGAATTGATTAACATCCATGCGGTAACAGCTACATGTATCACGAACGAGAATATTTCTTATTTTATCATTTGACCTCTTGGTAGACATTTTATTAAACAAGTGTAGGCGAATCACGGACGGTCGATTTTGGCGGACGTGACATCCCACCTTTTAGTGGGTTTTATTTTAGTTAATTTATGCCACGTGGAAATTGCGTGTATATGCTCAACCCGTCCAACGTTGGACATAAAGGAAATGTTATTATATATTGATTTTTTAATATATTTTAATAAACAAAAATATTATTATTATTATTATATATAATGTTTGCAAAAAGAGGACAAAGGAGACCCTGGCTCGAGCAGGGGACCCTCCGATGCCAAAGTCAGGCCTGGACTCGGGGTCTCAAAGTATTGAAAGGTTTTTTTAGAGGGAATTTGTTTTCGTACCTCTCAAGGTGACAGGGGTCCTCCTTTTATAGCTGCTGGGGTCCTCCTGATATTGAGCGCGGGATCTTCTCCTGGTATCACGGAGATAGGATCGTGCCCGTCTCGAACCGTCATCCGATCCCGTGAGCTTCGGGGTCGGAGATCTTATCCCAAGATATCCGGGATGAGATCTGACCTAGCGACGATCGGTCTTGCAAGGTGGTCCGCCCGACACATGCCCGGAACGCTGATAAGTCGTCCGAACCGACTCAACCATTGTCTCGGTTTAGCGAACCATGCCTCGGATTTGACACATCCTTCGGAGACCCGAGGTATTAAGTCCGAGTCCCGATGCATTAAGTCCGAATCTTCGGACTTGTATTTTTGCCCCCAACAGTAAGCCCCCTTACTCCGTGTGCTTCATATGGCACTGAGGAGTAGCGAGTTTGGAGTCGGTTCGTACCTCAGTCCGAGATGAGTCGTGGTCATTAAATGCATTCCGTAAGGCCTTTGATGGGGGACGGTTCAGCTCCTGACATCGCATGCGCCGTCAGCCGTCAAATCGCACATCCCGCCAACGAAGATTGGACACGTAGCAAAGGTATTATTGTCGCCAGTCGACGTGCGCCACGTGTCGAGTGAGGGAATCGATGCAGGCGTCGAATCATTTCCCCATTAATTGTCTCCGCCGTATGGCGACCTTATATAACGTCAGGGGCCCCGCACTTTAAACTTTTACTGCTCTTGCCATTCCCGCTTCGCATTTTCTTTGGGGTTCGCATAGCCTTTCATCTCCTTCCTTTCCTTTCTCTTAACCGTCGGTGCCTCTTTCCGCCATTTCCGTTTTCCTTTCTCCCTCCGGTGAGTTTCTCCTTCCTCTTTATTAGGTAATAATGGCGGATAGGAGTTCTCAAAGTCCTCAGGGGGGAGCTTCTGGAGACGAAGGCGAAGCGCAACGTTTTTGGAACGTTGCGGAATCGCCTTCTTTACTGACGGAGATAGCAGGCCAACGCTGCGTTTCTATCTGAGAGAGTCACCGAAGCTCCGGCGGAGCGCCCAGCTTCCGTCGTTCCTTCTCGGGGCGGGTCGTCTCTATTAACCCGCCCGGGAAGGCCTAACTTGCCAAGGGACATGGAGGAGGATGAGGAGGAAGGAGATGAAATTTTAATCGCCAAAGGAACCCCTGATCTTGCTCCCGTTGGTGAATCGGCGCAGGCCGAGTCTGAAGAAGAAGGATCGGGGGAAGATTTAAGCGGTCCGGTTCCCTCAGTCATGACTGAGACGGATTTGGACAGAATCCGAGTCGGGTACCATATTCCCGAGTCGGTCATCACCTATCTCCCCCGTCCGAATGACTTGCCGGATCACCCTCCGGCCGGGGCAGTCGCGATTTACCAAGTGTCGATGCAATGCGGCTTGCGTCGGCCTCAGGCCATCGTCCGGGGGGTCCTGTCCCGCATTCAGATTGCCCCGGGGCAGATAGTCCCGAATGGGTGGAGGAACTTACTCGGATGTGCGGTGTTGTGGGCTGAGATGGAACAGCCACCGCTTACAGTCGACGAATTTCTCCACCTGTATCAAGTGCGGGTAAATCCGAACTATCCCGGCTTCTACGTCTTCGCTGCCTGGAGAGGCGGAGGCGGTTCCCTGATAACCGACCCTCCCACTTCCAACAAACACTGGAGAGAGCGTTGGTTTTGGGCATGTGGTCGCTGGGAGACGGATGAGTCCGGGTCCCACGAGGCTCGTGTCCCTCGGGCTTTCCAAAGAGCAGGTGACTTCGATTTTTTTTTTTTTTTTTTTTTTTTTTTTGTAATACCCTGAATGTGACGAGCTTGTGTTCGGCAGATATTCCGAAGAAGAGGCCGAAGCTCGGCACCACTGCCTCGGCTCGGATCAAAGAGTTGAGGTCGTTGGATCCGAGGGACAGGTCTTGGAAGGTGCTTCTACAGCCGGAGCGCCTTCACCTTGCAGGTCTGGACTCGGAAGTTACAGGTAATTAAGAACGAATCTTCTGGATTTTCCAAACTTCCCCCGACTTACTTCGCCTTATTCTCCCTTTTTTTTTTTTTTTTTTGCAGATCTGCCCGAAGCTCGTCCCAACCTAAGGATTGTCCCCGAACCGGAGATGACTGGAGCTCGTCCTGCCCTTAGGCCAGTCACGAAGTTGAAGGCTCCTCCGCGGTCAGTTCTTCTTTCGGAACCTCGGCCGCCGAAGAGGCAAAGGGTGCTGTGGAAGGAGAAAGAGCCAGCAAGCTCTTCTGCCCCTTCCGTCGTCGTGATTCCCGACCCGGACGAAAGGGCGGAAGAGACGGCGATTGCTGCTTCGGAGCCTCAGGCGGCACCTGACTCGGCACGCGTTGAGACGGCTGTGCCGAGTCGGGAAGAAGAGGCCGGGGCCGCGTCCTCCAGAGGGGAGGGAGAGACGAGGACCGCGTCCTCCCGAGGGGAGGAGACGGACCAGGAGGGGCCGTCAATCCTGCAGCAAGTGGTGTCGGGGATGGTTCCTTGGGCCCTGGCCCACGGGTGTGAAAGAGAGTTCGTGAAACTCTACAACGCCCCGTCGTCGCAGACCGTCAGCTACACTGCCCGGATGCTTTTTGAACTCGCTCCTTGCTTAATCAAGGCCAGCAAGGAGCTATCCTCAACTCATCGGCTGCAGGCTCTTCTGTCTGAGGCCGACGGTCGACGTGAGGAGGCCGAGATCCGGGTCGGCGTCCTGACAGGCGAGGCGTCCCTTGCCCGGAAAGCTGCCGAAGACGCGAGGGCAGAGGCGGCTTCTTCCAGAAGAGCCCTGGACGAAGCGAAGGCAGAGGTCGCTCAGGCACTGGTTCGACTCTCCAAAGCTGAAGAGGAGAATCAGCGAGTTCTGGCAGTCCATGCTTCGTGCGCGGATGACTTAGCTCGGGCTAAGCTTGAGGCGGCGGAGCTCATTCAGCAGGCCGACGAGAAGACTCGGGAGGTCGAGAGGGCCAGGGACCAAGCCGTCCAAGCATTCCTCGAGTCGGCGGAGTTCGAGGATGAAAGGGACCGCTTGTTCCAAAGCGGATATCTGGAATGCGTCAAGGACATAAAGAAATCCTTCCCTGACCTTGACCTTTCAGAAATCGAGGGTGGAGCAGCCTCGGGATCCGAGAACCCGGACGCCACTGCTGAAGATACTGCTGGGGACGAGGCCGGCGCATGAGGACCGTTACCGGGACCCTTGGACACATATATGTATATTTTTTTTTTTGATGTATTCACTTGCTTTGTACTTACATATGTTTTGATGAATGAAAGAGAAATGCCTAAGTTTTACTTATTCGACTTGGCTTTATCCTTTCTTAGTTCAGAGTCTTTAATCGTTGAAGATAGAACTAGGGATAATAAACTTTGAGGTGTTCAGCGTTCCAAGGGTGGGGCAACGGTTGTCCGTTTAGGTCTTCTAGCTGATACGTTCCCGGTCTAATGGTGCCCGAGACGATGTAGGGTCCTTCCCAGTTGGGTCCCAGTGTACCCGAACCAAATTCCTTGGTGTTAGAAAACACTTTTCGAAGAACCATATCCCCCATTCGAAATCTTCTAATCCTAACTCGGGTATTGTAGAACCGAGCCACTTGTCGCTGCCGCGCCTCCGCGCGCAGCCGTGCCACTTCTCTTTGTTCGTCCAGAAGGTCAAGTCCGAGTGCAAGGAGTTCTTCGTTTGCTTCTGCATTGAATGTGGTGATCCGAGCCGAAGGTAATCCGATTTCAACGGGAGTGACGGCTTCCGAGCCATAGGCTAGTGAAAATGGAGTCTCCCCCGTGGCTGTTCGAGCGGTGGTTCGGTAGGCCCAAAGAATTTTCGGGAGCTCTTCGGCCCACGCTCCTTTGGCTCGGCCAAGCTTGGTCCGAAGATGTTGCTTGATAATCTTATTAACCGCTTCAACTTGTCCGTTGGTTTGAGGATGATGAGGCGAAGAGTAAACGTTTCTGATTCCGAGGTTGTCGCACATCCCGCGAAAGCTTCTGTTATCAAATTGCCTTCCATTGTCTGTAACAATGGTACGGGGCACCCCGAATCGGCAGATAATGTTTTTCCATACAAATTCAGTGATCTTCTGCTCGGTTATTTTAGCTAATGGTTCTGCCTCGGCCCACTTCGTGAAATAGTCCACCGCTACCACAGCAAACTTGGTCTGACCTTTTCCCGTAGGGAGCGGTCCTATGATGTCCACGCCCCACTGTGCGAAAGGCCAGGGACCAGTCATCGGCGTTAGTGCTTCGGGTGCTTGCCTCGGAATTGACGCGAACCGTTGGCATCTGTCGCATTTTTGAACGAGCTCGCGAGCGTCGTGTTGGATAGTGGGCCAGTAATATCCCTGTCGTAGGACCTTGTAGGCAAGGGATCGCCCTCCAGAGTGGTTTCCGCAGATTCCTTCATGAATTTCCCGCAACACATAGTTTGCCTCGCTGGGTTTGAGGCACCGCAGCAACGGGGCGTAGTAACCTCTCTTGTAGAGGGTTCCGTTGAATATGGTATAGCGGGAGGCTCGAATTTTAATTCGTCGGGCCTCGGCATGATCATCGGGCAATTTTCCTTCATCAAGGTATTGGCGGATTGGATCAATCCAGGAAGGTTCCGAGTCGATTGTATTGACGGCCTCGCTAATTGGCTCCTCTATGCTTGGCTTGTCAACGTATTCGACAGGGACGGACCTGGGTATTTCATCTTCTTTGTCCGAGGCGAGCTTCGCTAGCAAATCGGCTTTGCTGTTTTCCGTGCGAGGGATCCGAGTCACACGACAGAATTGAAATCCGTTGATAAGTTCTTTCGCTTTCTCCATGTAAGCCCTTAGCCGGTCTTTCCGTGTCTGGTATACACCGGTAACTTGGTTAATGACCAACTGAGAGTCGCTGAAAACACTCAGGTGCGTTACTTCCATGCTAGCGGCGAGTCGGAGGCCGAGTAACAACGCTTCGTATTCCGCCGTATTGTTGGATGCTTGGAATCCGAGTCGTAAGGCATACTGTATATAGGTATGATCGGGGTTTCAAAAACCCCAGCCCCACCTGCCTTCGAGTTGGAAGAACCGTCGACATACAGATTCACGGAATAGGACAAGTGGGAGCGGTTGAAGTCGGAACTGCACCGTCTTTCGGTGTATCATTTACCGAAAGTTCGGTTGAAGACGTTCCTCGGCGATAAAATCAGCTACGGCTTGCCCTTGATTGCCGCCTTTGGTCGGTATTGAATATCAAACTCACTCACTCGATAGCCCATTTGGTGAGTCGGTAGGAAGCTTCAGTACCTGGCGAAGCGGAAGATCGGTCACCACGATGATGGTATGGGCATGGAAATACGGCCTGAGTCGGCGAGAGGAAGTTATTAAAGCCAAAGCTACTTTTTCCAAGCTTGGTTATCTCGTTTCTACTGGCAATAACGCTTTGCTGACGTAATAAACCGGCAGTTGCTTTCCTTCGGATTCTCGTATCAAAGCCGAGCTAATCGCTGCCTCGGATACTACTAGGTAAAGGAGCAGGGACTCCCCTGATTCGGGTTTTGATAAGAGGTGGAGAATCGAGATATGATTTTAATTGTTGGAATGTCGCTTCACACTCTTCCGTCCAACCCATCGCTTGTCTTCCTTTCAATTGTTTGAAGAAAGGGAGACATTTATCCGTTGCTCTGGAGAGGAATCGATTAAGTGCTGCGACTCGTCCGGTCAACCGTTGGACATCCTTAATGGTTTTGGGGGATTCCATATCAATCAGAGCCTTTATCTTCTCAGGGTTTGCCTCTATTCCTCGTTGACTGACCAAGAAACCGAGCAATTTTCCGGAGCCTACTCCAAAAGCACATTTACTTGGATTTAGCTTCATCCGGAACTTCCGCAGGATTAGAAACATTTCTTCCAAATCATTCACATGATCTGCCGCGTGTATGCTCTTGATGAGCATGTCATCGATGTATACTTCCATGGTTCGGCCTATAAGTCGAGCAAAGATTTTGTTAACTAACCTTTGATAAGTTGCACCGGCATTCTTCAGACCAAATGGCATCACTCGGTAACAATAAAGGCCTTTGTCGGTGACAAAGGTAATTTTTGATTTATCTGTTTGATGCATTACAATTTGATTATATCCCGAATATGCATCCATGAAGCTAAGGAGCTCATGACCGGCTGTACTATCTACTAGCTGGTCTATCCTCGGAAGCGGAAAGCTATCTTTGGGGCAGGCTTTATTTAAGTCGGTATAGTCAATACAGACTCGCCACTTCCCGTTGGACTTCTTTACAAGCACGACATTCGCAACCCACTCTGGATAGTATATTTCTTCTATGAAATTAGCCTGGAGTAGTTTGTTGACTTCTTTCTCAATGATGGCGTATCGTTCAGGGCCGAGTGGTCGTCGCTTCTGTCGGATCGGTCGATATGACGGATCGACGTTAAGTCGGTGAGTTACCACGGATGGGTCGATCCCTTGCATATCTTCATGACTCCAAGCAAATACGTCGGCGTATCTTCGGAGCAGGGCGATCAGCTTTTCTCTCAAAGGCAACTGCAGAGATGAGCCAATTCGCACTGTCTTGGATCCATCTGTTTCGACTAAGGCGATTGAGACAAGATCTTCGACCGGCTGTCCTCGTTCATAATTCTCGCCCCGAGGGTCCAACGATTCGATTGTTAATATGTTGGTCGGATTCTTGTCGGCGGCTCCTTTTACAGCTATCATGTAACATCGCCTCGCGTCTTGCTGGTCTCCTTTGACAATTCCGACTCCTGACTCGGTCAGGAATTTCATTGTAAGATGGTATGTGGATACCACGGCCTGGAGGAGACTCAATGAAGGTCGGCCGAGTATCGCGTTGTATACCGAGGGTTGATCGACGACCAGGAAGTCAACCATCATCGTCGTCTGATGTGGGGCATTGCCAGCAGTGAGTGGTAATGAGACAGTCCCCTCGGGCAGTACTTGTCCTCCGGAAAAACCGATCAATGGGGTCCGAACCGGGCGTAACGCGGATCGTTCGATCCCCATTTTGTCGAACGCCCCAGTAAACAATACGTCTGCAGATGATCCTGTATCGACGAGTATTCGGAACACTTTTCGGTTAGCGATCGCCAAGGAGACGATCAACGCATCATCGTGGGGGTGATGGATACCTCGGGCGTCTTCCTCAGTGAACGATATGCAATATTTTTCTCTTTTCTTTTCCTTTGATGGCCGATCTATAATCATGAGCTCGGACTGAGGCTGACTAAGTTTTCGTGCATGATTCCTTCGCGCGTTGTTTGAGTCGCCCCCACATTGTGGACCGCCGATAATCGTCCGGATTTCTTCCATAGGCTGACTCTCGGTCGGGCGCGCCTCAGCTGCCCCAGCTTTGACCATATGTTCTCTGAGTCGGCCGTCTTTTATGAGTCGTTCGATCTCTTCTTTTAAGTGACGGCAATCACTTGTGTTATGCCCGTGATCGCGGTGATAATGGCAGTATTTATCCTTGTCCCGCCAATTAGGATTACTCCTGAGCTTACTGGGCCAGCTAACAAAGCCTTCGTTTTTTATTTCCATCAGTACCTCTTCCCGAGTCTTATTCAGGGGAGTATATGTGGAAAATCTTCGATCCGGCCGTTTTCCTGACCTTCGCTCGTCACGCGCTTGATCCTCTTTGCGTTTCCTCCCTCCGGCCGAGTCGGCCTCTTTTTTGGCCGACTCTTTGGCCAAGGTTTTAGTTTCACGCAGGATTCGTGCTTCCTCGGCGTTGGCATATTTATCGGACCGTGCCATGAACTCTGCCAGAGTATCGGGCGGAGTTTTGTCTAGAGAAGCCAAGAATGGCTTATCTCTGACTCCTTGCATGAGCGCATTGAGGGCCGTTTCTTCCGAATGTTTTCGAACTTGAAGGGATTCGAAATTAAAACGCTTGATGTAATCTTTCAATAGCTCTCCCGATTCTTCTTTTTATTCAGATGTGCCGGGGGCTTCAATTTCTTCTTTCCACCGACGGTTGGTGAGGAAGGCGTCGCTCAACTCAACGAATGAACTGATGGACTTTGGTTTCAAATTGTTTGAACCACATCGAGCTACATCGGCCAATGTAAGAGAAAAGGCCCGACACATTACGCATCCGAGGCATCGTGAAGTTCCATATAGGTCTGAAGCACTCGATATGCTCGGTCGGGTCGGCTTGCCGGTGAAAGGAGTGATTTGATGTAATCGAAACCTCTCGGGCAATCGGGCCTTGATCGAGTCCACAAAGGGGATGCCTTCGCCGGACCGGTTGAATATACATTCCCGTGCTTTATGTCCGCCATCTCTTTTGCCACTCTTCCCGCACTTCTTTTTGAAATTTTGAATGTCGGCTTTCCAAGGTTCGCCGCGCCGTGCCTTCCATGGAAGGGCGATTGCGCCTTCTTCGCTCTATTTCGTGCAAGATCGGTCGGGGACAGGAAAGCGTTGGCCGACTGCGCTGGAGATGGTTCTGTCCCTTGGGGTTGGCTTGGACGGACAGACTGCGGCGCGGGAGGTTGAGGATCAACCGCCGTAGCCGTAGCTGGAGCCCGTGCCGTCTCCCCTTGAGGATGAGGGAGCGGCTGCATTTGTTGCTGATACATTCGTTCCAAAGTATCTGCTTCATCATATTCATATCAGACCGGATTTCTTGAACCTCCTGGTCCAACCGCCCATCGTTGCGACCCCGCTGATTGTTGCTTGTTCTGGCCGCTCCTCGTTGGCGGTTGTTAGGTGGGTTCTGGGCTGCCGCGACTGGACCCACCGGTCCTTCAATCTCATTTAAATCTTCCTCTGGGACCGTCCTTCTAGTCATCACCATTGGAATCAATATAGTGATACGAGGTGGCATTCTTCTACGGTTCCCACAAACGGCGCCAAACTGTTGATGCACTGAGTCTGGTTCGTCCTCCAGACCCTTATATGCCTGCACCGAAAGAGGACAAAGGAGACCCTGGCTCGAGCAGGGGACCCTCCGATGCCAAAGTCGGGCCTGGACTCTGGGTCTAAATGTATTGAAAGGTTTTCTTGAAGGAATTTTTTCGTACCTCTCAAGGGGTCAGGGATCCTTCTTTTATAGCTGCTGGGGCCTTAGTCGCGCAAGGATTTTCCTCCTGATATTGAGCGCGGGATCTTCTCCTGGTATCACCGATCCCGTGAGCTTCGGGGTCGGAGATCTTATCCCAAGATATCCGGGATGAGATCTGACCTAGCGACGGTCGGTCTTGCAAGGTGGTCCGCCCGACACATGCCCGGAACGCTGATAAGTCGTCCGAACCGACTCAACCATTATCTCGGTTTAGCGAACCATGCATCGGATTCGACACATCCCTCGGTGACCCGAGGTATTAAGTCCGAGTCCCGAGGCATTAAGTCCGAGTCTTCGGACTTGTGTATTTTTGCCCCCAACAATATGTATTCTATATCTATGCCTACATCTGTTTTGGCAAATCATTTTAGGGTATTAGCCATAGTCCCAAAGTTAGAAAAAGAGAAGAAGATTTATTTTTTTTTTGTTTAAATGAGGACAATGGAGTATTGTAATGTTTTCCCATCTAGTCCGAGGAGAATCGGGATTGGGAACGCTTGGGTTCTGTCGCGGGCTCGGTGCGAGAGCGTGGGCATGTGACATTGTGGCTGTAGGGTGCCAGTGGTGCACTTTTGCAAACAATGCAGAAATTGCTACATGTGGCTCGCCCAATAGCTAGAAACGGCTAGCCTGTATCTCACAATATCATCATGCAGCAGTTGTTATGACTTATGCACAATAGCTAGAAACTACCAATAACGGCTAGTTTCTTCAACAGCTAGAAAACGGTCAATGGAATATATTTCGCTAAACCATAACCCCCAGCCACCATTGCCTATATAAACAGGGCCTGGATGGGTTTCCAATCTATCACAACTCACTCCAGCAAAACCCATACAAACCATAGCCACTCCACTCCTATAGACCACAAATTTTAGCAAGACAACAATGTTCATCTAAACCATTAGCTAAAGATCAGACCAGTTGTGTAGTTTAGAACGGTTCATCTGAACCATTAACTAAAGAACAAACCAGTGCAGGGTCCTTACTCTTGCCCGGGTGGTAGACTCTCAGGAGTTTCAACTCCCGGTCAAGGGTTCGAGTACCCATAGGTGGTGAAATTCCACTAGCGTGAGTGTGTGGGGTGTGTGTGCATGTGTAAAAAAAAAAGATCCTTGAATCTCAACATTAATCCTATTAGAAATGTACAACGGAGATCCTTCGTGTTTGTTGAACGCAGACCCACACCAGGCTCTTCGTATCCTAGAAGCAATTTACCTGTAACTTTTTCAACATACTCAATTTACTTGAGTAGGGGCAAATAACGCTTTAAGGACAGTGTTCCAAACGTGCTTCAGTCTATCCTTATTCTCAAATAATTTTAGTTTTTTGGTTTCTATATTTTACAGAAAATATTATTTCTATATAATTTCTCAACAATCTCAAAGCGTTATTTTTTATGGAAGCCAATAGTGTATCATCTATCAAGTTAATGAATCAAGACTTGATTCGTCTTGTTTGGTTCGATGGAACCAATTTTACTAGATGGCAAGACAAACTCAAGTTTCTTCTGACAGTGCTGAAGATCTTCTACATCTCAGATCTGAATTTGCAGTCGTTGCCTGAAGCATCTGATAAAAACACACCTGAATAAGTTGTTGCCCCACACCAAACGAGTTGAAGACGAACTCATATGTCCTGGACACATTCTGAATGCCCTCTCCGACCGTCTGTATGATCTGTACACACAAACATCATCAGCAAAAGAAATCCGGTCCACTCTGAAGTTCAAATAGAAGGCTGAAGAAGAAGGTACCAAAAAGTTTCTGATTGCCAGGTACTTCGACTATAACATAGTAGATAATAAACCACTGCTATCCCATATCCAAGAACTGTAGCTAATAGTTAAAAAAATCAAAGCCATTGATATTGATCTTCCTGAATCATTCCAAGTCGGGGCTATTATCGCTAAATTGCCCCTCATGTGGAAAGACTATAGAAAGAAATTACTACATAAAATTGAGGACTACACACTAGAACAAATCAAGAAATATCTCAGAATTAAGGAAAAATCTCGCAACCGCGATAAAAAGAATGACAACGAGAATTCCTCGTCCAAAGTACACATAGTAGAAAATACAAATCACAAGAATCTCGAGAATGATGATTCCCTAAAACCCAATAAAGGAAAATTCAAGAAAAACACTCAAAAGAAGAACAAAAAGTTCAAAGGCTCATGCCATGTCTGTGGAAAAATCGGGCACTATACTCGAGTTTGCCGATATCACAAATTTAAAAAAGAAGTGCAGTAGAAGAAGGTGATATTGTAGCGATGATCACTGAGGTGAATATCATTCAAGGAAAGGTTCCCAGTTGGTGGTACAATACTGTCGCTACTATACATATGTGCTACGACAGATCAGCCTTCAAAATCTGTGAGGAATTGACCAATGGTTAAGAAGTCCAAATGGGTAATGAAGTCCGATAAGAAGTCCAAATGGGTAATGAAGTCCGATCGAAGGTCGTCGGCAAAGGAACCGTTGAATTGATATTCACTTCTGAAAAGAAAGTGATTCTGACAAACGTCCTGGACGTCCCAGACATGAGACGAAACTTAGTTTCTAGAGATTTCTGGGCAAACTAGGAATAAGGATGGTGTATGAGTTAGAAAAACTGATTCTATTTAAAAATGGAAACTTTGTTAGAAAGGGATATGTTTGTAACGGTATATATGGTCAAGTTTTCTCTAAATGAAAGTAGCACTTCTGTGTATATGGTTGAATATGTTGGACTATAGCATGATAGACTAGCCCATCTAGGGTATAATACCTTGAAGTTCATGGCTAATAATCTCATACATAGAAAATGAAACAGATAAATGTGAAGTATGCATACGAACCAAAATGATAAAGAAATATTTTTCAAGTATCAAGAGATCATCTCAAATATTGGATCTTGTGCACAGTAATATCTGTGAGTTAAACGGCATTCTTACTCATGTAGGTAAAAGGTACTTTATAATCTTTATTAATGATTGTTCTAGATATGTGTATGTATACATGTTAAAGAGCAAAGATGAAGCATTGAACATATTTAAGGTATATAAAGCAGAAGTAGAAAATCAACTAAACAAGAAGATAAAAATTCTCTTCGTAGCGATAGAGGAGGAAAATACTTCTCTAATGAATTCGATAACTTCTGTGAAGAACATGGAATAATACATCAATATACTGGGCCATACACACCTCTACAAAACGGAATGGCAAAAAGGAAAAATAGAACATTAGTAGAGATGGTCAATTCAATACTAATCAGAGCAAAGTTGTCACTCAGTCTATAGGGTGAGGTACTACTAAAAGCGTGTCATATATTAAACAGAATTCTGTCTAAAAAATATAAAATATCTTCATATGAAACATGGAAAAGTAGAAAACCTAATCTATGATATTTTAAAGTGTGGAGGTGTCTTGCATATTGCAGAACTCCCTATTCAAAAAATAATAATTTAGGACCCAGAGCTATTAAGTGCCCCTTCGTAGGGTATGCACAAAATAGTAAAGCTTATAAACTTCTAGATCTAGAGTCTAATACCATAATAGAATCAAAAGACGTTGAGTTCTTTAGGAACTTACTATCCTTGGAGTCAAAGGATAATAAAGTCCAAACTCTTAATAGAGAACTAGATACTACAACTCCACCAGTAGTGGAAGCTCCTATTGAACTTCTTAGGAATCAAAAGACAAGAATAAAAAAGAGTCTAAGTGATGACTATATAAACTCTCAACGCAT
Source organism: Magnolia sinica (assembly GCF_029962835.1). Taxonomy (NCBI): domain Eukaryota; kingdom Viridiplantae; phylum Streptophyta; class Magnoliopsida; order Magnoliales; family Magnoliaceae; genus Magnolia; species Magnolia sinica. The sequence continues at coordinate 136,011,399 of NC_080574.1, forward strand.
CTTTTTCCATCTTATAGAAGGAGATAGAAAAAATGTTATATGAAAAATACCTATAGTGATGATTATAAAAGATGATGCTAAAACATATAAAGAGACTGTATCCTCTAAAGACTCAGTTTTCTTGAAAGAAGCTATTAATGATGAAATGGAATCTATAATATTAAATCAAACATAAGAACTAGTAAACTTACCTCCAAGTTTTAGACCCATAAGTTACAAGTGGGTATTTAGGAAGAAATATCACACTGATGGGACTATCCAAACCTTTAAAGCCCGATTAGTAGCTAAGGGTTTTAGACAAAAAGAATGAATAGATTATTTTGACACATATTCTCATGTAACTAAGATAACATCCATTAGGATATTATTTTCGCTAACTTCCATACATCATCTTCATATCTACCAAATATATGTAAAGACTGCATTTCTGAATGGTGACCTCAATGAGGAGGTATACATTGAATAACTTGAAGGATTTATTCTACCAGGAAATGAAAATAAAGTATGTAAATTAATTAAATCTCTGTATGGATTAAAACAAGCACCCAAGTAATGGCATAAGAAGTTTGATTTCAAAATACTATCTCATGGTTTAATGCATAATGTATCTGATAAATACATATATTATAAAGTAAATGGTAACTGTATAATTATTATTTGTTTGTATGTTAATGACATGTTAATAATTAGTAATAAAATGAAAGGTGTGACTAAAACAAATACGTTTTTATCTTCCGTATTCAAAATAAAGGATCTTAGATAAGTAGATACCATCCTAGGTATCAAAGTTAAAAAAATATTGTGGGGGTTATGCTTTGTGTCAATCTCATTATATTGAAAAGATATTAAACAAGTTTGACCATATAAATATAAAAGAAGCAAAAATCCCATTTGATCCAAGTATCAAGTTAAAGGAGAATAACGGAAGAACAGTTGCACAGTTAGAATATGCAAGTACTATAGAGAGTCTTATGTATGCTATACAATGCACTAGACCTGATATCGCATATGTTGTGAGTAAACTTAGTAGGTTTACTAGTAACCCCAGTACTGAACACTGAAATGCAATCAGTAGAGTCTTTGGTTACTTAAAAGCAACCAATGAGACTATTTTATTCAGAGTTTCATGCCGTATTGGAAGGATATACCGATGTAAGTTGGATATTGAGTAAAAGGGACAACAAGGCTACTACAAGGAGGGTATTCACCTTAGAATGTATAGCTGTATCTTGGGGATCCAAAAAACAAACCTGCATAATGCACTCGATTATGGAGTCTGAATTTATAGCCCTGACTGCAACAGGCAAAGAGGCTAAGTGGCTCAGGGATCTTTTATTAGAAATATATTTTTGTGTAAAGCCTATATCGGATGTATAACTACAATGTGATAGTGAAGCCACATTAGCTAGAGCCTATAACGGTATATATAATGGTAAATCTAGACATATTAGTCTTCAACATGATTATGTCAGACAATTGATTCGAGATGGAATCATTACTATTTCCTATGTGAAATCAAGCAATAATTTAGCGGACTCTTTTACTAAAACTCTTTGAAGAGAAGTAGTAAAGGCTGCATCTAGAGGGATGGGTTGAAACTCTTTAACCAAAATTCCATCAGTGATGGTAACCTAACCTAAAATTAGAAAATCTCTAATTTCAAATTTAACGGGTAAAAACAAATTACTGACATGTGAAAAGTTTTTAGCACTAAATTATTTACGACCTCATCCATAATAGACAAGTGCTGAGCGTTATGAAAGAGAGTTGAGTCTTATAACTCTTAATAAAATTCAGTCTAAAGGATAAGTGTCTTAAAGTAACGAAGACGCTAGAAGGATTTCACCTATATAAATGTAGAGATAGTGACGTTTCTCATGAGAGTTGGAGCTTTTTCTCGGGATCGTTCACGAAATAGGATAAGCACAAGGCCATTAATTGTGCTGAGAAAGATTGTGGAAACTGTAATAAACACATAGTGTGCAACTGTGATCTAAGAATAACTGGTTCAACAATATGATTACCAATCATTTCGATAGAGCTTTAAGATACTTACACTAAGGGAAGATTCAAATTAAAAAATATCTTTCTTTATACATATAAGTTGTTTATTCTAGCAGAAATATTTTTTTGAAAAATATATTTTAAAAAATTAAGTGGGGGATTGTTAATATATATTGATTTTTTAATATATTTTAATAAACGAAAATATTATATTATATATATATATATATAAATGTTTGTAAAAATACCTTTTTTATGGGTTTTGAGAATAGTCCCACATTGGAAAAAGAGAAGAAGATTTTTTTGTTTAAATGAGGATGGTGGAGTATTGTAATGTTTACCACCTAGTCCGAGAAGAATTAGGATTGCACTCGTGCGGGCGCTCACGCTCGCACTCGGGCTCGGTGTGAGGGCGTGGGTATGTAAAGCAATTTGATTGTAGAGGCGCTAGTGGTGCACTTTGCACTTCGCACGCTAAGGCATATGGCTGGCTGGAAGACTAAGAAGACTAAATGAGGTTCCTCAGTATATATAAAGGCTGGAAATATGACTGTTGCAGGGAGGTGTAACTCATGCAATTCATTGTAGACAATGCAGAAACTGCTGCATGTGGCTAGCCCAACAGCTAAAAACGGCTAGCCAGTATCTCACAACAGTCATCATGCAGCAGCTGTTATGGCTCATGCACAACAGCTAGAAACTGTCAATAGCGGCTAGTTTCTCCAACAACTAGAAAACGGTCAATGGGATTTATTTCTCTGGACCACCACCCTCAGCCACCATTGCATATATAAACAAGGCCTAGATGGGTTTCCAATCCATCACAACTCACTCCAGCAGAACTCATACGAACCATAGCCACTCCACTCCTATAGACCACAAATTCCAGCAAGACAGCAAAGTTCATTTGAACCATTGCCTGAAGATCAGACCAATAGTCTAGTCTAGAACGATTCATCCGAACCATTAGCTAAAGAATAGACCAGTGCAGTGGTCCAATTCACACTTCTTCTTCTTCTTTCTTTACTGGGATTTTTCTTTTAATTTCTGTCAGATATTGTGTAACAGAGTTCAATTCGTGGGTCTTCATGTTTGCTGAACGCAAACCCACACTAAGCTCGTCGTATCCTAAAAGCAATTTGTCTGTAACCTTTTCAGCATACTTAATTTACTTAAGTAAGGGCAAATAACGCTTTAAGGACAGTGTTCCAAACATGCTTCAGCTTGTCCTTATTTCCAGATAATTTTGGTTTTTCGGTTTCCATATTTTACAGAAAATATTATTTCTGTATAATTTCTCAATAGGAAAATGACATACACTGTTGAAAAGAGTGTCATCTTACCTATTGATCATCGGCTACAAAGAGAAAACACAAATACCAGCTCAATCCAAAACTTCTTCTGCTTCTAAGAAGTTTTCAACTCCACTTTTCCTCCAGTGGGGTCCACTTGTTCTAAGGATATGATTTAATTTTGAGGTCATGTCCTAAGCGGCAATGCAAACCAATGGCACCAAGAAAACATATACATTATGGTGAGCCCCACAGTGCTAACTGGAATTAATATTTGAAGCAGATTGTGTACTGAGTAAATTATGTGGGGTCTCCCGTGATTTATGTAGTTTATTTACTCGTTTCATTATGGGAAGTGGATTGTGTACCGAGTAAATTTTGTGGGGTCTATCTTGATTTATATATTTTATCAAGATTTATGTATTTTATCCACTATGTCCATCCATTTTATGAGATAATTTTAGAGTTGAAGTCCAAAAATGAAACATATCCAATGTGCAAGTAGATCACACTAAAGGAAATAGTTTGAATTGAATATCTACTATTAAAATTTTCTTGAGGGCTACATAAGTTTTTGGACCATGTTGATGTTCGTGTTTTCCCTTCATCCATGTTTGTGTGATCTTGACAAATAAACATCACGTTGGTCCCGTATCAAGGTTTCAACTTTAGATATACTTTAAATTTGGGCTCAACCCTGAAATGAACTAAAAAAATGGATAGATAGCGTAAATAAACCATATACATTCATGGTGAGACTAACAAAGCTCACTTGGTACAATAAATGCATACTGAAGGCAATCTGATTTCATCACTACCCTGGGATAGCCCCTTTCTAGGACACCGATTGGGTTGCTACCTTCGGTGGGACCTAGCTAGAGATGGACAATCTTGGTAGAGGCTTTATGAGGCCCACCGTAATGTATGTGTTTTATCCAACCATCCATCCACTTTTGCAGATCATTGTAGGGCATGAGCCCAAAACCTAGATGGATCAACACTCTATTAGACTACACCATATATAGGAACTAGCTGGGATTTAATGTCTACTGTTGAAGACTTATGGGAAGCCATGGAAGTTTTGAGTCAAGCTAATATTTATGTTTTCCCTTCATCCAGATCTACATGACCTTATAAACAGGTCCGATGCCAAATAAATATCCTGATGAGCCCTAGGTTGCTTTCAACAATGGAGGCCATCGACACCACTGCTTGGGCTCATGCCCTAAAATGATTGGTAAAAAAATAGATGAATAGATTAGATAAAAACACCAGTGGGCATCACGTAGCTCCTGCCATGACCAACCATCTGTTGTTAGGTTGATGTAGAGCGGGTCGCGGACCTATTCCTGGGCCAAATGGACCGAAAAAAGCCCAAACGAAAGCGGACGTAAATCCACAATATGATTCATATCTGAGCCCAGTCTTACATTGGGCATGGTGTAACTGGGCCACAGGTGCATCCAGATCAGAAAATTCATATGAGTTACAAAAGATCAGGTGAACCGCACTGCATAAAGCAGTGGGGATGATGACACCCACCATTGAAACCTTCCTAAGGCCCACTATAATGTTTTTTTGCCACTCAACTTGTTTGTAAGGTCACACATATGGATGAAGGGAAAACACAAAAATCAGCTTCTATAGCCCCTGCTGCTTTCTCGGATGTGGTCTACTTTAGCTTTGGATCTGTCTCATTTTGCCTCTCATCCCCTATAATGGTCTCAGAAAATGGATGGACGGCGTGGATATAAGAGGTAGGCCTACATAACTTGATGAAGTCAACGCATGCTGTCACACCACGCAATCCACTTTCAACAGTGATATCCAGAAGCACCGTCCATGGTGTTATCCGCCTGATGAATGGACCTGATCTCACACTCATGACTCAGCTTACACATTGGAATGTATCTGTAATGAGCACTGCATAGGTTCTCAATGCTGATATGGCAAACACGTGCAGGATCCAGACCGTTCATCAGGCTAGGCACGCACTCTATAAACATCTCATCAACCCAAAATAGGCTAGCATAGCAGCTGTTGGGCACAAAAGCGACAAAAAGCTAACAGTTTAAAAACATGACGAATAGCCCACATTTATACACACCCGGCCCACCTGATGAACGGACAAACCCTTTTTTCTTATTTGGCCTAGGTTTATGTTACGGTGGGGCCCACCTAATGAATATGCATAACCTAATACACGTGCTACATTAGAACAGATCCTGCAAGGACAGCCCTTCAGTCAATAGTCTGATGAAATCACAGGCCCAGAAACTGGTTATTGGACCTAACATAAGGCCCACTTTCATCCTTGGGATTTACACTAAGTAGCCCATATTGATGGACGTGTTCCAATCTTAGTGGTGCCCCACATGATCATGCCGAATTCGATCACGATCTACCATCCAATGGGCCCATCATGGACATGTCATAATCTGGTAAAATCCAACCATTGAAAGATAGCTAATAATTTCTTATTCTAAATTAGCATACACCCATATCACAGAAACTCACATACATGGCTAATAAACGATCCAATGCAGTGGTTGTATCATAAGTTATCTTACAGCCATTTCTTTCCCTCCAACATGTCATATGTGTGACCCACATTTTCCTCGGATTAGATATTCTACACGTGGCATATGAACCTAAAAGAACGACTGTATCATAACATATGCTACAGCTGTTGTATCAGATCATTTCTCATTACAACCAACTTAACAATCGCCTTCAACCGCTTGAACGTCAGCTCAATATACAACTTATCTTATGCTACTACACGTAGACATGAACTAAAGTTCAGCTGGCCTGCCTGATTTTCGCTGTACCGGATCTTCGAGGTGGGGCCCACATTTTTTGCAGGGCATAATCATTGGGATTCAACGTCATTCATTTTGAGATCCTCCATCCCACCCAAGTGATCAGAGAAATGCAGGGTGAAATCCGCCGTAGAATCAAGAAAATACAACAAACAGGACATGACGCAGCAGCACGAAAACATGGGTATGGGACCGAAGATCCAAAGGAAGAGGGAGAAGGATACGTAGAAGGCCCGCAATCCAAGGGTCCAGAAGAAGCTGCCACGGTTCAGGCAACGTCCGACGTATGAGACAGCCCCTGGGGTGTTCTTAGGTGGGGCTACTGACACAAGGAAGCTAACGTGCGCATAGTATCGGATGGACTGGACATTGCAGAGGAATGCTACGAGAAAGCAGACCAAGATGGAGAAGTACTTGATTGATGAGACGAGCGGCGTCTTGTTGCCGTAGACTAAGTAGGATGATGATTCGGACGATGCACTGCTCACGACAACGCTTATAAGCGAACTGAGGGTGATTGCTGTGGTCGCGAGTAGGGTCGATGCCATTATGTTGTTGCGTATGGTTTGGACGGCTAGGACTCCATTTTTCAAGGGATCCTGCCCAAAATGAAGAGAAACGTCTTGAGCGTCATGGCTCATGAACCATTACCATGTAGCCCTATTGACACTCCTAAAACAAGCCCAAGCTCGACCCTACCCAAAATATTTAATTGTAATTGGATCAGACAAGACCAAACCCACTCCACCCACCACGACTAAGAGTGGTGTGGGTCGAGCTGTTTAGGACCCACCGTGATGTGTGTCGAACATCAACACCGTGCATTTGATGGGTCTCCTTTAGGTTATGGGATATCCCAAAAATTAGCCGTATACGGAAACGGGCTACATTTTCTAACCCGTATCCAACCCATCTACTTAAACACGCAACATTTTCTAACCTGTTCCCCACCCATCTAGCTTGGCCCGAAAGCGGCCTCAGAAGCGGGTCGGACATGTATCTGTGCTTATCAGTATCATTTTTTTCGGGTTTGTCGTCGGGTCGGGTCCCACCTGCCTTTTTTTTTTTAAAGTCATCTTCTTCTTTTTTTTCACACACGCATACACACCCCCACACACTCACGCCGTAGTGGGATTTCACCACCTATGGATACTCGAACCCTTGACCGGGTGTTGAAACTCCTGAGAGTCTACCACCCGAGCAAGAGTATGGATAACCATACAAAACCTAATAAGCTTTTCAGGGCTCTGTCCCAAATCAAACGGTAGCGGCCATCTGATCGACCTAATTTTGGGCCATGGCTCACCAATGACTATTGAACTGCCATGAGAGAGAGAGAGAGAGAGAGAGAGAGAGAGAGAGAGAGAGAAAGCTTACAGCCATCATGGATCTGACCCATCTCTGTCTGGCGTGGGCGTTGAGGCCGATTACAGTGCGTTTCGGGTTGTGAATGAAAGTGAATAGAAGCCATCCATGGTACACGGCCATCACCAAAAGTCCCAAGGGTACCAGCACCAGGTCGAGGCGCCGCTCCTCCATCGATCGGCGCTTTTTAGCATTTCCCCATCTCCACATGTGATCTCTGTGCAATTCCATATATACCAATAATACCATCTTCCCGACAGAGATAAACTTTGATACTCCGGAAGAATCTGACGGATGACGCGCAGGCGCTTGCAAATTGCATACGTGGCAAACAAATCAAATTAAACTGTCCAAATTATGCTTCCTCGATTAGATGCACTACGAGCAAAAAAGGTTATGCTTTTTCTTTAATCTGACCGTCGGATTGGTGGACATTTATTGTATGGTTAATATGAAAAGATATTCGATGATCTTTTTCCACAAACAGATGTCAACGAATCTCAATTTACCATTGATCATCAGTCTGATTTCGGAACTGTGACTCATGAAAGTTGATTCCAACTTAGAGTTAATGCATGCCACGTGTAAAGATTCCGAGTGCCTGTGTATCAAGTGTCGTACGCAGCCAGAGTATCCTACAACTCCTCCACGATAAAGAATCCTATAACGTTTACTAACGCCTCAGCTTATTATAATTTACAAGTGGCAGCTCATACGCCCTTTTATGCAGAACACATTCGGCGATCTAAACCGTCCAAACAGTGGGCCCCATGATGGATGATCACACCTTCTGCTTCATGGCAACTGAATGATTAGAAACAAATGTTCAGTTGTTTTATTAACTTAATGGTGAATATCAAGATTCCATGGTTGGTGTTTCTTTCATGCTTCACGGATGACAGGGTCCCTATATGGACGGTTTGGATTGATGTGCTTGTATGACATGTGGGATTGGATGAACTCTGGCAATTTAATAAACTTGTGGTAAACACACACTTAAGAGTCCCTTCCAAATGCCGAAAAGTAAAGGACCAGAAATGGGCCCCACGCACTTATTCGACTCGGGAGATGATAATGTAGAACCGGCGGACGCAGAATCCGGTAGAGTCGTATCTTCACAGCACATCTGACAGGGCTAAGTTATCAATCGGAGCCGTCCATTTTGTTTACCCTACTGTAGATGGAAACATAATTTTTTTTGAAAAATGAAAAGAACAAATGATCCCATCCGTTGGCTCGGTTTCCTTCAAATAAACGGTACAAAAAAAAAAAAGCTATTGACCGTTAAACATGAGTACGGAAAATTGACCATGGCGGATACACCAGATGGTCTGAAGATTTGATTTTTGAATCATAAGCCATCTATGACGGGGCCCACCAGATGGGAAAGCCTCGTGTTATACGTGATCCTGCCACTTGTGCTCTTCGGATACACGTGTCGTCTCCGGTCACGCATTGCTGTTCTTACAACTACACGTGTCGTCTCCGGTCGATAACCACTCTTTTAAAGAGGAACTTTAACAGTTTGATAAGTAGATGGATTACACGCAAGAACTCAAATAGTTATAAATATACATGAGCTGAAGTAAACGGATCCGACGGGTGCCGATTGGCAACGACCTCCACCATTAATAGCTAGAGGCGGACGGTCTTGTAAAAGGGATCTATGGGCCCACCATGATGTCTATGTTTCATCCACACCGTCTATTCATTTTGAAATATCATTTTAAGAATGAACTGGAAGATGAGTAAAATTGAATGCTATAGTGGACCACACCACACGAAGCATTATTGATTGAATTCTTACCGTTGAAAACTTGCTAGTCACTCTATTATCTTTATTTTCCATCCAATTTGTTCACAAGGCCACCTAGACCTGCATAAAAGGAAATCATAAATATCAACTTGATACAAAACTTTTGTGCCCCGTGAGAAGTTTTCAACGTTGGGCTTTCAAATTCTCACCCCCTGTGGTTTGGTGTGGTCCACTTCAACTGTATCTCTAGCCAGGTCGTGGGGGAGGTGGTACCCAATCCACGCCCATTCAAACTGGGTTTACCCGGAGTAGGTGGATTTCGATCTGTCCAAACATAGGCTCTATGGGGCCAACGTGATGTATGGTTTTATGAACTATATTCATCTAATTTTCTCATATAATTTTACATTATCATCTTAAATAAATAAATTTAAAATAAATAAATAAATAAATAAATAATAATAAAACTTAAGTAGACCGCACCACAGACAACTACACCCATGGTTGAAACCTTATTAGAGATTACAGTAATGTTTATTTGCCATTCAACCCATTCATAATGTCATATAGATGGAGGAAAACACAAATGTCAAGTTGATCTGAATCTTCTACCGCTCCCAAGAAGTTTTTAATGGCGGGCATTCAATCCCCAATTTTGTGGTCCACTTGAGCTTTGAATCTGCCCCATTTTACGGTTCATAGGCTAAACTAATTAACCTGAAAAAAATAAATAAAATGAATGGACCGCATGGATAAAATCCATGCACCACGATGTGCTCCACAGAACCCGGCCTAGATGGATTATCATCCAGCGGAGGGCAGCTAGATGTATCATGAACGAAAATATCTTTTATTTGATTATCTAACTCTCAGCGAGGCAGACATTTTTATTAAACAACTGTCCACCAACCACGGACGTCCGATTTTGATTGATTGACAATTCCACCGTTTGTGGGTTCCCTTTAGTTTATTCATACCACGTTGAAATCACACGTATACGTCCAGCCAGTCTCACGTTGGACAGTAACGATAATGACGTCCACTTCCTAAGGCCCATAGTATCATCTTACCTATGAAGTTTTCAATGGCGTATGTTCAATCTCCACTTTTACTGTGGTGGGTCCACTTAAGCTTCGGGTATACTTCAATTTTAAGCTCATGCCATGAATTAAGTTAGCAATACGAACTGCTGACGGTACGGATAAAACACATACATCGGGTGATTGCCTTGGGGCTGGCATGATCAGTTTCTAGCTAGGCTATAGTGGGGGTAGTACCCAATCCACGTCCTTGAAAGGGGCTGTACTACCGTAGTGACCTGAACAAGTATTTTTGGGCTTAGTACGATGCATGTGTTTTATCCAAGCTGTCCACGAATTTTTAGCACTTCAATTTAGGGCATTAGCCTAAAATTGAGGTAGGTTTTGGGCCAAGCTAATATTTTTGTCTTCTTTAGTCCAAGTTTACGTGACCTTATGAATAGGTTGGATGACAAATAAATATCACAGTGAGCCCTAGGATGGTTTCAACAGTGGATGCAATTGTCAGTGCTCCACTTGTTGCATCTATTTTATTTTACTTTTTAATACTCTTGCCCTGAAATGATATTTTAAAATAGATGAATATCTTGAATAAAATACATATATCATGGTGGGCCCAACAGAGTCCCTACCAGTACATCCCTTGGTATCCTCTTGATCGAGGTAGCATCCCATCCGCGTCCCCTCTTTAATAGTGTAATGATGTAGAGTAGGTCGCAGACAGTTTCATGGCCAAGATGGATCAGAAGAAGCTCGATTGCAAACGGAAGTGATCCAGACCGTCAGGACTTTAAATCGGGTGTATCTCACAATCCGAAATGAGTTATTCGGCATACCATACATAATTTTGGGGTAGGATAAGCTACTTTAGCCACCCAACCCTACTATGCTAGGTTGCGCATGTTGAATTTGAGAAATACAATCAAATCAATGGTCGAATTTTCGTTTTATTTTCATTTTTACTACTTTTAGTAAGTTTTAGCTTGAGTATAACTCTTCATCTATTGGGCTTTAAAAATTGTGCCCAACATGAAAATGCTTAGAATAATTAGGAGAACGTCATGATTCAGCCAAATAGGAAACTTACTATTTTTGACCGAAAACCATACCCATTTGTAAACATCACCACCATCTATATAAATAATAAGTTTACTATTTATAATAAGTTAAGAAATATTCTAAGAATTTTAGTTAATGTTTGATTCCGAAACTTATCTCATGACTTAATATCTTGATTTAAAGGGTTGTGAACTCATTTATTTCATTCATCAATTAAATTACGAATTTTATAAATTTTATTTCTATTTACTTCTTTTTTTTCCCGTAGATTCGAGAAGTCTCCATTGCGGAGTCCAGAGAAGCTTCGTGGATTCGGAGTAGTTATCCCCTTAAGGAAGACGGTGATCGACCCCATCACGTTCATCCATGTGTCACATAACATGTTCCCCCGTTAGGTCACCGGGGATGGAAGCCAAATGTGTGGTGCATGGTGTGTTGAGATTGCTAAGTTGTATCATATCGTACTGTATATCCAATTTTCGGAGATTAATTTAGGGCATGGACAAAAAATAAGGTAGATACAAAGATCAAGTAAACTACACCACACAAATCATCGAATACAATGACGAGAAACATAAGAACAATCCACACGAACCAATGAGGAGTAATATCTTCGCAAATCAGGTCGTGTCGACTTGCCGAGTGGAGACTCCTGACTATGGTTTCTTGTGGTGTGGCTCACCTGAGTGTTGATTGACTGATTGTTATCTCCATGGCCTAGTATCAAATAACATACCTGATTGACGGAGTAAATGGCACACACGCAACACTGTGGGCCCCATAAAGGTCTGGTGCCGTAACCCCTGCGTAGAACATGTGTTGTAGCGAAATCTGGCCGCTTGCATGAATAGACGATCCTATGTGCTGATTTAAATGTTTCTGCCCTTTGAAGTTTGCCATTTTTTGGCCCTTTTTAAACGTCCACTCGTAATTCATGGGAGGTCATTGAATGGCTAAGATCATCCACACTAGCGTGGTTGAAGTATGACCGTCGATGGTAAGACCAGTAGATGAACAGTCTGGATTTGGTAGATATATGCTACTTTTGCGAAAATGGAATGCTTAATAACTAAGATATAAGCGCCCAACTAAAGTTCCTTTCTTCTCGAGTTTAAGGGGGATGCAGGCCCACATGCTATGTCTGCACATACACCCACAGCACATTCCGAAGCGTGTAACATATATGAACCGTCCATAAGGTGCCCCCACCCGGTATAAAGATCTGGCCGTTCCACCCAACGGATGAGCCGTGTCTGTAAAAGAAGAATGAACGGTTTAAAATAAATTGCAATTGGTTCAATTTCAAAATACACGTGGCCTTCTTGATGAGCTAATTTAATCTCGGGGCCACCTTACTAATTGCTCGGATGTCCCACACACGTTCCTAGTTTTCCCGAATGCCGTGTGTAGAGAGCGTGTGGAAGGGGTGCGTCTGCGACTAGCAAACCTTCAACTCCAACTTGGACCCAGATTGCGTAGTGTAGCACACAGCACCGGCGTCAGTACTGGGTACCGCTGGATATGTTCTATGGGCTCCACCATTATGTATGTGTTCTATCCACGCCGTCCATCTATTTTTTACGCTCATTTTAGTTAATTATACCAAAAATGAATCAGATGCAATACTCAATTCGAACACACCACCGGAAACTCTAGTAATTGAACGCCTACCATTAAAAACTTCATAGGGCCCACTGTAACGTTTACCTGCCATCCAACCTGTTGATTAGGTCACATAGACCTGGATGAACATAAAACACAAATATCAAGTCGCTAAGAAGTTTTTAACGGTGGTCGTTCAATCACCACAGTTTCCTATGGTGTGGTCTGCCTGAGATTGGATCTGCCTCATTTTCAAGTCGTGCACTAAAATTAGCTGGCAAAATGGATGGATGGTGTAGATGAAACACCTACATCATGGTGGGGCCCACAGAGCTTTTTCAGCAACAAACAGCCCCAACGTCGGTGCAGTGTGCTACACTTCGCAATCAAGGTACTCTACTAGAAACTGTATCATATTTCAACGGTCATGGTCGAAAGAAAAGATGGTCACGTTTCAGACCGGATAGTCTTCAACCAACTACCATTCATAAAATCCTACAACAGTCTCAACCACCCTTTATAAACAGCCATCCATCTTCACATCCTCTACTACAACATTTCTTCTCCCATCATCACCATTACCGTACATCGGTGCCATGCCCCACCACAGGCATCCACCCCCACCTGGTCCGCCACCCCCACCATCACCGTACTTTGGTGACATGCCCCACCACAGCCATCCACCCCCACCTGGACCTCCAGGCCCATATGTTCCACCACCCCCACCAGGGCCACCAGGCCCATACGGTCCGCCACCACCTCCAGGGCCTCCTGGTCCCTACGCTCCGCCGCCGCCACCTGGCCCACGTGATCCACCACCTCCAATTTTTGGTCCTTTCGTCTGTCCCCCACCTCCGCCAGGTCCACCGGGCCCACCGCCACCCCAACGGTTTGATCCATATGCTCCCCCTCCGCCAGGATTTTATCCTCCACCCTACTGATGGATGTGCACCCATGGTGCAATTTATCCCAGGAGGGTCTAATGTCATGTTATTTATATGTAATTATGTAACTCCTTTAAGTGGTTTGATAGGATGAGGTTTTATATCTTTGTTTTGTGTGTTTTATGGCCTTTATTTAGGACCGTCAATGAATCTCGATGGCCCGTTGATAGATTTTCTATAGCCAATCTAATGATGGGCCTTTCTGTTGAAGTGGACCATATATATAACAATCCATGGGGCGCAGCTTGCGGGCTTGAATTTCAATCTGGAGACTTTTTGGATTCGTGGAAACATGTTCTGGCAAATGTTGTTTTCATGTAAACGCCGCTTCTTTTGTTTGCTTTTCAGATTTTCCAGCCGCACTGGATCATACATATAGAGGTGGGCATGAGTCGAGTCGGACCGGATTGGATCAACTTGACTCGGATCCGATTTTTCGAGAACCTGACCCAAACTTGATCCGATCCGGGACTGAGTCCAGCAAGGCTGACTCGATCCGGTCCGAATCCTTGCTGGCCTAACTCGAACTGAGTCCGACTCGGTTTGGGAAACCGAATCTAGTCTGATCGAGTTGGGTCTACGGAGAGAGAGGGAGAGAAAGGAAGAGAGAAAGAAGGAGATGTGGAAAACCGGGAGAGAAAGAAGGAGAGAAAGGAGGAGACAATGAAGGAGAGGAGAGAAATCGAGAGAGAAAGGAGGAGAGATGGGTGGGTGCGGCGCCTCTTTCGGATAGAGAAAAAGGGGTTAGGGTTCGTTCGGATTTCAAATCGGATCGGTCCGGATTGACGACGATCCGAACTCGATCCAATGTACGATCGGATCTGAGTGGTCCTACTCAATCCGCACCGATCCAGGCCTTCGGTTCGGATCGGGTCAGATTCGCCGAATCAAGTCGGATTCTGCCCGGCTCTATACAAACCATTATCCATCTTTAAACGTTTCAGATGTGTTAATATTTATTAATAACATACCACATCGGCAATATGTGTTGTGTTCATCTTCAAACATCCACATGTGTCACACGTGTGATGCTAAGACCCACCTCAGCCAAAAAAACAAAAGAAAACATGTATTTGGTGGTTTGGTGCATGGTTATATTTGCAAAAAAGTACCATAAGGTTGATCAATTCTGTGGGCCCCATCATGATGTATGTAGGACATCTGAACCGTGCAATTGTCCAGTCCCCTCCATGTCATGGGATGTCCAAAATTTTCAGACTATTCCAAAACTCAATGGGCCACACCATTTGGAATGGTGTGAAATTATGCCTGAAACATCTAAAATCACTTATGGAGTCCACTTGAGTTTTGAAATAGCATAAATTTTCTGTGAACCTCGTCCACGTGGGCATCCACAATAGAGAGGAAGGATATCAAGCACATCTTAGTAGCTCCACAAACAATTAGGAAGGTTTTAATGGGTCAACATTTATTCTAAATTATTCCTAAGGCGTTAGCCTTATTTTTGGGCCCGTGGCCCATCATGAGATGTTCATATAAAATATCCGGCAAATGTTCAACACACATCATGATGACCCCACGGGCCTTAGAACTTGACCTTATGGAAAATGGTACCCAAAACTAGAGTTGTATATGAGTTGATTCGAGTCGAGTTTAACAACCAACCCTAGTGCAAACTCAGCTCACCCAATTCAAGCCGAGTTCGAGCATGTATGACATTTTTTCAAATACATATACTGCATATTTAATCTTCCACACTTTGAATGTAAATCAATAAAAACATTTCGCAGGCATTTCATCAAACACTCGGCAAGCAACATTAAGATCAAGATACGAGGACAGTTCGATATTGTAAAGTCTTTCTTTTTTTTTACAAGAATTTAATTTCTTCAATCTTCTCTCATATACCCATTTTGGGAATACCCTGATATAATGACAGAAAAAGAAACAACACCTCATTGAGACATTTTATTAAACACTTAACAAGTAGTATTAAGATCAAAATGATCGAGCCATTGGGCCGATTCAATCCGAGTCTATTCACATTAGGGTTCAAACTGTGCCAAGTTGAACTCGACTCGAAATTTTTCCGAGCTCCAAGAGCTAGCTCAACTCTAACTAAATCTAGTTTCAAGCCAAGGCAAGTCAAGCTCTTTTGAGTCGGGTCGAGCAAGTTGACCAAGCTAACTTGACTCATGTACAGCTCTGCCCAAAACCTTTTGGGAGAAGTGAAGATTTTGAAAATCTTACAGTAATATCATGAGAAATACATTAGAGGCTAAGCTTCAAGCCACGGTGTTTTTATTCCAACAAGATCTTATTAACTCGAAAAATAGTAAAAACTTTTTAAAAAAGGTTAATGTATATTTATATGTTAATTTTATTTAATAATTATTTAAATATTTTATTTTTGACTATTTTTTATCATATTCCTAGAAAACCATCGAAATCTCGGGAGAAATTTCCTCCAATGAGATTTGTCACTATGGTTTTTGCAATGCACAAGTTCGTGGTGGGACACATGTTTTGCACAACCTTATAAATGTATAATGCATCAAATGAGGGTGAAAAACCACCATGGTGTGAGAGCATGGGTGTGTGGGGGTGCGAGTGTGTGTAAAATAAATAAATAAATAACTTACATACAGACATTTAAGTGAGCAATTTGGTCTCTTCCCCACCAATTCGCCATTTGCTGATAACATCTGAGCTGTTCAAATGGTGGGACGAATCATCAAGATCACCTGGAATAAAAACCAGGATGACCAATTCATCAGGTAGGCTACACTGTGGACATCTTATGTTAGAACTCAATTGACATGAATGGCCCATCTAATGTGCGAATTATGCCAATTTTTCTGTCAGGTGATCTTCAAGGTATGCCCCACCATTTTCACGGACCGGATCTGCCATCAACGGGAGACATTAGCAGAAATAAAGTTAATCCCGGACACGTTGTTGATTGGACTTGCATTTGTTTGAACTTGTACTAAAAGCATTTTTCGAATTTGCGACTACGGTCGAGCCAAACGACAAGATTCCGTTGCCATTTCTCACCACAAACAGTCTTAACCTTATAAAACAAGATTCTAAAGTATTGAGAAATGTTAATGTCTTTCTCTGCTAGTGGTATCAGTGGTCTGATTTTACTCTCCTCAATCGGCAATTGTTCAAACAACTTTGGAATTTAATTTCTGCTCTCTTTAGATACTTTACAATCTATAATTCTTGCAATCTTTATATTTTATACACTGTATATAATAACACTAACCTTGTGATATTACTCTATAACTTTTATTTAAAATAAAGAATGGTCCCCTGATGACTTGTTTTAAGCCTCACACATTGTATGATTCTTACATAATCCGGATTATCTGCTTGCCACAAACAACAGGTTGTTTTAGTTATGTGTTGTGATTGGTTACATCATCGCTAACATTGTTAACAATGCTGCGTTAAATTTTGTATATAATGATGTGGTTCAATCACATTGCAACAAACAAATATTTTCCATCCGTGGGAAGCAAAAGTTACCATTCATGCACCAATGAGCGTAACTTTTCAGGCATAATTAATACCGGGAGGCGGATTTTCTGCTCAAGCCTTTTCCAGGAAGTTTCTGCGTGAGGATGTTGGGTGGGGCCCACCACCATGTTTTTGAGAAATCTACCTGTTCACCTGTTTGGAGAGCCCATTTTAGTATATGCAATTAAAAAATGAGGTAGATCTAAAACTCAAGTGGGCCACACGAGAGGAAACAGTGGAAATTGAGTGAGAACCGTTGAAACATTCTTGTAGCGATAAAAGCATTGTGTCAGGATAAATTTTTTTGTATATTCCTTCATCCCAGTGGTAGTGACCTTATAAACGGTTTAGATGGCATATAAACATAAAAGCAGAGCCCAAGAAGGTTTCAATGGTAGGTATTTCTTTTCTCAGTTTTTTCTCGTGTGACCCATTCGAGTTTTGGATCCACCTCATTTTTATCCGCGTGTCCTTAACTGAACTGGCCAAACAGATGAACGGGTGGATTTCCCACAAACATGGTGGGAACTTCATGCTAAAGGTTTTCGCAAGAGATAGGCGTCCTAAATACACTGTCCACTTTTATAGTCATCGGTTGACTAACGGTTGGGCACGCAAACATTGAGCAGCGAAGAAAACTAAGGTGTTCGTGTGATTTATAAAATGGAAGGAGTACTTTCGTTGGTGACAAAGGTTGCATGAATTACTAAACTGAATGTCCAATATACAGGCCGTCCATGAGATGGGCCACATTGTTTTGATTATCTAGCACAAAAATGAGGCAACTTTCCCTCCTAAGGTAAGCAAGAGTCCTCAAAACAAATGGACAACTAAATGAAATTTTTCTCGCCGTCCATTCCCTTTGTGTGCGATGGCTGACATTAGAGTGAACAGGCCTGATTTTTCGGCCATATGATCTTGAAGGTGTGGGGTCACATCATGTAAATCTTCGATCTGGGTTAAGTAGAGGTGTACACGAGTCGATCCGAGTCGAACTTGGCACAGCTTGACTCGGATCGGCCACTTGCTGACCTCAGCTCGAACTTGGCTCGGCTCAGTCCTCGAGCCTAACTGGCCAACTCAGCTCGGTTCAGTCAGCAGCTCGGGCCAGTTCAAGCTGAGTTCGAGCTAAGATCGAGCCGAGTTCACTACACTTTCAAAATTTGGTTGTATGTAAAATAGCAGCAATGAATTTACAAGTATTTCATCAAATGCCTTGTAAACAACATAAAAATCAAGAAAAAAATGGGTATTTGTTTCATATACATACCTTCCTTGCCACCAACCATACTTCAATGAGTCATTTCATCAAACACTTGATGAGTAACAGCAATATCAAAGTAACCGAGTCACCGAACTGAATCGATCCAAGTTTGATTCAAGTTGGGTTCGATCCGAATCGAGTCGAGCTTGGGCAAGCAAGTACAAATGTTTTTATTGTTAGGAGCATTGCACACAAACCTTAGGATCTCGCCTCCCAAAACACTAGAATTATGGGATATAATAAAGCAATGAAATAAATCAAAGCATAAACCACACGACACAAGAGATTTTACGTGGAAAACCCTCAAAGATGTAAAAACCACGGGACTTAGTCCAGAGCAACAATTCACTATAAAGTAGAACGTTACAACCGATCACAAGTACACTCTGCTTGGTTCAAACCTTCTTTACTCACGCAGGAGTGGATGAACAATAAGAGAATAAAGAAAACGGAGAGATCTCACCGATCACGAGGACGTAGAAGCATTGAG